>NC_079489.1:12400000-13600000 GCF_020520425.1 Spinacia oleracea | reverse complement strand
GGTATACGACTTGGTTGTGCTCGTAGAATGAATAGAAATGAATCAGACACAATATTGATAAACCCAATGGAAGGAATATAGCCTTTGTGTTCATTGTACCAGGGCTTGTTTAAGACCATATATCTTCTTTTGGCCTTTTGGAGTTTGCGCGCATGATTAGGATAGACTTGATCAAAGAAGCCAGTGGACTTCCCATGTATACATCTTCCTGTACCGTATCTTGGAGAAACGCGTTGTTTATGTTAAGTTGACAGAGAGACCACCCTTTGTTGACAGCTAGAGATAGGATGGCTCCAATGGTCGGTGCCTTGACATGAAAGTTTCCAAGTAGTCGATGTCCAGTCTTTGACGAAATCCTTTGGCAACTAGCCTTACCTTAGGTTTGACAAGCGCACTTGGTTCTTAACACCCACTTGCATCCTAACATGAAAATTAATTCCCATGTGTCATTCTTCAAAAGAAGCATCGTACGTTCTTACTCGGCTTGCATGACCACAAGTTCAAGTCGGAGGAAATGAGGAAGGAGAAGGAACCACATTATCCCGACTTGGCGGTTCAGCATGAGGAAATTGTTTTTCGGAAGATAGGGCAATGAGACATAGTGGCCAGCTTTAGCACTTCCCAAAATAAGGCTTCGATTGCGGCTTTGAAGAATCTTGTGAGATTTGTTTTGGCAAGATAGGTTGTGAAGTTGTGGAGGGTTGGTAGTGTTGTCGCCCTTTGCTGCTTTGTTTGGTTGCATTAGTAGTAGTAGCAGGGTACATCATAGGAGTAGCTCGATGCGCAATCGAAAGTTCCTTATTGAGGAGCTTCTCGTGCATGTCTCCAACTTGCACAATTGAATCATAGTCTGGGGCCTTGAGTTGCTCAATAACTATCTGAACAAGGTCATCTTCATCAAGCGGTTATCCAAGAGGCCCCTATTGATCCACACAATATTTGACATCATAAATATGTTCTGAGATAGGAGGAGAACCCTTGATGATTTTATTAACGCTTGATTTACTTGAGATGACCCTTAGAAGGGTTAGCAAAAGTTTTGACAAGAGTTTTCCAAGCTTCAAGAGATGTAGCACATCAAGAGATAAGAGGCACAATAGGGCCCGAAAGAGTTCCAACAAGAGCTCTGTATAGGAGCTTATCTTGACGTACCCATGTGGTGTAAACCAGATTGGAAACTTCGACCTCCTCGAAGGTGATGATTTTTAAGGGAGCAAGGAAAGAACCGTCAAAATATCTATGGAAATCATAACCTATCAAGGTAGCTTCGAGTTGAGTTTTCCATGAGATGTAGTTGGTGGAGGTAAGTTTGAGAGTATGAATGAGGGAGACAAGAATGGAAGGTTGAGAAGGTTGTTGAGCTTGGAAATGAGAGATGATGGCGAGGAGCCTTGAGGAAGAGGAGAGAGTATAGAAGCGGTGCAGTTGAAGATTTATTTTTATTTTTGAACAACTAGATAACAACCTTTAGGAATAGGTAAACGTTTGAATACAATGAATAACATATCTTACAGGCTAAACTAATCTTGACTTGACAGAGGTTAGTAAGAATTTAAGATAGGCAGTAATCCTGAATTTTGTTTTTATATTTTGTTATTCCCGTATCCTATTTTTCTTTCAGTATATAATTCAAGAAATGCAATTAGCTTTAGATTATAAATTCTTGATTGCTTTTCAAATTGCAGGACATTGATAAAGAGATCAATGAGTTAAAAATGTCTGTAAACACTCGGGGCAGGCTTGTGGCTACCGAATTCCTTAAACAATTTGTATGACGGCTTGAAGTCAGAGTTTGACAATCTTAAACATGGTTTGAATCCAAAGGTACAATTCCTGCATTTCATCTAAACTAAAGCATCTACCTAAGAGTTAAAATGATGTTCACTCTTGCTTGCAGTTCATAAAATTAAACCATCTCATCTTGCAGGTGATACAAATACCTCAGCTTGGAGAAGTGGAGGCGAAGCCAATTAGTACTGTCGGACTTTCCATTTTTCAGCAAGCAAATGAAACTAAGCATGGAATTCATATAAAAAAGAAGGGAATTTTCATAACCTTCATTAGGAGCAGGAGGGTTGTAGTTTTGGTAATTAATTTGTAGTATGTGATTGAACTAAGTCATTGAATGTCTGATGTAAATTATGTATGATGCCTACTGTTTTTCGGCTGCTGTGCAATTCCAGTAGCTGAAGTTTCTTAAAATTCAGTGTTGGATTTAAGTTTGCAAAGAAGTTGCCGCTGTTATTTGAGCCGGGAGGAGGCGAAGAAGGAGAAAATAGTAAATTTATATAGAAGTCCTTGAGGACTAATTTGAACTTGGCTTTGTATAAAGCTAAAGTTCTTACTAGGTGTTCAGTTTGATGATGCTGAAATCATACTACAATCATGTATTATATTATATTATTATGTGTTCTACGACGAGACCAGGTATTATATTATGTGTTGTACGACGAAAAGCAGCTAAGTTGGATCAAGAACCAACGGATTCAGCGCATCTTTGCCCTTTCTATTATCTTGGTGTCCCGTGCTTGATCTAGCATTCTTGGGCAATTTAGGATATTTAAAAGAAAGATAAGCTTACTTGCCAAAAAATAAAAGAAAAAAGAACGATAAGCTTACTTGCCAAAAAAAATAAAATAATAAAAAGAACGATAAGCTTACTTGCCAAAAAGAAAATTAATAAAAAGAACGATAAGCTTACTTGCAAAAAAAAAAAAAAAAAAAAACGATAAGCTTTGTGAATGCAACCACAAGAAATAGGAACGATTAAGTCTCGGACTACTACACTACAACACAAAACGGGATTTCAACGACCGCCAAAATCGGTCGGCAAAATTTAACAGTGGTCGTTAAACTGGTTACCGAGCGCTAACGATCGTAAAGGGTTGTCGGCATACCCTTACCGACTGTCGTCAAAAATTTACCTACCATTTATGGGTTGTTAAATTACCCGTTTAAGTGGTTGGTAAATAACCTACCGACCGAACGGTCGGTAATTTTAATTAAAAAAAAATAAAAATTAAAATAAAACGATCAATTGGAAAAACCCAGCCACTGGTTTTGGTTTCTTCCAAAATAAAAATTTTGATTTTCAAATCAAACATATAATTTAATAAATTATGCTTCTAATAAAAAAAAGCTAAAGCAAAGAGCTTCCAGAAGTAGTAATAATTATACTTGTAAAGTAAATTATGGTGCAAATTAACATAAAAAAAACACAACTGTTATTATGTAAATATATCAATGTATCACTTGCTATTAGAACTACCAAAAAAACACCAAGACATTATTGCTAAAACTGAATTCGTTCTTTAGACATAGATCAATCCTTAACGACGAGGATTAAGAACCGTACCCATGAAAAGTATAGCACCCGAAAAGTCTGAACATAAATGGATGATCAGCAACGAATTCCACGGGTGGTGTAACACGGGGGGGCCTACTTCCGTATCCTCCACTCATAGCGCTAACACATGCAGCCTCTGTCCCTTTTTCATTTGTCTCGATACGACACTTTTGTAAGATCTCCGAGACATACAACAATCTACCATCTATCGTCGAGTCTAAAATCCCGGTAAGCTCCCCGGGAAACTCAAACGGTAGCGTTAACCCTAGTGTTTTCATTATGTTGGAAAGTTCAATCGTACTCTCAAATTTAAATTTTGGTATTAAAATCCGGTCTAGTTCAACTTCAGCGAGCTTGATTTGACCTTTTTCAAACATGTTGTTGTCAAATTTGATGCTCTTCATTAGTTCGGGGAGTCCGTACTTTTTGTTAGGTAAAAATACGTACATAGAGAAAGCTCTCTTATCGTATTTACCGTCCAAATACGGTAACTTAAGAACTTTGCAATTCTTGTACGAGCCGTACTCGTACCGACGATCATCACCACCACAGTATCTACTCTCGGTAAATTTTGATTTTTGCATGAAGGATACTTGAATTGTTTCTCCGTTAAGGAGATGGAATTTTTCTGGTTTGGTCATGGATGGATCAAAAGTTTTAGCCCAAGTTCCTTTGAAGTATAACGCATTGGCTAGTAACATTGTCATATCTTTTCTGAAAGTATGATTTGGAGAAAGCACTTGTGGTATTAACCCTTTTGTTTGTTCCTTCACCCATGAGTTCATATCCTTCACTGCTTGTCCAGGCTTCACAAGAAAAAATCAATTATACTAGGAACCAAGGAAGTATTATTTAGAGAGTGTCATGATAAAGGTGACAAGTTGCCATAATTAAAATACATCATAAACTCACAATCCTATGTGTCACTCTTCAAGGGCGTCACATAGGCCGCCACTCATCAAAATATTTTTACTTACTATCAACTCCATATTTTTACATGAAAATAGTTAAATAAGGTAGCCCATAAAAAAATCTATTATAATTATACTAAATATATCTTTCCTTTTATCTTATAAATTAAAATTGAAAAATATAAATTACAATCTAATAGTGATATATTTTTATGTAATTGAAAAAATAGTTGGAACACAAATAATTTGTTGCAAATTGCAACCTAATTATCACTTCTGCATTTAGAGAAACTTATGACCTAACAAATCATAAAATAATGGAAAGGGGATCGGATATATAATAGTACTCAGTTTCATATTAGTTGAAACATTTCTTTAAACACGTTTGTCAATGTATATATGATTTCAAACATTAATATATTATTTGTTAACACGAATCTAACAAAATTATATAAATTAATATTTTAAAATATATTCTTTGACACGAATCACAAGACCCCTACATGACTGTTATTTTGTTATACATAAATCAGAAAATTAAGATCATAATAAGATATGTGAATAGTGTCAAAATCAAAACTGTGTCAACTGACATTTATGAATTACCTGGTCTTGGAAATCCACAACCTTAAGTTGTGTTTGATAAGCATAACTTTGAAGAAGTTCTTTGTAGGAAGGATTTAGAGAAAATCTCCTATCTAACCATACTCCATTTGCAGAAGCGATTATCGGTCCTTTACCATGAATATTGTTTGATCTTGCAATGGACTCCATTCTGCAGGCAATAGCATTGACATCTTCCATGTTATTGTAATCAAGGAGGCTAAGTAGTTGCTCCAATGTTTTGCCTTTCGCGCCGGCGACCAAGGTGTTGAGAATGGTGGTAATGGAAAAGGGAGAGCAAACCATGTTTTTGCTGTAAACTGATGGTGTAATATCTAGAACCTTTTTGGCTACTTGTAAACTCAAGTTCATGTTAATTTTACCATGTTTTGTTACCGTCACATTGTTGTTGGTTTCACCCACATTCTTGTATTGGGGTTGGTTTTGAGCTAATGTGCCAAATCCCTGAAAAATAAAAGTTAAATTTATCAAATATTTTGTTGTTCTTGTGTATTCTTAGAGCATGTTTATCAAAGACAAAAAATTTGGATTTCCTTCCAAAAAAAAAAAAAAAAAAGTTCATCTTTTCTCTCACCCAAACCCCAAACTCAACACCAACAATATTGTGAACAAAGAATGAATGTTGAATATTGTAGAAGAAAGAATGCGAGCATTGAATATTGTAGAAGGGACGTTGATTTACTCACATTAATGTACCATGATTTAGGGTTTGCGAGTCCTCTACGTGCAAGATTTAACATCTTTGCGCCGAGCTTCGTAGGATTTTGAGACTTGAAAATTTTCTATGCAACAAACCTAATGGGCTAGACAGGCTACGGCAATATATTGAGTAAATTGTTTAGGAATTTTTTTTTCCGAAAAACTTTACACTTTGAAGTGACATGCCATAAATATTTTAGTATAATGAACGGAGTAATAGAGGGATAAACCTTTGATATCAGTTTAAACCTTGGTAATTTGATATGGAACCGAATGGGCTGAATGGGCCAAGTGATCGTCGGTTTTAATGCCCACCAAAGAACAGGGGGTTGGAACCGCAAAATTTCAAACTTCGTATCTGCTACGGTGATTCCCATACCCGTCCTACTGGACATAAACTTAAATCCATATTTGCTCCACCAAGCAAGTGGATATCCGCTATCACTTGATACCGGATTATAATTTATAACCAGGGGTGGCAATTTAGGTCAATGGGTCAGGTTCGGGTTTGGTTTCAGATTATGTCAAAAAATATTAGAAATATTGTAAAATTTATTATTACTTGGTTAGAGCTTCCATCCCGGTTCCAGGTGATCCTGGGATCGATTCTCATCCCCGCCCTTGTGGCTCATTTGTACCAAAAAAAACAAAGTATGATAATATGAGTCAAATCAGGTCGTTTTCAGATCATCCGAATTCACTTCAGGTCTGGTCCGGGTTTCTCTCAATAAATTCAGGTAGAGTTCGGGTCGGGTCAGAGATTGTCAGTCTTAGTTATAACCCTGCTACCTATACCCGTTTGGCACTAAAAATTGAAAAACCGTGGATTCATCCTGATTTTCCTAACCACATTTGTTGTCTTAGGAAAGCAATCTATAGTTTGAAACAAGCTCCTAGAGCTTGGTATCTTCGCTTCAGCAGTTTTTTGTTAACGGTGATTTATTATCCGATCCTACTGAGTATCGCAGTATGGTTGGGGCTTTACAGTACTTGACTATGACAAGACCTGATATTACATATGTTGTGCATTTAGTTTCCCAATTTATGCATGCACCCCGCACATCTCACCAGTTGGTTGTTAAGCGTAATACATGTACTTGCAGGGTACTTCAGACTACGGCCTATGGCTTTTCCCCGCCCCTGATATGTCCCTCATGATTGTCTACTCAGATGCGGATTGGGCAGGTTGTCCTGATAGTTATCGTTCCACCACCGGTTATGCTATTTTTCTTGGAGACAACCTAATTTCCTGGCGCTCGAAGAAGCAACCCACTGTCTCCAAATCTTCCACGGAAGCAGAGTACCGCGCTGTTGCATACACGTTACAAGATACTCTTTGGATTCGTTCCTTGTTAGCTGAGCTGGGAATCGTCATTCGCGCACCCGTGAAGCTCTTTTGTGATAATGTTTCTGCATCCTATCTTGCGGTGAATCCAGTTCAGCATGATCGTAGCAAGCATATCAAAATAGATTATCATTTCGTTCGGGAGCGTGTTGCTCATGGTGATTTAGTTGTACGTTTATGTCCCTACTGAGTTACAAATCGCTGACATTTTTACGAAATGTTTGTCAGGTCAGCGTTTTGAGTTTTTTAGATCCAATCTGCACGTGGTTTCCCTTGCACAGATTGATGGGGTGTAATAGAGGATACTAAAGGTATACTCGTAATTGTACTACTGTACAATATTATTATATATATGAGTCCAGACACCCGTATTAGGGTAAGCCGTATCATTATATTCACAGATATGTATATATATGGTTGGGTGAGTAGATGTGACCATGTGAGGTGGGGTAGGCACGGGTATGATCCAAATAATCCACCATATACCCACCACCTATGCGGATTGACCGGCATGACTCTTGATATCCATATTCACCCTTATCCACCAAATTTAATTCACACCCATATCATCAACAATATAATTGGGGTAGATGTGATGCGAAATCACAAATTTGTATTCACTTAATCAATGAATTACGAATTACGAATTGAAGACAAAAGATGAAATGCAACAATAAACAAGGGAAACTAGATATAAATTAAATCAGGCACACTACACTACATAAGGGTCTTGATATTCAAAGGCTTAAGAATTGAACAATTTCAAGTACCTTGAAACAGTACCTTGAAACAAAAGGCAGAACATGAGTTGTATACACTTCTATGGCTCTACCTCTAGCCCTTTAATTACCTACCTAATGTTGAAAAGGTCCGTCAACATTTCCCTAAACTTATCGGTGTATCAAGACTTTTGACTCGACAAAGAAGTACTCAGCATCGTGCTAGCAGAAATAACCGCACCAGAGAAATCTTCTTGGATCTTGAACATAAACGGATTTTCATCAACAAAATTCATCTTAGATGGTAATACGGGAGAACACCGATGTGAAGGACCGCAGAGAGTTGTGTATGTCACAACAGATAAAGATGTTCCTCCCTTACTAGTTTCGATACGAGACTTCTGAGTAATATCTGCGACATACAATAGTTCTGAAACAGGGGAATTAAGAAATTTCATGAGCTCCATTTTACCAGCCTTAAATGGGAATGTCAACCCTAATTGATCCATGGTACTTGACAACATAACATTACTTTCAAGATCGAATTTTGGGATTAATATTTTTGAAATTTCCTCCTTTTGTTCCTTGATTTGCTTCTCGAAAACTTTCCCATTCACCTTCATTTCCTCTATGAATTGTAAGAGGTTCTTTTTTCCATAAGAATCACTCCAATTCCCAAGAAGGCCAGTATTTGTTTCAGATGGAACAAAGATGTACATAGAGAAGCTTCTAGGGTCTTGACCATCTACATATTTGCCTTGTTTGTACGGCATCCTAAGAATCTCTGAACCATCAAAATTTCCACAGTAATGCAGTAATCAGTGGCGGAGCCAGGATTTCACGGATGGTGGATCACCATTCTACGCCGCTCACCATACAATCATAAATCAATGTTTAAATTTAAAAAAATATTAATACTTAAAAAAATATTCCAAATGTAACAAGTACTAATTATTACAACCAAACTAATTCCTAAATCAACAAATTCCTAAATCAACAAATTCCTAAATCAACTATATAAATATCAAAATCAACAAATTCCTAATTCCTCAACAATTCAACAATTCCTCAACAATTCAATTCAATTCAATTCCTCACAAATTCAATTCAATTCTTAATTCCTCAACAATTCAATTCCTAATTCCTCAACAATTCAATTCAATTCAACAATTCAATTCAATTCCTAATTCCTCAACAATTCAATTCAATTCAACGATTCAATTAAATTCAATTCAACAATTCAATTAAATTCAATTCAACAATTCAATTCAACAATTCAATTCCTCACAAATTCCCAAATATCACAATTCACAAACAATATGTAAATAATCCAAATTCACAAATTCACAAATATCACAATTTACAAATTATCAACGTATTTCAATTCACAAATTCACAAATCAAAATTCAATTATTATCAATAGTGTAAAATTTATAGGTTTAATAATTAAAAATTTAATGTTTAATAATTAAAATTGTACAATTTAAACAATTAAACGGTTATACCTCAAAACTCAAATCACGATTCACGACTCACGAGCCTAGGCAGAAGGCACTGCTCGACGACGGCTCCTCCTTGAGTCCTCGCCTCCTCCACTCCTCCGTCGGTGCTCGGCTAGTCGCTGCTCCTCAGCTCCTCCTCTTCCTCGGTGCTCAACGGCGACTGGTCACGACTCACGCTGCTCGGTTCTTCTTCCCCGAATCCCCGCGACCACGGACTGACTCGGTTCTGCTACGGATGAACGGATCTGGGTTCGGTCTTCGGTGGTCGGAACTCGGATGACCTGGTGGAGTGGTGGGCCGGTGGCTGGTGGGCCGGTTGCAGCCTGCGTGGCTGCGCCGAAGAGAGAGGGAGTCAGGGATTAGGTTTTGTGTTTTGGCTGCTACTTCCCTGCTTTCCAACTTCCATAGAGAGATAGAGTAGAGAGCGTTATTTTTTTTTCAAAATTATTATTATTATTATTATTTTAATATTAGTGGGTCACGTGACCTAGGTTGCCCAAGCCTAGGTCCGCCAATGGCAGTAATGGTTGTGTTTTGGACGAATCAATAGTTTCGTCTGAACTCTCGAACTTAAAATGTAATGCATTCACTAATACCATAACTGTGTCGTTGTAGTACGAGGTCTCCTGTAGAATACTTTTGATCATCCCTTTGGTTTTTGTTCCGCTCAGTGGCGGAGCTAGGTAGGTGCATGGGGGGTCCACCGACCCCCCAAAAAAAAACTTGGGAAAAAAAACTTATAGCTGAGATCTAGGAGACCTGTTATTATAGGGAACCGATCTCTTAGGTTATACTTAAAAACACAGAGATAAACCTAGAGAACATTCTTTAGAAACAACTGTTCTCTTAGACTTTTGAATAACTATTGGGGATTATCTTAAGAGAGCAGTTTTTAGAAAAACCTGATCTCTTAGAGTTTTGAATTTAAATACCCGCTCTCTTAAATTAAGTTATTCTTTTCAGTTTTCACCACACATATGAAAACCGTAGAGAATAATTGTAATAATTTTGTATGATTGTAATATTAATATTGACTAATTTAAGGACGATACATTTTTTTTAGTAATATATTGTGTGTTGTGGAGGATCACCCGATACAATACTCTAAAAATCCTGGGAACGTCACTGCCGACACCCCAAAAAAAAATTCCTGGCTCCGCCACTGGTTCTGCTCCATAAGTCGATTTCCTCCTTCACTTCATCGATCAGCCTTCAAAACACAAGTGCAATAGCATGTAATTAGACTCTATTCTGTTCGAATTATTTTGACTTATTTTTGTTAAGTTCAAATCAGTTTAGTTAAGCTCAGATAAAATCAGTTAAGTCCAGATACGTTCAGATAGTTCATTTAAGTTCAAAAAAGTCCAGTTAAGTTCAGATTAGTTTAACTAATAAGAATTCGGAAAAAAATAAAATTTATTTCAGACATTTAAAATTTTAGAAAAAATAAATATTTTTCACATAAAATAAGTTCAGATAAGTAAGCTAATATAAGTTTAAATAAGTTCAGTTAATATAATTTCAGACAAAATAAGTCGAATAAAATGAAGCCTTAATCAAAATCCCGATTCATAAGCAATAATAGGATGACAAAATCTGTTAGGAAAAATATTCATATGTATTTGTTTTATGCATACCTTGTACAAGAAATCAACACTCTTAACATGAGCTTTATGAACACTGTGAAGCAGCTCTTTATATGACCGGGTTAGTACCAATTGTCTGTTGGTTCAGTGGGATTGAAGCTGAACTTGGTAGGGAGAACTCGTGTTTGATCCTCCGCAACAACAATTGGGAGAGGACTGTAACCTATCCACCCAAAACTCGCCCCGAATCCGGATTAGCCCTAAGGGTGAATCGGGTGCTAACATGTTTAGTTTTTCCTCCTTTAAACCAAGAACGTAACATCAAGAAACTGATCAAGGGTTTGTCCTTAAGATCCAGGGACTAGCATGTTTAGTATGGCACTCGTTAAGACAGGGGAGCATAATATATTCTATTGAGGTGTTCTTTTTAATCCATCCAACAAAGATTTTTTGGCTAAATCGAAGCTGAAATCCTGTTCATGAGTTTTCTTGTTTAAATCTTTGCAAGCTATGCTAGGCACACTGGTAGTGTAACTTTGCTGTTTCCGCCTAAATGAATTTTTTCCCTGCATTGTTTTTGTTACCTCGTCAAAAATCAAACTCTACAGTAAAAAAGAAAATTTCTAAAGGACATACTAGTGACACGATATTGTAACAAGTTTACGAGCCTTTCACACGATCCAATAGGCCGAGACATTCAATTCTTATAAGAGCAACTCTAATGATTGCAGTTTACTATTTTAGGGATTTACTTGTGATTTTCAAAAATTTCAAGTAATTAAGTAGCTAAACCATTGGAGCAATTTTGTTAAATGAGCTAGATAAAGCAAATTAGTTCTACCAAGCTAATTAGCTTGGGAAAAAAACAACAATTTTTTTTCCCAAATTATTTGGAATATAATCATGTAAAGGTAAGAATAGAATAAAAATTAAAATAGAAAAGGAGTTAAAAAAAGCAAGCTACTTGTTAACCATTGGAGCATATTATAGCTAGAAAGTGTTGTTGCTTGAAACATTGATGTGGCATATATACCAAGCTACAATGGTATTAGCTAACTATGAAAGATGTTATAATAATCCATCATCCCATGACCTATATTAATGAAGTCTTGGCATAGTGGTTAAGACTGAGGGCTTGTATATGATAGTTCTCAGGTTCAAATTCTCCACCCCCATTTATAATTTGTATTGCCCTTATGACTTATTCGCAACAAAAAAAAAAAAAATCATTCCATGACCTATTTGCTAGTCAACATTTAGTAAATAAAATGAATCATACAGGGAAGACTTTTCAATGGCTACCATAAAATGATAGCCACCATAATAAAATGAATCTCAGCCTTTTAATTTTATTGACTCCTCAGAACCGTAGATTATGCTGACTTTTATTAATAAAAATGTATTTTCTTTTCAAACAAAAATAATAAAAATCCTCCCCATTACGTTCCCCACGTTCACTTTTGTTTTAAGTTTTTTTTTTTGGGTATTTTCGTATCTCATAGACCATGCTTTCTCATCTTTCACCAAAATTTTGATAATTGTTTATTGTTCTATCATTTTCCAAAAACATCCGATACTCCATACTTTTCTTCACCATAAACTCATAAAATTGAAATCTGAAATTCGTTCTCTTTGGAAATCAAATTAGGGGAAATTTCGATTCAATTTTGATTTGAGGAAGTTGATTTCTTGTTCGAGCTATTCGTAGGATCTTTAAAGTATTATCTACTACGAAATTGTCGTAGGTAAGAACAAACATCGATCTTTATTCTCTTAGCTATGTTCATATATTATTTTTGGGTAATTTCGATTCAATCTTATTAGCATGGAATGGTTGAGTTTGAAATGAATAAGGGTGTTCTTGATTAATTGGGTGTAAAACTCAAGTGTAGTTTAATAGCCCTTTTTTTAATTGAAAGTTATGTTTCTTTTATTTGTAAGTGCTAGCGTGCGAATTGGATTGATGGGTTGTTTGAATTAGGGTGTTCTTGATTAATTAGGTGTAAAACTCATTGGAATGGACTAATGGTTTATGGGGTTTGTCTTTGGATAATGCCTACAAAGTACAAACTGTTTGATGAAATGTCTCAACCAAATATTAGAGCTGGCAATGGGTTGGGTTGGGTCGAAATCAGATCAACCCATTTATAAACGGGTTGAGATTTTCCCAACCCAACCCGACCTGTTTAATTAAACGGGTTGAGATTTTCAACCCAACCCAACCCAACTATAAACGGGTTGACCTGAAGTTGACCCGTTTAATTTTTTTTTCCCACTTTTAATTGTAAATTGATTTGACTATAGACTTGCGAGGTGATTTTGTTATGGCATATCTCATTGCAAAAAGTAATTTTTCAATATGTATTTGACATGAATCAAAACGTCAAATAATTATTCAATGTTGAAGGGGAAATGAGAAATAAAATCTTTCAAATCACATTATACATATATATATTACATACTTGCTTGCACTTAAACGGGTTAGACGGGTTGTTTTCGGGTTGAAAATTTCAACCTGACCCAACCCATTTAATTAAACGGGTTGGGTTGGGTTGACCCATTTAATTAAACGGGTTGAAAATCTTGACCCAACCCTTTATTATTGGGTTGGGTTCGGGTTGGGTTGGTGGGTTGGGTCAATTTTTGCCGGCTCTACCAAATATTATCTCTTGGAATTTGTAATTTCTGGGTATGTACATTCTGGGAATTTGTGGAAAGCTCTGTCACTCTTCCTTGAGCTTTATCAGTCTGACCTCCGAGATGATGCATACTCCTTTACTTCAAGTGACCTGAATCTGTGTTGGTGTTCAAGCATAGCACAAAATGGAATCAAGTGTTGTTGTGTTGGTGTTCAAGTATATATAGCTGTACGCCTGTACTACGTCCACCCAATAATTAAACTAGCATGAAACACCTAATAATCTGGCCCTTAACAAACACTCCAAAACTACAATAGAATGAGCATAAAATCTTTTTTAAATTCATTTTACAGTATGTTCATTCATAATAACAAAAAAGAAGTAGACAGAAGGAGCACCGTAGCACTAGTACCACTATATTTACTATTTAGTAAACTCAGCAAATAAACTCTCTTGCCCTCTTATTTTATTTTATTTTTATACAAAAATAATGATGTGGCATTAGCTCTTATTTATAAGAGCTAGCTCTTATTTCAGAAATTTCTCTTACAATCTATAATCTATAACTATTACTAAAACAAATACCGCTGACATCATTATTGTCCACATGTCAGCTTCTCCAAGCAAATTTTCCCGCCTAATCTAATAATGACGTCATTAACTATATAATTTTACCGGGTTGTAAATTGTTAGTCTACTCCACTGTTCGATGCAATTAATGGCATGCAGTACACATTCTCCTTTCCCAAAAAAGAAGCCTGCAAAAATACTGCACACTTTACTATTCACAAAACCGCTTTCCTTTCATTTTCTCTCTTCATCTTCCTAATCTTTCCTCTCCCTCCTTCGGTGCTTTTTCGTAACTCCTCTCTTCTCATAATCCCTTTTAGAGTACTTTTTTATTTGAATTTTGGTGATGGGTTTTATATATTCATATTTGAAGGATTTTGTGGTGGAGATGACAACATTCTTTCTGTTTGGTTTGAGGCTGAGAAATTGATAAGGTATAATAATATAATTTGTGCATTTGTGGCTAATGAATTTGTTATGAGAAGATATGATACTATAATTCATCTCTTTCGATCTCTATTTATTATTATTTTTATAAATATTTTCACTTTCTCAGTTGAATGTTATCAGCAAATGCGTCCACAATTAAGGAAAACATCTGTTTGCATATCTTGGGCAATTCTTATTTTTGAGGTTATCACTCTATCTATTTATTTTCTCCATTTTTTTTCATTTTTGTTGCAATTATTTTTGTTGAAATGGTAATTTATTTTTCATTTTCAATTTAGCTGGCCTAACTCGATCCAATTAAAGTCTATCAACTATAGTTATGTTATACGGAGTAATGAATTGAATTGTTTTACACATGTTTTCTTACTTTTTTTTTCACAAAAAAATTAATTGGATTTGATCGAAATTTTGGCTAGGTAGAAAATAGGGTAGTGTCGAAGAATTGACTGCAATTGGATTATTACCAGGAAGTTGGGAAGATTCAATTCTGCAATTTGCTACGAGAACTCGAGAAGGTCTAATTCGATCATCTATAATTCCCTTATTCTGCATTACTTTTTCTTCAATTAATTTCTAATACGATGAAGTAGTTTTTGGTTTTCACTTTCGTTTTGAATGTTATTAGTTGATTTTTCTACCGTTCATTTGAATAATTTACTACTCCGTATAATACTTCAATAATTTTGTATGGAAATTAATTTACAGCTACTTTGTCTAGAATTTTAATGTTGGAGTTGATATTTGGTTTAAATTTTGTTGAATTTGTTATTGTGGACCTTGTGGTTGTGCAGGTTGGAGTTTGTATTAGCAAGTTTTTACTATAGTGGCTTGACCTTTTTAAAAATGTTAATTAAAATGCATCAAGTACACTAGAGTGACTTTGCTACAATGCCATTAGAGTCAATTTTTTTATTGTAATGATTGTCAAGTTTTCGAAGAGGAAGCTTCCATTAGAGTTGGCTTTCAAAGAAATATCGCTAATCGTATCAAGCTCAAGTGGGAACTATTATTGTAACGCTTTTGTTTTTTACCCTAATCGAACAAGTTGAACTCACTTTTCCACAACATTTCACTAATGCATTGTATTTATACATTTGGTCAAATAGAAAACATTATTACTTTTGTAAATATCAAATATTGTATTTTTTACATTATTTATGTACATCAAATTGTTACTCCCCGTATTCCATACCAACTAATTACTTAATAAATATTTTAAAGAGTTTTGTTATAATCGTGCATCGCACGGGTGCTAACCTAGTCTCCAAATAAGAGACTCCCATTACACACCTAAGAGCTAGCTCTTATTTTTTCTCTCTCCTTAAGAGTCACCTAAGAGACTCCCCTTATTATGAGCTCTTAGTATCCAACTGGCACAGTTGTGACTGTGTACTTTAACTTATGGGGGGAGAGGAGTACTAGCCTTTAATCCTTTATGCCAGAGTTGTGTGTTTGGATTATGCCCCAAATATCGTCTCTTGGAATTCTGTAGTGTATTGAGAAAATGACTAGATGATGGATTTTGCCTTGTTAGTGGATATGAATGAAACCTGTAGGTACAATGGCACTGAGGGATTATTAATGTACGTACTCCGGCTGGTTAAATGGTTGGCTATCATTATGCGTGGAGTTTCTTTATAATCTGTTAGCTGGAATTTATTGCTTACTGAGTTGCTGTGTGGAAGTAGTAACTGTTGGATGTTGAATAAATTTAAGGTGAAAGAGAGAGTGAGATAAATAGCCCAATATAATTGCTTTATTAATAAAATAAACGTACAATAGAGATTTATACTACTTAACAAAACTAATAAACCTAAAATCAAGGAATAATAATCCCATGATGACCCACTAACCAGAAAACTTATCCCATTAACTTTGACCCACTATTCCCACTAACCCATGCTTAGTAAACAACTAGGTAACTGACTCCTAGAAAAACTCTAACAAAATACTCCATCCGTTTCAAAATGTTTGTTACGTTTGGATTTTGGCACGTTTATTAACGTATAATTAAGATTTTTTTTTAAAAAAATTTAAAATGTTCTAGATTCCATTATAAATCTGATTTCATCTTTTCAAATTCTGACATTTATTACTCTCTTTGAATATAGTGCAAATTTGCTTTCATCTTTTATTAAAAATATACCTCGATCCACTAATCATTGAAACAACCAATAAGATTGTTTTATTATCAAAATGAACCAATAATTAAAAATCACACGGATTGCTAACTTGTCATAATGTGACTTTTGGTTGCATGAGATTTATAGAGTTGAAAAGTTGGACCAATTAGAAATAAAAGTTGGCTCAAAAAATAATAATAGTAACAAGTTTATAAATAGAAAGATTCTTTATGTAACAAACATTTTGAAACACTATTAAAGAAATACGTAACAAACATTTTGAAACGGAGGGAGTAAATATTAATTTGAATCCAATAATCTAACATCCTCCCTTGATTCAAAATCACGTACAAATGCTCAACCTTGCTATTGTCTTCAACGATCCATATTGCGGTGGACTCCTACTTGAACTCTGATTTTTTTTTTTTTTTTTTTATCTCAACACGAATTCTCGACAAACAAGAACACACGACAAGAAGAGGTTACTTTCTTCTCCTTCGACATTTTGAACTAAATTGGTTTTCTCTTTCTTAACACGTGTTGCTTATCCCAACACCTATCTTCTTTGTGACCATACCTTTTGCAATAGTAGCATTGAACGCTACTCATGGATTGACGTTGTCCTTCGAATCGACCACGACCACGACCATCTCCATCACGAACACGACCACGACTACTCATACCGCGACAACGACCACGACCTTCACCATAATACCAATCACTCGACATTTTCCCCGTAACTTGAAAGGTTTTTTCCTCGACGTTTTCATCCGTAGACTTATCCATTCTCTCCTCATGAGCCATTAATGAACTCATCAACTTATTAAATGTGTAAGTTGTTATGTCCTTAGACTCTAAAATTGCAGTCACAATATGTTTATAATCACTATTCAAACTCCTTAAAACCTTGCCCACAATTGTCTCATTTGAGATATTATCACCATATATCTTCATTTGACTAATAATTGAAGACACTTTAGATAAATAATCTTGAATTGATTCTTTCTTTGTCATTGTTAAACTCTCAAATTGTGTACGAAGGGTTTATAATTTTACCGCAATTACCTTCTTATCACCAAAATACTCTTGCTTGATAATCTCCCAGGCTTGTTTCGATGTTGACGCAGCGGAAATTCGTGGGAAAATTTCATCATCCAATGCCGATTGGATAAAGAACAGAGCCTTTGCATCTCTCTTCCTATTTTCCCGTAGCCTTTGATCTGGTTCAGCCGGTGCCTCTGTCGGTTCCGTATACCCGTTCTCCACCATATCCCACAACTCTTGAGACTTGAACATAGTTTTCATCTTGAGACTCCATAAATGATAATTCTCCCCCTTAAACAATGGGATTAGGGGCTGAGAACTAGAACCACTACCATTATCATATACACTTCACTCTTTTTCCCTTCAATCGAGTTTTTATCCCACTAGATTTTTCCTAACAAGGTTGAAATTGAGGTAACATGCCAAAGCATATAACTACAAAAGTTGTATTGTTTTTGCCTAGATAAAGTTTTTTGTCCCACTAGGTTTTATCAAGCAAGATTTTTAATGAGACAACTAGTACATAATTAGGGATGAAAATTCAAGGAGGAGGGATATGAAATATTCCTAAGACGGTGCGTGTCTTATATACCCTGCAAAGCTATATCTCTGTATTTGAAAAAAATGCTTGACAAAACTCACTTTGCATTTATTGTAGTAAAATTATCAAACACACTGTAACAATAACAAGTTTTTGCATACAGATACTTGTCATAAATTGTAGTTTTACACAACAACGAAATGTAATATATATCTAGATTTGTAAACTTTATGTCAGATAGTAAAAAAACTTTATTTCTTTGTGTTACCTCACAACAGTCACACTATTATTGTTCCAATAAACATTATTATTAATACGCCATGTATTGAGAAAAAGTTACAAGAATATCAAAATAAACTGCACAAATAGAAATGTATATGAACGAGCTATCAGTCTTATTAAGTGATCAATTTTTTTCCCAGATTAATCTCTGTTTTTCTTTTTGTTGGATTTCCCAGACTTAATCTTTTTTCTAATTTTGCCGGATTTCCTAAATTTAATCTCCTCTTCATCCTGGACACATAAAAGAAAAGATTAAATTAAATAAAAGATCAAGCATCCGAGAACATAATCATATAAAAAATGTACAATAAATTGATTCCTTCATGCATTACCATAAATTGATTCATTCATTATTGTTATATACAAGCTAAATTTGTCTAATAAAAATATAAACAAGATACTCACATACTAAATATATGAACATTTACATATATATACCTTAAAATATTCAACTTAAATTTACTTTACACCTAACATTTTCTAGATTCAATGTAAAATCCCCTTTAAAAATTAACATAAGTACGATATTATAACTACTACGCCATAAATAATTGTGAATCCTAGGCTGTTTTATTTTTAAAAAATTGTTAGTAGAAAAATTAAGCTAAACTTATTTCATAATAGACTAATATTTAATTTAACTATTTAAAATAAGCTATATTTATTTGATAATAGAAGTATAGAACAACATTTTATCAATGAAAAATGGACATAATGAATACCAACTATGGTAGTCCACGTTAAAAGGTCGTAACTTTTGTTTAACTTAGGGTGATCCCAAATTTTTGTGGTACATTTCAAAACGGTCTTCGCCCATAACTAATTTAACTTGCTCAATCGTTTAATATAGTCAAGTGAATTCGGACATGGGGTTGAGCGAAGAAATAAATAATAGTACGTGGTAGGGCTAAATTTTTGTGTCTATATTAATCGACTGAGCATGTTAGTTATGCATAAAGATTATTACTAGATAATACTCCTAAAAGTTGGAACCACTCTGAATAAATCAAAAGTTTAAAGTTGGGATCTTTTGAAACAGGTTAACCATAGTTGGCACCATTGATGTCAATTTTCCCTTATATTAATTGTTTATTGTGCCACTAAATATAATTATACGAAGTATAAATAAAAAAAACAGGCTTAAATATTGTTTACATACACAATTGTCTGGCGGGTCGCTTGGATCTCTTTCACAACGTGTCTCTTTCTCACATCCTCGTTGATATTTGTTTGCAACGGATCCGATCCCTTTAAACTTTTTAGGAATAATATTTCCATGGGCGAGGGTACCATATCCTATATCACTACCTTCTGCTTCATATATTAAAATAGAAATAAATATCATCCCAATGATGATTATAATGAACCTTATTGTTGAAAAATCCATTGCGTAGAATTAATTACTTTAAAATTGCATTTAATTATGACTAAAGAAGATTTTCAAAGGGACTAGAAATGTTGTTAAAAAAATCTCAATTTATAAGTGAAGTTTATTTTCTAATTATGACATCTGTAATAATAAATACAGCAATTCAACTTTTTTTAAAAATTATGTCCTATATTATAATGTTTGGAATTTGATCGTTTAAACACATTTATCTAAATTAAGATTTTTCTATTGTAAGTTATATTTTTGTTTATTGGAAAGGTGAAAGCTAAGCATTGACTTATTAAAGTTGTAATACCTTGATATGGATCGCAAAAATCTTTTACGTAGTACAACAATCTTTGAAAATGTCGTAGGCTAGCCTTTTGTGTTATTTTTGGTGGAGCTTTTCCCCTCTTTTGCAAAAAAAAAAAAAAAAAAAAAAAAAAAAAACAACTTTGAAAATGTAGCCACAATAATATTGTTCAATCTTGACCCTTTAATATTAACGACCAATCATCTCTTTTCATTCGTATAAAAGTTAAAAAAAAAAAAAAAAAACTATACTACTCCCTCCGTCCCGGAGTACATGAACCAGATTAAGCGGCACAAATTTTAATACAATGTAATGACTTAAAATTTAACTAGATGGTAGTTGATAGTGGGGTATTTTTTAATATAGATAGGAGATATGTGTCCACTTTATAAAGGGGGTATGGGGATGCATGAGACCACAAAATGACACATGAAGGGGTAATTGATATAATATTAATAAAATTTTACCATTTATAGAAATGGTGCAAGTAATCCAGGATGACTTTATAAGGAAAGTGGTGCAAGTATTCCGGGACAGAGGGAGTAATATATTAAAAATTGTTGTGAAAAAGTTATATGTGCCACGTAGTACTCTCCCCTTTACGCCACGTCAACCACTTATCAAGTGTTATATTACGCCATGGGCAACCGAAAATCAATACTAATGAGGCTCGAACACATGACCCCAAGTGTCAATAATAACTCTTATTACTATTGTGGAAAGTGTTTAAAAATATATTCCCTAGTCATCCCGTCATCTTCACCCAAGATGAGTTCTACGTTGAGGATTATCAAATACCATCATTCACCCTAGGCATGTACGTACCTCGACTATAGTTTCTACGAGGGGCAACAATGTCTTGAGAAACTACTCCCACTGGCTCTTCTAAAGGCCTTGGAGGGTTCACCTTGAACTGCTTCTAAAGAGTTATTGGTTCATTGTTCGTCTCGAATCTCTTCGAGGTCTATTATTTTCCCACTTATCGATTTGGAAATGTGTCCAAACAGAGACCGTCATGAGCAACGAATACTTTGTTCTCTGACTTGTTGTAGAAGTAATACCCCTTAGTTTTTTTGGATACCCAACAAAGAAACATTTGTCAGATTTTGGTGCTAGGTTGTCCGAAATTGACTTCTCAAGGGTTCATAATTTGTCTTCCAATTTTGATTCCCACATCTCCTAATAGGCTTTGGCCCAGGAGTTAGGAGTTAGCAGTGACAAACCAATGTCATAACCTTACAAGATGTCAAGAACGAAAGGATGTAAGGGAAACCTAAGTCCAACTCTAAAGGCGGTCGTATAAACATCAACCTCACCCGAGGACAGACGATCCACGCGCGATGCTATGAGCAGTAGGGCACTTAAAGCTGAAGCCATGGGGCAAAAAGAGAAATCGTGCGAAGTCGCGCCCCTGCTCAGCTAGGTATCGGAGCCATTTCCTACTAGGGAAAATGGCAAATGGAAAAAGATCCAAATCCTCTCTCCCTGGAATCATGGGGGGTGGTTGCCTTGTAACCTCACTATTTGAGAAAACGGACGAAACATCCTCAAAGTCCTCTTTTGGGACCGGAGGACTGCACGCCACGTTCTTGTGTCGCCTTGGAGAATGGCCCGCTCTAGCACCTCCTCCCTCAGGACTCCGTGGAGGGTTAATCCCCCTCGCCACATGAGGCAAGTTTGTAAAAGTAACACGACTCTCCCAGGGTTCCCCCCATGCACCCACATTTGTTGTGATTCGATCTACAAATCAAGCAAATTTGTTGTGATTCGATGACATTGATATTGTATAGATTGTTTCATATAATAAATATTTCTATAAGTTTAGTGTTTTTGGGGAAATTGATTATGTTCGAATCTGTTCCGTTCCTATAGTGGATGTGAGTTATGTAGCATTTCTTGTTGTTCTTTGGTTTGATTTGGTTTTGCGTCATTGAATTGATTTTTTGATGGTTTTTTAATTACAGAGCAAGAAACTGAAGAAGGCTTTGATTACTTTTTGTAATCTTATAGAAATATTTACTCTTTTATATCATATAGTAACTCGTTTTATTTTATAGTTACTATTATATATCATATAGTTAATGAAATCGGAAATAGTAACTATATCAAAAATAAGAATAATTATATATTTATTCTTGCAGACAAAAAAAGTAAATTATAGAAACTATAGGTTATGTAAAGTAACTATATATTCAGAATAGTAACTATGAAAAAAAAATGTCATTTTGATAAGAATAACTATTCTATCCTAAGAGTAACTATATCATATAGAATAGTAATTTTAACTGTAAAACAATTACTATAAAAATAAGAATAATTATATATTCATTATTGTAGACAAAAAGAGTAAATTATAGAAACTATAAGTTTTGAAAAGTAACTATATCTTCAGAATAGTAACTGTGAAAATAATAATAATAATAATAATAATAATAATATAGTCATTTCGATAAGAATAACTATTTTATCCAAAGATTAACTATATCCTATCGAAAAGTAATTTTAACTGTAAAACAATTACTATAAAAATAAGAATAATTATATATTCATTTTTGCAGACAAAAAGAGTAAATTATAGAAACTATAGGTTCTGTAAAGTAAATATATCTTCAGAATAGTAACTATGAAAAAAATATAGTCATTTCGATAAGAATAACTATTCTATCCAAATAGTAACTATATATATCATATAGAAAAGTAATTTTAACTGTAAAACAATTACTATAAAAATAAGAATAATTATATATTCATTTTTGCAAACAAAAAGAGTAAATTGTAGAAACTATAGGTTATGTAAAGTAACTATATCTTTAGATAATAATAATAATAATGTAGTCATTTCGATAATAATAAATAATCTATCCAAAGAGTAACTATATCATATAGAAAAGTAATTTTAACTGAAAACAATTACTATATTATAAAATAAACCATATGATATAGATGCTTAGAGGTCATATTGTAACTTTTTCTATTATATAGTTACTATTATATATCATATAATTACTGAAATAAAAAAGAGTAACTATATCAAAAGTAAGAGTAATTATAACTCTTGAATAGTAATTAAGAAAAACAATAACTACGTTAGTTGTTTTTAGCTACGACATTCTAATTATTTGCATCTATTAAATAAACCACATTAACTCAAATGTTTTTTGGACTAAAAAATACTAATAGCCACGTCCATGTCCCTTCCTCCTTCCACCAGCACATCCTCTCCTTCCACATCCGCGTCATCTCCTTCCTCTACGTACCACGTCCTTGGTTTTCATTGTTGTCATAATTTTCTTCTTCTTCTCATGCTTTTGTGGTCTTTGCAGAAGTTATTATTTGCACGAGTTCAATTCTGAATGCATTATCTTTGTATTTCTGAATCAATAATATATAAACTAAGTTAATAATTTAACATGTAAATATGAAAAAAATAACATAGTAACTATGTAAGATATATATTTTCTATTATGCATCATATAGTAACTCTTAGATTTAACGATGGTAAGATACTCACAGAATTGCAGACATAGTTATTGTTATGGTTGTAGTCATATAGTTACTGTCATAATAATATAGTCACTTTTATTACTAATAACATAGAGTACAAAGAAAAAACATAAAAAGAACATAATGATAACATAGTAACTATTAAAAACATATAGTTACTAATATACATGATATAATATCTCTTAATATTAATGATAGTCATATACGAGTAGAGTTGCAGATATAGTTATTGTTATTATCATATAGTTATTGTGGTCATAACATAGTAACTCTTATTACTAATAACATAGAGGACAACAAAGAACATAAAAGTAACATTATAATATGCATAAAAAACTATACCAAACATATAGTTACTATAATGCAAGATATAATACCTATAAATATTATTGATTGTCATTTAGTCACAGAGCTGCAGACATAGTTGGTGTGATAATAATATAGTAACTCAATCCATAATATAGTAACTATATCATTAATGATATAGAATAACATAAAAAACATGCACATAACATAATAAACTAGCATAGTACCTATTTCAAACATATAGCTAGTAACTATATAAAACATAAATAACTACTGAAGAAAATAAACTTATGGTAACAAATCTTGACAAAATAAACATAATACCTACTTCAAACATATAGTAAATATATAAATAATATAGTAACTATTGAAGAAAATAAACATATGATAACAAATCATGATAAAATAAACATAGTATCTATTTCAAATATATAGTAACTATATAAAACATATAGTGACTATTATAATATATATAGTAACTATTGTACACGTATAGTAATCATTATAATCATATATTCACTATCTAAGAAGCGGACAAAAACATATTCTAAATAACATAGTACATAATGTAATTGTATAGTAACTATTATTTATCAAAAAGTCACTATAAACTGTAAATAACATAATAACTATCTTAAACACATAGTTACTGTTTTAAAGTTATAATAACTTTCTAAAAAATATAGTAACTATTTTAAACATATAGTTATTGTTTTAAAGTTATAGTAACTTTTAAAAAAATATAGTTACTGTAAAAACTACTACTAACATAAACACAACGAACATTCCAGTGACTATTAAAAACACTATTTCGCAACATAAATTAAAGGTAACTATATCATTTATATACTAACTATGTGAAACACTAACCCTAATTTCAACAAAACAACAAACATTTCAAATCACTCAACAAATAAACAATAAAATAAGTTCTAAAACATACTAAAAGCAGGCACAACACAAATTCGCCGGATCTATCGTCGCATCGACAACATCGTCGTTTTTAGGACCGATAATTACCATTTTTTCACAATTGTAACACAAATTCGAACTACACAGTTAATTTCAAGTAATTTGTTGACTTGATTTCGATGTAAAACCTAAAAATTATTGTTGAAACTGAAAGAGAGCAGTTGAGAGAGCATAGGAGAGAGGAGAGAGAAGTTGAGAGAGGAGAGAGAAGTTGAGAGAGCAGTTGAGAGAGGAGAGAGAAATTGCAGACAATGAAACCATACAAATATTGAAGAAATTTTTAAATGGTTTATATACTTGAATAAAGGCACGTGACATTCCCATCATAAATTATTACTCTTCTGCCCTTTTATATTAGTGTAAATAGTCTTTTAGTACTCCGTAGTATATTGGTATTGGTATTGATATTGATATTGATATTGATTGATGATTGATGATTGCCACGTCTGGCGTTTTTTGAGGGAGTCTGAAGATCAGGGGAGCATGGGCCTGCAGATTGAAGGGTGATATTTATCCAACAAAAAAGTGCCACGTATCAAAAAATCTAGACGTTCAAGAATTCTGATGCCTTTTCTCCCACGTGTGTAGAATAAGTACCTAGTTTACCATTTTCTCCTCTATTAATATGAGCTTGCATCAAATAATGTTGGGAGTTTGCCTTTTACTTTTACAAATCTATAACCTTTTAAAAGCAAGGAGTGATATTTCACTATTCATCCAATAGTTAAAATACCAATTTGCCTTTATTTTTCTTCACATTTTCGTTACTACCTTTTGCTCTGATATACTATATGAGATTACGCCACGTGCTTTCATCATTTTCCTTTGCTTTCTCTGAGTTCAACCCCCCATCAATTCTGATCTCTCCCTAATCTCTTTCGCCCCCTTCTTCTCCCTCCTGTATCATCGACATTTTCTCTCTCCTTCTACACAGCTTGCAATTTGTGCAAGCTTGACAAGGTTTCTATCTTCACTATTAGTTTTTCCTGCTTCTCTCTGGTATGCTCTTTTGGTATGCTCTTTTCTCTGACTTTTTTGAATTAGGGTTTTGTTCTTGCTTTTAATGGTTGAATTTTGTGCATTATGGCTGATTTTAATTGAATTGGCTACTAATTTTGTGTTTCATTGCATGAATTTGTTTAATTTATGAAGGGATCAGATAATTTTAATTGATTTTGTATGTTTTTAGGTGGATTTTGATTAGTTTTGAGAGCTAATTTTGAAAAAAATATTGAATTTCGGTTATGTTATTATTTACTAATCTCATAGTCCGACTCCCTTTTCGTTTGCTGTCATTTTTCTCCCAGGAATGTGGTATGGGATGGAGTTGTGGGTGGATCGAGATTTCTTCCAGTGGTACACTGCAAGTACACTGCATTGGTGCTCACTATTCATCCAATAGTTAAAATACCAATTTGCCCTTATTTTTCTTCACATTTTCGTTACTACCTTTTGCTCTGATATACTATATGAGATTACGCCACGTGCTTTCATCATTTTCCTTTGCTTTCTCTGAGTTCAACCCCCCATCAATTCTGATCTCTCCCTTCCCCCAATCTCTTTCGCCCCCTTCTTCTCCCTCCTGTATCATCGACATTTTCTCTCTCCTTCTACACAGCTTGCAATTTGTGCAAGCTTGACAAGGTTTCTATCTTCACTATTAGTTTTTCCTGCTTCTCTCTGGTATGCTCTTTTGGTATGCTCTTTTCTCTGACTTTTTTGAATTAGGGTTTTGTTCTTGCTTTTAATGGTTGAATTTTGTGCATTATGGCTGATTTTAATTGAATTGGCTACTAATTTTGTGTTTCATTGCATGAATTTGTTTAATTTATGAAGGGATCAGATAATTTTAATTGATTTTGTATGTTTTTAGGTGGATTTTGATTAGTTTTGAGAGCTAATTTTGAAAAAATATTGAATTTCGGTTATGTTATTATTTACTAATCTCATAGTCCGACTCCCTTTTCGTTTGCTGTCATTTTTCTCCCAGGAATGTGGTATGGGATGGAGTTGTGGGTGGATCGAGATTTCTTCCAGTGGTACACTGCAAGTACACTGCATTGGTGCGCAATTTCTTTATTTTCTTTTTAAAAAAATGTATTTTCTTAGTTATATGCTAATTTTGTATTAACTTCTTGTAGATTGCTTTGCTCTTCTTGGCGCTAATGCATCAGGGTTTCCCCTTCAAGACTTCATGGGTGATGAGTTTATCAATTTCCCCTCCAAGAATTTATGGGTGATGTAAACTCGAGATCTTGCTCATTTATCAAGTTTTGTTCCTTGTTTTTATCTGAAATCGTTTCTATACTATGAGAGATAATTCGAGAATTATCTCATAAGCAGTGGATATAACAACTTTATAATTATTTCTTAATTTGCTTTATAGACAAAAGTTATGCTTCTATGTTCTCTAAGGTAAATCAATTGTCAAGTATGACACATTACTTAATTCCATAATGTATAGATATTTATGCCTCTACTGATGGTGATAATATTGTGTTTGGCCTTTACTGATGAAAAATATTATATCCTTCTATAATTTGTTATGGTAGAGGGATCTTTATTGATGAAAAAGATACACATTATTTCCTCCAATCCACATTATTAGTGAGTGCCTTTGAAAATTTTCAGGTAATTACAAGTGAAGATGGTCATGCGCACGCTTTGTGGCAACATATGGGAGTTCCAGTAACCACTTCTTAAACCAAAGACCACTTTAGAAGTAATGTGGATTGGCCAAAGTACGTTATCTTGATCTCAGAAAGTTCGCCTATATATCCTTGCGTTTCTTGGGTGGTATGAAATATGAACATTGACATATTCGATTGACATGAAAACAAGCCATTCTTAACTGTCTATCACGTAGGTCTAAATGGTATAAGAGCAATCTCTATTAGAAAGTTTGATTGTAGATCCTTAAGTTTTTTGGGTGAATAGGGGCTGGGGGATTGGGTGGTCAAAACAAGGCATAATGTCACATAGTTCAGACTGGCATTGTTGCTTTTGCAGCTATGATGGTATACTACTTAACTCACTCGAGGGGAAAGAAAACCCTTCTTGGTATGCTTGTCAATTTAAGTAGTATGTTACTATATTTCTTCAATTTAGGCTATTATTCTGGTTTATACTTTTTTTTCCGATGCAACTGGTTTATACATTCCGTTTTCAAGTTATGGCATCTGTTGACAAAATTCTTGAAAGCCATCTAACGGTTTTTGTATCAAGCTTCAAATATGCAGACTTTTGTTTAGAGATTGGATTCTTAGTCATTATTTTTCTTTTGCCAATATGCCTTTTGTAAGTTTCTTATTTATTGTTTTGAAAAAATCTTGGAGGACTGAGTTATACACAGAAAAAAAGAATATGAATATAACAGCTACAAGGAAGAATGTGATAAAGGCTACAATCATACAAGAATTCGAATTCCAGTTGGACAAGGGGGATAAATTATCGACATTTAAGCAAGGTTTAGGATTTCTAAATAATACGATAATTTTATGTTTTTTAAGTTCATTAAAGATATATGTGTAAGATAATGTGACTTCCTAAGGAGAGGTAGTTGTATATAGTACAGTAGGAAGTCTAATTACCGAGGATTCAATTACAATAATATTTAAAATGTGTCTTATAATGTTCTCAAAACTATTTACTCAATTTCTGTCGCTCTGAAACACCTAAAACATTAAGTACTGATACACTTAAATACGAACGTAAATAACTGAAGTACAATGGATTTGTTGCCATTGGGTTGTTTCCTTGATTAGAGTAGCTATTTTGAATTTTGAGGAGAAAATTAGATTTGATTTTTTTGTGTGTTTAATTTGTTTGATTGTGCTGTTTTTCAGCTGTGCTAACTCCTTTCTTTTCGTAACATTGTGTTTGCAGCAATGGAGATATACAACTATCAGTCAATTCCTCCACAATGTTCACTCAATGGGGCTTCATGGGCTCATTTCCCATCTCTATTTTTCCGGGTATTCTTTATATCTCGCGTTATTTGTATAAATTTATGAACTTCAGTTAATTTTAATTTGGGTATACAGTATTGTTTTATTAGTTCAAACGTTAATCTCACAAGCTTATATGCAGTATTAGTTTTATAATTGTGTTTATTTTGGTTTTAGAGTTGAAAAAGTAAGATCACTCCTCGGTTCAACATCGATGCTCCAAGGCATCCAAATAAGTTTATCCCCTTCGAAGGAGATTCTATTTAATAATGATAAGGTACACTGACATCTCCTTAATTCTTCCTCGTACAGTGTATTGTTCTTAATAAGAAGCATCACTAGAACAGTCTGATAAGGAACATCATTGTTCAACAACTCAACAAAAGGTACATGATTTGGAAATTATGTTTTTATATCTTGGGGGACTTATTTTGAGGTATTTTGTTGTTTAATTACTTTAAAGCCTCTTACAATAGGAGAGAATGTTTTATGTCCTCACCCAATATATAGGATGATTCACTTCCTGTATATTTTATGGTGCAGGACTTCATAACAAGAAAGATATATTGAATCAATCAAGTCAAGCAAGTTAATGAGGGGTAATTTTCTATCTTAGGTGGCCTTAGATAGCACTAGGTTTCATGAACATTCAATGGTTCTGTACATTTTATTTTAGCTGAACGGTTACGTACATCATTTGAGCCCCGAGACCCTCGCTTTGTATGACTTAGAAATGTGGCACCAGGTATATATTATTAAATGTAGTCAATGGTCTGGGTCCTGTTAAAGGTGTTAGCCGAGTTGAGCTCAAGAAAACTCTCCAATATTCAAAACTCATGCTTATAAATTGAACTAAGAGGTGTTGCATTGTTTAAGATATGGATTTATGTATTATTTAGTGTCTCTCTTGTTGCATTATTTAAGCTCCTGATCGTGTTTCTTATTACGGTAATTAGTTTGAATTGTGTAAATTAGGTTAATTTAATTTGGAGTGATTTTGTTGGTTTGTTCGATTAGGTACATATTGGTATACTCTGTTTGGAATGGTATCTCTGTCCGTCTTTAGTTTAGTGTAATCTGGAAACAGTATCTTTGTTTTTGCAAGGGTAAAGTAGTGTGCTTTAACCTTCCTATCCAAACGTCTTTATTGTGGAGGTTTAAGAGGTCTTGGGGTAATATAAGAGTTCATCTGGGATTGAGCTATTTGAGCAAGTAGTTCAGACTTACTTTAGCCTATACATCAGAAGATGGTTATTGGCTCACTGTTCTGTTGTTAAAGGACCGTTTACTGTCATTTGATTATGGTACTCTGTATTTTTGTTTGATGATAGAGTAGATTGATCGAGTGCCGGGCATAATTCTTTGCTCCATCAGTTAATTACTATTGCATCATCTAAGTTCTCCAGGGGGTTGTATTATGTAATCCTTTTCTCTATCTTATTGATTTGCATTGCATCATTTAAACCTTTTCCAAGGGGTTGTAATATGTGTTACAGTGTTTTTCATAATCGAGGTACAAATAAAAATTATAAAGCAATCAAACAAAAATGAAGCTGACCATTGTGTTGTTTTCTTATTTGAACCGAATTTCTTATTGTTAGATTGCTATTGTTTGCTAGCGTCAATGTTTAAACTTTTCTGTTGACAATGTTGTGCATTTATGCATTGACAATGTATAAATGGTTCTGTATTTTCCTGAGAATGCATAGAAAAGTTTAGTTTCTACTGTAAAATGGGACTGATTATGTGAGGTGTGGATTGGTTTTTCATTGGTGGGTTTTTTAAAACTAGGAAAACAAGTTGGATATGGATAAAAAAATCTATACAAGTTAGGAGAGACAAATTATTTGGCAAAAGCTCCATTGTCTCGTAGTATTTGAATTTTCATAGTTGTATCTATGAAATTAGTTATAAATGTGTCTTTGATTTGATTTTAACTGGATTATATTAAACTTGTTTTGCAACAGGAACTTTCACAAAGATCATGATCATTGCTGATAAAAAAGCAACAAGCAGGAAAAGTTGAATGTTATTTTGTTGTCAAAATCTTTTCTCTCCGTAATGTTGCGATTTGTTTATGTTGAAATCTGTTTTTCTGTTGTATTTCTCAAGATTTGTTGGATTATTGTATGTATGAGTTATTGATTATTTTTTTTGGTAATAATGATACTTCATATATGTTACGTTTCAAGTTAGGATAAATACGTAGCTTGGTTTGTATGTAATACTCCGTACAACTTTCAAAATGGATATTAAATAAAGAATGTATTCAATTACACTTTTTGATTTCACATGTAGCAAGTGTCTTTTCTTGTGAATACAGATATAGTAACTTTCAAATTGTAATTACTATATTATGACAATAATAATTTCACAATTATTTTTTTGCTAACTTGGGGGACGGCGCGCGTTAGCGCGTTGGCCAACAACTAGTTCTTAAAAAAGAATGAAAGATCGTTTAGTTAATTACCCCCATAATTAAATCACCGATCTTACGTCACTCACTTCCTACTCAATTAATAGCGTATAGAATAATTAAACAAATATCTATTAAGCTAATAGGAAATCTACGCTTTATATATATATATATATATATATTTTTGGTTAAGATAAGAAAGAGTACCCTTAAAGGGATACCAAAGAAAATCTGGTGTCCATCTAAGTAGATGAGCACACTTTATATTTTGATTGATGATAAAATTATTGTGGTGCCACATCATTAATTAAAACTATTATCGATAAACCACTAATCCCTAAATAATCGATTATATTACTAAGCTCAAATGCTTGGCCATGGAAATTAAACAAAAGTGAGAATAACATAGTCAAATCTATGGAGTACCTTTTTTACGTAATAAATCTATCTTTTTTTAATTCTTTTTATAACTTTTTACTCAATTGTAGAGCGTTAATTTATATGTATTTATCTTTCAGTATGGATGGTTGTGGGTTGGGGCAATCGTACTTCATGTAGAGGCCACATGTCTTGGTATTGAACGAGCTTGGTCCATGCTAAACTCACTTGTTTACGTGATTTGTCGTGATTTTCTAACCTTTAAAAAGTTAGAGTTCATTTTACTGTTCCTTATGAACAGTGACTTCACACGTACCCATTCGCACGTATGCCTAAATTTTCCCCGCTGCTTCCCCGGTTTCCTCTCAAGCTTTTCCTCCCTTTCTCTCTCCTCCCCCATCCTCTATATCTTACTAGTCTTATATGCACGCGATGCGTGCGAGATTAATAGAGATTATATTTATTACTGTAAATCACTACAAATAATAGGCACATTTTAGAATAGCTAGCTGGTATTATTGCTTCCGTGGAGGAAAAGAGAGAGATTTCATGTGTGATTACAACTGTCATTAACTAACTTTTGTTCAGTTCTTACTTCATAATCTCCTTTCTTGCTAACTGCATAAATTTTGACTTTTTCCACAATTGCTTGATTCTATGTTTAGACTTTCATAATGGGTGATTAACACTAAATAGTCTGATTTTTAAATAAATTTAATTATCACCAGCCCCGATCATGATAATTTGAGGGTCTTAGGTAAAATGTGAGAAATGACCCCTTAATAAAAAAAATTAGTTTTAAGCAACATAAAACTACGAAGTACTTGATAAATAAACTTAGTTCTACAAAGTATTACTCCGTAAAAACATACATTAAACTTTTCCTCTTCATTCAACTCCTATTATAAATCATAAAAATCGATTTTGTCTAGAATTTTGAGATGCAAAATGTATAATCACATCTACATCAATATTGTCCAACATATCGTTCTCATAACAGTAAAAATTCCAACAGAAAATTTTCATCCAAACCTAATCCAGTTGTATGCCAATCTGTTATTGAGGATTTAGCCAAAAAAAAATATATATTAGAACTGCCAAAAGTAATAAAGATATAATTAGTCAACTACACAATTACTAATGAGTGAATTAGGAATTACACAAAAAATTACCTTTGGCCTTTGGTATGCAGCATATGCGATACAATGCACTGCTACTGAGTTTTGGTATGCTGCTGCAGATCGATCAACTGCTCTACGACTAATAAAGATCGACTACTCCAGTTGCCGACGATCGAGTTCTGAACCTTCAACAATAAATCTGATCCCGTTTAATTTGATTGAGAAGTAAGAACAATCAGAAAGAAAGGGGGAAATAAAAGGATAATTTTGATGTATTAAACTACAAAGTCTCCATTGTCTATCGTTTTATCTTTAAAAAAATGCAACTAAACTATCAATCACTATTTCCAGCCTCACAAAATCTGAAATTTAGGTGGATAAAACTAAACAAATATACACTAATTAACAACAAAAACATAAAATTACTGAAATTTATACAGCAAGTCCTCCGCCATCAAATTGTGAAGCACTGAAATTTCCCAAATTGAAGATTACGATTGACTCATGATGAAATTGGAGTAAGAAGAATTGGATAATACTTCAAATCAATCACATGACATTTATTTATGGATATGATTTATTGTAAAATGGAATTAACTTTTTCATTGACTGTAATTCAAGGACGAATAAACAGGATATAGCAAGTTTCAAACTTTAATAGGAATTGCAATTATAGGAGAATAATCCGGAGATTTGTAATTTATGATCCAATTTTGCAAAATAATAACCTCATTTGAATCCAATATTGCAAAATAATTTATCCTAATTCTGAAAATCTTCTCCCATCTAACATTTCCAGTCAAAGGCTTACCTATTTCATGTGTCTAGACTTCCCAGGACCTTTTACCTATTTCATGTGTCCAGACTTCCAAGACCTTTTTCCCAACACTCTAACAGTATGCACATAAAGAAATTAAACCTCTCAGATGCTTTGTATTTTCATTGTCCACCTATTTGAAACAACCATCTATAATAAATGATAAAGGATACATGATAAAACAACATAGAAAGCTTCTTAAAAGAACTTCAAAGAATAATCAAAGATATACAACACAACATTGTTCATATTTTTGCAACATTCTTAAAACTGCAACATCAGAGATGAGATCATACAATAAATTTCCTCATCTACCAACATAACTACTTGCAAATTGCAAAAAAAAAATCCATAAAGCCAGCACTAAAATGATTATATCAATGAAATTAATCAACAACTAATCACTGGAAACAAAAAAGAGTTCGGCATTGATGAACTATTAATGAAAAACCAACCACCAAAGAACAGGTGGACATACCAACCACCAAAGAACAGCCGTTGGTATTGGAAGAAGGTATGTGGTATTAAGAGATATAGTTAAAGGTGTGATTATGCCTAATCAATCTGGTCCTGGTAGCAGTTTCTCTATTAAGAACCAGAAGTTCACATAGCATAAACCAAACTGATGTTATGCAATGTGATTACAACATAACATCCTCATCTTTAAAGAAGCGTCCCAGTTACTTAAATTTCACTCTTTAACCAAATAATGTAGTTTATGAATAAGTATTATATAATACAATACTGAATCAAAAAAGTCGTTGAGAGAGACAGGGAGATTAATTTAACACCCACCTCAGTGAGAAGTTCAGCATCATGAGAGTGAAGATCCAAAAGCCCGGGGATGAACTCGTTCGGTGATATCTGGCCCTTGTTTTTCTTTGAAATTCGAGATGGAATCACCCGCTACATTGATGGCTCTGTATAAAAGTCCCCACTACCATTATCATATCTCCTCTGCCCCTTTTCTACTTCCCCTTGTTTCTTGCCCATAATACCCGTAGTCCTGCATTCACCAATCCCTATCATCAGACTAAACCCACTCAAACATCCCACAAAAGGTCACAATAAAAGAAAGATAAATTCGGCACAAAATTAATCTAAAAATTCAGTACCCAGCAATGCAAACCAGTTCTAAAGCACATAAATTTTGAAAAGTAAAATTAGATCAACTAAAAAACTGATATAAATACAAATTTAACTCTTTTAATAAGTCAAAAATCCAAAATCCAGATAAACGATCACAAAAATTCAGCACCTAACCAACTCAAAACGACATAAAGTCGAAAATGTATATTGAATAACTCAATTCATACGCATCCAACACCCAGATAAAATCCAACAAAAAGTATTAAAAAAATCAGTACCTGTTTATGCAAGCCAGAAAACAGCAGTACGACTATGCGAATTTCCTTCAACCAGCACCTGCTAAAGATAATCGAATAACAAAAAAAAAAACAATTATTAAATGTAATTAATTGCTGAATTAATCCATAATTAAGCAGAAAATAAATAAAAGGAGACATGGTCGTTGAGATCAGAAGAAAGAGTTCTTCGACATTCTTGTTTGTCTCTAATAATTGCAGCAACTTCCTCAATTCCATTACAGGTTTCAAAATCCTATCGAAATACAGAAATATTACACAAAAATATAATAAAATCGAAACTGAAATTAGGTCAGATGTAATACCATTTGATTATTGAAGAGCTTGTTAAGAAATCCAAACCAAAATCAGAAAGAGCACATGATCAACAAAATCTCCAGATCTCATAATAACTGTGAAAATATGAAATTTAATCATCTGAAGATTAAAGAAATAAGAATTACCTTTTTCAAGAACTTGGCATTATTGCCCAAATAAAAACGAATTTCCAGGATATCCCAAAATCGGAAAAAAACACCTTTAACCCACCATCGTCGGAATCACTTTCCTCCTCCACCACACTCTCCTCTTCTTCAAATGACCTTAAAATGATTACACTATGGTAAATTGTGAAAGTAGAGCTTAGAAAGTAGAGCTTATAAGACCTTAAAATGATTACACTAATTTAGGATTGTCTAAATTTATAGTGAACTGAGCATGCATCATTGTTCATCAGCATACATTAAAAATACGGAAGAACCAGCAACATTACAATTCAAAATCAAAGTTTCAAATAAACCCAATTCAATGTAGTTGGAAGATATTACCAAAAAAAGGCCCGATAACAGAAAATCGAAAACCAATCAGCAAATATAACTCATTTTGAAACATTCAAAAATACAAATAGTAGTAAAAATGGAAAATAGGGAAATTGAAGCTTACCCAGGTGAGAAATTTATTGGTTTCCAAGATTTTGTGTCGAGAATTGATAGAAACCCACAACGTTTTAGGAAGAAAAGGGCTGAATTTCAATTTGGATTCAACAATCAGATCTGACAAAAATTGAGCCAAAGTGATCAGACGAAGCGACATCAAAACTCCCCGGCGCCAGCCGCGAAGAGTAAAAGGCATTGAATAAACGTCCACTACCTCCTCAGATAAAAAAAATCAAACTAAAATTTGCAGAAAATACTGGTAAATCTTCAACGAAACCTTGATTTTGAAAGAAATGTTCTTTACAAAATCTGCAAAATTAAATAAAATAAAGATTTAAACCCCCAAATAAAGAGAGAAAGAGTACCGATTTGAAGGCAGGAAAAGAGCGGAACTGCTCAGGGCGGAGACAACGGCGGAGTGCAGTGGCCAATTCTCATTAATTGAAATCGAAAGAACTGAGAATTGAAAAAATAATTGGAAAAAACACATCAAATAATCTCCAGAATCAATTGGAAAAAAAATGAAAATTTGAACAATTTGTTGAAATCTCACCCGGCGATGGCGATGGCGATGGGTGGAGGAGAGAGTCTGCGTGTCCTGTGAAAGAGACACGAAATATTAGGGTTTAGAATGGAGGATGGGGTTTGGTGGAAGAGGATTAGAGGAAGAAGATCGAAGAAGATGAAGAGGAAGGAGAGAGAAAACGGGAGGGAGCAGGGATGCCGAAGACCTAGGAGAGAGAAAGAGAGCTACTCCGTATGTGATTGTGCGAGAGTGAAAGGCTGGGGGTAATTTCGTCAATTCACCGGGGGACACGAAAAGTGGTTTTACTCTTATGCCCTCAGCTGTTCCTTTGTAGAATAGAGATAACTCTGTAAACTTGAACCCTGGAAAATGGAGGTTTCTTCTTCAAGGTCAAGAAAGCTAAGGTTGTTCTCCGTTCCCTCCATCTCTCTACTGGTTGTTCTCCGTTTAAGTATTGGTGTTCCTCGATCAAGGAACCTGCCGGAGTTGTGGTATGTTTCCTCTCTTTTATTTGATATTGCCAGAAAATATCCATGTTAATTTGATTGAGGAAATTATATTTGTTCCTTTGTCTGTCTTTGAAGCATTTTGTCGAACACATTGTGGGCATAGATGTACTTTTTGTCCGATTATGGAGGTAAGTATTTCTATCTCAATTGGGATTTATATTGGGGAATTGTTGTCATATTAATTGTACATAATATTATGTTTGAACCAACCTCCTCCAACAATTTTTGTTAAACGCTCAAATTGGACCTATTCATGTATTTATAGGCAAATCAATTAATCAATTTTGTTATGATGTTAATGGCAATCTCATGATAAATTATGTGTGGTTATTTTGACATAACTCACAAGGGTTCAAGGTCGGGTAAGGAGAAAGAGATCGATTAAGCTAATTGTGTGTTGTATGCCTAGGAAAAAGATGGGCTCAAGGTGGGATCATTTCAGAAGAATACAAAACTGACAACATCCTTATCAATGACTCACTTAATCAATCACTCACTTAATGTTAATGGCAATCTCATGATTAATTTTGTGTGGGTATTTTGGCAAAAACTTATCATACTATTTGTCCTCCACCTGATGTGTTAGTATTTCCTTTTGACAGCAAGTTAGGACACCTTAGAGCTGAGCTTAGTAAAAGGGGAGTGAGTACTGAGTAGTCGGGCAATGGCTGACGTGATGGACAAAGCCAAAACAATTAACAATTTAACGCTATCAGGTAAGGAATAGTGCATCTTTTGTAAAATGTGAGCAGCACCTTTAACATTTGAAGCTATCCTTTATTTATTTAAAATTAAGAAATATTTATTACTAAGCGCACATATTTTATTTCTTGACTCTCATATACGGATTATATATCATAATATCTGCATATACTTATCCCACTGTTAGAGTTAATTAGTAGCATATCTATCATGAATTCTTGAAAGAGAAATTTTTTGTTTAGCTGTGTATTGGATGCATCTATTGTTGACACTAGCACATCCATCTGAGATTGGTTAGTAAACTTCTAAGAACTGTCTGATTCTCGCATGGCCTTCAGTGCTCGAACTGTCTGCATGCTGCACCCTTCACAAAATATCCAGAAGAAACCGAGGGGCTTAGGGTTAAACTGAAGCCTTCATATGCATCCTCATTCCTCAAGATATGTTGATTTCAAACCCTTAATTTTCAATTAGGTAGGTCAAGCCAGATGTGCTACTTGGTTTCTGTAGTTGGTGGTCTCTTGAATGAAGAGGTGAGTGTATCATGAGGTCTCTTTACATTTTTATGCAGGACTGAAATGGAGTGATGACTAATGAGTAAATACTACGGAGTAATTTATATGGATTATGTATACTATTTCAAAGATTATGAAACCGCTTGTTGGGGATCTTGATTATTTGATTGGTAAAACATCACCAAACTAATTAGAGAGATTAAAAGTGAGAAATATATGAGTTCTAAATTTAGATATGGTTAATTTGTGACCATTGGTTAAGATTGCACCCATTCTATGAAACTTTAAGAAATATTAACTCTAGATGGTTTGGATCCCTCTTGTATAAGAGAACATAAAGCGATCTTAATGAAGCTTCTGTGATTTAACCTTGAAAGATTTGGTGTCAATTTAATTTTAACTCATTACCTCCTACAAAGATGTGATTATCAATGAACTCACATGTTTGTTATTGAAGCTGTATCAACTAGGACATGTATGCTGGATGCAAAGTTCTTTACCGTTCCCTTAAACAATTTCATGTCGAATGAGCTGATACCACAACATACTTCCGTATACTTCAAATGTTAGATTAAGTGAATTGCAGAGTCATAATTCTTTTTATTAGTGAATCCAAGTTTGGTGGAGTGCTGACTTGGGACATGTATTTGAAAGTATATTATGCAACCCTAAAAGACGTGGACTAATTGAGTAATTGGAAGTAGTGAAAGAATGTAGGTGGTTATTGTTATCTCTGTTGATGGGGGTTATTATGTGTAGTTATTCTTACTATGATTTGTATGTTAATACCTCAGGTTCCCGCGTCCTATGTCTTTGGGTTGGATAGGTAATATATTCAGTTTTTTATGTGGTCAATTGGTTGTTATTCTAGTGTCCTGAACTGAAAGTAGCTTTACAGAGAAGAGTATCTGTCATTTGAAAATCTAAAATAACTATTTTTCATTGGCATTATTTCGGTATACCGAAAATTTTCATTGTTTCATATCTGTGCTATTGGTAGTGTAATGGCTATTTGCACTGCTGTCTTGAGTGTCTTCACATAATGAGTAGCTTGGGGATTGGGCCCTGGGTACAGGTTCTAGGTTAGAATAAAATTACAATTTGTTGAGGGAGAGTAGTATATGGAAGCCAGAATTATCTCGTTGCCCCCCCTTAATGCCAACCCAAAATATAATATTCAGTGATTGGAATTGGAACATGTTTTCAGTTCTTCCATGGTTCTTAGAGTTCTCACCAGTTTGCCAACGATATTCTTCCAAATGAACAAGAAGTTGCTAATATTTTTTTTTCTGGACCAGGGGGGTTGGATGCATTAAATATAAGTGCAAATGAATTCATATATGAAGACTCCATTACTACTGGTGACATCATCATGAAGGTTGAATCTCCCATTGACAAACTTCAAGCATTCGAATAGATATTGGTTAATCGTGGTAATGACAAGAAGAACTTTAGTGTATATATAGGGGATTCAATTGGTGACTTGCTTTACTTACTCAAGGCGGACATAGGAGTCGTCGTTGGATCGAGTTCAAGCTTGAGGAGACTTGGGTGTCACTTTGGTGTTTCATTTGTACCATTGTTTGAAGGTTTGGTTAAGAAACAAAGGGAATGTGTTGAAGGAAGTTCTATCAGTTGGAAGACCAAGCCTGGTGTTCTTTACACAGCTTCAAGTTGGGCTGAAATACATGCATTCATTTTGGGTGTTAAACTTTATGTTATAACTGAGTAATTGTGCATAGTAAACAAGTTCTTACTCCATACATTCATAAGCACTAGAATATCATAGGCGCCATAACTAAAATGCCCAGCTACACCGCGCGCGTTACCACTAGTTTTCTAAAAAATGGGGCATAGGAATAGTACATGACCAAAACTTCATTCTCATATCAGATTAAGCTTTTTCAAAAAATATTGGCTTGGGCCTAGCCCATGACCCACAACTTCTTTCTCGTATCGAGCCGTATAATTTTCGAAAAAGCTGTGGTATATGGCCAATATCACGACTTCTTACTGGTGTTGGATCGTGAATTTTCCGTGCCCATGCCACACTATGCTTTTCTTGGCCTGAGCCATGCCGTGCCCAGGGACATTTTTAGCTATAAGGGCACGCTTGGATTGGGTGTAATGGATTATGAGGGTAATAAAAGTCAAACCACCATAATAAAAGGACAATGAAGGTGAATTGAGGTGGTTGCAAGGAGGTTGGTGTGGTGGTATTGTGATAAGAAGTTGTGGTAGTGGTGGTGTTGTGAGGAAAAGGGAGGAGGGGGTGAAGTAATTACCCCCAAATGAGGGTAATAATCACCCTAGTGGGATGGTGGATAACTATTCCCCCATGATGAGGGTATTTGTTCCCCCTTCCCTTTTATTTTCTTCTTGCCAACACTAGCTTGTTTCCTTTGCCACCACTTCATCCCCTCATCATCACCTTCAATTACCTTAGTTTGACTTTTATTACCCTTTTATACATTACCCTTAATCCAAGCATGCCCTAACTGTTTAAGTTTACCCGAGTATGATGAAAGTGGATGGCAATGGAACAAAAGGATAATTTAGTAATTGACAATAACGAGCGAGAGGTAAAGGAAGTGCCACGTAACAAGCTCCCGCCTAAAGTAACTTCTATGAATTCATTCACACCACATACCGTTTTCCCATCCGTTAAAAAAATTAAATTTCAAAAAAAAAAAAAAAACCAGAGGAGAGAGAAATGCAGCTCTTCTCATCATCATCTTCAACCTCTTCTTCAACAACAACCTCACTTTTCTTAAGTTCTTCAAATCAATCCTCCAAAACCAGAATATTTCCAATCAAGTCCCTACAATCGCCTCCTTCGAACCTCACTGTACCTCCCTACACTTCCTCTTCATCTTCCTCCAACAACAATGAAGTCTCCCCTGTTGTTCAGGAGCCCAAACTCGACGAGATCACATCCAGGAGAGAGAATTTGGAAGAATTCCTCGTTCGCCGTCCAATGATTCAATCGGACGGCAGAGATGAGGAGATAGATGATGATGTTGATAGTAGTGATGATGACGATGAAGAGGAGGAGGAGAAATCGGCATTGGATATAAGTTTGGAGAAGTTTGCGAAGAAGTTGCCGATGTTTGAGCCAGGTAGAGGTGGAGAGGGAGATAATGGTGAAGTTTTAGTGAAACCATTGAAGATTAATTTGGATTTGGCTTTGTATAAAGCTAAAGTTCTTACTAGGAATTTTCAGTATGATGATGCTGAGAAAATACTACAACAGGTATTAATTATATTAAATAAAATATTATGTGTTCTATTCTTTATTTTATTTTTTTTATTTTTATTGACCGAATGACCGTGATTTATGTTAGTGAATGTAGCTGTATTTGACATTGTTAACTAACAATGCGTTGGTCTATGTTACTTAGAATCCAATACATGTACGTGTTTGAGTGTCCAACCCAACTTATTTGTGAAAAATTGCATGATTTTGGTCTAAAGAAGTGTCGAACCTATCCATGTTCAAATCTTGAGGATCCGACACAGACATTTGAGCTAAAATGAATGAGTACAGGTAACATAGACATCGTACTAATACAATTGGTGCAAAACATTCTTGTTTGGTAGTCGTGAATTTTACAATAAAGTTATGCACAAATTTTTAGAAAATGCTAGTTGTTGAATTGATATTTTAAATTGACAAGTAATGCTGCATTGATACTTTATACGAACAAATAACAGTGTGTTGCTATTTTAAGGTAGAACCTAACTAATTTAGGACGAGGAGGGCTAATAGAATGCTAGAATTCACGCTTGTTTACCTATGATGATTTGATACATCTCTATCAATTGAAGAAATTGATTGTTTTAGTTGTCATTTGGTTTACACTACTTGACACACAGAAGTAGAACTTCTTTGGGAGTGGAAAATGGCGAAGTAGTATGGTTTAGGCTCCGTTTGATAGGGTGTAAAACGTTTTCCAAGGGAAAACACAATTGCTGCAAAGAGGTTCTACTTGCCACAATAAAACCGTTTTATACCAAACCAAACGGAGCCTTAATGAACTGCAAAAATGTTCTACTTGCCACAAAATGGAGGAAATTGCTAACATAACTTCGGATAGCCTATAGGCAAGTAGAGCTTCCCAGAAGAAGTAAGATTGTTTGGGGCTATAGGCGAATAGATAATACCCGTACTAAGGAATTCAAACTTACTAAATATGTACTATAATGGTTAAGAACTGTTGTCTCTTTGGACTAATTACTATAATCAGCTTAACATGAAATAGAGTTGTTACTTTCAGTTTGTGATGTCTTCAAATAAAGCATACACTTAAATATGTATTGGTAATGATGTGATTTGGTAATACTTGAAGTGTGTATACTATTGGCCTGAAGACGGTAGGCCGTATGTAGCATTGGGGAAAGTTCTAAGGAAACAATCAAGAGTCTCTGAAGCAAGAGCTGTGTATGAGAAAGGCTCTCAGACTACTCAGGGTGAAAACGCATTCATCTGGCAGGTATGTTCCAACCCACAACTATTCCTAACATTATCAGCTTTATTATTACCCAAAATTATCTGTTACATATTTTCTGTAATTTTTTTACAGTGCTGGGCTGTGCTGGAAAATGAGTTAGGAAATACAAGGAAAGCAAGAGAACTATTTGACGCGGCCACAGTTGCTGATAAGAGGCATATTGCAGCGTGGCATGGTTGGGCTATTTTGGAGCTAAAACAAGGAAATATTAAGAAGGCCAGGAATCTCCTTGGCAAAGGTATTAAGTACTGCGGTGGAAATGAGTATGTTTACCAGACACTCGCATTGCTTGAAGCTAAGGCTAATCGGTATGAGCAGGCTAGTTACTTGTTCAGACAAGCGACTAGGTGTAACCCCAAAAGTTGTGCTAGTTGGCTTGTAAGTGTTTCTTTATTCCACTTTTTTTCATCAAACAGATGAATATTTGTTTTTTCCTGAATTCTGTTTATGGAAGTTCTTATGTTTAAAGTTCCTATCCATCCTCTGTCTTCCCCAATTCAGGCCTGGGCGCAGTTAGAGATGAAACAGGAAAACAACCGATCTGCCTGTTTTTTGTTTGAGGTAAATGATCATAACAATAAATATGTAATACTTTGATTTATGATATTGGGTATTACACAACAAATGTATGGCTTATTCATTGGTTTTTCAACCTATATATACATTTGCAGAAAGCTGTTCAGGCGAGTCCCAAAAACAGGTTTGCCTGGCATGTATGGGGAGTGTTTGAGGCTAATCTTGGAAACATTGATAAAGCAAGAAAACTTTTAAAAATAGGTCATCTTGTCAACTTGAGGGATCCAGTTCTTCTTCAGTCTCTCGCTTTGCTGGAGTACAAGCACTCCACTGCTAATGTTTCTAGGGTATTGTTCAAGAGGGCATCAGAGTTGGATCCTAGGCACCAACCCGTATGGATTGTAAGAGTAACCTCCCTATTTACTGCATAGACATCTTATCTGTTCATTCTCTACAGTTTATTTTCATGATTGAATTTCTGCCTCGCCTGTTATCTTTCATGTATTTTGATGACTGATCATGTATGTTTCTGTTCAGGCCTGGGGATGGATGGAATGGAAGGAAGGTAATATATCTACTGCAAGGGAACTGTACCAAAGAGCTCTATCTGTTAACTCAACAACAGAAAGTGCAGCACGCTGCCTTCAGGTAACAATTAAAACTGATATGCTAATACTGAAAACCATGCTTTATGTACAACAATTAACAAAGGATTATGAAAGGTTATATGAAGTATCTTCTATTACAATGTAAAATAGAAACTGGTGTATATGTGTTTCAGGCGTGGGGTGTTCTGGAGCAAAGAGTTGGCAACCTGTCAGCAGCTAGGAGATTATTCAGATCATCTCTTAACATAAACTCGCAAAGCTATGTGACTTGGATGACTTGGGCATCTTTGGAAGAAGATCAAGGGAATTCTGTGCGTGCTGAGGAAATCCGTAACCTCTACTTCCAGCAGGTCAGTAACTTGAATAGATTTTGACGCTCAAATGAGCTTTAGTATGTAACTAAAACATAATACAACGACACCACACGAATAATTCTGATTCTAGGAGAAAACAGCTAAGTCAACTATTCCCCATACCATTTATTTTCTGTCTGATTTCTCTCTAATCTCAAAGAAAAAAGTGGATGTAGTTTGTCATAGGACAGATACATTTACCTGCATATTCTTTACGTAGGTGCTCATTTCTTCATTTTATTACAACTACCGTATTGGTATTTTATCAATGAGCAACTGATATTTGACGCTTCATTCTGGACACGCGACTGATACAAACTCTTTCAGTCTTTGTCACATAGGGTAGTTTATGATAAAGTCTTGTTAAATGTTGGTTTTTGATTCAATCATACCTCCCTTTTCTTTACAGCGTACAGAGGTAGTAGATGATGCTTCCTGGGTAAACGGGTTTTTAGACATCATTGATCCTGCACTAGATAGCATTAAGAGGCTCTTAAATCTAGAGCAAGATCCCTTTGGAAAGATCCTGAATTCATCAGAGGTCAACGACAATGATGAAGAAACAGCTGAGGTTAAAAACGCCAAGAGCAGGAGTGGTTTTGACTTGGATGCGTTTATCAAAGAGAAACTGTCCCTTGATCCAACCAAGCTTGATGATCAAATGGAAACATCTTTGTTGTCCATAGCAAAGAGTAAGGAACAACGAACTTCATTCAGACCGAGGCAAAGATTTAATTGATTGCTATCATCTTTTGTATAGTATGATTAAACAACAATCGATAAGCTGTGCATACATTGTAAGGATACAGGAAATTCAATTCTAGCTTATTCAATGGAGAAGTAGTAGTTCGGTTTCTATAAGATTTCATACACAAGTACTCCGTAAATGCGTACAAGATGTTCTCTTCCCTCGCTCTCCAAAGTTTCAAAAGACTTGAAATGGTTTTGGCCTTGTAGGATCATTTGTAGTAGGGTATGTGTTATTTAGACCTATGCAATGGGCCGGGACCCATTAAGGGCCCTGAACCGACCATGAATTTATAGGGTCAAATCTGGCCCCTTACATAAATGGGACGAACTTTTAAAGGGTCGGCAAAATTTTAGTATTAAATGGGGCGGGGCTGGATATCAATGGGTCATTTCTTTTTACTGATTTCCTTGTACGATCTATTGCTTCTCTTCTCTCTCTCCTTAGATGTACAAGAAAATGTCGACCTGCCACTTCCTCCTCCTCGCTCACTCTCTTAAAATCTAAAAAAACATGTTACTTTTGTGATTTCGTTTGCGACTTCTAATGTAAATTTATCGTTTTGTGTAGAAGTTCAAGAAGGAACTACTCCGTATGATAGATTGATATGGAGTACTATGACTCTTATACTCATTTAGTCATTTACAACAACAAAAAAAAAATGCATGGGCCAGACCAGGTCGGGTCATGACAAATTTGTTATAGCCCGTTATAATTTATTTATGACCCAACCCGATTTATAATTGGGCAGAACCCGCCCATGACCAGGCCATTGCACAGGTCTAGTCTTATTTGAAGTGCAACAATTCATAGAAAACTTGAAAATATTATTAGCCAGAAACTGTGGATCAATAATACACCCTGCTCAGTAACACAATTAAGTTTAGCTTACGCAACAACAAAGGGTACTGGAGCAATGTGAATTTTTAGCATGGCCACAATAGTTCATACAATCGTTATAAGTACATTGAGGCATACTGTAACACGGATATCTTTCTACTCCAATATGTCCAGAAAGTACTGCCTTTTCAGACCTTAAACTCATAGCGCCGCATGTACCTGCAGTGTGAATGGGTTATAACGGAAATACAAATATTTAATAAACGTCCATATGAGCAATTTATTAAAAACACTAAATCAAATGGCATCGTTTCATATCATTTTTTTTATATTGAAAATAATATTAGATTACACAATACTTACGCTTCAAAATGGAACTAATTTAGGATTGAATAAGATTAGGTCCCGTGTATGCGGTGACGTATCCAGGATTTTGAAACAGGTTAGAAACTTTTAAAAGAAATAAAAAATTGCAATATTTTTTTTTTAAAAAGATACAGTGAAAATGACAATTTGCGGAGTACTAGTTACAATGTTTACATAAAATTTACCAATTTCACCGTTCACATTATTTAATAAATTCTAAGATTTTAAAGATTATACAAGGTAAATGTATACGGAGTACTCCGTGTTATATAAGTAAATAACAACAAAACTTTAAAATATACGAAGTAGAAATTAAAAATCATATGAGAATATGAGATTCAGCAAAGTGGTTGTACGCAATTGCGGACCCAACTAAGGGTCGGGGGCACGTGCCACCTCGGAAAAAAAGAAAAAAAAAAGAAAACTGGAATTTTAAATACTTGACGAACTAAAAAAAGCTTTATACTTCGTATATTTATTCTACAACAAATAATCATAAAAGATTTATACTTCGTATATTTATTCTCCCATGCAATTAAAAAAATACTCTACTAACTTTTACTCCTTCGATCTGTTCCACAATGTTATGGTAAAAAAATTTAGGTTTAAAAACTTTAACCACAATTAGTAGTATAATTAAGAAAAAAATATTAACTCGTGGGATGTTTTTGGACTCGTTTCAATACAAATTTTCTAAATATCAATTTTTTCAATATTTTTGCTAATGTGAAAATAAAACTATAAATGGTCATTATAATGCATTGGAGACCGCACATAAATGGAAAAGTGAGGAACATTATAGAATGGTGGGTGTATTACGTATTACATATACTTTTTCAATAACATAACAATTGATAACCAAAAAATCACTTATCATCAAAAACTTTTTGCAAATGTAAATGTACGAGTAATGTGGGACGGAGGAAGTAATATTTTTGGATGAAATACTTTCCCCCTAAAATTACTGGTTAATTAAAAAATCTTGAACGTACTCATTTAATTCTATACAGAGCATGCAATTTCAATTCCGTCCTACTATGTCTTACCTATTTTATATGTTTGATATTCTAATTTCACCAAAATATTCTATATATATATTAATATGTTGATTTGACCAAAATTTTGAGGAAATATAACGATTTGATTAAAATATTACCAAAATCCATTTTTAGCAAATTATTATTATAAGACATGAGTATATAATTTCCATAATCTACAAAAACAAGTAGTATATTTTTTTTCCATACTTAAATAGTGAATAAAAAAATATAAAGAAAAAGTACGGTAGAGTTCTTTTAAGAAATAAGTTTTTGGCGGAAAATATTTGCACCAAAGAGTGAAATGTGTCACTCCTAATGTCTGTTTTAGTATAATGTAATAGATATGTGTCAATTTACTTATCATTAATTTCAAATGTAGTTTATGGAAACAAGAATATTAAACTTATAATAAATGGTCAATCTTTATAAATGGTCAATCTTTAAGTCAAAAAATATTACTCGTATACTCCGTAAGAAATAACTTTTTACTATTTTAAAACTACTCGTATTTTTTTTAAAGTATAAAATTAAAATCTTGATGATGGCTATAATAAAAGTAGTACGAAATATTTTACTCTTACCGTAAGAAAAAGTAACTAGTAGCACCAACATTAAAGATTTATAGGCATAAACGGGGTCTTTTCAATCATTTACTGGAAGTTCTAGCTTGTTGTAAAAAAAAATTCTTTTCAGATACATAAAGAAAAGAAACATTTTATACCGACTTTTCGTTTTTCAACAGCAACTACACATTCTCTCGACCTCTGATTTCAGTCGAAATGTAGTTGCCCATACATATACGAAAAATACGTGGAGGATTTATTTATCAATTACTATATTAATGATGTGAGCAAAATGTTAAAACTTTTGGCTACACCTATAGACTGTTGATTAGAGTTAATTTTTTGTTATTTTAAAAACCAATGAAGTAAATATAAAATTTTAATCTATAAATATAAAATATTTCCTCGTAAAAAAAACAAATAACAAAATAAATACTCTGCATATGATGTATACTTTAACTCTTACCACATGAGAAAATAACTAGTCCCACGACTAGCACCAACATGAGAGTCATAAACGACGTCTTTTCGGCCATTTCTTGAACAGTACTAGAGATTCTTATTTTAAAAAGTAAGAAAAATAAAGGATTTTTTTGAGGGGATAATGGTTTTCTTTATCGACTACTATAATGATGAGAGAAAATGGTTAAACTTTTGGGTCTTTATATACTTGTAGTCTTGTAGGATGTTGTTTAGGATTTGTGTTTTCATTTGGATATGATTTCCTTCCAAATTTATGAATATTGTTTTCCCACCCCTCTCAAAATAAAAGTGATTATTTCCTTCCTAATTTATGAATATTGCTTTCCCACCCCTCTCCAAATAAAAGTACTTTCTTTCCTATTAAATAAACTTGAGTTTTCATCTCTATCTCTATTATATAAGTGAAGAGGGAATGAATATTTCGGTAACACCACTTTTGGTGTTCCCCTAGGATAAGACTAAATTACCCTCTTAAATTTCACAATTAAATTCAATTAAAAAGCTAATTATTTATTGATTTAAAAAATCTCATTATTTATTGATTTTAAAAGCTGAAAAATCAATAACAAATAAGGAAAGGTTTTTGGTGCCAACATTATGGGCTAATCCCCATAGGTGAAAAATTTAATGGTATAATTTTTGGAGATCTTTGACTTTCTAAAAAATTAGGAAACTATTATTGCATTTATTTTTCATAAGAATGGTAAGATATGATTATGTAGAAAAGACTAGAAGAGTATAGTTGCACGTAGTATGTACAAGATTTTTTCTTACGGCCATACATCAATATTATGTAAAAATACAATTTTAAGTTTTAATAATTTCGCATGCATCGCGTGTTGGACCCTACATGCATAACTCAGAAGCTTAGAAGTCCTGCCTAAAAGTGAGGGTATCTAAGTCAGCATAGCCAATAGCGTAGCCAAAGAGTGCAAATTGGCTTCTTGGGCTAAAGCAAGCTCCTTCTTGGTCACAAAAATCAACTGGCTCTACCTGTGTTCTCGCGAAGAGTAGATGACCTCCTTGGTTTCCCTCCAGTAACGGGTCGACTGTGTTGACCTTCTAATCAATGTTTTGCCATTCCTTTATAGCGACTTGGGTGCATACAAAATATATATCTCTATTTTATAAGGAAATTTATGAGGTCATTTAGTAAATGGCCTTTTGGTGTCCCTTTATGGAATATACTATAATACCCTTAATATTTTTTAAGTTAATTTAATTATAATAATTCTAAAAAATGATAATTCTAAAAATGAAATTTCAATGCATTTGACAACCAAAAGTCAACAAAAATTTAATTTAATTCCTATAGCAAACAAGAAAGCATTTATTAAGGTAGTTAAAAAAATTGGAATTCATCCCTTCAATCCTTTTTTTTATTATAAAATTAAACTTAGTCTTACTCTTAACCCTAATTTTATATGGTTATAGAAGCACTTTGCGGCAAAAAACACAATAAAAATGAACAAGTAAAAAACACAATCTTTTACGTTGATTTTAGTTAATTTGTTATTACATTAATTCCTAAATATATTTTATTACATATATATGTATATTTTTTTCTTTAGTTTTAAATAAATTTTCTTACATGTTTTAGAAAATGTACATACTTTTAAGAATGTGTAGAGTGCATATAAGACTATGTTTTAATTAACAAATTAGAGAAGAAAGTCATTGAAGTATTATTTTAGTTCATTATGGTCAAACTTTAGTTTAATAACTTAATTAGCACTTAGGTGTCCAAATAAGATATCGACAATACACTTATAAAAATTGTTAAAAAATTTATAAAACGTTTGCGTATATATCAAATCGAATTTTTAAAGATATTTGCACGCATTACGTGCATAGAATACTAGTAACATTAATAGTCCAACACAAATTCTTATTAAATATGGTGTACTTCGTATAATAAATACTAATATAGTACTCGTGCGATGTTTTGACCTACAAGATAGAATCAGGTCTATTTGATTAGGATTTTGATGCTCAAATGAGCTTTAAGTACGTAATTAAATCATTATACAAGGACACCACAAGAATGAATCTGATTCTAGGAGAAAACAGCTAAGTCAACTGTTCCCCATACCATTTATTTTCTGTTTGATTTTACTCTCTTTAATCTCAAAGAAAAAGAAATTAAATTTAGTTTGTCATAGGATAGATACATTTACCTGCATATTCTTTACGTAGGTGCTCATTTCTTCATTTTATTACAACTTACAAGTACCGTGTTCGTATTTTATCAATGCGCAACTGATATTTGACGCTTCATTCTGGACACGCGACTGATACATGAAGGAAATATGTTCTTCACCCAAGGTGCATTAAGTCTAATACCAAGGTTCAGATTAATTGCGAACAATTAATTCAGTGAGATCAAGTGATCGGAACAGCTAGCTGGGGCAATGCTTCCGATCAGTGAGTTCTAATGGATATTGAACTCACAACTTACTCTTGACTGAACCTACAAGGTCACACCAATGACACATAACAGATCACCGGATTAAATGAATCGGAAATTCATTTAATAGCTTTTCGGGATTTAAGTTGGAAACGTATTATACGATACGACCTTGCATCGGAATCGTATATCGTATCGCGAATATTGGTAAGCTAGGCGAGACGAATAAATCGTATCGTACGACGGTGATTCGTCGTATACGAAACGATAAATAAATATATCGGAAATATATTTAATCGCGAATACGAGGAGCGGCCCACGAGCCAAGTGCACGAAGCACTCGAGGCCCATGGGCCACGCATAGGCGAGCAAGCAAAGCGCGGCAGCAGCGAGGCCCAAGTGGCGAGGGCTGTGCGCGTGCGAGTGGGCCGAGACCACGACACAAGCAGCAGCGCGGCCCACGGCCCTTCGCTGTGCGTGTCCGTGTGTTTTGGCTTGCGGGCATGCTAGCCGGCCTTGCCTCTTGGCTTGGTCGGTTAGTAAGGTTATGTAAATAACCTTACAACCTAATTTCCAACTTAGCACAATTCATATTACAAACCCTAGAGACACAGAGAACCCTAATTCTCTATGTGCCTCCAAAGTGAGTTCTTCCCAAAAGCAAAGTATCTTGATCAATTGTCTAAGCTACGATAATCAAGACGGATCTGATCGTGTCGGTGAACCAAGTAGAGGAACGACAAGTGGAGTTCTTTGTTCGTGTTCGTTGACAGATTATTGTGGAAAACACGCTTCGAATGTAAGTTTGCTTAATCTTTGCTTTATACATGTTTCCTGGTTTTGGGGATTGTTCCGCACATGTTATTATGTTTAATTGTATTCCCCAACAGTGGTATCAAGAGCCTTATGTATTCAAAGCATGAATTATCATGATTATTATTGTTTTTGCATCTGTCGAAAAATTTGGAATTTTTGTTGATTTTTCGGAATTTTTACGAATTATTGGATGAATAGCGTAATAATCAGGTCCGAAATAAAAAATGTTCGTTTTTTCGAGTTTTAAAACCCTAATTTGATTGAAAACAATTTTCTAAGATCAACTCACATGAACAGAATTGCAAAAACAGGCCTGAAGTGTCATTTTTTGGGCGTTTTTGTTAATTTTTCATTAAAAATTAAAAGTGTCGGACAGTAATTCAATTAAAAGGTCAAGCTAAACTACTCGGAATTGCTTGAAATTTTGAAAAAATCTTGCTGGGTATATTCTTGATCTTTGGTAAAATTTTCAGATTCTTCCAATAAGTATAAACCCTAATTTTTCCTTTCCCCAATTCGTAAAATTTGAAACCCTAATTGAATTTTAATTAATTTTGGTTTAATAATTCGGGTAATTGGGAAAAGGGGTATAATTTCATGGGTTAGTGGCTAATTTTAAAAATTATTTGATTAAAATTTTGAATGGTTTCGTTAATTTTAATCGCACTTAAACCAAATTATTAAAATCTGAAATTTAATTGTTAAAGAACGATTTAAAGCTTCGGATTTTATTAATTAAAAGTTCAAACTTTAATGTTGATTCGTTCGTTCATAAAAGTTTGAATATTGTTAACCCTTGATTTAATAATTTTACGAAATTGGATTGTCGTTAAAGTTTATTAAATCGTTAAAAATCGTTGTTTTTCGAAAATAAAAATTGTAACTTTTTGAAAAATAAAATTAATGCAATTTCGTGAAATTAAATTTAATTTTAATTAAGTTGGTCCGTATCACGAACCAAAGGCACGAACATGAGCATGGTGGACGTATGGCTCGTCGAGCCATGCGGGGCCATTGTGCTTGACCGAGCCGCATGCGACACGGGCAGCAGCAGCCACGCTGCGTGCCTCATGCGCGCTGGGCGAGGAAGGGGCAGGAGGCATTGCTTGCGGGGCTGCAACGAAGCAAGGCGCGAGCCGTGCGACGTCCAACACACACACGACGCACAACACGCACGCAGGGGCAACATAGCTGCGGGGACGCAATGCGCGCGCGCGGGGCTAGGGGTGTGCGAGCCTTGCTCGTGCGCTCTTGGGCCTCATGCAAGGCATGGGGCTGGGCGCAAGCCTAGCCCGACTAAGTAATTGGACCTTTTTGTTAAAAATCGTTTAATTCGTTGGGCTTCGTATATTTGCATTAATTTGGGCTAACGGGATATTTAATTTAATATTTTATTTGCTTGGGCCGGGCCGCGAGTTTTAATTTAATATTTCATAATTAATTATCCGGAATAATTATTGGTTTGAGTGGAAGCCACTAAATGAAATTAAAATGAAATAATTATTTTTAATTATTTTCGTAGGTCGCATTATTTTAATTAAATTAAATTTTAATTAGAATAAAGTCTAAGGATTAATAATTTGGAAATTGATTAATCTTTTAGGACGCGTTTATGTGAACGTGAATTTTAATTAATTCACGTAAATACTTGCATATTAATATGGGCCATTCGTTTTAGCATACGAATGGGTGAATGCATAGAATATATATATTTTATGCAACGCAGGTACTCCAAGTGACTAGTATGGCCAATTTAGGATAGTTAAATACGGTCTGCGCACCGTTCTATCTTTGAATGTAAAGTTTTAAATATGGTCTGCGTACCATGGAAATTTTGATGTAATTTATTATTTTCAAGTATTTCTAAGTTTAGAACTTTAAGTTATCATTTGAACGAAGATTCAAGACGATGCCAAGCTAACAAGGAGGTGATGAAGATTGGATGCTTCAAGACAAGATGTTTTGGGCCATACTAGATCACCATTTATTTATGCACTTCTATATATATATTATGCGTGAATGTATGAATGTATGTATGCTTTGCATGAACAGGTTGTTTCCTATGAATCGATTAGTTTTAAGTTCACTAAATAATCGAACCAACATAGAAACAACTAGGTCCAAGTAATATTGAGTTTAAATATTGCCTTCCAAATCAACACTTACAAAAATCTAGGGATCTAAGATAGTAGGTTTACGCTAAAGCGAGGTGCTATTTTAGTTGACTTAGATGGTAAGGCGTCCTAAAGGAGCATGTTGATTGTGGTTTCAACTCAAACAACAATGGCATTATGTTGTGGCAATGGGATAAATTATGGCATTAATTTATTAACCAAGAGTAATTTGGAGATTACTAGCAATAGGTTTTGCTTACCTAAAATCTTAAACTACTTAAGACATGCTAAAGCTGCTTAAGGATTTAGGACTTTTGGGGTCTTGGAATCGTTTCATTCTTTTTGGACCATGTTTTTGCTTTTTGCATGAATGAAATGTTTAATAGCTTTGATGATTGCGTGAATGCTTTTATTTCAAGTTATTAAAGTATGATAAGTGTTTTTCTTTGCTAGTTCATTTTGTAGAATAGTCAATCTTCAACTTTATTGCGTTCGGACAATAGAACTGCGATATTTCCTCGATCGATTGGTAACTATTTTTGAGAGCAATTCTCAAAGAAAAGGAGAGTGAGAGCGTATCTTGAATGCTATTTTCTTATAGTGATCTTCATGGTTGTTTTCAAACTAAAATTTGAATGGTAGACCAATTGGACCTCATATATTCAGAATACTGGGTAGTTTTGAAATAATGAAGTATTGAGTTTTTGATTCAATCATACCTCCCTTTTTTTCACAGCGGACAGAGGTAGTAGATGATGCTTCCTGGGTAAACGGGCTTTTAGACATCATTGATCCTGCACTAGATAGCATTAAGAGGCTCTTAAATCTTGAGCAAGATCCCTTTGGAAAGATCCCGAATTCATCAGAGGTCAACGACAATGATGAAGAAACATCTGAGGTTAAAAATGCCAAGAGCAGGAGTGGTTTTGACTTGGATGCGTTTATCAAAGAGAAATTGTCCCTTGATCCAACCAAGCTTGATGATCAAATGGAGACATCTTTGTTGTCCATAGCAAAGAGTAAGGAACAACGAACTTCATTCAGACCGAGGCAAAGATTTAAATGATTGCTATCATCTTTTGTATAGTATGATTAAACAACAATCGATAAGCTGTGCATACATTGTAAGGATACAAGAAATTAAATTCTAGCTTATTCACTGGAGAAAGTAGTTCGGTTTCTATAAGATTTCATACACAAGTACTCCGTAAATGCGTACAAGATGTTCTCTTCCCTCGCTCTCCAAAGTTTCAAAAGACTTGAAATGGTTTTGGCCTTGTAGGATCATTTGTAGTAGGGTATGTGTTATTTAGACCTATGCAATGGGCCGGGACCCATTAAGGGCCCTAAACCGACCATGAATTTATAGGGTCAAATCTGGCCCCTTACATAAATGGGACGAACTTTTAAAGGGTCGGCAAAATTTTAGTATTAAATGGGGCGGGGCTGGATATTAATGGGTCATTTCTTTTTAATGATTTTCTTGTACGATCTATTGCTTCTCTTCTCTCTCTCCTCAGATGTACAGGAAAATGTCGACCTTCCACTTCCTCCTCCTCGCTCACTCTCCCAAAATCTACAGAAACAACTGACTTTTGTGATTTCATTTGCCACTTCTGCTGTAAATTTATCGTTTTGTGTAGTAGTTTAAGAAGGAACTATTCCGTATGATACATTGATATGGAGTACTATGACTCTTATACTCATTTAGTCATTTACAACAACAACATCAAAAATGCATGGGACGGACAGGGTCGGGTCATGACAAATTTTTCATAGCCCGTTATAATTTATTTATGACCCAACCCGATTTATAATTGGGCCCGACCCGCCCCTGACCAGGCCATTGCACAGGTCTAGTCTTATTTGAAGTGCAACAATTCATAGAAAACTTGAAAATATTATTAGCCAGAAACTGTGGATCAATAATACACCCTGCTCAGTAACACAATTAAGTTTAGCTTACACAGCAACAAAGAGTACTGGAGCAATGTGAATTTTTAGCATGGCCACAATAGTTCATACAATCGTTATAAGTACATTGAGGCATACTGTAACACGGATATCTTTCTACTCCAATATGTCCAGAAAGTACTGCCTTTTCAGACCTTAAACTCATAGCGCCGCATGTACCTGTAGTGTGAATGGGTTATAACGGAAATAGAAATATTTAATAAACGTCCATATGAGCAATTTATCAAAAACACTAAATCAAATGGCATCGTTTCGTAGCATTTTTTTTATATTGAAAATAATATTAGATTACACAATACTTACGCTTCAAAATGAAACTAATTTAGAGATTGAATAAGATTAGGTCCCGTGTATGCGGTGACGTATCCAGGATTTTGAAACAGGTTAGAAAATTTTAAAAGAAATAAAAAATTGCAATATTTTTTTTTAAAAAAGATACAGTGAAAATGACAATTTGCGGAGTACTAGTTACAATGTTTACATAAATTACCAATTTCAGCGTTCACGTTATTTAAAAAATTCTAAGATTTTAAAGATTATACAAGGTAAATGTATACGGAGTACTCCGTGTTATATAAGTAAATAACAAAAAAACTTTAAAAATATACGAAGTAGAAATTAAAAATCATATGAGAATATGAGATTCAGCAAAGTGGTTGTACGCAATTGCGGACCCAACTAAGGGGGCACGTGCCACCTCGGAAAAAAAAGAAAAAAAAGAAAACTGGAATTTTAAATACTTGGCGAACTAAAAAAAAGCTTTATACTTCGTATATTTATTCTACAACAAATAATCATAAAGGCAAGATGCTGGAGTGGTCAACAAGGAAATTTAGTTATGTTATTGTCCTCATTGGTCATGAATTAGACTCCTATATTGAACAAATTCGTTTTTTTTATTTTTTTAAATACTCAACTTAATAAAATGATTTTTCAATTAAAAAACTATCCACCCCTGCGTGTATGCACGAGTATTCTAAAATTATTTGACCATATTTTTACACTCCCTCCGTCCAACATTACTTGTTAAACTTCTTTTTTTTCCGTGCGTCCCATACAATTATTATAGTGTCTCTCACTTCCCACTAAAAAAAAGTTTGGTCTCAATCCCTCTCCCATGCAATTAAAAAAATACTCTACTAACTTCTACTCCTTCTGTTCCACAATGTTCCAAATTTTTACTATTTATATGGTCAAAAATTTTAGGTTTAAAAACTTTGACCACAATTAGTAGTATAATTAAGAAAAAATATTAACTCGTGGGATCTTTTTGGACTCGTTTCAATACAAATTTTCTAAATATCAATTTTTTCAATATTTTTGCTAATGTGAAATTAAAACTATTAATGGTCATTATAATGCATTGGAGACCGCACATAATGGAAAAGTGAGGAACATTATAGAATGGTGGGTGTATTACGTATTACATATACTTTTTCAATAACATAACAATTGATAACCAAAAAATCATTTATCATCAAAAACTTTGTGCAAATGTAAGTGTACGAGTAATGTGGGACGGAGGAAGTAATATTTTTGGATGAAATACTTTCCCCCTAAAATTACTGGTAAATTAACAAATCTTGAACGTACTCATTTAATTCTATACAGAGCATGCAATTTCAATTCCGTCCTACTATGTCTTACCTATTTTATATGTTTGCTATTCTAATTTGACCAAAATATTCTATATATATATATTAATATGTTGATTTGACCAAAAGTTCGTGGAAATATATTTTCCTTTGTTAATATAACGATTTGATTAAAATATTACCAAAATTAATTTTTAGCAAATTATTATTATAAGACATGAGTATATAATTTCCATAATCTACAAAAACAAGTAGTATATTTTTTTTCCTTACATAAATAGTGAATAAAAAAATATAAAGAAAAAGTACGGTAGAGTTCTTTTAAGAAATAAGTTTTTGGCGGAAAATATTTGCACCAAATAGTGAAATGTGTCACTCCTAATGTCTGTTTTAGTATAATGTAATAGATATGTGTCAATTTACTTATCATTAATTTCAAATGTTGTTTATGGCAACAAGAATATTAGACTTATAATAAATAGTCAATCTTTATAATTGGTCAATCTTTAATTCTAAAAATATTACTCGTATACTCCGTAAGAAATAACTTTTTACTATTTTAAAACTACACGTATTTTTTTTAAAGTATAAAATTAAAATCTTGATGATGGCTATAATAAACGTAGTACGAAATATTTTACTCTTACCGTAAGAAAAAATAAATAGTAGCACCAACATTAAAGATTTAAAGGCATAAATGGGGTCTTTTCAATCTTTTACTGAAAGTTCTAGCTTGTTGTAAAAAAAAATTCTTTTCAGATAATACATAAAGAAAAGAAACATTTTATACCGACTTTTCGTTTTTCAACAGCAACTACACATTCTCTCGACCTCTGATTACAGTCGAAATGTAGTTGCCCATACATATACGAAAAATATGTGGAGGATTTATTTATCAATATATTACTATAATAATGATGTGAGAAAAATGTTAAAACTTTTGGCTACACCTATAGACTTTTGTTTAGAGTTAATTTTTTGTTATTTTAAAAACCAATGAAGTAAATATCAAATTTTAATCTATAAATATAAAATATTTCCTCGTAAAAAAAAAACAAATAACAAAATAAATACTCTGCATATGATGTATACTTTAACTCTTACCACATGAGAAAATAACTAGTCCCACGACTAGCACCAACATGAGAGTCATAAACGACGTCTTTTCGGCCATTTCTTGAACAGTACTAGAGATTCTTATTTTAAAAAGTAAGAAAAATAAAGGATTTTTTTGAGGGGATAATGGTTTTCTCTATCGACTACTATAATGATGAGAGAAAATGGTTAAACTTTTGGGTCTTTATATACTTGTAGTCTTGTAGGATGTTGTTTAGGATTTGTGTTTTCATTTGGATATGATTTCCTTCCAAATTTATGAATATTGTTTTCCCACCCCTCTCAAAATAAAAGTGATTATTTCCTTCCTAATTTATGAATATTGCTTTCCCACCCCTCTCCAAATAAAAGTACTTTCTTTCCTATTAAATAAATTTGAGTTTTCATCTCTATCTCTATTATATAAGTGAAGAGGGAATGGATATTTCGGTAACACCACTTTTGGTGTTCCCCTAGGATAAGACTAAATTACCCTCTTAAATTTCACAATTAAATTCAATTAAAAAGCTAATTATTTATTGATATAAAAATCTCATTATTTATTGATTTTAAAAACTGAAAAATCAATACCAAATAGGGAAAGGTTTTTGGTGCCAACATTATGGGCTAATCCCCATAGGTGAAAAATTTAATGGTATAATATTTTGAGATCTTTGACTTTCTATAAAATTAGGAAACTATTATTGCATTTATTTTTCATAAGAATGGTAAGATATGATTATGTAGAAAAGACTAGAAGAGTATAGTTGCACGTAGTATGTACAAGATTTTTTTCTTACGGCCATACATTAATATTATGAAAAATACAATTTTAAATTTTTAATAATTTCGCATGCATCGCGTGTTGTACCCTACCTGCATAACTCAGAAGCTTAGAAATCCTGTCTAAAAGTGAGGGTATCTAAGTCAGCATAGCCAATAGCGTAGCCAAAGAGTGCAAATTGGCTTCTTGGGCTAAAGCAAGCTCCTTCTTGGTCACAAAAATCAACTGGCTCTACCTGTGCTCTCGCGAAGAGTAGAGGACCTTCTTGGTTTCCCTCCAGTAACGGGTCGACTGTGTTGACCTTCTAATCATTGTTTTGCCATTCCTTTATAGCGACTTGGGTGCATATAAAATATATATCTCTATTTTATAAGGAAATTTATGAGGTCATTTAGTAAATGGCCTTTTGGTGTCCCTTTATGGAATAGACTATAATACCCTTAATAAGTTTTAATTTAATTTAATTATAATAATTCTAAAAAATGATAATTAATGTCATATTGTAAAAAATGAAATTTCAATGCATTTGACAACCAAAAGTCAACAAAAATTTAATTTAATTCCTATAGCAAACAAGAAAGAATTTATTAAGGTAGTTAAAAAAATTGGAATTCATCCCTTCAATCCTTTTTTTTATTATAAAATTAAACCTAGTCTTACTCTTAACCCTACTTTTATATGGTTATAGAAGCATTTTGGGGCAAAAAACGCAATAAAAATGAACAAGTAAAAAACACAATCTTTTACGTTGATTTTAGTTAATTTGTTATTACATTAATTCCTAAATATATTTTATTACATATAAATATGTATATTTTTTTCTTTAGTTTTAAATAAATTTTCTTACTCCCTCTGTCCCTCAATACTTGACCTGTTTTGACCAGACACGCTTGCCAATGCACAACTTTGACCACTAATTTCTTTAACTACATATTATAAAAACTTATAAAAATATTAACATTTTGAAAATATATATTAAGATGAAGCCAACAATATATTATATACTAACATTCGTTTTCATACACTAGAAATAAAATAGGGTCAAAGTGAATTATGTGAATAGTGCAAAAAGTCAAAACTGGTCGAGTATTAAGGGACCGAGGGAGTACATGTTTTAGAAAATGTACATACTTTTAAGAATGTGTATCGTGCATATAGGACTATGTTTTAATTAACGAATTAGAGAAGAAAGTCATTGAAGTATTATCTTAGTTCATTATGGTCAAACTTTAGTTTAATAACTTAATTAGCACTTAGGTGACCAAATAAGATATCGACAATACACTTATAAAAATTGTTATAAAATTTATAAAACGTTAGAACATACTTGCGTATATATCAAATCGGAATTTTAAAAATATTAGTAACATTAATAGTCAAACACAAATTTTTATTAAATATGGTGTACTTCGTATAATAAATACTAATATAGTACCCGTGCGATGTTTTGACCTTCAAGATAGAATCAGGTCTATTTGATTAGGATTTTGATGCTCAAATGAGCTTTAAGTACGTAATTAAATCATTATACAAGGACACCACAGGAATGATTCTGATTCTAGGAGAAAACAACTAAGTCAACTGTTCCCCATACCATTTATTTTATGTCTGATTTTACTCTCTTTAATATATACAATACTTGCTCATAAAAACCACAACAGGTAGTTTACACGTTTTTAGTTCTCAGTTTCCAAAATCAGCATGATTATTGTCAGATGATTATTTTTAGTTCATGATTAAATCTAACTTATGACTTATAAAACCAAAAATTTTAAAATTGAAAATTGACAATGATTACGAACGAGCCTACAAGCTACTCCCTCCGTCTCTTTTTGTTTTTTACGTTTTCCTTTTTGGGTATTTCAATTTTTTTTTTACATTTTCTTTTATATTATCACATAAATAACTTAGTATTCTATCAAAATTTGTGTCCAATCATTATTTTAACCAATCAAATTCATTGGATTATTTAATCTCTCACACTTTTCTATTGAGACATTAAAATTTTCTCATTTCCCAATATCAGAATTTTGATAAAAGTGAAAACATTATAAATAAACGTAATTTATCTCGTTTAAATAAAAAAATTGAGGGATTTCAATGCAAAAAAATTATTCGTTAAAACGCGTGAAAAATAACAAACGTAAAAAACAAAAAGAGACGGAGGGAGTAGTATATTTTTTTTTTGTTGTTGTTGTGAGAATGAGGCACGTCATAATAAATTTCAAACAGAACCTATTGTACTTACAAATTACTAAGGTAACTACAATAATAAAGAAATTGATTAGATATGATTTTACTAATAAATCTAGGGAATCTATAGAAATGTTAAAACTAGTACTCCAGATTAGTATAACCCACGAAAGTTAAACCGTTCTGCATCATTTATGATTTTTAGTTTTTTGTTTTACATAAACTAATGCTTTCGGTATATAGTTTTAAGTTATTCTAAAAGTACAAAAATCTACTCTGAATTCTCACCGTAGACGTCATTGACTCATTGGGATGTGGGGGTGTCACCAACAATGGATGGAACATTAAAAGTGCCGAAAAACCCAAAACCAAAGCCATCCTCTGCCAAACATACCCTATTGTTTGGTTAGATTAATGAAGGGACAGGATTTGTAAAGCACATTAATATAGAACTGAAAACAAAACCAGAATTGTGGTGAAACAAAATCTGAATTGCAGATTAATCAAACCTTGTTGAAATCTTGTTTATAAACCATACTAGAATACTTCCGTCTACTTTTGAATAATCAGTACTAAAACAGCTTAAACAAACAATGTCCAAAAGGAAGTGAGGAGAAACTAGATTCACATAAACTCCTATGTTAAATTTATAGGGTGATGCAGAGCTGTCAAAAATTGAACCGACCCGAGAAACCGACCTGAACCGGCCTGTATTTTTAAGGACCCGGATCCGACCCGAGACCCGGAATTTTGTTAAAATAGGAAACCCGTAACCCGACCGTATCAAACCCGTTAAAGCCGACGACCGATTTCGACCCGTTAATGCATGACCCGGACCCGAACCTAACACCCGACCGAAATATAACCGATAACAAAACTAAGTCAGCTTACCCGACCGAAAAATGACCCGAACCCAATTCAACACCCGACCCGATGTCAACCCGAAACCGATTATAACTCGATGAAACTTGTTATAGACTCAGTTCGTGACAACCCATTACCTGAATTTACGCGACCTGTTGACAACCCTATTTGTCATTGAACTAACTAAATAATAACTTAAATCACGTTAATATTATTTTTTATAATTACCTAATCTAGAACAAGTGAAAAGCGTTAAACCAAATTTAACCAAATTTATAAAAGTTAATTATAAGGTTAAAACTTGACTAGACCTGATAGCTATCGTACTCGGTCTTAACCCATGTCCGATGGTGAACCTGACCTGAATTTTAACCGACCCGATAATTATCCGATCTGAACTTGACCCGACTCGTTAAGACCCGGTAATTGTACCCGACTAGGAAAAGACCCGACCCGAACCCGAACCGAACCCGACCTATACCGAAATGGAAAAATAACCCGACACGACCCGACAAATTTTCAACCTGACCGAACCCGACCTGAACCCGGCCTGCATCCGGTGATAAAATGACCCGGCACGACCCGACCAGATCATGACCCGTGACCCGAGATGACCAAACCCGGACCCGACTCGAGTAACCGTTTTGACAGCTCTAGGGTGATGATAAATGTCGCAAGTTGCGACAATATTTAGTTGTCGCAATCTTACGTGTCGTAGTTTAATTGGTACATATATGCGTCATGTAGGTTATGCGTCAGCGGAATATTTTAACTATCAATTCAATATTTTTACTATGAAAATTTGTAAATAAGGTCGTCGATATAAAGAAGGAAACAAATTAGAATATTAAGATTTTCCTACATTTTTTTGTAACATATATAATATGTTATATAAGTAAAATATTTTAATTTTCAATTTAAACCATGACACATAAACATGTCATGTCATCATTGTGACACGACTTAAAAGTCGCATGTTACGACCTTTATCATTTTCGAAATTTATAATGCTTCTTGCTTGACGAGGAGGCGGGACGGGATTCACATAAACTCCTATGGAAGAAAGGCCTCCGCCAGATGAGAAGTAAGAAATCATCAAATCTTGATGATTCTCAAATCATCAAATCACCATTCATCAGTTCTGGGTAAAGAGAGAAGAAAAGTGTTAAGAGAGAGAAAGTTCTCTTTTATGTATTCTGGTAAAAAATGTTTGTTACAAAACCCCACTCCTTGAGTAAGTCAACCTATTAAATATAAATAATATTTACAACACATAATATCCCAATATTCCCCCCTCAAGTTGGACTTGGTGGTTGACACACAAGGCCAAGCTTGGAGCTAAGGAAATGATGGTGATCAGAACCAAGAGCCTTGGTTAGAATATCTGCTAGCTGCAAAGCAGAACGAACATGAAGAATTTTGATGAAACCTGAAACCACATAATCTCGTACGAAGTGGCAATCGATCTTCAAGTGTTTTGTACGCTCCTGAAAAACTTGGTTTTCAGCAAGATATTTCGCAGCAATATTGTCACAGAATAAATCAATAGGTTGAGGGATCTTAACATGTAAATCTGCAAACAAACCTTCTAACCAAATCAGTTCACTAGTTGTGTAACTCATGCTCCTGTACTCTGCTTCACAAGTACTCTTGGATGTGGTCTTCTGTTTCTTGGTCTTCCAAGAAATCAAAGAATCACCAAGGAAAATAGCATATCCAGTTAAGGATTTAGCAGAAAAAGGGCAAGATCCCCAGTCTGCATCACAATAGGCTGTCAAAGCAAGATCATTAGAGGCTGAGTAAAAAATTCCTAAGTTGATGGTGCCTCTCAAATACTTCAGAACATGTAAAGCAGCAGATAAATGCGTTTGAGCAGGGGCTTGCAAGAATTGACTTAATTGTTGTACGGCAAATGAAATATCGGGTCTAGTCATATTAAGATAAAGGAGTTTTCCAATCAACCGCCTGTAAATCTCAGGATCTTCCAAGGGTGGACCATTTTGAGTACTTAGATTCAAGTTTCGAGGTAATGGGAAAAGAGCAGGTTTGCAATCCTCCATCCCGGTATCACGAAGAAGATCTAAAATATACTTTCGTTGGTTGAGAAGAATACCAGATTCATTTCTGGAGACTTCAATTCCAAGGAAATATTTTAAGGGACCAAGGTCCTTGATTGTGAAAGCAGTGTGCAAGGACTTCTTTAAAGCCATGACCTCTGAATCGTTATTACCAGTGACCAAAAGATCATCTACATAAGCAACTACGGCTGTAAAACTGCCCGTGACATCAGTTTTGATGAAGAGAGAATAGTCTTGTTTGGACTGAACGTAACCAATAGACAAAAGATGCTTGCTTAACTCCAGATTCCATTGTCTAGCAGCTTGTCTAAGACCATAGAGAGAACGAATCAATCTGCAAACTTGTCCAGGTTTGGCCTTAGTATAACCCTTGGGAGGATGCATATAGATCTCCTCTTCAACATAACCATGCAAAAACGCATTGTTTATGTCAAGTTGGTGAAGACACCATCCTTTTGCAGCAGCTAGAGCGATGAGAACTCTAACTGTAGTAAACTTTGCTACGGGGCTGAAAGTATGTTTGAAATCCTTCCCCTTAATTTGCTTGTCGCCTCTAGCAAGAACCCTGGCCTTACACCTTTCAAGGTCACCACTGGAATAAAATTTTGCCTTATAAACCCACTTACTACCAATAGCAGTTTTGCCTTCGGGTAAAGTAGTTAATTCCCATGTTCCATTTTTCTCCAAAGCTTCCAATTCATTATCCATAGCATCAACCCATTGAGTATCTTGCATAGCTTGATTATAAGAACTAGGTTCATGAACAGAGAGAACATTTGCCAAACTGGCCTTATAGTCTTCACTAAGAAAAGAGAGATTTGGTTCCATAAGAACACTTAACGCCAAAGCGGAAAAGATGTGTAATGCGCTTGGGGTTTATGTGTGTTTGAAAGAATATAATCTGAAAATTTCTTTGGAAGTTGAATAGATCGAGAAGATTTTCTCTGTTCGGGAATAGAAGAAGTCAAAGGAAGAGAAATTTTAGTAGGAGTTTGAGAAGGAGAATGGGAAGGAGATTCAGAAGAGAAAGAGAAATCAGAATTCTGTTGTTCTGTATAAGATTGAGTAAGCTGTTGACCAGAAGAAGATGAAGGAGAAGAAATGTGTTGGGAAGGAAAAGGAGGAATGTTGATAGGGGAATCATCAACTAGTTCATTTTCAGGACACAAAGCGGGATTAACCAAAGGTAATTGAGTAGGTTCTGAAACAGCTTTTGTTTGGTGAAACGGAAAAATATTCTCCTTGAAGACAACATCCCTACTCAAAATAATCTTGTGAGAAATCAGATCATAGAGTTTATAACCCTTTTGAGCATAAGGATATCCTAGGAAGATACATTTCCTAGCTCTAGGTGCAAGCTTATCATGGGATTTTACAGCAGCATAACAAAGACAGCCAACAATTCTCAGATTCTCATAATCAGGAAGCTTTTTCAATAGAACCTCATAGGGAGTTTTCCAAGATAAGACTGAACTGGGCATCAAGTTTATTAGATATGTGGATGTAAGCAAACACTCACCCCAAAACCTTACAGGAAGATTAGCAAATAACCGAAGAGCCCTGGCAGTCTCAAGAAGATGTCGATGTTTCCGTTCAACTCGTCCATTTTGCTGAGGAACACCAACCAAGGTCTTCTGATGAATAATTCCTTTTGAAGAAAACAAAACCCCACAGAATTCTTGAACTATCTCAGTACCATTGTCACTTCTAATCACCTTAACCTTGCTGAAATTGAGTCTCAACATACTCAAGAAAAGCAGAAATGATATGAGGAACCTGAGTCTTGTTATGAACTAAGTGAGTCCACGTGGTTCTAGAATGATCGTCTACAATAGTCAGAAAATACCTTGCCCCAGACAATGTAGGAGTCTCATAAGGGCCCCATAAATCAATGTGGACCAGATCAAAACAAGCAGAAGCAATAGATGTTGAAATAGTAAATGGCAATTTATGATGTTTTGCTAACACACATGCTTCACAATGAAAATCGACAGTTTTATTGATGGTTGAATAGAAAGGCAAATGTTGTAATTTGCTCAAAGATGCATGGCCTAGCCTAGCATGAATTATATCAAGAGAACAAGTATGTACAGAAGCTTGTGAAACATAGGATTCAACAGTAACAGGTTTATTTTGAACGAGAAAGGAAGAAGGAACTTCCCTAAGAAACCTATAAAGACCGCCATGCCTCATTGCAACTGCCTTGACATTACTAGTTGTAAGGTCCTGGAAACAGCAAGAATTTTTCTCAAACTTGGCAATAAGATTGTTTTGATCTAGTAGTCTGCCAACGGATAATAAGTTGTGTTTGAAAGAAGGAACATAGAAGACATTGTAAAGAGTGATTTCAGGAGTCAATGAAATGGTTCCAACTGTATCAACCAGTTTGTATGTTCCATCAGGTAACGCAATTTTTATAGGTTGTTTAAGCATGTGTGTGTTAGCAAACATATCCAACAAAAAAGCCATATGATCACTTGCTCCTGTATCGACAATCCAGACATGCTGACTAGCAGTTAATAAAGAACCAGAAGTTTGTGTAGCAGATAAAGTACCTGCAAAGTTCACCGCAGAATTGAATGACTCAGTCGAGGGAGCAACTTGAGTTGACTGCATTATCTTCACAAACTCCTTGTATAGTGCTGAGAACACCTGAGGATTGATTGTAGCAGTTGTACCAACAACATTGTTAACATTAGAACCAGAACCAATTTCGAAATCCAAAGGCGAGCTTCCGAGAATACCAGCAGAATAATTTTCCTTTTCCTCGACAGAACCAGCAAACCTTTGAGAATTGTGAGACCTATTCCCTTGAGTACCCTGACCCTTGCTACCTTTATACCACTCGGGATAGCCGACGATCTTGAAACATACATCCTTTGTATGACCTTTCATCTTGCAATGGTCACAAAATCTATCAAACTTCTGCTTCTTAGAGGAATCTCTGTAGTCTCTCCTCTGGCCAGCAGAACCAGATGGAGGTCTGTTATACTGATTGTTGTGAACAGATAACAGTGCGCTCATTTCCGAAGAATGAGAACTCAAATTTAGAGCACCTTGCTTCTCAATTTGTTGAAGTAAATGATAGGCTCTATTAACAGAAGGCAGAGGATCCATACTTAACAAATTTATCTTAGCTTGATCATAGTCCTTATTGAGACCAGTAATTAATTGAATTAATTTTCGCAATTGATCTGCCTCTAGAATCTTTCTCAATAATCCACAGCTGCATTTTGACATAGCACCACAAGTACAATCTGGAAAAGGTTCTATAATTTGCAATTTATCCCAAACTTGCTTGAGTTTTCCATAGTACACAGCAATTGAGTCATCATTTTGTTCGATTGACATTAAATTCTTATGAATTTCATACAATTGTGGAGCATTGGAATGGCCATACCTCTCCTGTATTTCAAGCCAAAGATCCCGAGCAGAATGATTGAAGATGAAGCACTCAGCAATGTTTTTCTCCATAGAGCAGAGGATCCAACCAGTGACCATATAATCGTTGCGGACCCATTTTTGAAGATTAGAGGAATCAGCAGAAGGACGCGTCAGAGTTCCGTCAACAAAAGCAAGCTTGTTCTTCGCTCCGAGTGCAAGACGAACACTCCGACTCCAGTTGAGGTAATTATCCCCATTGAAGATGATTTGTCCAAGCTGAGAATTAGAATTATCAGAAGAAGATAAGAAGTATGGATCATTGTAATTGATCGCAGAATTAAGAGAAGAAGAACTGTTTTCTGTAGCACTTTCGGACATTTTAATCCCTAAAAAAATCGATTGAAAATTAATTCCAAAAAATTTGGGGAAAATTTGCGAAATCGCGAATCAGATTAACAAAATTGCGGAAGAATTAGATGAATTCAAAATCCTTTTGCTCTGATACCATAAGAAATCATCAAATCTTGATGATTCTCAAATCATCAAATCACCATTCATCAGTTCTGGGTAAAGAGAGAAGAAAAGTGTTAAGAGAGAGAAAGTTCTCTTTTATGTATTCTGGTAAAAAATGTTTGTTACAAAACCCCACTCCTTGAGTAAGTCAACCTATTAAATATAAATAATATTTACAACACATAATATCCCAATAAGAAGCTGCCATAAAATCCACCAAATCGGTTGGTTGGACCAAACTGATAGCTAAATCTGGTAGTAAACCAATGTTCCGTTGAGTTTCCAAAAGGTCCTAAAGTTCTTCGGTTGGTTTGAATTGAGAGTGAAGTTAACCCATCAGAATTGTGGTAGATACCACTTATTCCCGTGACGTACTCGTTAGTTTCGAATGCAACCTGTTCATCATCAATGCAATTTGCAAATTAAATTAAAGCAAGCTCTGACAGTTTAATTAATTAGTTCGAAATAAACAAGTTAATAAAAGTTCTAAATAGGAGAAAACCGTTGTAAATTTTGGTCCACTATGCGACCCAAAGCAATTTGGGGAGATCACTGAAATTCCAGCTTCATCGTATTGAAACTGCAGCGATCTTATACCGTAGTAACTATATGACAAATATATGGCAGTAATTTTTGTACGCCCACTATCATCCCAGACATTGTTTGAAGTTCGACCAGCTGGTCCTATTTTTATGAGTGATGCCGCCATACCTAACATAACAATACAATAAGATTTCCTTTGCACCCAAATAATAATGCCATGAAAAGACTAATTAATGTACTAACTAACCTGCAGCCTTGAACCAAAATGAACACAAAAACAGTTGAGTAATTAAACCTTTTTTTGGAGAGAATTAAACCAAGTTTTGAGGAACTATGACTCTATGAGATTATGAGAACAATGGCTAATCTGAATCCCGTTATTTATAGAAAGAATCACCCCTCCCAATAAAAAATACGGAGTTAAATAGGGAGTACTCTACGTAGGAGACACAAGCAACAGAAGAAAAAAAAAAAAAAAAAAATCCTTCAATATTGCTTAAAGTTTCAGTAATTCCCAAAATACGTCACTTTCTAACGTATTTTCCTCCATACCATCCACGTCAACATGGAAGAAAGAAAAGTAATTTTTTTTCCCGGTTGAGCTTAGAATCGCTAATTGAAATGGCGGTTTTGTTTTAATACAAACCACCATTTGAATTGACGGTTCAATGGTATAAACCACGAATTCAAATGGCGGTTTGCTTTAAAACAAAACTGTGCGGTTTTGTAAGAGGCTCTCTAACTTCTTCTGATTTGATTTTGTTGTGTTATGTTAACCGCTACCTGAAATTCAGGTTCATTAAATACATAAGCCGCTATTTCAGATAGCGGTTTAATTTACCCCTTTAAACTACTGTTTTAGATAGTGGTTTATTGTAGAATTTATAAAAAAAAATTAGTCCGGATTTCTTGCTTACGTGGACGGTAGAGTGGGAAATAAGTTAAAAAGTAGCGTAATTAGAGATTACGAATCTTCTAGCATTATTGAAGGAAATCGCTCTGTTTGAATTCCATCAAAAAAAAGAATAAAAAGGCCTCTTCTGTTTTGATCAAAGGCAGAGGTGATCATTTGGGGGTTGGACGAGTTGCGGAAATGCGGGGCAGACTTAAACTCTTTTTTCCAACAGACCTAGAATAGAAAACCAAATTTTTTTTTAGCGGGATTGACTTCTTGTCCGTATCCGCCTACTAAACAGTTGGGCTTGCCCGGGGGCCAACATTCCGATTTTTTTTTCTTACTAAATATAATTAATTTATTTATGTTTATGGTTTAAATTTTTGTTGTGCTTAAATTATTTCTAAATTTTCGAATTCCATCTTATAAAACAAAGTGAAAATATAAAACTGTGAGATATTCTTGTAATTAAGAATGTGTAAGAAACTAAAGAATTAGTTTAAAGAATTGTCTGAGTAAGAAACTAAGTTAAATTATATTGAGTTAGAAATAATAAATGATTGAAGGATTGGAAATGAAATATAAGAACGTAACTATAATTGGTAATAAAGTACTTATGTAGGGGAGAGTAGTTGTGTATGTGTTGTGTGGTGCTCACATTCATCAGTGATGAACAACAATTGTATCGAGTGTGGTGCTCAGAGCGTGGTGCTGAATTATATCTGGGTGTGGTGCCCTTGAACGCGTCGTGAAAGTCTTGCAAGCATATGGTAAACCTGAGGGCGACGAACCCCACCGTATAAAGACAGTTGGTCGTGGTGACCCCTCTCTGTTTGTGTTCACTTTCCCCAAATACTAAAACTATTATGCTGAGATTTGAATTTTATGTTTTCGCATTGAATTATGAATATGTATTATGCAATTGAATTATGTTATGAGAATAATATGAAGCAAGATAATGACTTTGGCAATGTTGTTCCAATGAGTTTCACAATGAGTTGTCAATATATATGTATATTGAGTTTCACCTTGTGGCACAAATTATGATTTGGCAAAAATTACATTTGGAGAAATACTTGGGCTATGGTTATGAGTAATTGTCGAATAAGTTTATGATTGAAAATGATAAACAGTATGAGAATAACTAGACGAATCTTAAGATGTGGGTCTAACTATGTTGATGTGATTGGGAATTTAGAGATATTGTGAGATGATAAGTAAAATCTCAAGTTAACGCAAGAAACACTATATTGTATTGTTTTTCAAATTTTTTATGTTTGAATAATAAGGATTTCATGAAATAGATTTCATAGAAATTATAACATTTTATCACGTATTATTTTCCAAGTGTGTTTAATAAACGAAGTTGCTTTTCAAACCGAAATATAAAACTAAAATGCGAATATTGGGAAGTTATGTAGGAAAGTTTATGTTATGTGGGTGTATCCTGGTCTAAATTATTATTTGAATGTTAATGACTTCGTGAAATGAGTTCCAAAGAAATTAGCATGCTTTTTATCAAATAATGTTTTCTAAGTGATTTGGATAAGTGAAGTGCTTTTCAAAATGAAACATGAAAACAAAAACAAAAATTATTTTGAGCCACTTATAAAATGCATTTCAGGTTGGATAATGTGTACTCGATTTCCTGACTTTGTTCTATAAATGAAGAATCTTGAGAGAATTAGGAAATTAGAGAGAGAGAATCGAAGAAATTGTGTTTATTAACTCAGTTTCTTGAATGAGAAGCAAGCCCAATAGTAGCTTATATACAAAGCTTGTAACAACCTTCTAACAAACTTTAACTACTTTATAACTAACTTGCTAGAAAATAAAATAAAGATAAAATAAATATACTACTTCCTATACTCCCCCTTCAAGCTGGACTTTAGATACAAGTCCAAGCTTGGCAGACAATAGATGATGTCTAGAAGAAGCTAAGGGCTTAGTAAGAAGATCTGCAAGCTGCAAGGAACCAGGAACATGAGAGGTTTCAATGAAACCAGCCTCCACTTGCTCACGAACATAGTGCATGTCTCTTTTAAGATGTTTGGTCTTCTCATGGAACATGGGATTTTGAGCAAGATGTTCTGCAGAAGTATTATCACAAAATAATTTAACAGGCAAGGGAATGTGAACCTGAAGATCCTCAAGTAATCCTTGAGTCCAAACAAGCTCACTAGCAGTGGCAGACATGCTTCTGTATTCTGCTTCAGCAGATGATTTACTAACAGTGCGTTTCTTTTTGGTTTTCCATGAGACTAAATTGTTGCCAAGAAATACAGCATAAGAACTGAGAGACCTGCTGCTAAATTGGCAAGAACTCCAATCAGTATCACTGTATGCACAAAGTTGTGTATCAGAATCAGATGAATACCACAATCCCTTATCTAATGTACCTTTTAAGTACTTTAGAACATGGAGAGAAGCTCTGAGATGAGGCACCTTAGGAGAGTGAACAAATTGACTGAGATGCTGTACACTGTAAGACAAGTCAGGCCTTGTGATTCCTAGATAAAGTAATCGACCCACAAGCCTTCTATAAACTTCTGGTTCATCAAGCAAATCACCATCATCAATGGATAGTTTTAATCCACAAGAAAGAGGGGCAGGTGCAGTGGAACAATTTTCCATACCAGCATCATTCAATATATCCTGAATGTATTTTCTCTGAGAGAGAAAAATACCTTTATCATTTCTATGAACTTCAATACCAAGGAAGTAAGCTAGGTGACCAAGATCCTTGATTGTAAAAGCTACATGTAAAGAAACTTTCACTTCTTCTATTTGGAGTTTGGAAGTGCCAGTCATTAGTATATCATCAACATATACTAAAATTACAAGAAACTCTCCATTATGGGTTCTTGTAAACAAAGAATAATCCTGTTTGGACTGCAGAAAGTTCAAAGACTTAAGAAATTTGTTCAATTCTTTGTTCCATTGTCTAGAAGCTTGCCTTAAGCCATAGAGTGACCTTTTTAATTTGCAAACTTCACCAGGTTTAGCCTTAAGATAGCCAGGTGGTGGTTTCATGTAAACCTCCTCATCAATATAGCCATGCAAGAAAGCATTATTAACATCCAGTTGATATAATTGCCATCCTCTGACAGCAGCAAGAGCAATAACAATTCTCACAGTAGCTAACTTAGCTACAGGAGAAAAGGTTTGAGTAAAATCCCTACCTTCAACTTGCTGATAACCAATAGCAACCAACCTAGCTTTATGTCTGTCTATGGACTAATCAGGATTAAGTTTGGTCCTGTAAACCCATTTGGATCCAATGGCCTTTTTATATTTGGGTAACTGAGTTAGTTCCCAGGTATCATTGCATTCCAAAGCTTGAATCTCTTTGTCCATAGCAAGCAACCAATTAGTATCATGTTTAGCTTGGTTGTAATGTTTAGGATCATTGGGAGATTGAAAAACAGAAAAAGCTAAGGAATCCAAGGTGTCAGAACAACTGAAAACCATATCAGTTATCCAACTATCATCATCATCAACATGAGCAGAACAATCATTCACAGTGAATGAAAGAGATTCACTAGAAGAAGGAGATACATGTCTGTGAGGGATATATCCTCCAACAAAATCCTGAAGCACAGTATATGGTTTAATGATTCTGGTACTTTTTCTAACAAAATTATGAGGAAAAATTTGGTGATTGCCAGAAGTGGTGGGAATATGTAATTGAGTATCAGTAATGGGTGAAAGAGATTGAGTAGCAGAGTTAGGGACATGATTAAAAATAGGATTAGAATCATGAGGAGAATGATTACTGTGGAAACTATTATGAGAAGCATATTGTGGAGAAGTATTTGTAGATAGAATAGGAGAATGAGACAAGTTAGGTTCAGATGAAGATTGTGTTTCAGAAGAAAATTCAAAGAAATCATTTGGAGGAGAAGTAATAGGTTCAGTACCAAACTGTACTGTCTGAATGGGAGCAGGAATTGTGGAATTACGGGATTGAGAAGATTTGTATGGAAACACAGTTTCAAAAAATATCACATCTCTGGAGACAAACACAGTGTGAGTGTCCATATCATACAGTTTGAATGCCTTGTAACCAGTAGGATAACCCAGAAACACACATCTCCTAGTTTTGGAATCAAATTTATCCCTCTTGAGCCGAGTGTTATGAGCAAAACACAAAGAACCAAACACCCTCAGGGTATCATAAACAGGAACACTCTGAAACATAACCTCAAATGGAGATTTCCACCCTAACACCTTTGCTGGAATTTTTGTTTATCAGATGAGTAGCAGTAAGAATACACTCTCCCCAGAACTTCTTTGGCAATCCAGCATGAAACCTCAAAGCTCTGGCAATTTCAAGAAGACTCCTGTATTTTCTCTCAACCCTACCATTCTGTTGAGGAACATATGGAACACTCTTTTCATGTAATATGCCTTTGCTTGCAAATAGAACTTGGCATGATTCTTTCACCACTTCAGTGCCATTATCAGATCTAATTCTTTTGATTTTCTTGTCAAATTGTGTGTCAACCATAGATATAAACTCTGAAACTACCTTTTCCACTTGCATTTTGTTATGGAGCAGAAAAGTCCATGTGACTCTACTATGATAATCTAAGACAGTCAGAAAATATGTTGCACCATCCAGATTTCTAACTCTATAGGGTCCCCATAGATCCAAATGGACCAATTCAAAACAAGCAGAAGCTTTACTGTCACTAATGTTGAAAGGAAATCTACGATGCTTAGAACTACAACAAACAGCACAATTGTATTCTGTAACACCTTTACAATAAGCAGCATTAACAAACTTCATTTTTGACAAAGAAGGATGCCCTAATCTGGCATGCAAAAGATCTAGTTCATTTCTGTTATCAACTTTAGACTGAAACAAACTAGTAGCAGTTTTATTTGGCAAAACACTTGTGTGCATATCAGTAATAACATCCTCTACTACATTAGCTGCTGCATTACCACCATAAGCAACACCTTTAACATCTGTGATTTTGGTAAAATAGTATAAACCTTGTTTCCTTGTTCCAGCACCAAGCAATGCTGAATTAGAAGGGTCCTGGAAACAATACCCATCACCAGTAAATATAACCTGACCACCAGTTTGTTCAATCAATCTACCAACAGACAACAAATTGTGTTTGAAACCTTTGACCAATAACACTATGCACAACATCAGTTTATCAGTTAGAATAATAACACCTATAGTATCAACATTCATTTGAGAACCATCAGGCAAACCAACTTTAATCACCTTCTGAAGTGTTCTCTTGTTTATCAGAATACTCTCATCATATGTCATATGATCGCAAGCACCAGAATCCACAATCCACATGCAATCATTTTGCACATTGTTCACAGTACAGTTAAAAGAATGAGAGATGATACCTGCATAATTTGCAAAGGAACTGGATGTTCTAGCCACATCCTCACCATGTGCTTGCTTGGTTTTCATTGCTTTCATGACTTCTTGGCAAATTGCACTCAGAAATTCACTGCTCATAGCTCCAGAACCAGATAAGTTCTCATCAAGTGGACTATCTCCAACATCAGAAGCAGAGTTCACATTAGCTGTCATTCTGCTTCCATCAGATTGATATTGTGACCCCTTAGAAGCCTTGATAGTATTATACCAATCAGGATATCCTATGAGCTTGAAACACTGATCCACTGTATGCCCTTTCCCTTTGCAATGAGTACAAACCTTGAACATCTTCTCTTTCTTGATTTCTTTCCAGTCTTTCTTACCACTGCTGTACTTTTGAGATTGTCCACCTCTGTATGATTGAGCAACCATAGCACTGCTATTCATAGCATTGACTTCAGCATTGCCACTGTTGACTTCTTTCTGCTTTTCAATCTGCTGAGTAATGGCAAACACTCTATTTATGCTTGGCAGAGGATCCATAGCCAACACATTTGTCACAGTGCCTTCAAATCCTCCATTTAATCCTAGCAAAAATTTCATCATCTTATCTTCTTCCTCAAACTCAGCCATCTTTTTCAAAATTTGACAACTACAGCTACTCAATGCTCCACACACACATGTAGGAAAAGCTCTCAAACTTTGCATCTCATCCCATAGTTTCTTCAGTTTACCATAATAGGTAACAATTGTCATGTTCTCCTGATTTAAGCTATCAATTTCCTTTTTCAGCTGATAGATCAGAGGACCATTAGATTTTCCAAATCTTTCATTCAATTCCTTCCACAATTCCACAGCATTATCAATATAACCAAAATCATCAGCTAATTCATTGCTCATAGAACTCAGAATCCAGCTTACTACCATAAAATCAGCACGTTTCCACTTATGATAGTCTTTGTGATTCACAGCAGGTTTCAGTATTCCACCATTTACAAATCCTTCTTTGTTCTTAGCAACTAACGCTCTCATAACATTTCTCTTCCATCGCATAAAATTCATGCCATTAAAAACTACAGAAACCAGAGAAGCAGTTGGACTATCTTAATTTGCTATGAAATAAGGATCAAGATTACCTCCATTTTCACCATTGTTCAGATGAGAATCATTGTTAGTTTCAGATCCATCAGTCGCCATTGCATCAATCAACTCAAACAAGCTCAATCAAAATCACAGAATCGAGCAAGAAGTTTCGCAATCAGCAAGAAACTTCGCAGCAAATCAAGTGATATGAACTGCTGTGATGCACAATTTTCAGATCAAAAATTGTCAGGTTATGATACATATGACATTACATAGATCATGCGGAAACAACCATTAACCCAGGAAACATATTATTTACACATAATCATTTAGCATAGTTTAGATGCATACTCTTTGTTGCGTGCCTTCCCTAGCTGCGCCCGAACCGAACAAGAACAAGTCTTTTAGGACTCCAAGTGTCGTCCCTCCGTAGAAAGTCCACAGCACGTCCGGATCCGCCTTAAGATTGACCAACTAGAATCGCCCTTAAGGTACTCAGAAAATTCGGCACTTTTGGGGCAAGATGGGTGTTTGAATTTTCTCTCAAAAACTCACTTTTGAATACTTTTAAACTTGTGTATAAATTATGACCCCTAGGCCTTTATTTATAGAGTTATGGAAAAGGAATCGTAATCCTAGTAGGATGCGAATTAATTGGAATTAGAATTCTACATGAATTCTACTTAATCAATTTATCCAATAGGAATAGACATTTAATCATATACTGACTCTTGCAGATTCAGGAATCTCGCATGAGCTCAAACTCACACACACACGGCAGCCACAAGGGCTGCCCACGCATGCGAGCAGCAGCCCACGCAGCGCGGCCCACGCATGCGTGGCCTTGTGCGCGCTGGGCTGTGGCGTGCGTGCTTGCTGGGCGATGGCCTGGCTTCGTGCTGGGCCTTCGTCCGGCAGGCCTCGTCCGATGCTAATTCGTACGATACGCTTCCGATTAAATTTCCATTTCCGGAATCTATTTCCGATACGAACAATACTTAATATTTCCGATTTCGGAATTAATTTCCGTTTCGAACAAATATTTAATATTTCCGTTTTCGGAATTATTTTCCGATTCCGGCAATATTTCCGATTCTGACAATATTTCCGTTTCCGGCAATATTTCCGATTCTGGTAATATTTCCATTTCCAATAATATTTTCCGATACGTACCATGTTTCCGTTTCCGGCAACATCTACGACTTGGATAATATTCATATTTCCGATACGATCCATATTTCCGTTTCCGGCAATATCATCGTTTCCGGAGTATTCATTTCTTGCCTGTGACGATCTTAGCTCCCACTGAAACCAAGATCCGTCGGTTCCGAACATTCATAGATGGAGTATTTAATGCCATTAAATACTTGATCCGTTTACGTACTATTTGTGTGACCCTACGGGTTCAGTCAAGAGTAAGCTGTGGATTAATATCATTAATTCCACTTGAACTGAAGCGGCCTCTAGCTAGGCATTCAGCTCACTTGATCTCACTGAATTATTAACTTGTTAATTAATACTGAACCGCATTTATTAGACTTAACATAGAATGCATACTTGGACCAAGGGCATTATTTCCTTCAGTCTCCCACTTGTCCTTAGGGACAAGTGTGCATTTCCTAATTCCTTTGTCGCTCGATGGTTGCTCTTGAACATAAGGTAAGAGTTGTCATCCTTATTATGTCCAGAGGTGTTCCTCGGTTTCAGAGTTCAACTGATCAAATAAACAGATAATCATAGCCTATGATTCATCCGAGCACGGCCATGCATTTCACAGTTTCTAGCTCTCCGAGTGGCCTTGTACAACTTTTAAGCATCTCATCCCGATTTATGGGAGGACAATCCCAATCTTGCGATCTTGAGATTAGACTTCGTTTGATAGGTGATTACCTGAGCGTTGCCTTTATAGCCTCCTTTTACGGTGCGACGGTTGGTCAACGTCAAAGCAACCAGTTCTCAAACAAGTAATCTCAAATCACTCAGGTATTGAGGATTTAGTGTCTAATAATTTAATGAAATTTACTTATGACAGACTTTCATCTCTTACAGTAAAGTTTCATAGGTCTTGTCCGATACTAGTCTTCCCAAAGTAAGTATCTATGCAAATGATTATGACATTGCCATGTCCACATAGTTCAAGAAACAGAACTACTAGTCATCTTGCATTCTAATCGTCTAACGTTTTCTATGCGTCCAATTTTATAGAAAACTCCGACTAGGGACCATTTTCAACCTTTGACATTCAAGTTCACTTGATAGACATTTCTTAGTCACAGGACTGGTCCTGACAGTCTATCTTGAATATATCGTCAAGTTGAAGGGACTCATCATTTAATAAACCACAAATTAAATGGAAAAATGAATTCCTTTCATTTATTGTGAATGATTAACCAATAATGTTTTACAAAGATTTAAACTCTAAAACTTTAAAACATTAAACAGAGACATCAAAGCCATTCTCCAATATGCTTGATTCCCATAGCTGCAGTGTGCGAGTTGTGCTTCGCTTGCGGCAGAGGTTTAGTTAATGGATCTGATATGTTGTCATCAGTTCCAATTTTGCTTATCTCGACTTCTTTTCTTTCAACGAACTCTCGTAGAAGGTGAAATCTACGAAGTACATGCTTGACTCTCTGGTGGTGTCTAGGCTCTTTTGCCTGTGCAATAGCTCCGTTATTATCACAATACAGGGCTATTGGTCCTTTAATGGAGGGGACTACACCAAGTTCTCCTATGAACTTCCTTAGCCATATAGCTTCCTTTGCTGCTTCATGTGCAGCAATGTACTCCGCTTCAGTTGTAGAATCCGCAATGGTGCTTTGCTTAGCACTTTTCCAGCTTACTGCTCCTCCGTTGAGGCAGAAGACAAACCCAGACTGTGATCTGAAATCATCTTTGTCGGTTTGGAAACTTGCGTCCGTATAGCCTTTAACAATTAATTCATCATCTCCACCATAGACCAGGAAGTCATCTTTGTGCCTTTTCAGGTACTTCAGAATATTCTTGGCAGCAGTCCAATGCGCCTCTCCTGGGTCTGACTGGTATCTGCTCGTAGCACTGAGTGCGTACGCAACATCCGGGCGTGTACATATCATAGCATACATTATTGAACCAATCAATGATGCATATGGAATCCCATTCATTCGTCTACGCTCATCAAGTGTTTTTGGGCACTGAGTCTTGCTTAGAGTCATTCCATGAGACATGGGTAGGTAGCCTCGCTTGGAGTCCGCCATCTTGAACCTATCAAGCACCTTATTGATATAAGTGCTTTGACTAAGTCCAATCATCTTTTTAGATCTATCTCTGTAAATCTTGATGCCCAATATGTACTGTGCTTCTCCTAGATCCTTCATCGAAAAACATTTCCCAAGCCAAATCTTGACAGAGTTCAACATAGGAATGTCATTTCCGATAAGCAATATGTCGTCGACATATAATACTAGGAAAGCAATTTTGCTCCCACTGACCTTCTTGTATACACAAGATTCGTCCGCGTTCTTGATGAAACCAAAGTCACTGACTGCTTCATCAAAACGTATATTCCAGCTCCTGGATGCCTGCTTCAATCCGTAGATTGACTTCTTTAGCTTGCATACCTTTTTAGCATTCTTTGGATCCTCAAAACCTTCAGGCTGTGTCATAAACACAGTTTCTGTTAAAACGCCGTTTAAGAAAGCAGTTTTGACATCCATCTGCCATATTTCGTAATCGTAATATGCAGCGATTGCTAACATTATTCGAATAGACTTTAGCATTGCAACTGGTGAAAAGGTTTCATCGTAATCCACACCGTGGACTTGCCTGTAACCTTTCGCAACCAATCTAGCTTTGAAAACTTCAAGTTTCCCATCCTTGTCCTTTTTCAGTTTGAAAACCCATTTGCTTCCAATGGCTTGGTAGCCATCTGGCAAATCGACCAAATCCCATACTTGGTTTTCAGACATGGAGTCTAATTCAGATTGCATGGCTTCTTGCCATTGCTTGGAGCTAGGGCTCGTCATAGCTTGCTTGTAGGTCGCAGGTTCATCACTTTCAAGTAATAGAACGTCATAGCTCTCGTTCGTCAAAATACCTAAGTACCTTTCCGGTTGAGATCTATATCTTTGCGATCTACGCGGGGTAACATTTCTAGATTGACCATGATTCTCACCAGATTCTTCTAAAGGTCTCTGAGTTTCATCCTGAATGTCATCTTGAGCATTCTCTAGAGTTTGTTGTTCGACTCGAATTTCTTCGAGGTCTACTTTTCTCCCACTTGTCATTTTGGAAATGTGATCTTTCTCCAAAAAGACACCATCTCGAGCAACAAACACTTTGTTCTCAGATGTATTGTAGAAGTAATACCCCTTTGTTTCCTTTGGATAGCCCACAAGGATACATTTGTCAGATTTTGGATGAAGTTTGTCTGAAATTAATCGTTTGACGTATACTTCACATCCCCAAATCTTAAGAAAAGACACATTTGGAGGCTTTCCAAACCATAATTCGTATGGAGTCTTTTCGACAGCTTTAGACGGAGCTCTATTTATAGTGAGTGCAGCTGTATTTAGTGCATGTCCCCAAAATTCTAATGGAAGTTCGGCCTGACCCATCATTGACCTGACCATGTCTAGCAAGGTTCTGTTCCTCCGTTCTGACACACCGTTCCATTGTGGTGTTCCAGGAGGAGTCAATTCTGATATAATTCCACATTCTTTCAGATGGTCATCAAATTCATAGCTCAGATATTCACCGCCTCTATCAGACCGCAGTGCCTTGATCTTCTTGCCTAATTGATTCTCTACTTCACTCTGAAATTCCTTGAATTTGTCAAAGGATTCAGACTTATGCTTCATTAGGTAGACATAACCATACCTACTGAAGTCATCAGTGAAAGTGATAAAGTAGCTGAAACCACCTCTAGCATTTGTACTCATTGGTCCACATACATCTGTATGGATTAAACCCAATAGTTCATTTTCTCTTTCTCCAACTTTAGAGAAAGGTTGCTTTGTCATTTTGCCAAGTAAACATGATTCGCATTTACCATAATCCTCTAAGTCAAATGGTTCTAGAATTCCTTCCCTTTGAAGTCTTTCTAAGCGTTTCAAGTTTATATGGCCTAATCGACAATGCCACAGATAGGTGAGATCTGAATCATCCTTTTTGGCCTTTTTGGTATTTATGTTATATACTTGTTTGTCGTGATCTAATAAATAAAGTCCATTGACTAATCTAGCAGATCCATAAAACATCTCTTTAAAATAAAACGAACAACTATTGTCTTTTATTATAAAGGAAAATCCCTTAGCATCTAAGCAAGAAACCGAAATGATGTTTTTAGTAAGACTTGGAACATGGAAACATTTTTCCAGTTCCAAAACTAGCCCGGAGGGCAACGACAAATAGTAAGTTCCTACAGCTAATGCAGCAATCCGTGCTCCATTTCCCACTCGTAGGTCGACTTCACCCTTGCTTAACTTTCTACTTCTTCTTAGTCCCTGTGGATTGGAACATAAGTGTGAGCCACAACCTGTATCTAATACCCAAGAAGTTGAATTAGCAAGTATACAGTCTATAACGAAAATACCTGAAGATGGAACGACTGTTCCGTTCTTCTGATCTTCCTTTAGCTTCAAGCAATCTCTCTTCCAATGCCCCTTCTTCTTGCAGTAGAAGCATTCGGATTCAGAAGTGGGTTGACTGACCTTCCTCTTTGCAGATTTGGCGCCAGTTTGCTTAGTTGGGCTGGCTTTGTTGCCACCTTTCTTAGCATTCCTCTTCTTTCCAGATTTCTTGAACTTGCCCCCACGCACCATAAGCACATCCTGCTTATCACTTTTGAGCGTCTTTTCAGCGGTCTTCAGCATACCGTGAAGCTCAGTGAGCGTTTTGTCCAGACTATTCATACTGTAGTTCAGTTTGAACTGATCATACCCGCTATGAAGAGAATGGAGGATGGTGTCTATAGCCATTTCCTGAGAAAATTGCTGATCCAGCCGACTCATATTCTCAATGAGTCCAATCATTTTGAGAACATGTGGACTTACGGGCTCGCCTTTCTTAAGCTTGGTCTCAAGAATTTGCCTATGAGTCTCGAATCTTTCGACTCGAGCCAGATCTTGGAACATGTTCTTCAACTCACTGATGATTGTGAAAGCATCTGAGTTGATGAACGTTTTCTGCAGATCCGCACTCATGGTGGCGAGCATTAGACATTTCACATCCTTGTTGGCATCAATCCAACGATTGAGGGCTGCCTGAGTGATCCCGTCGCCTGGAGCTTCGGGCATCGCCTCATCTAGGACATACTCCTTTTCTTCCTGCATAAGAACTATTTGCAAGTTCCTTTGCCAGTCAAGGAAGTTTTTCCCGTTCAACTTCTCCTTTTCGAGAATTGATCGAATGTTGAATGAATTGTTGTTTGCCATATTAAAAACTACAATTGAAAAGAATAAACAAATAAATAACCATTCACAGTTTCTCTTAATAAACTTAAATTCTAGCATTCATGCATAATTCAATGTTTATTAAGCATTTTATTCAAGTTATGTGTTCCGGCAGGTGTGAATAAAATGATTCCAAGATCCTAAAATCATTGAAGAACTAAGCACAGTTTGTCGACTTAATCCTAGAACATCTTAGGTAAGCAAAAGCCTTTTGCTAATAGTCTAGAAACTATTCTTGGTTGATAGGTACGTCTAAGAACTTATTAGGTAAACCTATCGAATTTGCCACGACATAAAAGGACTCCTTACTTATATCGTTGAGTTTCACCAAAACTAACATGTACTCACAATTATTTGTGTACCTTGCCCCTTTAGGACCAATAAGTAACACCTCGCTGAGCGAAAACTATTACTAGATTGATGTAAAGGATATCCAAGCAAGTGTATATTTTGGCATGGCACCTTTTAACTCAATTTTTAAGTTTGGAACTTAAGGCTCTTACTATGTTGGTTAGATTTTAAGTGAACTAAAATCCTTAATCATGCAACATAATCAAGCTTTTGATCTCATGCATTTTAAGACATATTTAAAGCAATAAATAACTTAAAACATGCATAAGATATTTGTGATCTAGTATGGCCCGACTTCATCTTGAAGCTTTGACTTCAAAGTCCGTCTTGAAAATCTCTGTGGGAGGCACCATTTTCTTCAAATAGGATAAGTTATAACTAATTACAACTATTTGATGGTACGCAGACCATATTTGAATTGAAAAATAACTTTGGTGCTTTAGACCAATTACATTCAAATTAATGGTACGCAGACCATATTTTCTATCCTATTTGGGCCATACTAGTCACTTCATAACCTGCAAAACAGTACATATACAATATATACCATTCACCCATTCATTATCATGAATGGCCCACATAGCTGGTTAGTAAAACACATTATGCATCACGTAAACATTTGCAGCAATTAATCAAGGTCACCAATAATCTACCAATTATTCAGTCCTTATTAATTCTAATCGAGTTGTTTTAACCTTAAGGATTTGTAGACCTAATCAAGAGTTTATGACTAAAAAGCGCTCCCACTCAAACCAATAAATTCATATGCTTTACTAATTTTAAACATAAAATTGTATTTCTAGTCTAACTGGAAACATACAAATTTAATTAAAATTTAAAGCTCATATTAATTTATAATTGAATCCAAAATTTAATTTAATTTCAGTCGCATTTAAATTAATTCATGATTTTAATTTTAGTAAAATAATTAGAATAAATTCCATTTATTATAATTATAATATTCAAAATTAAAATCCAAGAAATTAATTCAAATTATTAATTTTAAAATTAATTAAAATTACGTGAACTGAAATTTTCAAATTAAACATTCAAAACGATCTAATCGAAACGCAAACACCCTACGCGTTGCACGCCCATGGGCTGTACGCACACAGCCATTGCTGGCCATGTGCGCGCAGCCCATGCGCTCGTTGCATAGCTGCTGCTGTCCCATACGCAAGCCTCCGCACAGCGCCCACTCGCACGCGAGCTATCGCTCGCAGTGCGCGCGCGAGATCGCTCGCTGGGCGCGCTGGCTCGCTCGCTGGCGCGCGAGATCGCTCGCTGGCGCGCGAGATCGCTCGCTGGTGCGCGCGAGCCATCGCTCGCTGGCGCGCGAGATCGCTCGCTGCGCGCGCGCGAGCCATCGCTCGCTGGTGCGCGAGATCGCTCGCTGCGCGCGCGCGAGCCATCGCTCGCTGGTGCGCGACATCGCTCGCTGGGCGGGCGACGTCGCGCGCTGTGCGCGCGAGTGATGCTGTGCGCAGCGCTCGTGGCACGCGAGCTTGCGCTCGCTGCGCGCGAGGCTGCGCGCACTTGTGCGAGGCAGCGCGCGTTGTGGCGCAGCTCGCTTGCTGCCCACACGCGACTGCCTTGGCTCGCCCCTCGCCCATGCCCATACGTTCATTGCTCGTGGCACACGACACAAGGCAGGGCTGCTGCCTTGCGCTCGTGCACTACGCCCTTGCTCATTGCATTCGTGCCGCACGGGCGACGAGCTCCCTTGCTCGTCGTCGCATGCCCGCATTATACAACACCCCTTAAGGGTAACACGAAGCGTCCATTGCTTCGCGCGTGCAAGTTATTTGAACGAATCGCATAAAATTTAAAATTTATATTTAAAATTAATGACAAATTAATAAATAATATTAATTTCATAATTTTAGGGCGAAAAATCGAAAATTTATTATCCAATTGATTTCCGATTGTTATGGATTCAAGTCTAGGTCATAAAAATTTAAAATTTATCGTAAATTTACAATTTTTATGGTGGTTTTTAATCATAGGTTTCTAATTAAATTACAATTAATTATGAAAATCAAATTAATTCTAAATTATTCTAATTTTCAACAAATTAATCATAATTACAAATTAGATTGCATAATTAACAAGACTAGGCATTCAAACTTGTTAAACATATGCAATAGGTCAATCAAAAATTCAAGATTTATCAACAAGAATCGCAAATATTTAATTTAACATCTTAAATTTACGAAATTTTGCATTCGAAAAACTAAAACCTTCGAAAAGTCATAGTTAGGCTTCGAATTTGAGAATTCTGGGTTCGGCAGAAAAATATTATTTTTGTCAAAATTTTAGAATGCCTTTTACATGCGGAATTGACACAAAAATCACTCAATTCGGATGAGTAATGAAGAAACTGCCGAAAAACTGCGTACGTATAATTAAATAAACGCAATTTGCAACTAATTAACAATTACGAAAATTAATCACCCCTTTTAATTCTTGCAAATTTGTAATATTTAACCATGTTCATGCAATTTAGATTATGAAAATAATAAGGGGCTCGTGATACCACTGTCAGGTTATGATACATATGACATTACATAGATCATGCGGAAACAACCATTAACCCAGGAAACATATTATTTACACATAATCATTTAGCATAGTTTAGATGCATACTCTTTGTTGCGTGCCTTCCCTAGCTGCGCCCGAACCGAACAAGAACAAGTCTTTTAGGACTCCAAGTGTCGTCCCTCCGTAGAAAGTCCACAGCACGTCCGGATCCGCCTTAAGATTGACCAACTAGAATCGCCCTTAAGGTACTCAGAAAATTCGGCACTTTTGGGGCAAGATGGGTGTTTGAATTTTCTCTCAAAAACTCACTTTTGAATACTTTTAAACTTGTGTATAAATTATGACCCCTAGGCCTTTATTTATAGAGTTATGGAAAAGGAATCGTAATCCTAGTAGGATGCGAATTAATTGGAATTAGAATTCTACATGAATTCTACTTAATCAATTTATCCAATAGGAATAGACATTTAATCATATACTGACTCTTGCAGATTCAGGAATCTCGCATGAGCTCAAACTCACACACACACGGCAGCCACAAGGGCTGCCCACGCATGCGAGCAGCAGCCCACGCAGCGCGGCCCACGCATGCGTGGCCTTGTGCGCGCTGGGCTGTGGCGTGCGTGCTTGCTGGGCGATGGCCTGGCTTCGTGCTGGGCCTTCGTCCGGCAGGCCTCGTCCGATGCTAATTCGTACGATACGCTTCCGATTAAATTTCCATTTCCGGAATCTATTTCCGATACGAACAATACTTAATATTTCCGATTTCGGAATTAATTTCCGTTTCGAACAAATATTTAATATTTCCGTTTTCGGAATTATTTTCCGATTCCGGCAATATTTCCGATTCTGACAATATTTCCGTTTCCGGCAATATTTCCGATTCTGGTAATATTTCCATTTCCAATAATATTTTCCGATACGTACCATGTTTCCGTTTCCGGCAACATCTACGACTTGGATAATATTCATATTTCCGATACGATCCATATTTCCGTTTCCGGCAATATCATCGTTTCCGGAGTATTCATTTCTTGCCTGTGACGATCTTAGCTCCCACTGAAACCAAGATCCGTCGGTTCCGAACATTCATAGATGGAGTATTTAATGCCATTAAATACTTGATCCGTTTACGTACTATTTGTGTGACCCTACGGGTTCAGTCAAGAGTAAGCTGTGGATTAATATCATTAATTCCACTTGAACTGAAGCGGCCTCTAGCTAGGCATTCAGCTCACTTGATCTCACTGAATTATTAACTTGTTAATTAATACTGAACCGCATTTATTAGACTTAACATAGAATGCATACTTGGACCAAGGGCATTATTTCCTTCAAAAATCGAAAACCTAAATCTCAGAAACGAGATTCAGCTCTGATACCATGAAGAATCTTGAGAGAATTAGGAAATTAGAGAGAGAGAATCGAAGAAATTGTGTTTATTAACTCAGTTTCTTGAATGAGAAGCAAGCCCAATAGTAGCTTATATACAAAGCTTGTAACAACCTTCTAACAAACTTTAACTACTTTATAACTAACTTGCTAGAAAATAAAATAAAGATAAAATAAATATACTACTTCCTATAATAAACTTGTCCCGGTGGGGCAGAGTTAAAGTGTTTTGCAGGTAGCGAATTTCGATTCAAAGTCCAGGTTGATGATCCTTAGAGTATCCGAATGTCTTTTGTGATTCCAAGGCGGAAATTATGAACTTTATAAAGTGTAAATAAGAGTCCCGAGCTTATTTTAAAGGGGTGTAGTATTTATTCCTAAGAGTTCTAGCTTATGGTTTGTGGATTTTAAAACATTGTTGAGTTTGTAATTAAGTCAAGTGTTGATTTCTGTTAGGTTTGTTTTGTGAGGTTATGATACATATGACAATTCATAAATCATGCGGAAAAACCATAAAGCCAGGAAAGCATATTATATTCACATAATCATTTAGCATAGAATTGATGCATACATGTTGTAGCGTGCCTTCCCTAGCTGCGCCCGAACCGAACAAGAACAAGTCTCTAGGACTCCAAATGTCGTCCCTCCGTAGATAGTCCACAGTACGTCCGGATCCGCCTCAAGTTAGACCAACTAGAATCGCCCTTAAAGTGCTTAGGAATTTCGGCTATGTGTTTGCAAGTGTATGGCTGATTTTTATTTCAAAAACTTACCCTTTGAATACTTCAATCGTACCTGCAAATAATGACCCTAGGCCCTTATTTATAGAGGTATGGAAAAGGAACTGGAATCCTATTAGGATACAAATTAGTTAAACTAGAATCCTAGTAGGACTCTAACTAATTAATTTTATCCTTTTAGGATTAGGAATTTAATCATCAAACAAATCCTATACAATTTAGGTTTCGTATGTGAACAAAAACTCTACACGAGCATGACCCACGAGCGTGCAGGCCATGCCCGCGCACAGCCCACACGGCCGCTCGGCCCACGCAAGCCGCAAGCCCACGCGAGCAGCAGCACAGCTCGCAGCCCATCGCTGCGCGCGCTGCCATTGCCTGCTGGGCCTGGCCTTGCGCTGGGCCTGGCGTGGCCTTGGCTGTTCGTGTGGCGCGCTTGGCTTGCTGGGCGATGGCCTGGCTTCGTGCTGGGCCCTCGTCCGGCAGGCCTCGTCCGATGCTTATTCGTACGATACGCTTCCGATTAAATTCCCGGTTCCGGAATTCATTTCCGATACGAACAATATTTAATATTTCCGATTCCGGAATCAATTTCCGTTTCGAACAAATATTTAATATTTCCGTTTCCGGAATTATTTTCCGATTCCGATAATATTTCCGATTCTGACAATATTTCCGTTTCCGGCAATATTTCCGATTCCGGCAATATTTCCATTTCCGATAATATTTTCCGATACGTACCATGTTTCCGTTTCCGGCAACATCTACGACTTGGAAAATATTTATATTTCCGATACGATCCATATTTCCGTTTCCGGCAATATCATCGTTTCCGGAGTATTCATTTCTTGCTTGTGACGATCTCAGCTCCCAGTGAAACCAAGATCCGTCGATTCCGAATATCCATAGATAGAGTATTTAATGCCATTAAATACTTGATCCGTTTACGTACTATTTGTGTGACCCTACGGGTTCAGTCAAGAGTAAGCTGTGGATTAATATCATTAATTTCACTTGAACTGAAGCGGCCTCTAGCTAGGCATTCAGCTCACTTGATCTCACTGAATTATTAACTTGTTAATTAATACTGAACCGCACTTATTAGACTTAACATAGAATGCATACTTGGACCAAGGGCATTATTTCCTTCAATCTCCCACTTGTCCTTAGGGACAAGTGTGCATTTCCTAATTCCTTTGTCGCTCGATGCTTGCTCTTGAACATAAGGTAAGAGTTGTCATCCTTATTATGTCTAGAGGTGTTCCTCGGTTTCAGAGTTCAACTGATCAAATAAACAGATAATCATAGCCTATGATTCATCCGAGCACGGCCATGCATTTCACAGTTTCTAGCTCTCCGAGTGGCCTTGTACAACTTTTAAGCATCTCATCCCGATTTATGGGAGGACAATCCCAATCTTGCGATCTTGAGATTAGACTTCGTTTGATAGGTGATTACCTGAGCGTTGCCTTTATAGCCTCCTTTTGCGGTGCGACGGTTGGTCAACGTCAAAGCACCAGTTCTCAAACAAGTAATCTCAAATCACTCAGGTATTGTGGATTTAGTGTCTAATAATTTTAATGAAATTTACTTATGACAGATTTTCATCTCTTACAGTAAAGTTTCATAGGTCTTGTCCGATACTAGTCTTCCCAAAGTAAGTATCTATGCAAATGATTATGACATTGCCATGTCCACATAGTTCAAGAAACAGAACTACTAGTCATCTTGCATTCTAGTCGTCTAACGTTTTCTATGCGTCCAATTTTATAGAAAACTCCGACTAAGGACCATTTTCAACCTTTGACATTCAAGTTCACTTGATAGACATTTCTTAGTCACAGGACTGGTCCTGACAGTCTATCTTGAATACATCGTCAAATTGAAGGGACTCATCATTTAATACTAAACCAAGATTAAATGGAATATGAAAATACATTTCATATATGATAAATGTTCAACCCCATTGTTTTACAACCATGGGCCTCAAACCCATCTTTAAAACAGTTCATGGAATTCAAAGCTATGCTTGATTTCCAGTGCTACAACGTGAGTGTTGCTTCTCACTTGTTGCATAGGTTTAGTTATCATGCTTTGCCAATCTTAATATCCTTTTCATCGAATGTTCTTCGAGATATGATGATAAGATCTTTTCGAGTTTGTTTATTATGTGATCTAGTCTTTCTTACTTTGATGGTGGTTTTACTCATTTTGCAATGAAGAACCATCAAGTTAGCAGACGTTTTTCTTGCTTCAAGAGTGGTTCTACGCATTTTTCAATGAAGAACCATCAAGCCAGCAGATAGGTGATCTACCCAAGTTCAGTGAAGAACTTTAAACAACCCTGTTTTATTGCTTCTTAGGCAATAATTACTTTTACTTCAACTGTATAGGTTGCTAGTGATGCTTTGTTTGGATTTACCTATCCAGGCAGTTCATAGATATGTGGAAGACTCTCCAACTATATCTTAGAACATAGAAATTATTATTTTAATTTCCCACGCAACAACTCATGGTCTCCAATCCATGTTGCCATTTCAAAACACGATGCTCTATAGCTCGTCCTTATCAATGGTTAACTCCAAAGGGTCTTGCTTGATCCTTTGCCAGTGTTTATGCGTGTAGCATCAATATTTAGCATATCTTTATTTCCTTGAATCAAGAACTATTCCTATGTACCTTTTCAAGTACCATAAGTATTCTTGATCTCAATCTAGTTGATCTTTACTTAGATCAATAGAGATTGGTATATGTTCGTCATGGCTAAAGTCATACGATACGTTTTTGGCGATCCTCATATTATATCATACATGATAAATTCTTTTGCAGAATAATTCCCAATTGAATTCTATTCATGTAACTTTAGCTCATCTAGTTTCAGTAGATACTAAATCCAGCTAAATTCTTTGACATATAATATAGGTTTAAGAATCTTACTTAGATTCTTTGATGTTTAACTTAGTAAATGCTTATACATAGTTCAAACATCCTTTACTTAGATTTATTCATATGGGTCGAATATCTCCAATGGAGTCTTTCGTGTTTGATTTAGTAAATGCCATTACTTAATCCAAAACAATATCATAAGATCTTTGTAAATAGATCTTAATACCCAGTATGTACTAAGTTTCGCCATGGTCCATCATTGATGAATAATTTCAAATCTAAGTCATTAGCATTTGAATGTTATTTCACAATAGAGAGATATGTGTGTGATACACATAGGACCAAATAAGTTTTTATGTACCCCCACTAAACTTCTTATACATCTATAAGAATCATGCATATTTTATGAAACTAAAATGCTTATTAGCTTCACTTAAAATACAGTTCCAATTCCCAATTGCTTGCTTAAATCTGTACTTAGATTTTATAAGCTAGCTTTCCTTTTCAAGCATTTATTTGGATCCACAAATTCTATGACATACCATGTACATATTTTATTCCAACATTTGATTGAGGAATACGTTTTGTCATCCAATTGCTATATGTACCAATATGCAATCATTGCTTGAATATAGACTTGAGCATTACCATTATGCATGAGGTTTCAACACAATCCACACCGTGAATTTGCTTGTAACTTTTAGCAACTAATCTAGCTTTGTGTGTGAACACAATTCAATGTTTGATGGTTTTTATCCTTAAAACAAACTTGCAACCAATAGGTGTGAAACTATTCTTGCAAATCAACAAAATTTCAATTTTGTCATCAAAACATTGAGTATGTTTCATGGCCTCTAACCATTTAAAACATTTGAGTCTATATATGGCCTCTAACCATTTTCGGGAATCTGGGTTTCGTCATAGCTTTCTTACAGGTCACAAACTCATTAATCTACATGATAATAGTTTGACTGCAAGTTGTAGGTTTCTTCACTATCTAATAGAAGAATTGCATAGTTTTAGTGATTTGAACTCTATGCCTACTTGGGTATAGAACATCAAACAATAGAATATCAATAGCCACTTGAAAGTCCTTTGAATATTCTGTTCTCCTTGAAGCACTTGTAAAGTCTTCTAAGAGATGTCTATTCTTTAAAGCCACTTCTAAAGTTTTTAAAGAATAAGTTCGGATTTTCTGAAGCACTTCGAAAAGCCTCAGGAATGTCCGTTTATGTTTGTTGTTCGCCTCGAAGACTTTCGAGGTCTATTTTCTCCCACTTGTCATTTTGGAAACGAATCTCCAAAAGGACATCATTTCGAGCAAACAAACATTATGTTCTCAAAAATTCGTGGTAGAAACAATACCCTTGTGTCTCATTTGAATAAATCACAATGAAACATATATCTATACTTGGGCCTTAGTTTGTCGAATGACAAACACTAAGCTCCCACTGAGTTTTGCAACTCTCTAGATATATTTTATGAAAAGTTATTCTGAAGTTACTTTTCAATAGCTTTGACGAATTTGGTTTAGTTTGGTGGTAGTTGAGCATTTTGTTTTAGAAATTATAGGAAAAGTCTTTATGATCCATCATTGATCGAATCAAGTACTAATTGACTTCGATTATTCCAACTAAGATATGCCATATCTTATGGACCTAGATTGTGAAATTACAACACACAATCATTGATGATCATATTTGGTCTCAAGTAATCATCAACATGATCTAACCTAGATCTTTATGATTTCTTGCCAAGTGGATTTTATACTTCTGAATCTTTGAACTAGCCAAACAGATTCAACTTATATCACATTTGAGTAAATAAACCTATATTCACTCAAATAAAGCATAAAATCTTTCTTTAGCTTTGAACTCTATTGTCTAGGCGTTCTAACAATAGTTCATATCTTTTGTTACTTTCAACAAGTAAGACTAGTTGTCTTAAATTGATTTAAATGAACTTTCAAAAGTCCATCAAAATAGAGCTTTTGAATGTTAACTTATTGACATGGTCTAAGCAACAATGCCAAAGATTAGTGGAACTCAAATCAAGGGGTTGATTTGAACCTAGTAAAGTTCTTTAAAGAGTTGTTTGTTTTAATCAAGCATATTGACTCAACCTGTAATTGACCATTTTATTCAAATAAACAAAAAAAACAAGCATTGTTTTTGTTCTTCTGAATGTGAGTCTTTTTGTGTTTGAAGCAGAAATTTAGGTATGCTGATTATGGAACAAAATAGCCATTAAGTTCCAGCCTTTGAAAGGATTTAAAACAAACTAGATGACCCTACAACTAATGTAGCATTTCCATGCTTCATTTCCCACTTGTAGGTCATTAGTGTAGCCTAGCTTCAATTGTTTGAGTTATTACCGAAGTAAGAACCTCAAGCGGTATATGATACCAAGGAAGTTTGATTGCTAGGTCACTTCTCTTTAAACATAAACTTATAGGTAGAAACGGAATCGTAAGTTCCTTTCATTTGTTCCTCGTTTTCCTATTTCTTGTACCATTTCTTATAGTCTTAAGAATTGATTTCTTTAGTGTTGACTTTTATACTTTGTTAGACATGTCCCATGTTGCTCCAACAAGGTTCTTACCATTTAATTTATGTTGAATATTTTGTTTCAACTAGATGATCTTACCAGAAGCTTCTAAAGTTCTCTAAGCATTGATCTATTCGAATGTCTAGGGACTAGACTCATTCGAGAATTAAATGGACAAAGATGTTAGGTTGTTAACCATTCGTAAAGCTGAGTGTTTATACTCAATGCTTTATGATCTCAAAACTACATTGTATTTTGAATTCACAAGCACCAATCGGTTTTCCATTCGATTTTGATACTCGAAAACAACCATAAAAGTCATTAAAAGAAACGTACATTTAAATTGCTCATTTTCTCTCATTTCCGTGAATCGTTCTTGGATTCATTACCAATCAAGGAAATTTACTGTTACCTTTCTAAAAGGATTTATTGCAGTGCAAGATATTTAATTATAAACAATAATTAAAAACATACATTGAAGCATGCAAAGTCTAAACATTTATCATGAATAATAACTTGAAAATGAAAGCAATCATGCAATTTAAACAAGTCATTAGCATTTTATTCGAATTATGTGTTCCGGCAGGTGTGAATAAAATGATTCCAAGACCCTAAAACCATTGAAGAATTAAGCACAGTTTGTCGACTCAATTCTAAAACATTTTAGGTAAGCAAAAGCCTTTTTTCTAATAGTCTAGAAACTACTCTTGGTTGATAGGTACGTCTAAGAACTTATTTAGGTAAACCTATCGATTTTGCCACGACATAAAAGGAGTCCTTACTTATATCGTTGAGTTTCACCAAAACTAACATGTACTCACAATTATTTGTGTACCTTGCCCCTTTAGGACCAATAAGTAACACCTCGCTGAGCGAAAACTATTACTAGATTGATGTAAAGGATATCCAAGCAAGTGTATATTTTGGCATGGCACCTTTTAACTCAATTTTTAAGTTTGGAACTTAAGGCTCTTACTATGTTGGTTAGATTTTAAGTGAACTAAAATCCTTAATCATGCAACATAATCAAGCTTTGATCTCATGCATTTTAAGACATATTTAAAAGCAATAAATAACTTAAAACATGCATAAGATTAATGTGATCTAGTATGGCCCGACTTCATCTTGAAGCTTTAACTTCAAAGTCCGCCTTGAAAATCTCCCTGGGAGGCACCATTTTCTTCAAATAGGATAAGCTATAATTAAAACTAATTACAACTATTTGATGGTACGCAGACCATATTTGAATTGAAAAACAACTTTGGTACTTTAGACCAATTACATTCAAATTAATGGTACGCAGACCATATTTTCTATCCTATTTGGGCCATACTAGTCACTTCATAACCTGCAAAACAGTACATATACAATATATACCATTCACCCATTCATTATCATGAATGGCCCACATAGCTGGTTAGTAAAACACATTATGCATCACATAAACATTTGCAGCAATTAATCAAGGGCACCAATAATCTACAAATTATTCAGTCCTTATTAATTCTAATCAAGTTGTTTTAACCTTAAAGATTTGTAGACCTAATCAAGAGTTTATGACTAAAAAGGGCTCCCACTTAAACCAACCAATTCATATGCTTTACTAATTTTAAACATAAAAATGTATTTCTAGTCTAACCGGAAACATACAAATTTAATTAAAATTTAAAGCTCATATAAATTTATAATTGAATCCATAAATTTAATTTAATTTCAGTCGTATTTAAATTAATTCATGATTTTAATTTTAGTAAAATAATTAGAATAAATAAAATTTATTATAATTACAATATTCAAAATTAAAATCCAAGAAAATAATTTAAATTACTAATTTTAAAATTAATTAAAATTACGTAATCTGAAAATCTGAAATTAAAATTTTAAAACGATCTAATCGCAACGCAACAACCCCACGCAACGCACGCCCATGGGCCACACGCACACAGCCATCGCTGGCCATGTGCGAGCAGCCCATGCGCTGCGTCGCATCGCTGTTGCTCCCCATCGCAAGGCATCAAACGAACACGCGAGCCAGTGCTCGCTGCGCGCGCCAGCGCTCGACGCAACAAGCATGCTGCCGCAGCCCATCGCTGGGCGCAGCACTAGTCGCATGTCGCAACAAGCAAGCTGCTCGCCATCGCTGGGCGCAGCGCTCGTCGCACGTCGCAACAAGCACGCTGCACGCCATCGCTGGGCGCAGCGCTCGTCGCACGTCGCAACAAGCACGCTGCACGCCATCGCTGGGCGCAGCGCTCGTCGCACGCACACTAGCGCTTGCTGTGCGCGAGGCTCCGCATGCTTGCGCGAGGTAGTGCGCGCTGTGGCGCAGCACGCTTGCTGCCCTCACGCGACTGCTCGTGCCTTGCTCTCGCCCTTGCCCATGCGCCCATTGCTCACAGCCCACGACACAAGGCAGGGCAGCTGCCTTGTGCTCGTGCACCATGCCCTTGCTCGCTGCATTCGTACCGCATGGGCGACGAGCTCCCTTGCTCGTCGTCGCATGCCCGCACTATACAACACCTCTTAAGGGTAACACGTAGCGTCCATTGCTTTGTGCGTGCAAGTTATATGAGCGAATCGCATAAAAAATTAAAAATTTATATTCAAAATTAATGACAAATTAATAAATAATATTAATTTCATAATTTTAGGGCGAAAAAAAACGAAAATTTATTATTTAATTGATTTCCGATTAACATGGATTCAAGTCTAGGTCATAAAAATTTAAAATTTAACATAAATTTACAATTTTTATGGTGGTTTTTAATCATAGGTATCTAATTAAATTATAACTAATTATGAAAATCAAATTAATTCTAAATAATTCCAATTTTCAACAAATTAATCATAATTACAAATTAGATTGCATAATTAACAAGGCTAGGCATTCAAACTTGTTAAACATATACAGTAGGTCAATCAAAAATTCAAGATTTATCAACAAGAATCGCAAATATTTAATTTAACATCTTAAATTTACGAAATTTTGCATTCGAAAAACTAAAACCTCCGAAAAGTCATAGTTAGACTTCGAATTTGAGAATTCTGACTTCGGCCGAAAAATTCTATTTCTGTCAAAATTTTAGAATGCCTTTTACATGCGGAATTGACACAAAAATCACTCGATTTGGATGAGTAACGAAGAAACTGCCGAAAAACTGCGTACGTATAATTAAATAAACGCAATTTGCAATTAATTAACAATTACGAAAATTAATCACCCCTTTTTAATTCTTGCAAATTTGTAATATTTGACCATGTTTATGCAATTTAGATTATGAAAATAATAAGAGGCTCTGATACCACTGTGTGGTTATGATACATATGACAATTCATAAATCATGCGGAAAAACCATAAAGCCAGGAAAGCATATTATATTCACATAATCATTTAGCATAGAATTGATGCATACATGTTGTAGCGTGCCTTCCCTAGCTGCGCCCGAACCGAACAAGAACAAGTCTTTAGGACTCCAAATGTCGTCCCTCCGTAGATAGTCCACAGTACGTCCGGATCCGCCTCAAGTTAGACCAACTAGAATCGCCCTTAAGGTGCTTAGGAATTTCGGCTATGTGTTTGCAAGTGTATGGCTGATTTTTATTTCAAAAACTTACCCTTTGAATACTTCAATCGTACCTGCAAATAATGACCCTAGGCCCTTATTTATAGAGGTATGGAAAATGAACTGGAATCCTATTAGGATACTAATTAGTTAAACCAGAATCCTAGTAGGACTCTAACTAATTAATTTTATCCTTTTAGGATTAGGAATTTAATCATCAAACAAATCCTATACAATTTAGGTTTCGTATGTGAACACAAACTCTACACGAGCATGACCCACGAGCGTGCAGGCCATGCCCGCGCACAGCCCACACGGCCGCTCGGCCCACGCGAGCCACAAGCCCACGCGAGCAGCAGCACAGCTCGCAGCCCATCGCTGCGCGCGCTGCCATGGCCTGCTGGGCCTGGCCATGCGCTGGGCATGGCGTGGCCTTGGCTGTTCGTGTGGCGCGCTTGGCTTGCTGGGCGATGGCCTGGCTTCGTGCTGGGCCCTCGTCCGGCAGGCCTCGACCGATGCTTATTCGTACGATACGCTTCCGATTAAATTCCCGGTTCCGGAATTCATTTCCGATACGAACAATATTTAATATTTCCGATTCCGGAATCAATTTCTGTTTCGAACAAATATTTAATATTTCCGTTTCCGGAATTATTTTCCGATTCCGATAATATTTCCGATTTTGACAATATTTCCGTTTCCGGCAATATTTCCGATTCCGGCAATATTTCCATTTCCGATAATATTTTCCGATACGTACCATGTTTCCGTTTCCGGCAACATCTACGACTTGGATATTATTTATATTTCCGATACGATCCATATTTCCGTTTCCGGCAATATCATCGTTTCCGGAGTATTCATTTCTTGCTTGTGACGATCTCAGCTCCCACTGAAACCAAGATCCGTCGATTCCGAATATCCATAGATAGAGTATTTAATGCCATTAAATACTTGATCCGTTTACGTATTATTTGTGTGACCCTACGGGTTCAGTCAAGAGTAAGTTGTGGATTAATATCATTAATTCCACTTGAACTGAAGCGGCCTCTAGCTAGGCATTCAGCTCACTTGATCTCACTGAATTATTAACTTGTTAATTAATACTGAACCGCACTTATTAGACTTAACATAGAATGCATACTTGGACCAAGGGCATTATTTCCTTCATGTTTAGTATAAGGTTAGGTGTGCTTAGAAGTAGCTCATTAAGGGTGGATTGTTGTTGTGACACCTTGGTGATATTTTGGGGAATGTTATATGTTGAAATGATGTAAATGAAGCAGGTGAAAGAAATCTGACGTAATTTCCTAAACAATATTTTAGGTTGTCCATATTTAGGGAAAGTGCTGCCAAATTTGTAAGAATTAATTAAGTGTGTTTATGAGTTAAGTATGTTTAGTTTAAAATTAAGTGTGCTTAATAAGTAGCTCATTAAGGCGGATTGTTATGTTTGATCATATCAGGTGGTAGCAGTGCATTAACCATTCTTGTAATTATACCGTACAGTAACCATTGCACAGGTCCAGTCTTATATCGAAAACTCGAAAACAATATGAAGGCAGAAACTGCAGATCATTGCACGGACATAAATCTAGTATATTCATATCTCTCACTAAAAAGAAAAAGTAGGATAATAGCAAAGGATGAGAGAGAGAGAGAGATAGAGAGCGAAAAAGAACCCCCACCCCAACCACCAGACCCCGCCAAGGACACCGACGGGGAAGCAAGCACGTTCTCGAGGATAGTCAACAACCCCTCCTTCCAAACACTGTCACCAACACCCACCAACACCTCCACCAAGCAACAACAAAGCCTTTCCTACGCAGCCGTCCTAAAACAACAACAAAACCCAAACCCAAACCCCAATCCAAAATCTACCCTACTCTCCGATTTCTTCCCATCCCTTCTTACCTCTATAGTCGCAACCCAACCACCCCCCAATTATGACCCTTCATTGGAAGGCTTCATAACACTTGGTTGCGAAGAAGCAAGATACCTCACTGACAAATGGGTCCGCTCCCTAATAGTCAAGGTAATTGGGAAATCGTTCTCAGTTGAATTTCTAAAATCATCCATCCAAAGAATTTGGAAGCTCAACCAACCTCCACAACTAATTGCACTGGGGAAAAGCTTCTACAATGTGTCTGTGCAAACGGAAGAAACACGTCAATCAATCCTCTCCAATGGCCCATGGTTCATTGCGGGACATATGTTCATTGTACAGCCATGGATAGCAGGCTTCAAACCTTCCCAAGCCGTTATCTCAAAAGCTCCTGTTTGGGTTTCTCTCCCAGAGCTGCCAATAGAGTTCCACACCCTACCAATGCTTACAAAGATTGCAAATGAAATTGGTTGCTTCATAAAAACAGATATGAATGCATTGGAGCAGAATCGAGTCAGATTTGCAAGAATCCAAGTTCTGTTGGACCTAGCAAAACAGAGGAAGGAAAGTGTATGGCTAGGAGCGTTCAAACAGAGCATACAATATGAAGAGAGTCCACAATTCTGTAAGAATTGCAAAACAATCGGCCACGCGACGGAAAGATGCCCTAGAAAGCGAGCGGAAAGAGATGAACAACAGATGGAAGAGGAGGAAGCTAACATCTCAACCGTCCAAAAAACGGCGCCACACGTGGCAGAATCACAACAAAATGCACCAAACGAGGAGGTGGGAAACCCCTGGATCCATGTTTCAAGGAAGGGAGCAACAGGAAAGACAAAAAAGGACCGAAAAAGTGGAGTGACAAAAGGAAAGAAGAAAGTTGGCAGGTCCAAAACAGAGAAAGAAGGAAAAGTTCAGAGTAAGAAGGGGCAGCTCAAGAAAGTCAATGGATCAATCAAAAACCACACTGTGTTGGTCCACAAAGTAGTTACAAGACTTTTAACCCAACTGGGGAAGAAAGATAGTGCCAAGGCCCAAGTTCAACAAGCTACCTCAAAGCCCAACCATACCCGAAAGTTACCAATCACTAAACCACTGGGCCACGATGGAAACACGGAGAATTCCAACCACCTTTTAATTTCACCCCCACCCAAACCAATCACATCTCCTCACCATAACCCAATCCCCACCGTCTATTCTTCACCGCCCTCCCAGCCAATCACAGCCACCCAAAATCAACCCTTCACCTTCTCATCCACAGTAAAACCTAAAACTACCCCAGATCAAAACATAGAAACGGTTCCCTCCCCTTCTCTCACACCTCCCACCCTCCAAATTTCAAAAAGTGCAGTTTCAGAAAACCAGGAAAATTCGAATCATGTCGAGTTCCATGGACGAGCACATGGTCGATCCTAGAAGCGAATCGGAGGAAACAGACCTCACAAAACCACCGCCGTACATCCAGAAATACTTTTACAGCCGCTACACCCCAAATCCAAAGTTCACTCTTCCCTTCCAACCTCTCCCACTCGAATTTCCCTTCCCAATAATAGAACCCACCGCCGATCACACTCTCAACCACTATGTCTGCAGGGAACCACCAATCCCGACCTACCCAGAATTCCACATCAACAATATGAGATTCACTCTCAAAACCCACTCGCAATGGTTAGATGTCAACCCAGCGACGTGTTAGGTTATGATACATATGACAATACATAAATCATGCGGAAAAACCATAAAGCCAGGAAAGCATATTATTTACACATAATCATTTAGCATAGTATAGATGCATACACTTTGTAGCGTGCCTTCCCTAGCTGCGCCCGAACCGAACAAGAACAAGTCTTTAGGACTCCAAGTGTCGTCCCTCCGTAGATAGTCCACAGTACGTCCGGATCCGCCTCAAGATTGACCAACTAGAATCGCCCTTAAGGTGCTTAGGAATTTCGGTTATTATTGTGCAAGAGTGTGGCTGAATTTTCTTTCAAAAACTTATCCTTTGAATACTTCAATCGTCCATATAAATTATGACCCTAGACCCTTATTTATAGAGGTTTGGAAAGGGAACTGGAATCCTAGTAGGATACGATTTAATTAAACTTAGAATCCTACAAGGACTCTATTTAATTAAATAATCCTAATAGGAATAGGAATTTAATCATACATCAAATCCTAATAGTTTTAGGAATTATGTATGGACACAAACACACACACGAGCATGACCCGCAAGCATGCAGGCCATGCCCGCGCACAGCCCACACGCCCACGAAGCCCATGCGAGCTACCGCAGCCCACGAGGCTGCCATGGCCTAAGCTGCGCGCTGGGCCTGCCTTGCGGTAGGCCTGCCGCAGCCTTGGGCTGTGTTGTGGCGCGCCATTGCTTGCTGGGCGATGGCCTGGCTTCGTGCTGGGCCTTCGTCCGGCAGGCCTCGTCCGATGCTTATTCGTACGATACGCTTCCGATAAAATTCCCGGTTTTCGGAATTCATTTCCGATACGAACAATATTTAATATTTCCGATTCCGGAATTAATTTCCGTTTCGAACAAATATTTAATATTTCCTTTTCCGGAATTATTTTCCGATTCCGATAATATTTCCGATTCTGACAATATTTCCGTTTCCGGCAATATTTCCGATTCCGGCAATATTTCCATTTCCGATAATATTTTCCGATACGTACCATGTTTCCGTTTCCGGCAACATCTACGACTTGGATAATATTTATATTTCCGATACGATCCATATTTCCGTTTCCGGCAATATCATCGTTTCCGGAGTATTCATTTCTTGCTTGTGACGATCTCAGCTCCCACTGAAACCAAGATCCGTCGATTCCGAATATCCATAGATAGAGTATTTAATGCCATTAAATACTTGATCCGTTTACGTACTATTTGTGTGACCCTACGGGTTCAGTCAAGAGTAAGCTGTGGATTAATATCATTAATTCCACTTGAACTGAAGCGGCCTCTAGCTAGGCATTCAGCTCACTTGATCTCACTGAATTATTAACTTGTTAATTAATACTGAACCGCACTTATTAGACTTAACATAGAATGCATACTTGGACCAAGGGCATTATTTCCTTCAATCTCCCACTTGTCCTTAGGGACAAGTGTGCATTTCCTAATTCCTTTGTCGCTCGATGCTTGCTCTTGAACATAAGGTAAGAGTTGTCATCCTTATTATGTCCAGAGGTGTTCCTCGGTTTCAGAGTTCAACTGATCAAATAAACAGATAATCATAGCCTATGATTCATCCGAGCACGGCCATGCATTTCACAGTTTCTAGCTCTCCGAGTGGCCTTGTACAACTTTTAAGCATCTCATCCCGATTTATGGGAGGACAATCCCAATCTTGCGATCTTGAGATTAGACTTCGTTTGATAGGTGATTACCTGAGCGTTGCCTTTATAGCCTCCTTTTACGGTGCAACGGTTGGTCAACGTCAAAGCAACCAGTTCTCAAACAAGTAATCTCAAATCACTCAGGTATTGAGGATTTAGTGTCTAATAATTTTAATGAAATTTACTTATGACAGATTTTCATCTCTTACAGTAAAGTTTCATAGGTCTTGTCCGATACTAGTCTTCCCAAAGTAAGTATCTATGCAAATGATTATGACATTGCCATGTCCACATAGTTCAAGAAACAGAACTACTAGTCATCTTGCATTCTAGTCGTCTAACGTTTTCTATGCGTCCAATTTTATAGAAAACTCCGACTAAGGACCATTTTCAACCTTTGACATTCAAGTTCACTTGATAGACATTTCTTAGTCACAGGACTGGTCCTGACAGTCTATCTTGAATATATCGTCAAATTGAAGGGACTCATCATTTAATACTAAACCAAGATTAAATGGAATATGAAAATACATTTCATATATGATAAATGTTCAACCCCATTGTTTTACAACCATGGGCCTCAAACCCATCTTTAAAACAGTTCATGGAATTCAAAGCTATGCTTGATTTCCAGTGCTACAACGTGAGTGTTGCTTCTCACTTGTTGCATAGGTTTAGTTATCATGCTTTGCCAATCTTAATATCCTTTTCATCGAATGTTCTTCGAGATATGATGATAAGATCTTTTCGAGTTTGTTTATTATGTGATCTAGTCTTTCTTACTTTGATGGTGGTTTTACTCATTTTGCAATGAAGAACCATTAAGTCAGCAGACGCTTTTCTTGCTTCAAGAGTGGTTCTACGCATTTTTCAATGAAGAACCATCAAGCCAGCAGATAGGTGATCTACCCAAGTTCAGTGAAGAACTTTAAACAACCCTGTTTTATTGCTTCTTAGGCAATAATTACTTTTACTTCAACTGTATAGGTTGCTAGTGATGCTTTGTTTGGATTTACCTATCCAAGCAGTTCATAGATATGTGGAAGACTCTCCAACTATATCTTAGAACATAGAAATTATTATTTTAATTTCCCACGCAACAACTCATGGTCTCCAATCCATGTTGCCATTTCAAAACACGATGCTCTATAGCTCGTCCTTATCAATGGTTAACTCCAAAGGGTCTTGCTTGATCCTTTGCCAGTGTTTATGCGTGTAGCATCAATATTTAGCATATCTTTATTTCCTTGAATCAATAACTATTCCTATGTACCTTTTCAAGTACCATAAGTATTCTTGATCTCAATCTAGTTGATCTTTACTTAGATCAATAGAGATTGGTATATGTTCGTCATGGCTAAAGTCATACGATACGTTTTTGGCGATCCTCATATTATATCATACATGATAAATTCTTTTGCAGAATAATTCCCAATTGAATTCTATTCATGTAACTTTAGCTCATCTAGTTTCAATAGATACTAAATCCAGCTAAATTCTTTGACATATAATATAGGTTTAAGAATCTTACTTAGATTCTTTGATGTTTAACTTAGTAAATGCTTATACATAGTTCAAACATCCTTTACTTAGATTTATTCATATGGGTCGAATATCTCCAATGGAGTCTTTCGTGTTTGATTTAGTAAATGCCATTACTTAATCCAAAACAATATCATAAGATCTTTGTAAATAGATCTTAATACCCAGTATGTACTAAGTTTCGCCATGGTCCATCATTGATGAATAATTTCAAATCTAAGTCATTAGCATTTGAATGTTATTTCACAATAGAGAGATATGTGTGTGATACACATAGGACCAAATAAGTTTTTATGTACCCCCACTAAACTTCTTATACATCTATAAGAATCATGCATATTTTATGAAACTAAAATGCTTATTAGCTTCACTTAAAATACAGTTCCAATTCCCAATTGCTTGCTTAAATCTGTACTTAGATTTTATAAGCTAGCTTTCCTTTTCAAGCATTTATTTGGATCCACAAATTCTATGACATACCATGTACATATTTTATTCCAACATTTGATTGAGGAATACGTTTTGTCATCCAATTGCTATATGTACCAATATGCAATCATTGCTTGAATATAGACTTGAGCATTACGATTATGCATGAGGTTTCAACACAATCCACACCGTGAATTTGCTTGTAACTTTTAGCAACTAATCTAGCTTTGTGTGTGAACACAATTCAATGTTTGATGGTTTTTATCCTTAAAACAAACTTGCAACCAATAGGTGTGAAACTATTCTTGCAAATCAACAAAATTTCAATTTTGTCATCAAAACATTGAGTATGTTTCATGGCCTCTAACCATTTAAAACATTTGAGTCTATATATGGCCTCTAACCATTTTCGGGAATCTGGGTTTCGTCATAGCTTTCTTACAGGTCACAAACTCATTAATCTACATGATAATAGTTTGACTGCAAGTTGTAGGTTTCTTCACTATCTAATAGAAGAATTGCATAGTTTTAGTGATTTGAACTCTATGCCTACTTGGGTATAGAACATCAAACAATAGAATATCAATAGCCACTTGAAAGTCCTTTGAATATTCTGTTCTCCTTGAAGCACTTGTAAAGTCTTCTAAGAGATGTCTATTCTTTAAAGCCACTTCTAAAGTTTTTAAAGAATAAGTTCGGATTTTCTGAAGCACTTCGAAAAGCCTCAGGAATGTCCGTTTATGTTTGTTGTTCGCCTCGAAGACTTTCGAGGTCTATTTTCTCCCACTTGTCATTTTGGAAACGAATCTCCAAAAGGACATCATTTCGAGCAAACAAACATTATGTTCTCAAAAATTCGTGGTAGAAACAATACCCTTGTGTCTCATTTGAATAAATCACAATGAAACATATATCTATACTTGGGCCTTAGTTTGTCGAATGACAAACACTAAGCTCCCACTGAGTTTTGCAACTCTCTAGATATATTTTATGAAAAGTTATTCTGAAGTTACTTTTCAATAGCTTTGACGAATTTGGTTTAGTTTGGTGGTAGTTGAGCATTTTGTTTTAGAAATTATAGGAAAAGTCTTTATGATCCATCATTGATCGAATCAAGTACTAATTGACTTCGATTATTCCAACTAAGATATGCCATATCTTATGGACCTAGATTGTGAAATTACAACACACAATCATTGATGATCATATTTGGTCTCAAGTAATCATCAACATGATCTAACCTAGATCTTTATGATTTCTTGCCAAGTGGATTTTATACTTCTGAATCTTTGAACTAGCCAAACAGATTCAACTTATATCACATTTGAGTAAATAAACCTATATTCACTCAAATCCATGTGAAATAATAAAGTCATAAAACCTTTCTTTAGCTTTGAACTCTATCGTCTAGGCGTTCTAACAATAGTTCATATTCTTTGTTACTTTCAACAAGTAAGACTAGCTTGTCTTAAGTTGATCTAGAAATCAACCAACTTTCAAAAGTCCATTAAAATAGAGCTTGTGAATGTTAACTTGTTGACATGGTCTAAGCAACAATGCCAAAGATTAGTGGAACTCAAATCAAGGGTTTGATTTGAACCTAGTAAAGTTTTAATTGTTAAAGAGTTGTTTGTTTTAATCAAGCAAATTGACTCAACCCGTAAATGACCATTTCATTCAAATAAACAAACAAAGTAGAATTGTTTTTGTTCTTCTGAATGTGAGTCTTTATGTGTTTGAAGCAGAAATTTAGGTATGTTGATTATGGAACAAAATAGCCATTTAGTTCCAGCCTTGAAAGGACTTAAAACAACCTAGATGACCCTACAGCTAATGTAGCATTGCCATGCTTCATTTCCCATTTGTAGGCCATTAGTGTAGCCTAGCTTCCATTATTTGAGTTATTACCGAAGTAAGAACCTCAAGCGGTATATGATACCAAGGAAGTTTGATTCCTAGGTCACTTCTCTTTAAACATTAACTTATAGGTAGAAACGGAATTGTAAATTCCTGTCATCTGTTCCTTTGTTTTCCTATTTCTTGTACCCTTTCTTATAGTCTTAAGAATTGAATTCTTTAGTGTTGACTTTTATACTTTGTTAGACATGTCCAATGTCACCAACAAGGTTCTTTACCATTTTATTTTATGTTGAATATTTTGTTTCAACTAGATGATCTTACTAGAAGCTTCTAAAGTTCTCTAAGCATCGATCTACTCGAATGTCTAGGGACTAGACTCATTCGAGAATTAAATGGAAAAAATATTTTAGGTTGTTAACCATTGGTAAAGCTGAGCGTTTAAACTCAATGCTTTATGATCTCAAAACTACATTGTATTTTGAATTCACAAGCACCAATTGGTTTGCCATTCGATTTTGATATTCGAAAACAACCATAAAAGTTGCTAAAAGAAACGTACATTTTAAATTGCTCATTTTCTCTCATTTCCGTGAATCGTTCTTGGATTCACTACCAATTGAGGAAATTTACTGTTACCTTTCTAAAAGGATTTACTGCAGTGCAAGATATTTAATTATAAACAATAATTAAAACATACATTGAAGCATGCAAAGTCTAAACATTTATCATGAATAATAACTTGAAAATTAAAGCAATCATGCAATTTCAACAAGTTATTAGCATTTTATTCGAATTTATTGTTCCGGCAGGTGTGAATAAAATGATTCCAAGATCCTAAAATCATTGAAGAATTAAGCACAGTTTGTCGACTTAATCCTAAAACATCTTAGGTAAGCAAAAGCCTTTTGCTAATAGTCTAGAAACTATTCTTGGTTGATAGGTACGTCTAAGAACTTATTAGGTAAACCTATCGATTTTGCCACGACATAAAAGGACTCCTTACTTATATCGTTGAGTTTCACCAAAACTAACATGTACTCACAATTATTTGTGTACCTTGCCCCTTTAGGACCAATAAGTAACACCTCGCTGAGCGAAAACTATTACTAGATTGATGTAAAGGATATCCAAGCAAGTGTATATTTTGGCATGGCACCTTTTAACTCAATTTTTAAGTTTGGAACTTAAGGCTCTTACTATGTTGGTTAGATTTTAAGTGAACTAAAATCCTTAATCATGCAACATAATCAAGCTTTGATCTCGTGCATTTTAAGACATATTTAAAAGCAATAAATAACTTAAAACATGCATAAGATAAATGTGATCTAGTATGGCCCGACTTCATCTTGAAGCTTTAACTTCAAAGTCCGCCTTGAAAATCTCCGTGGGAGGCACCATTTTCTTCAAATAGGATAAGCTATAATTAAAACTAATTACAACTATTTGATGGTACGCAGACCATATTTGAATTGAAAAACAACTTTGGTACTTTAGACCAATTACATTCAAATTAATGGTACGCAGACCATATTTTCTATCCTATTTGGGCCATACTAGTCACTTGATAACCTGCAAAACAGTACATATACAATATATACCATTCACCCATTCATTATCATGAATGGCCCACGTAGCTTGTTAGTAAAACACATTATGCATCACATAAACATTTGCAGCAATTAATCAAGGGCACCAATAATCTACAAATTATTCAGTCCTTATTAATTCTAATCAAGTTGTTTTAACCTTAAGGATTTGTAGACCTAATCAAGAGTTTATGACTAAAAAGGGGTTCCCACTTAAACCAATAAATTCATATGCTTTACTACTTTTAAACATAAAAATGTATTTCTAGTCTAACCGGAAACATACAAATTTAATTAAAATTTAAAGCTCATATAAATTTATAATTGAATCCAAAAAGTTTAATTTAATTTCAGTCGTATTTAAATTAATTCATGATTTTAATTTTAGTAAAATAATTAGAATAAATAAAATTTATTATAATTACAATATTCAAAATTAAAATCCAAGAAAATAATTTAAATTATTAATTTTAAAATTAATTAAAATTACGTAAACTGAAAATTTCAAATTAAAATTTCAAAACGATCTAATCGCAACGCAACAATCCCACGCAACGCACGCCCATGGGCCACACGCACACAGCCATCGCTGGCCAAGTGCGCGCAGCCCATGCGCTGCGTCGCATCGCTGCTGCTCACCATCGCAAGGCATCAATCGAACACGCGAGCCAGTGCTCGCTGCGCGCGCCAGCGCTCGATGTACGCGAGCCATCGCTCGCTGCGCGCCCCAGCGCTCGATTTATGCGGGCCATCGCTCGCTGCGCGCCTGCCTTTCCCGCACGCGAGCTTGCGCTCGTCGCACGAGGCAGCAGTATGCGAGCTGGCGCTCGCTGCGCGCGAGCCATCGACGCTGTGCGTAGCGCTCGTGGCACGCGAGCTTGCGCTCGCTGCGCGCGAGGCTCCGCATGCTTGCGCGAGGCAGTGCGCGCTGTGGCGCAGCACGCTTGCTGCCCACACGCGACTGCTCGTGCCTTGCTCTCGCCCCTGCCCATGCTCCCATTGCTCATAGCCCACGACACAAGCACTACTAGAAAAAGGGTTTATAACGACGAACTTTTTCGTCGTTATAAGTCCAAAATGTTGTCGTTAAAACCTTTAACGACGAACTTTGTTCGTCGTTAGTTTTGTCGTAATAGCTTCCGACGTTAATAGCATTAACGTCAACGTTCGTCGTGAATTTTACACGACGAAATTATTGTTTGTCGTTACTTATTAACGACAAAATTATTGTTTGTCGTTATTTTATAACGACAAAATGATCGTTCGTCGTTATTATGTATTCAATGATGTCGAAGAAACGACAAATAACGACCAACAAAGTTGACGTAAAAAGAGAATCATATTGGCACAATGATTTTAGTTATAGTCCAACAACGACAAAATATCTTGACGTTAATGTTACTATATAAAATAAATATATTTTGTCGTTAATATGAAAAATATTTATAACCTGCAATTTATTCAAAATCATAAAAAGTATACTGAATAATACACTAAATTTAGATTAAACGTAATCAATCACAAAATATGTATTATAATTAATAAACAATTTCAATGAGTCAAAACAACCAAACTAATAAGATCAAATAACTTGTTCTATACTAAGAGTTAAATCTAAATATTCCTTGTTCTTGAACAAAAAATATGAAAATTTGCACCAAATATCTAAAACTGATGTGTAGCGGCTTCAACCTATTTTTGCATTTCTGATCCAGCCTGTGAAGTTTGAATAGTAACATCCTTCTTGCCTTAGGAAGCTATATGTTGAGCTGGTCTCAGTTTTGGTAACCTGTATACGATGCAAGGAGCAGACATTTCAGATATTCGATTGATTATATATAATAATGTGAGAGCAGAACAAGATGCTATTCATGGAACGCAACCACATCTTTGAACAAATTGTATTTTTTAGTTATACGGGCCTAATGCTCAAGTTTGAACAATTTTCAGCATTCAGCAATGCAGCATACTCCAATACGTTTTCCTTGATACGCAAACCTAGAGCAAGATGATATGATGCAAACAGTTCATCATATTTAAAGTGTACTGTTGTCGTTCTGGAGTCCACAATGTGTAAGTGATGAAATGCGAGGAAAATATGACTGAAACTACAAAGAATCTTGTCTTAGTCAAGGAGAGGGATGATATTTGTTTTTTTACTTATTCTTTGATCAACTTTGATGTTTCTGATGTTTCTCTACCCTAGCCTACGTTAATTTACAGGTAAACCTTAGCCGATTGGGGTCACAGTGGACTAGTTATAATAATGCAAGGGACGAGGAAGATTTACCTATTTTCTCTGTCCATGCAGTCCATCTTCTAATTTTCCCTGCAATCAAACATATTATCTTCAGATTGTCAGTTCCTGGTAATCACCCGCACACAAAATGAACATCATTTAAGTAAAAACTAAAAAAAGTGTCCCTTCACTTTTTTGCAGTTACCTTGTATAATGTGCCAAAACCACCTTGCTCAAGCTTGTTAATTTCCTGAAAATTGTCTGTCGCGATTGCCAACTTTTCCAATCCGAACACTGGTAAATCTACAACTTCCACTTTACTAGTTCCATCTTTAGGTTTTGAGTTTTGCAATAGCATATCCTTGCTTTAAAATCTCATCATTACTACAACAACAATGTCCTTTCAGAGAATATAGCCAGAAATCAAGTTTCAAAATAGTGCAGTACAAATGAGTTAAAAGGGAGGAATACCATTTTTTCGACACTTCCACCTCCATATACAGTACATGAGTACATCAGCTGTAGGCCTGTAGCTATTCCAATAATGACAATCACTATAAGAATTATTTTTATTTTCCTTTGTTTACCTTGGTGCTGCTGATTAATTTCACCTGAAAATAGGACGGACAATTTTCAAACTGATCAATATTTCAGTAATATTAATCTCGTGTACAATTATTTATTAGTCATCAATTGGAATATTGTACTTTAATTGGAATATTCACAGTTAAAATAACATAAATTTGCCAAACATGTCCTGTTTTCAGGGCATGATCCAGATCAGCAATTAGATCATTCGCATCCTCGATGCAGACTGAAATGCGGACAAGATCTTCGGTCAAACCTCTAGCTTCACGAACTGCAGCTGGTATGGAAGCATGCGACATGAAGCAAGGCAAGCTTATAAGTGATTTCACACTTCCTTATGCAGAAACTAACATTCCAAGTTAAGAAACTAACATTAGTTAGCTAAAATGACTTATATCAAGTTACAGGTTTATATAAGTGCTCATTTATGGACACCCAAAAAACCAAAGATGCCAAATTATGCAGCGGGATTCAAGAAATGTTAAATCCCTCACAGATAATTTAGTTTCTAGCTAAATATGAGTGAGTAAAATTACCAAAACTGACAGTAATGCTGAAATACTTGGTTTTCTCCACAATGTGTTTTGAAAGAGCCGTAGAACTGGTTAGAAAACTAAGCACAGATCCTGCACCTTTTGCCTGCAACAAGTATGCAAATCTTTTTATCTTGAGGCAGAAATATAAAACGCTAGCATATAGAGTATCATATCAGGTTGTACCATGCATTGTAGCACGTTTAAAACACCTGGGAATAATGCAAAGACCGTCCAAGATGATCAGGAAGCCCAGCATAGTTAACCTTCGTAACTCTTGGATGGGAAGAAAGAAAATCAGCGATCTTCTGTTTATTATCCTGTGGAAAGTACAAAGAAACATATCAGGGTAACATAATACATGAAATTCTTCATACCAATACGCATACTGATCCACAAGAACACAAGTAAAGGTTTCCATTCAAGAAAAGATCGTCTCAAGCAAACACCTAGATAGGCAGATTTTCCTTCTCGCAGTACAAACAAGTTAACAAACACATACATGATTTGAGAGACCAACAAGCAAGCAAGAGAAGAAAAAATTATCACAAGTAGAACATGTTAATGGATGGATCTTCAGCGACGACATCCATAGATGGCTGTAGATTTAGTAGTTCTTCTGAAATAAGTATAGGAGAATTTAGTACTGGTGGTCCTATAAGAGATAGGAAAAAACGTAAGAATAGGTGAATGAGTCGTCTCCAACTACAGAGTCACTATAAAGACAAAGTAATGAGAAGGTTAAGAAATATCTTTCATTTGAGTAATATTTTTCTTTTCCATCACACTGAAATGAGGTGTGTGAGGTTTTTCTTAGGTCTTCTTGCATCAAGAGGCATTGGTATGACCTATTTGAGTAGAGACTCGCACAGGATTGGGAAAGAAGCCATTGTCTTTATCCAGCATGGTTAACAATTAATGAACATTATTCCGACAAACTAATTTACACTGCAAAACAGGACAACTCTAGCTCCGTGAACATGATTCACGGAATGCATAGAACTAATGTAGAGAATGATAATGATATTTTCAGTCATAGATCATTAGCCAGAACTTAAGTAACGACTGAGATTTTACTGGTTCATATCATACCTGATTATCAAACTCCAATGCAGATACACCATGCCTGCATATAGGCAACAAATCTAGCTGAACAGACAATAAAAGATAACAAGGCGGAAGTAATTGTTGATGAACAAGGCAGCAAGGAGGAGGACAATAAAGATGGCCAATGGAATATACTTCGATAATGACACGTACCACACTGGGGACTTGCATCACAAATTTAGGTAGATAACTGCAAGCATATAATAATCTAACAAATTACAACAGCTATAGATAGTAGCAAGACCAATATTAACCGAGCAAGACTAGCTGCAAGTTCTATGTCTATTCAGGAGGAAAAACACACCAGAAAATACAGAAGTACGAGAGATCAAAGATAAAAAATATTATAATCTACAGAATTACAGATAATATCATCAAGAAAGACAGAATGTTAACCTTATATCTTGTTCCGCTCTATGGAAAACACATTAGGAAATTGAAGTTCAAGGACTTGAGCATAGCAATTCACAGTCGATTAATTTTTGGAAAGAGCAATTTAAGGACAGAAAATCAACAAGCTATCAAACAAACTCATCTTAGATTTTATGAACCGTAACATACATATTCCATTTCAAACAAATGCCCACAAAAATTCATTACCAAATTGAACAAAAACAACACTGAATTAAAATTTTCATGAAGAAATCAATCAGATTAAAAATTCAAAACAAACCTTCAAGCAAAAATGAGCCCCGAATTGCAATTAAAAATCCAGCCTCAAAAATAACTAATTTTATTGATGAAAAATCAGATGAATTCTGATTAGAGAGTGTGTAATGGGCACATCAACAAACCATAAAAACGCCCAAAACCAAATTCGAAACATACCAACTCGGATGATTAAACCTTCAATTTCGTAGATTTCGTAGCAAACTCCAACTATAGCAGCTTCAATTCCCTGATTTCATTCCTCTTCTGTCTTGCTTTTTTGTTCTTCTTATTAATTTTGTTTTTCGATTACATGTGAATCGTGAGTTTTGTGATTAGGGTTTTGGAAGGAGATTGAAGATTGATGAAAATTGAGGAAGAAGATTTAGGGTTTGAAAGATTTTCAGAGAATTGCGTTATTGAATGAGAGAATTGCCGAGTTTTTTTCTTATTATACTTGTTCACATTAACGACAGTTCTATTAAATTTTTTTATTCTTAGTTTTAACCAATTACTACCAACAATTAGGCTTGTCGTAGTAACATAGTGCAAATAGACTATTAACGACAAAAAATTCATTTCGTCGTTAATTGGTTGTCGTTAAAACTGCAAATTCTAGTAGTGAAGGCAGGTCTGCTGCCTTGTGCTCGTGCACCATGCCCTTGCTCGCTGCATTCGTACCGCATGGGCGACGAGCTCCCTTGCTCGTCGTCACATGCCCGCACTATACAACACCTCTTAAGGGTAACACGTAGCGTCCATTGCTTTGTGCGTGCAAGTTATATGTGCGAATCGCATAAAAATTAAAAATTTATATTCAAAATTAATGACAAATTAATAAATAATATTAATTTCATAATTTTAGGGCGAAAAATCGAAAATTTATTATTTAATTGATTTCCGATTAACATGGATTCAAGCCTAGGTCATAAAAATTTAAAATGTAACACAAATTTACAATTTTTATGGTGGTTTTTAATCATAGGTATCTAATTAAATTATAACTAATTATGAAAATTAAATTAATTCTAAATTATTCCAATTTTCAACAAATTAATCATAATTACAAATTAGATTGCATAATTAACAAGGCTAGGCATTCAAACTTGTTAAACATATACAGTAGGTCAATAAAAAATTCAAGATTTATCAACAAGAATCGCAAATATTTAATTTAACATCTTAAATTTACGAAATTTTGCATTCGAAAAACTAAAACCTCCGAAAAGTCATAGTTAGACTTCGAATTTGAGAATTCTGGGTTCGGCCGAAAAATACTATTTCTGTCAAAATTTTAGAATGCCTTTTATATGCGGAATTGACACATAAATCACTCGATTTGGATGAGTAACTAAGAAACTGCCGAAAAACTGCGTACGTATAATTAAATAAACGCAATTTGCAATTAATTAACAATTACGAGAATTAATCACCCCTTTTTAATTCTTGCAAATTTGTAATATTTAACCATGTTTATGCAATTTAGATTATGAAAATAATAAGAGGCTCGTGATACCACTGTTAGGTTATGATACATATGACAATACATAAATCATGCGGAAAAACCATAAAGGCAGGAAAGCATATTATTTACACACAATCATTTAGCATAGTATAGATGCATACACTTTGTAGCGTGCCTTCCCTAGCTGCGCCCGAACCGAACAAGAACAAGTCTTTAGGACTCCAAGTGTCGTCCCTCCGTAGATAGTCCACAGTACGTCCGGATCCGCCTCAAGATTGACCAACTAGAATCGCCCTTAAGGTGCTTAGGAATTTCGGTTATTATTGTGCAAGAGTGTGGCTGAATTTTCTTTAAAAAACTTATCCTTTGAAAACTTCAATCGTCCGTATAAATTATGACCCTAGGCCCTTATTTATAGAGGTTTGGAAAGGGAATTGGAATCCTAGTAGGATACGATTTAATTAAACTTAGAATCCTACAAGGACTCTATTTAATTAAATAATCCTAATAGGAATAGGAATTTAATCATACATCAAATCCTAATAGTTTTAGGAATTATGTATGGACACAAACACACACACGAGCATGACCCGCAAGCATGCAGGCCATGCCCGCGCACAGCCCACACGCCCACGAAGCCCATGCGAGCTACCGCAGCCCACGAGGCTGCCATGGCCTAAGCTGCGCGCTGGGCCTGCCTTGCGGTAGGCCTGCCGCAGCCTTGGGCTGTGTTGTGGCGCGCCATTGCTTGCTGGGCGATGACCTGGTTCGTGCTGGGCCTTCGTCCGGCAGGCCTCGTCCGATGCTTATTCGTACGATACGCTTCCGATAAAATTCCCGGTTTTCGGAATTCATTTCCGATACGAACAATATTTAATATTTCCGATTCCGGAATTAATTTCCGTTTCGAACAAATATTTAATATTTCCGTTTCCGGAATTATTTTCCGATTCCGATAATATTTCCGATTCTGACAATATTTCCGTTTCCGGCAATATTTCCGATTCCAGAAATATTTCCATTTCCGATAATATTTTCCGATACGTACCATGTTTCCGTGTCCGGCAACATCTACGACTTGGATAGTATTTATATTTCCGATACGATCCATATTTCCGTTTCCGGCAATATCATCGTTTCCGGAGTATTCATTTCTTGCTTGTGACGATCTCAGCTCCCACTGAAACCAAGATCCGTCGATTCCGAATATCCATAGATAGAGTATTTAATGCCATTAAATACTTGATCCGTTTACGTACTATTTGTGTGACCCTACGGGTTCAGTCAAGAGTAAGCTGTGGATTAATATCATTAATTCCACTTGAACTGAAGCGGCCTCTAGCTAGGCATTCAGCTCACTTGATCTCACTGAATTATTAACTTGTTAATTAATACTGAATCGCACTTATTAGACTTAACATAGAATGCATACTTGGACCAAGGGCATTATTTCCTTCACGACGATACGCAAGTTCATGATGGAGCCACAATGGCTCGACCCCCCCTACAACGACATGGAAATGTCGCCAAAAAAAGGAGGTATGATGATACCCTTTCACCTACCAGACATGAAAACCCTCAAAGCTCTCTCCCCTGTACTGGAGAAATTTGTACGATGGTGGATGACCAGCAAGGAGTCAACCTTCAGTTGGGATGTGTTCCCACCGGAGTTGGAATTCCTCAGCGACCCAATTCCAATCCTGCCCCAAGTAAGGAAGACTTGGCAACTGACTTCACGAAATATTTTGAGGGGTACCTTTGGAGAAGGGACAAATGCCCTAATGGTGATATCAACGACGGAGGACCTCCCACAGGTGGAGATCAAGGTCCTACCAGTGAAGGAAATAGAGGAAGGGGATTGCGAGATGGAGTTGGAGTTTGTGGTAAGGAAGAAGGTCTTATGGAGCAAGAGGAGCCAGGAGTTCATCGACAAAATCGACCCCCTCACTCAGAAGAAGTACAAGGAGTTCTCCCGAACTCATCTAATCCCTGATCCAATGATCACAGTAGCATGGAACTGTAGGGGAATTGCCCGCCGTGGCTTCCAAGATAACATCAACCACCTTTATAAAGAGCACCTCCCCCAAATCCTAATCCTCACTGAAACAAAAACCAGCCCAAAACACACAGAGAGAATCATGAGGAAGACACCCTTTGAGAAATACGTGTTTGCTGAACCGTATGGAATCTCTGGTGGGATCGTAGTTTTGTGGGACCCCACCTTCATCAATCTCCAGATGATAGGGAAGGACCTACATGCTATTCATGCTGTGGTTGAGGTAAACACTGACCCCCCTTTTAAATTCTTCTTGTCTGCAATTTATGCTAGTACTAAATATAAATGTCGATTAGAGTCTTGGAATGAATTGATAGATATGTCGATACATGTGACTATTCCCTGGGTGGTAATGGGAGACTTTAATGAAATTACTTGTCAATCAGAGAAATTGGGTGGGAATCCTTTAAAACAATACAAAGCTGACAGTTATGTGGATGCAATGAACAAGTGTGGCCTAGTTGATGCTGGATGTGTAGGCAGTAGGTTTACATGGTTTAATAAACAAAAGGAAAATCCCATTTACCAAAGACTTGATAGGGATTGGACTAATATGCATTGGTTGAATCTGTTTCCAAATACTACTGTTCACACACTCCCAAGAGAAACTTCTGACCATAATCCAATTAAACTAGTAACTGATCAAATCACTAGTCAAAATGTTTTGAGTCAAAAAGTTTTCAAATTGGAGCCTCTCTGGTATGCAGAACCAGGTTTTAAAACCATGGTTGACAACTCTTTAGATAATGATCACTCTGAACTTGTCACTAAACTCAGTAACATCTCCATTACAATGGCCTCCTAGGTTAAAGAAAACATAGGGAACATTTTCCACAAAAGGAAAACTTTGTTTGCTAGACTAAGTGGTGTCCAAAAAGCTCTAGAGTCTAGACCAACCAGCAAACACCTTTTAGATCTGAATGAGGACCTTTCCAAAGAGCTAAACCTTATTTATGACCAGGAAGAGGCTTTCTGGATGGCAAGGTCTAGGAAAAACTGGATAAATAGTGGAGAGAAGAACACCACCTATTTCCACACTTCTGTAACTATAAGGAGGAGGAGAAATAAAATCTTGAAGTTAAAATCTGAGGCTGGGTGTGATATAGAAGGAAATGAGCTGATTAACCATGTGATCAATTATTTTTCTAACCTCTTTACCTCAGAGATTGATATACCCCTTTGCCAAACACACCACTACTTAAATGAAATCAACATTGACTATGCCACTAATGTGGAAGAGATTGGGAGAGCTGTGTTTGACCTAGGCCCCATGAAAGCACCAGGGATTGATGGGCTACATGCCCATTTCTACCAAACAACACTAGGGAAGTTTATGGAAAGACCTGTATAAGTTTGTGGACAATGTCCTAGCTTCTAAAACCTTTCCCCAGTGTATTAATGACACTACAATCTGTATTATCCCAAAGACTGACCACCCAGAAACCATTAAGCAATTTAGGCCTATCAGTCTTTGCAATGCCAACTATAAGATAGTGTCAAAAATCCTTATCAACATAATCAGACCTCACATTAAAGATATGATTTCTCAAAATCAAAGCAGCTTCCTTCCAGGTAGAGGGTGTGAGGTAAACTATATTGCAGCTACTGAGATTCTCCATTCAATGGAATCAAAAAGAGGAAAGAATGGGTGGTTTGCTCTTAAAATTGACCTGGAAAAGGCTTATGATAGACTAGAATGGAATTTCATTAGGTTTTGTCTAGCTAGGAAAGGTTTTGATAAACCCTCTACTGACTTAATCCTCAGTTGTGTAGCTTCACCTTCTACCTCTATTATAATCAATGGGAAACCTTCACCCACCTTCAAAACTTCTAGGGGTATTAGGCAAGGGGATCCTATATCCCCTTACATCTTCATAATCTGCATGGAATATCTAGCTGACCTAATCTCAGAAGCCAAAAGTGGGGGACATTGGAAACCTTTCTGTCTAAGGAAGGGAGGTTTTCCAGTAACCCACCTTATGTTTGCTGATGATCTCCTGCTGTTTGGAGACACATCACCTGCCACCCTAGCTAGCTTAAATGAAGTGTTAGAAAAGTTTTGGGAAGAGTCAGGTCAAAAAATGAACACTTCTAAGAGCAGAATTTATTTCTCCAAGCATACTCCCCAGAACCAAAAGAACCTGTTTTGTGGAGCTCTCAAAGTTGAACCAAGTGCAGACCTAGGTAGCTATCTAGGCTTTCCCTTAACTGATAAGAGACCTAGGTAGCTATCTAGGCAGGAAAATCAAGAATAAACTTGCCTCATGGAAAGCTAAGCGTCTGAGTAAAGCTGGTAGGTTAGTTCTCATTAAATCCTCCCTAAGTGCCATTGCTAACTACTCAATGCAAGTTCTGAGCTTACCCTAGAAAACCCTCCACGACATTGATCAGACCTGTGCTAGGTTTCTGTGGGGTTCTGACAACCAAAATAAGAAAACCCACCTTGTCTCTTGGCTAAAATCTTGTAGGGATGTGGAATTAGGAGGCCTCAATATAAGAGCAGCAATCATTCATAATCAAGCCCAAATGACTAAGCTTTGTTGGAAACTGAATACTGGAAATAACTTGGCCACCACCTTAGTCAAAGATAAGTATATAACCAACAGGGTCAACCCAACTAGTTTCAAAAAAGGGTCTCACATTTGGCAAAATGTTGGGAAAGGGTGGGACTTGTTTAGTAAGCTAACCTCTTGGTGCATTGGGGATGGGACTCATATAAACCTTTGGCATGACAATTGGACAGGGAAAGGAAGTCTTAGATCCATAACCCATGGACCCTTAAATAAAGGTGAAGAGAGTAAAATGTTAGACTCTATCATGAGAAATGGTAACTGGTGTCTAAATGATTTGTCCTTCATACTTCCCACCAATATTCTTAACTGGATTAAGGCTATACCCATTCCCTTGTTTGGGGAAGATGCCCCCTACTGCAGCCTCTCCAATGGCCTCAAATTCAACCTTCAAAGTGCTTATAATCATGTGTGGAATAACAAATTCTCTGAAGCTACCCCTAGTGAAAAATGGAGTTGTGTCTGGAAAGCAAGATGTCCCCCAAAAATACAATTCTTTCTCTGGTTAATTCTTTGGAATAGACTTCCCACTGCCTCCCACTTAGCAAGTAGACAAATAATCCCAAATGGAAAATGCCAATTCTGCCCACATGACCAGGAAGATATTGGCCATCTGTTCCTCTACTGCCCTAGAGCTACTGATTTTTGGAACCAACTGGAGTTTAATGACAAGTTCAAACATCTGCAAAATGATTTTGAAAACTGGTTTTTTGAAAATCTTAAATGCATCGAACCTTCAACCATGAATGTTCCCAATCAAACTGTTTTTGCCTTTTCTCTATGGAGACTGTGGAACAGAAGGAACCTATGGACCTTTCAAAAGGAAAATAAAAGCATTGGACCTTGGTGTAAACAAACAATATGGCTGGCAAATGAATTTGAAACCACAGAAAAGGACACCATAAAACAGAACAAACCAATGCATATAGAGCCTCCAATCCAGACCAAGTTTATTGTTAAGTGTGATGCCTCCTCTTGTACAAACAGTTTGCTTGCCTCCTATGTTATTGCATGCAGAGATGGAGATCAAAAGTTCATTGCTGGCATAGCTGGAACCTTTAGCACTATCACACCCACAGCTGCAGAAACGCAAACCATTTTGATGGCCATCTCATGGACCATAGCCAAGAGCTGGCAGAGCACCACCATAATTTCAGATTGTAAAGAAGCTGTAGAAAACATCACAAGTCACCAAGCTCCAGTCTCCTTTCTTAATTACAAATTTATTTGGCAAATGTAGGGAATTGCTAAATCACCAAGGAAGCCTATACTTGAAGTTCAGAAGAAGAGAGCAACTGATGGAGGTGGATCACATAGCAAGAAGGGCACGGAACCAGCTGAGTCTATTGGATCAGTGCATTGACATCGCCCCCCCCCCCCATGCCAGAAAACAATCAAACTAATTTTTTGGAAGCATGTTCGCTTCGTCACTTTTAGGCCATATGTGGCTGTAGTCTTATCCCCAGTGAAAGTAGTTAAACTATGGCTTTTGGTTTTGCTGTACTGAATTATGCTGGTTTGCCCGTTAAAGTTTTAATCTAAGTTACTCCTTATTAACAAAAAAAAAAAGAAACTGCAGATCAATACTAGAAGCAAATAATGTCCTTAGCCAAGTGAATACATAATTTGTTACTCAACAACTTGCTGGTTAAACATCAGCAGAACTTCTAAACAGTTGTAAACAATTAACCAAAGAAACAAACAGCTGCATGAGAAAACATCCGAGTCATGACTCAATAATGACTCATGAGGGCTTCAAATAAACTCCAATGGACGTGAGTGCAACCTCATGATCAATTCCACTCTGGACGGGTACACAACCAAAAGAGCCATAAAATCCACCGAATTGATTGCCTGGTCCGATCTGAAACTCAAATGTATCATCCCCAGACCTTGATTTCTGACCTGGATGTCCAAAAGGTCCATATTTTCTTTTGTTAGTTTCAATTGTGAATGACGAGATCCACGTGTATTCTTCTTCGTCGTTGCATAAGCCGAATCCAAAGCCAAGTCTCCCGGTACAGTAACCAGTAAGCCCAGTGATATACTCCGTATAATCTTTGAGTGTTATCTGCACATATACACACAAAGCCATCTTATTGACATGACTCGTTGATTCACATTTTAAAAAACAAAATTAAAAATAAACAAAGTAATCACACCTATGAGCTCATAATTTGACCACAAATGACTTATCTCATGTTAATTATATACTTGTTCTGTTCTTTTTTAAACGACATAATTATTTAGTCACGTTTGTCAATGCATGATTTCAAACATTAATATCTTCAATTATGAATATAAAAAATTACAAAAAGTTGTAGTTCTTTTGCAAACAAAGTCATACGGATCGGAGTAAGTAATAATAATAAAACAAAAGTCACAAGTGATACTCCCTGTGTCCTTTGAGTGTTGGTAGCATGTACACGATTTAACAACTAATTAATGTAGATTGAGATTCATTTTATTTTTTATTTAAACAATCCAAATTACTTTTATTTTTAATATTTTTAATTTTTTTAATTTTTTCCAAAATCTGAAATTAGAAAAATGTGAACATTTTAATATAAATGGAAAGTCTAGAATAACAAAAGAAAAACAGGGCCCCGGATGACAAGAAAAGAGGGAGACAATTGTTTATTCAAGTATTTTGGTGATTTTGTAAATTGTTACCTTAAAATAACTTTTTAAAATTTAACTATTTTATAAGTTGGGTTTAGTTACATTTTCCATTAATGTTTTCCAACGTGTATTCCTTCTATTCTTTTAAACATCTATGTTCAGTTATCATCTTGTTCATTTGTCATATTAAATAACTGTTGTGGTGGAGTTTAAAGACAGAAACATTAACGAAAAACGTTAAATGGTAGTATTAGTCAAATAAACCAAATTTATAAGGTATTACTCACTCCGTCTCTTTTTATTTTTTACGTTTTCCTTTTTGGGTATTTCAAAATGTTCTTTACATTTCCTTTTATATTATCACATAAATGACTTATTATTCTATCAAAATTTGTATCCAATTATTATTTAACCAATTAAATTCATTGGGACATTAAATTTTTCACACTTTTCCATTGGGACATTAAATATTTTTTCATTTCTCAATATCATAATTTTAATAAAAGTGAAAACATTATAAATAAACGTAATTTATCTTGGTTAAATAAAAACATTGAGGAATCCTGATGCAAATTAATTAATCGTTAAAACGCGTGAAAAATACCAAACGTCAAAAAGAAAAAGAGACGGAGGGAGTAAAATATAATTTTCTTTCCAAAAGGTAGCAATTCACAAAAACACTAAACTTAAAGTTAGTGTTTCACCAAATTTCCTTATAGTTATGAGTATATATCCCCAATTCGCCCCCAATACTCTACTTGGAAAATAAAATGCTTTAGAATAGAAGTTAAAGTTGTAAGTAATAGAGTTGTGACGAAGAGAACCGTAGAAAATTTGGGTGAATCATGTTTTGAATTGCCATACACAGGAGAAAGAGCCAACTTTCCACCTTCCTTGTACTGAAACTGCAGGGAGGTTACACTGTACTTTCCATATGAAATAAATATTTGAGTAATCTTCCTTTGCTCGTCCCAGGCATCATCACCAGATGACGAACTGCCACCTGGACCCAATTTTATAAGCGTCGACGACGTAGCTGAAATAAGTCATGTAAATTCAATATTAATTAAGTGTACAACTCAAGACCATATATGCACACAAAACTCTACCACAATCTCCCTAGAACATATTACACTAGTCTTATATGCACGCGATGCGTGCGAGATTATATAAAACTGTAGTATTACAATTAATCATCACAAATAAGTTCACACTGGTTCTGTATGATTCCCAATCTTTACTTCTCTCTGACAATAAAACTCCACACGACAACCTCAACACCTGCTATCAGAAACTGCTTAGTATATGCACTATTTGGTTTTTCAATAGGCTGCTATCAGAAACTGCTTAGTGTAAGCACTATTTGGTTTTTCAATAGGCTGAGTGCCTAAACATTTAATCAACAATGTAGCAGAGAGTAGACAGTGATCTGATCACATGGTCAACTGGCACTTCAGTATGACTTTCAAACAGTAACAACAACCACAACAATACTGAAAATCAAAAATTGAATAGAAACGGCCAACCACAACAATAACACCAATGAATGATACTCATTAAAAACGTAACAACGTAAGTGTAACAGCGTAGCATACGCATAAGCAAAGCTGAAAGGGAAATAAAAAAGATAACAGCAAAACCAATCTGCACATATCAGAAGTCAGAAAATCAAACTGCACCTGCAGCTGCTGAACCAAACACTATCAGAAGAACCAATCTGCACATATCAGAAGTGCAGGTGCTGCTGTTTTCTTCTGTTTTTTTCCAGAAAATCAAACTGCTACTGCACCTGTTGCTGGCTAATGATGTAGCAGTTGTTGTGTTCTGCTGCAGTGTTCTGCTGCTGTCTTAGCATTCATCTCACGGTATTGAGCAACAACAAAAGCCATAAGCATCGAGCGCTGGGTTGACAGGGCGCTGTATCACTGCTCTTCTCTAAGATAATCGCCTCAACCTTTTCCGATTCCTCACGTGATATTCTCTCAAAAAATATAACCGAATCATCCTTCAACTTTGACCTGCAAAATATTCAACCAAATTCAAACAAAGATCGATGAAAATTCTGAGGAAATCACCAATCAATATTCAATCACCAAAAAATTCAATCACCAATCAAATTCAATCACCAAAAAATCAAATTATTTACCCAACGACAAACAGAAAGAAGAGTAAATTGCGGTATTACCGTGGCAGAAAGTATATAATTAGACTTCAGAACAAACTTGAGAGAGTCAAAAATCAAAATATCTATTCTGAATTTCTATAATTTGCTGATAAAATCACAAAAAAAACGCAATATTGATTTCAAAATGAACAGGGACAGAAAATCCACGCCTTGTTCTTTAGATAAACATGAAGCAAACCCAGAAAATTCCCAAATCAAAAATCAAATAAAGATCGATTTTTTCTACAGATTATAGGAAACCCTAAGAAATTGATGGACGACAACGACAGAAAATCCCCCAAAATCATCCCTCAAAATCATAAATCAATTCAGGCAAAATTTAATTTTCCTTCAACTTAATTATCAATAATTAAACAATAAATAATAATTAAGAGGTAAATATACCTTATGATCGGAAGATAGAGGAATTGCGACGCCTTAATGGCAAAGGACAGCGCTTGAATCGCCGCAATTAGATACAACGATTTTCTCTGGGGTTACAACAGAGACAACGGAGACAACTGAAACCCATATTCAAAAAAGATATATATATTAGATATCATAGTTGCGTGTGAGAGAGAGAGGGAGACACACAGAGAGAGAAAGATAAATACTTTAGATTGTGATGATAGTTGATAAATTGGGATTGAAGAGTGCGTAATTGAGCGGCTTTGGTAGCAGAAGCGGCTTCTCTTCGGGCTTTGAAGGGTTTCTAGGCCGTCCATGCATTTTTCCACCAATGTCACGCCAGCTGCAAATGGAGAAGGTTAATTGAAAATTTATTCATACAGAGTTCAAAAATTCAATAATTCTCATAAAATAGTTGATCAGAATGGAGTTTCAGTAACATAATTTAAAAATAATTGCAACATCACTTTACGCAATTCTCTTGTTCATTGTTTCGATCCATTCGATGCTTCACTCGAATTTCAAATTTGAACTTTCTAGGGTTTTAAACAATTGCATATTAAATAATTTTGAATTAAGTAATTAGCAAGAAAATTTGTTATTGTTGTTAAAATCAAGTTGTAACTTGTCTAAAGATTAAATTGTCTAAATTGTCATATTATTTAGCCTGTACAATTTAGACGAAATCTTTAGATGATTTGACTAAGTAAACACTGACTAATTAAACTAACAAAAGTACAGGCTATGTAAGGTTAAAATCAAATTGTCTAAATAATTGTTAAAATCAAATTAGATAATTAATAATATGACAATTTAGACTTAAGTATTAACTAATTGATGTTTAATATAATAATACCAATAGATATTAACTCTTAACTCTTTAGAGATAATAATAACAATTTAGACTGACATATAAGATGTTTAACAATTTAGACTTCTTCTACTAACATGCTAAAAATATTATTATAAGCTTATAGCAGCATATACCCAAACAAATTGTACATCTGTAGTCCTTTCAATTTATCCATCTTTGCCTCTTCCCCAAGTCGACTTAGCCTCCCATTCAAATCCTTGACCTCTTCCTCTAAGACAGCAAGGGTACCTTACATATTAGCCAAAATATTTATCTCTAGTTACAAATTTACAATGAAACAAAAACATTTTAAGACATTCTTTACCTGTTTAATGAAACAATGAAGCCTAGCTGCAATGAACATTCTTAACCCTTATTTAACTCTTAAAATGTTAATTGCAGCTAAAATCTGGAAACGAATCAATTGAAAACAAAATCTTCATTATGTCTAATCATCATGTAAACATGAGCAAAAACCAGATAATATTAAACCAATGAAATATAGGAATCGCAACTAACCTTGACATGAAGACAATGGACATAGCAAACGAAATCCTTGGACATTCAAAAAATTCATCAATTACACATGAAATCACTAACATGGATACCACTGTTATTTGTAATTAGGTATAAAAACTGATAGGTATACTCCAAGATGCAGAAGATCAAAATAATTGCTAAATTAATTTCCAGATCTGGCAATTTAAACAACAAACGAACCCCAACACCATAAAAAGGAAAAATTAAAAAACTTTATTCGAAGAGTTTATCTATCAAGATCAGGATTCGCAAATTCGTTTCCCTTACTCCTATTTTCTCTCTCTTAAGACGGCTCCAGTCGTGGCGGCTGCGGCTGTGATGGAAGACAACGGACTTGTTACCATCCCTCAAAACCATGATTAAACCCCCGATTTCAAAACCCTAACATCGGAAAATCAATGTAAATAGAAAACGCAAAGGGAGATTAGGGAAAGATGTTTTCAAGTACCATATTAGGCACAGCCGGTGAGATTGTTGGTGGTGACGATCGGGGAGCAAGGAGGGCGGAGGTAGGAAGGTGTGTGATTGATGCCCTGTTTCTGGTGGTCCTGCGAATTTCTTTACCTAGAGCATTTCTTGTTGCAGAGAAGCGCACGACGATGGAAGCGCTGGAAGGCCGACCAGACTGATGGTGGCCACGGCGGAGATCGGCAGACGGTTGAGCAACAGGAGGAGAGAGAAAGTGGCGGAGTTTCTATTGAGAAAGTGAAGCAGGTTTTGCGAAGAGTTTGAGGTTTTGGCCAAGGATCGAGGGTATAACGGACTTTTCAAAAGGGGACACGAAAAGTTATTTTACCAAAAAGACCTCAGCTGTTCCTTTATATAATAGAGATGCATGGTGCACAATTAATAAATAAGGAGAATACATAGTATATTAACTCGCCTTCATTGTCATCATGTTTCGAAATAGGAAGACGGGCGACAAGTTCTAGTGGGCACCAGAAGAGAAAAAGAACAAAAAAAACCACTAGTCAATAAGAGATTTAAACTTAACATGGTGAAAAAGGACATTTAAACCGATTTGAGGTTCAATCTCTATCACGGACACATTAAAATGAGGATCAAACAACATACATATGCCATCTAGTAATATAAAATGAATCCTAATGTTATAAACATAATTGATCAAGAAATATAATGTATATAAAACTTACTTTTGGAATCATCCATACTTCAAGAATAACAATCAACTATAAATTTGGCTGTTTAAGACCTCTTCTTAAGTTCTTAATAATTTGAACTACATTGAACTATTGAAACCACTAATTTATAGTGCCTAATTACCCACCAAAGCGTCAACTAAGGCAAATGAAGAGGTAAATCGCATTAATTTAATCCTAATTCCAATAATTTATGGGAACTACAAGACTTTTGAAAACGACTTTGACTCTTTGAAATCCCACCCCTTCCTAACCAACCAAAACGAGCGTCAACCGTTTAGTATGCCAAACGAAGAGACCAAATAAATGTCATTGTTTTTTGTTTTTCAATTCCAACCATTTTCGAAAAATGATAATAAAGGGGCCTAACGGCTAACGTTCATGAATTCATTTAAATATTTAAATAAGGTTTATGAATTCGCCCTCTTTCTTACCCTACAAAAATAACATACATCTTAGACCGAATAGCTTGGACGGTTTAAGAAAGGGTCGATGGGATTTTTGTTCCGCGAAATTTAATTTGCTAATTTCGACGTACTAAAGTGTCGAAACATATTTTGACTCTACAAATCGTCGCTATTTACAGATAAAAGTCACGTGGGTACCACGTGTCCCCTAAACGCGCTTAGATAGAATATTTCGCCTAAAATTTTATTTTGCCAATATCCCGCTCAATTCTCCCTCACCGCTTCCCACGATTACCTTTAGTGAACTCGGTCAATAACTCACACTACTCGGCTCTTCGCTCCAAAATCAACTGCTCTCATCGGAAAACTTCCCAGATAATCGCTGCTAAATTTCTGACTCCCTCAATTTCGCTACAATTACATTGCCTTCCTTTGCCGTTGCTCCCAATTTCGTCTGCAATTCTCACCGCCATTCTTTCACGAACCCTAGCTAGGTACCAATTTATACTTTCATTTTCCAATTCACTGATTTCCCCCGTAATTTTTCAATTGAATTCCAACAAGTTTTAATCTCTATGAATGTAGAATTGTTCAGCAACCATGACATATTGGGATAGGCTTTACCGCTTATGCAGATGCATAACATGGTGGCCGTCGCACGATTGACATGAGACGTTGCAGTTGACGCTGGAGCTTGTGCGAGTTCTCAAGATCCCTGATTTTCCTCTCTATCTTTTTCTCCTCAAAAACCTAATTCTTTGTTCTTCACCATCGAAATTCGTTCAAAATCCATGCCAAGAATTTTTTGCAGGTTTTATTTTTCACCATGTTCCTAAATTTGTATGTGTTAACTTTGTTTTCTATAAATTTATTATATTTTTGAGAGAAATTCAAGTAATTTTTATGTTTTTGATTTAGGGTTGATTGTTAGTTTCGCCTTGTTTTATTATAATTGATCTGGGATTTATTTGTAGGTATTTTATGTCTTACGTTGATCTGAGAAATGCATCTTTTTTTCTTCAATTAGGGACCTTACTCGGCCCCTTTTAGGATGATCATTCTGTATGTTTTTTTGGTACCATTCATAGTAGCCCTCTTTTGGATTTTGTTGTTCTCTGTACTGTCAAGTCGATTCTCTATACCGCCAAGGTTTAGTGGTGGTGATGATTGATATATAAGAATTGTTATTCACTTTTGAGCTACAAGGTTTTATTTCAATGATTATCAATCTTCATTTGATTTCATATGGTGTGTTTACTTAATTGCTTTTCTTTTCATTGTGTTTCACATTTCATGTTTAAGTTTTATCTCCTACATTTTAGTTGGAGGATCACCAGTTTCTTCTGGCTTTGGCAAGACAGCTGGTTGATCCAGTTTTAGTGATCTCAAATTCTCTCCAGCCTTCTATGAATCACCTTCAATTCACATGTCACTATGGCTATTTCTACATCTTACTTTGGGCATTTGAACTTTTTTTGCAATTTTCAATATTAGAAATCTCTTCAGATATATCAAACTTCGGATTGCTCCCCGTGTCAATATTTTGATCTTTGCTTATCCGCATCTTCACCTCCTTCAAAGAGCCATGCGATTGACCTTCATTTAGAATAAGAGCCATAGTTATGATTTCCCTAATGATTTTTCTTTGACTCTTTGTAGATAAAATTATCAACTTTAGCTAATAAGCACAGGGTCCCATCATGCACTAACTTTTATCTAAGTAAATCGATGTTAGTTAGTTACATGATTCGTGAAATTTATGGGATGCAGATGAAAATAACAACTAATCTTTAGATGATCTTTAATTTGGCTTGAGAATTATGAGTTCTCTTGAGACCATCTATCTTAAAATTATCTAAATTACTAAAAAGGACTTGCAAAACTATGGAAAAAGGACCCGATCGAACTTGACCCTTGAAACAGTTGCAAAAGCTTTAGTGTCAACTGTTATAAATGGTGCATATAATATAGTATTAATGGTTATCTATATGTATGATTTATGATCCTGTGAGGGGGTCGAAAAAGCACGAGGCTAATGCGTGACCTCGTCCCTCGTGGGTGTGACGCTTCTTTTTGTCAAATCAAGTGTAATTGGATTTCCTGTGAGTTTACACCCAATTGACTAGTAATATAGGAGTCGCCATTCAGTTTTTAACGACAATGAGAAAAACTGACAAAACCCGGTTATCGTGACATAAAGGGAGTGCAATTATGTTTGACCACGACGGCCGTAGGTTCCCTTGTGATCCCTAGTGTGGGGATCTCTCAACGTACACCCGCAGGGTAGAGATTGAGGGTTCGGGGGACTGTAACTACCGAGAGGAGTACTCGCTCGTCGATAACTCCAGAGGCAGGATATCTTTACTAGCTCAGCATAAATAATTGAAGGGACATGCGTTAACTATTAAACTAATCTGGGTTGATTTTAACAATATGCAGCATATAATACTAGATCGATCGCGATTATCTGATTTAAATTGCTTAAAGGGACCTAGCATGATAATCCAATTTCCCAAAATATTATCTTTATTAGGCGTGATAGAACAATCAGATTTAATTAGTTTAACAGTTCATAAAAGGGCGAGGAAAGCAATTAAATCATGGAAAAGGGACACATTACGACGCACCCTTGAGAGGCGCGTCACGGTTCTCAGAAAACTAACCACTTTGACTTTGCTATTTCTCCTTTTATTTAACGAATCTCAAGATACGAGACAGGATACGTTCTGTTCGATTTTTGGATCGATTGCGACAGAACGCGGGATCAATTTCGCAGCGTGAGGCTTAGGCTTAGGGGTTGGAGTCAATACTCAGAATAATATTTGTGTGTTTTCACGTCGAACTTGGGGCTATATTTATAGAAAAGAGTTCGTGGAAAGATAGAATTTTAGAGCTCTAATCCACGAGGAATTAGGAAAGAACACGTCCCAGGTAATTTCAGCGCCCAGGACTGGGCGCCGAAGATTTCGACGCCTAGAGCCAGGCGTTGAAAATAGAGTCTGGGCCGTTTTCCTTCTCAGATTCGGACTCTTAGAATCCGGAGTGTTTGAGACTTGTTCGAGTCTTTTAGTGCGCATTAACTTTATGACGGGATGCGTCTGGGCCCGTTACGAACTCTAGGCTCGTTAGGATTTTAATTAATACGTAACTCTTATTTTCGAATCATATTAGGAATAGGATTCCTCTCACAATTTCTATCTCATTTAGGATTTATGTTGGAGTGCAACACCTAATTCTGACAGGTTTCTATCTTTTATGACTTGCCACTTTTAACAACTACCCATTACGGCAGTTACTATTTTTAGCAGGTTTCCATAAATAGCAGGTTTCTATAAATAGCAGGTTTCGGGTGAAATGAAAAGGGTGATTGAGATTCGTTATTTTATAGGAGATGCGTTGCCAAGTGGAGATTTATGTTATCATCATCGAACCTTCCCTTTCGGGAATGGGGACAAAAGTAGGTGTCTACAGTTAGCCCCCACTTTGAATGAGTCTTGGAGTAAGACGATGGTCAAAGTATTAGACAGAGTGCGTCACACAAGCCATGGTGACCTGTTTTGCGAGGGTCTCACGAGCCCCCGAGTGATAACATTTGACTTAAGGGTCATCACTTGAAGTGTCGACATATCTCTCACGTGTCATTGGGATTTGTCAACAGATAGTATAGAAACTCCCTCACTTTGTCATTGGAAGTATCTAAAGAGGCGTAGAAACTCCCTCACTTTGTCATTGGGAGTAGCTACAGATGTTTTCGAAATCAAAGCTATAAGGTGTAATTGGGCCTGGCCAAGCCCAATCACGAGGTAAAAATGTTTTTAAAGATTCTCATTTTCAGGGTTAGCTAAACGAGAAAAACCCCTTGTTTTTATGGGACGTAAAACGAAGGAAAATCCAGCACATCGTTCTTTTTTGGAAAAAACGGAAAACCAATCCTTTTAATTTTTGGAAAAAAGGAAAACTACTCACATCGTTCTTTTTTGGAAAAACGGAAAACCAGAAAAAGTTATCGCTGCAGCGACTAAGGACCTGCGCGGTTAGTGACGCAGACCCCGCCGGCTAAAGATGGCAAGCCTGTCCGCTAAGGGTGGACACCCCGTCCGATAGAAGTGGACGAATCTGTTTTTGAAATTTGAAAATAAAGACCTAGGCGGTTTGTGACGTAGACCCCGCCAGCTGAAGATGGCGAACCTGTCCGCTAAGGGTGGACACCCCGTCCGATAGAAGTGGACGAATCTATTTTGAAATTTGTTTGCGCTTTTTGAAAATAAGGACCTACGTGGTTTGCGACGCAGACCCCGCCAGCTGAAGATGGCGAGCCTGTTTCATTTTGTTTTTGAAGATTCTATTTTTCGAAAATTGTGGACCTGCGCGGCTAGTGGCGCAGACCCCGCCCGCTGAGGGTGGGCGAGCCCTGTCCGCTAAGGGTGGACGTCCCTGAATTCGTTTTTTTCAATTTGGAACTCGCGTGGTTCGTGACGCGATCTTGCCAACTGAGATGGGCAAGTTCCTATTTTTCATCGTGATTTCTTTTGAGAATTTCTTTTATTCATTCTTGCAAGGGAGAATTCTTTCGAGGGATGCTCGGACTTAGTTGTAACCTGAATGTGGGTTGACAACGGGTTTAGACGGACCTTTGTCTTGTGACCGTCTTCTTTTGTGGTTTTGAGCTAGTCTTTACGGCTCGATTTTTGCCACCACTTGGTCTTTGATCAGAGGACCATGTACAAGTGTCAACGGCGACCTTTCTCTGAGGTCGAAACCCGTTCTTTTGAGTTTATCCAAACATGGGACTGTGTATAGCGTAGTCCGGGAATATGATTTTGACTCCGCACACTCTTTGTTGGAGTATATATTTTTTCCGCGAGCCCCCAAGCACTTGGGCTTGTCGGTCATTTTTCGCCAAGAGAGGTACGTATTTTATAACGTCTTTTAATCATGTTTGGGGTCGTGCTCGTATGTGCGAGCGACCTTTATAGTGGTGTGCTATTTTGGCGAAGTCGTGGAGTGCGACTTCAGTTTTTGGGCGACAAAGTTTATTTTCCAATAACATCCAGTTTAGCTTGGCCCGGATTAATCTTTTGACAGACAAACATTTTTCATTTTGAGAAACCAACGACTTAACAATATATTTTTGGTGTTTCGAAGAATGACCTTGATATTTATTTTGCTCATATTTGTTTTGAAAAGTGTACACATATATTCCTTGAGACGAGTCTAAGTTTCGACCAAGTTTTAACATTCATTTTTGCTATTTGGGTGCTAAAGGTGCTTTTGGGCTTGATCTTGATTGCAATAGGGCCTCGTGTCTAGCAACACGGTTTTAAGTCCTTTCCCGTTTCGCGTTTTGTGAAATATGGGCCTTGGGCTGCATTTTCAACGCCCAAGGCTAGGCGTTAATTATTTCGGCGCCCAGCCGTGGGCGCGGAAGGTCTTTTCCTAGCGATTTTTGGTTTTCGGATTTCTTAACGCGTTTCCGAATGGGATCAGGATGTCACTTAATGTCTTCAGCTATATATAGGGGCTAGATACGTCCCTATTTTCCATTACTCTCAATTTTCTTCTCTTGTAGTTGCTTACCCTTAATTCCTCCTTTCTTTTGTCATGTCGATTCCTCCCTTCTCACTCCAACGAGCTGTTAGGCGTTGGCTACGAGCCCTTACTCCTACAGAAAAGGCTTTGTTGAAAGAATACCACTTAGAGGCACTTTTAGGCTTACAACAAATTAATATTGATTATAACTTTCTGCATGCAGCCCTAAGCTTTTGGGATTCCGATCATCATGTTTTTGTCTTTCGGGGCAACGAAATATGTCCTTTGCCAGATGAATTTGCTGCGATCCTTGGTTATCCTACTAATGCTACTCCTGCCACCCCTGGCACCATTGAAGAGGGTAAAATAACCATAGGGGCTTTCCTGGGACTAGATGCTAACATGCTTGCTGAGATTGTTGTAGGTGATGAGGTTAATTTGGCAAAGCTTGTAAAACATCACTTTAGGCCTAGTAAAAATATGACCGAACAGAAATTGAACATTCGAGCCCTTGTATTTTGCTTGTTGAATCATTATTTGCTGTCGAATAACAATGGTGAGTTCGGTGACATAAGGTTGATCCCCTTGATTAGCCAGATGGAAAGTTGCTATTCTATTATACCGTTGGTTGTTGCCGAGACTTTGCTGAGTGCGAATGAGCTGAAGAAGGATGCCAAACCTGAATTTTTTAAGGGGAGCCCCCTATTGCTGCAGGTAATCGATCTTTTCCTTGCGCATGTTTTTTTTTTGCATACTTTTTTACTCGTCCTGCCTGGAGCTGAGTTTCAGCGCCCATGGCTGGGCGTTAGAATTTTCGGCGCCTGGTCCTGGGCGTTGAAACTACGCCCCAGGTTTCGTTTGTTTATTTATTTTTTTTGATCTGATCGTACCCGTTTTTTTGCAGATTTGGCTCATGGAACGACTTAGGCTCTTAGAAACTCCTGCCGATCCTAAACATTATCGCCCTATAGCCTTGGGTAACCGGAAGTATTTGCACCGAGGCCAGGATGAGGCCGAGTGGGCCTCCTTTTTTACTCATGGTATCTGTTCTATTAAGTGGGTGGTACCGTGGTGGGATTTGACTACTATGACGGGGGGTTCTGATGTATCGGTTTATGTTTCTTTGTTGGGGCTATCCCGGCCCATTTATATTTTTCCTTACCGAGTCATGCGTCAATACGGCTTAAGGCAGACTATCCCTTTTTCTGATACGGTACCACCTAAAGTAGCGGCCTTTTCACAAGCACGGGTTCAAGCGTGGGCTAAGTATTATGATGGTCTCCCGCGTTGGGACGTAGCTACAAATGGCTTTGTGGGTCTTTCTGAAAACTACAAGTTGTGGATGAGCTCCGATGATAAAGCTGTGAGGACCGATACTCGAAATGGGGAGCCGGATGAGCTTTTGATACCTCGTATTCGGGTTAGATATGAGGGCCGTGATTCTGCCAATCCTCGCACCCGTGGTATTAAGACTGTGAAAGCTCGTCCTGATCGAAAGCGAAAGGAAGTTCCTCCCCATTCCAGTTCTAGGCCTAAGAAGATGCCTAACATGAAGGGGCCTGCCGTTGCTAAAAGAAATGCAAGCTCTCGCGGAGATCGTCGCCGGAACAATGTATGGGTTAGGAAGGCTCAACCGCCAGTAGAAACAGTGACTAATTCAGTTGATGTTGATAATCCTTCCCCCACCATTGTCTGTGCCCTTGAGGCTGAGCGGGCTGTAACTATTCAAACTGAGAATGTTTCTGAAGCCTTGGCATCTTTGGAAGTTAGTGTCCAGGAGCCGGTTCTTATGGAGATTGATATAGGGGCAGCGCAGAAGAATGTGGGGGTGGATCCTGTGAACATTGCCCTCTACAAGACTTTATTTGATGATCCGGAAGAACTAGAATAGTGTAGTTCTTGCTAGGGTGTAGGTGCCCTTTATTTATTTCAGTTGTGTTTGTTTTTCATTCCTTAGCACTTTTGTTTTCCTTCTTATCATTTTTTAATTAAGGCGTATTTTATTTTTATTTTCTTTCTTTGCTTCTCCTCTTTTCTTTTTATATTTTATATATGTCTAACACTTTTTGCACAATGTATATATGTTTTTTTTTACTTGATTGGACCGAATCCTTGGTAAGGATTGCCTACGTATCTTGTCAGAATCAGGTCGCGCGTAGTTCTAGCTGGAATACATTCTAGGATGCCGGATTTTAATAGATATGCCCTGAGGTGAAAAGCATATTATTTAATCGGTAAAATGAGTGAAGTATTATCATTATGTTAGTCTGCTGTTTTTGCCGTAAGCTGCGTATAAAAATGAAGTTCCATGTGTTTTTTGTACGGCTATTTTTTTGGTACGCATATCTGGATATGTGCTGTACCCCCCAAGTGTTCGTTATTATTCCGTTATGTGCGGATAAAATGACGAGCACTTCTGGAAAAAAGTTAGGCAGGCAGAGAGTTTCAGCGCCCAGGCTGGGGCGACAAAGATTTCGGCGCCCAGCCCTGGGCGCTGAAAATGATTTTTGGGCGGTCGTTTTTGACGCTTTGCGTCACATGTTCTTGCATTTATTTCTTTTCTCTTCGTTTTGTGCTTTGCTTTTTACTCGTATTAAAATAAATTTTGAGGCTATTTCGGAGGTTTATTTGACTGTTAGAGTGAGACGCATTTTTGTCCGGATTAATTTTTTCTATTCGTGACTCGGAACGGTTTTGAGAATGGGGTTAGTGTATGGAAGATATGAAGATCTTTGTGTAAGCTTTTGAGTGGGCTGAGGTGCGTGTTGCCAATGACGTGGATAAATGGGGGTTATGTTTTTTTTGAGCAACATTTGCATTGTTTTGGATTTGATCTCTTTGTGGTTTCTTTGGGTCGCACGGGCTTGACCCTTTTGTCTTGGAAATATGAATGGGGCGGTATGGTTTATTTTGTGGATTTCGGGAATTGGTTTCCATGCCACGATTTCAAGACCGAGTGGGCCTTGCTATTGGGCCTAGAGTGGGCCGCCTCTTTGCAAGTACGTTTGGTGCTTATTTAATGTTAGAATAAAAGTTTTTAGGAGAAATCTTACGCCTTTATTAATTTGGAAAGTAAGGAAAACACACTGAAACAAAATTAACCTATATTTTAAGGGATCTTAGGACCATCTAAAGCCTTTATTTTTTTCTACCAATCTAAAGAACTACTACGCGCTTTTTACTAAGGTGCTCTATATGGCTCAAGCCTTGGGTTTAGTCTCGTAAAACTTTGGTCCTTCACCGGTACTCATCTTGAATTCTATTCCTTTTGCGTTGACCCACTGATATGTCTTCACCCATCCGTTCTCGATCTCTTCTAGTGTTGATGCATGAGCGATTAACCGGGTTGGATCGAAACCTTCATCTTGTAAAGCTAGGGTAGTCATCACAGTCTCGTCCTCCACAGGCCTCGATTCGTTAAACAATGTCCATAGAGCCTGGTTGTCCAATATTTCAGCCGTTTTGGTCTTGGTAAGGTGGGGTGCCTCATCCAAGGTGTGGCAGTCATGGAAAATTTCAAATCCGGGTTTTAGCAAGCCATCCTGAACGAAGGGTTCAGGGAAATCACAACATGGGTGTTCTTCTCCTTCCCGAACGAGCATCCCGTTAAGGGTTCTTTGATACGAGGGAAGGAGGGTGGTTTGTTTGACTGGGATATCGTCCATAGGAGGTGGGCGAATATCCGGTTGGTATATCCTTCCGGATCGGGTGAGATTTTCGACTTCGGGTTCTTGAGGGGTGGTGTCAATGAGAGCATACCCGGGCCAAGTTTTAGTAAAGAGGTCCTGGCCCGATACTTGAGATAGGTAGATATCTTCAGCATCATCATCCCACACACCGCACACTTCTCTCTCGATTCGATCCATAGGGACCACAGCGAGTGGTGCACCTTGAGGTGTAATGTACACCGTAGGGTCGAAGTTCTCATTTTCTGGTTGGTCGAGAGAGATGTGACAAGAGCCGAGTAGGCTCTTGTTGTTGTTGGGTTTGCCAACGTTAGGGAGAGGTATCACTTCATCCTCTATCATATCCTGGATCGTATTTTTTAGATTCCAGCAGTTTTCAATGTCATGCACATTTCCTTGATGGAATTTGCAGTAAGTACCTTCGACCCAATATTTGCTCTTGACAGGAGGGTCATGGGTGGGGCCTATAGGCCTCAACTTTCCTTGATTGGTTAGTCTTTCAAAGGCTTGTACCAAAGTCGACCCGAGTGGGGCAAACTTTCGGTCTCGGACCCATCTTCCAGGGCTTCTTCGGGCGGGAGTCTCCTCTACGACATGGACTTCTTGGGCTTGGGATGTGTTGCCCCTGTTGTAGGTGTTGCTTTTGTATGCGGGCTTACTTTGTATTATTTTTGCGAGGTCATCCTCGATCTTTATTCCCACATCATAAACTCTTTTGAAAGTGTCAAGTCCCAGGTACCTAAGGTGTTGTCCGTAAGCCGGGTCCAGGTTGTCAATGAATTTTTGGACCAATTCTGTTTCGGGAGGCCTATTGATTAGTTGGGCCGCCTGGTCCCTCCATCTAGCAAAGTAGGTTGTGAAACCCTCATTTTTCTTTTGGAAGAGAACTTCCAGCTCGCGCATGGTGACTTGAAAATCCATGTTCGACGAGTATTGTTTGATGAAGACATTGACAAAGTCTTCCCAAGTGGGGAAGAGCTTAGGGTCCTGGTGGTAGTACCATTTGAGCGGCACAGGTTCCAAGGACAAAGGAAAGGCAGGTAAATACATGGACTTGTCCACGCCTTTCAAGTTCATGGCATTCACAAAGCTCAATAGACACTACAAAAATAGGGTGCATATTTAGACCGATCAGTTTCGACGCTGTTGGAAAGGGTCGCATGGGTAAGGGGGGCGCGAATATATAATTTGCATATTTCGACGATTTGTACAGTCGAAACAAATTTCGGCTTTCCGGAGCGTCGATATGTGCATAAAAAGACACGTGGGTAACACGTGTTGCATAAAGAATTTATTTTTCACAAAAATTCCCGCCTAACTGAAACTTTCGCAATCCCGCTTTACTGGGCTGCAACTTCCACGTTTCTCTCAACTCCTCCATCACTGACCTTGCTAGCTAGCTCCAAAACCTAACCACCCTCCGACGAATCCGACGAATTCGTCCTCTATCATCACGTTCAACACCGTTAGCGAATCCCTTGGATTTCGTCTTCAACCTATACCGTTAGCAGAATCAAATCCCTCAATTCTCTCAGTTCATCCCACTTTTATCTCACTTCTCATCCTATATTTTCAAGGAAATCGCAATTGAATTCGAAATTCGCCCAAAAAATTCAAGATAAATTCGCTGCTTCCTCTGTTTCTTTGTTGGAGAAATTCGAGCATCATCTGGGTTTTGAGTTGCTGCTTCCTTGGTGTATCTGATAAATCCGCTCAATTCTTGACTGTAATTCGATCTTCCAGGTTAGTTTTCTTGTTTTTTTTATTTTTTTTATTTTTACTTTTGTTGCTGAAATTGTATGTTTTAACTTTTAAGTTCTTCTCTACATATTTAAAATATTTTCAGGAAATATATTTACAAATTGTATGGTTATTTAGTTTTTGTAGCTGTATTTTGTGAAATAATTGTCTCAACATCCTGATCGAAAAGAGTTTTTTTTGGAATTTTTGCTTCAATTCGTGTATTTGTTGATGTATTTTCTTTAAACTTGGGTTATGTGTTTAGCTGTCTAGGTTAGGCTTGATAGTGTGGATGTAAAAACAAAAATCTGGATTTAATTATTCCAGAAAATACCAAGAGCTATTGGCTTTTTTTACATGATGATTGGCTTTTTTTCTATCCTTTTTCTGTTGGCTTCCAGGAGTCAGCAGGATTGGTGATCATACCTGATGGATTTGTTTTTCACTTAATGTTATTTTGGCATGTATATTGGCTGCAAGAGACCTTTAATACGATATCAACCACCAATAACTTGAGAAATGATAACATGGAATGGATATCAACAAGAACTGCATCAAACAGACCTAAATGAACTCCCAAAAATTATGGTTCAGTAACTGATTCCAGTAGTTTTGTTATGGTTCAGATGTAAATCCCGGAATTGAGAAAGTTTACTTACAGAAAATTTGTATTGGTCCAGTGAGTTTGTTAATGGTTTAGGAATAAGGACTGTAATTTAGGGAGATTGCTTATGGAATACGGTAATGCTTCCTGTTATGTTATTATTCGACAAATGTATGAGGTAAGACGCTTTAGTGTGGTGATTCCATTTGGGATATTTTACCAGAGAGAAATCTTTTCTACTAAAGGAGAACAATGCGTCTCTTTGTATGTCTACCCAGATAAGATTACTTGCTGCTTTATTGCCTACTGCATTCATAACTGTCTGAAATGCAAATAAGAATCTACATTCAGCAAAGCATGGAACTGAAAGAAAGCACCACCCCCGAGTTTTAGGTCTGAACTCTGAACGCCAACCTGTAGTTTGGCATCTTGGATAGGACCTGTCCCAGATTCGTAGTTGTGTTTTGAGAGTCAAATAAATGTTATCCTGTTAAACTCAACTAGTAATGTACATTATGTCTTCCTTTTTAATGGGCGTATCATTGTCGCCCTTTTTCATACTCCGCTTCTGCGTGGGGTCTGGTTGCCCTGGCTTCTATCCTATAATGCGTATCATCTTGTTTTCCATTCTCTATGATTATGCCATATCACCTACAGTAACCAATCAATAACATTAAATACCTGGGTTTAAGTTAGTGATGTGTCGAAACATAATCAGGACACGACATGAGACTTAAGAGTTGACAGTTGAGACTTGAGACATGATCTAAAACCATTCCTGAGTTAGGTTGTGAACCCCTCAAATGAAGAAGAAAGAATTTTGAAGAGTCCGTCTGGGTTATCAGTATGTACCTATCAAAATGATCCAACGAACACGGGTTTAGAGCACAAAGAAGTAAAATTACTAAATCAGAAACAAGAAATTATTATATCAAAGATTAAAATTTTCACAATAAAATATCCTTGTTGTTTTCTCCCATATTAGGTTTATTCTAATCAGATCAGTTCTAATCAATTATGATGTTCTGTTCTGATCCGTTCTGATCAGATCAGTTCTGTTAGTTCTGATCAGACAGTTCTGTTCTGATCAGTTCTGATCAGATCATTCTGCTCTGATCAGCTCCAGTAATAGTATCCTTGTTGTTTTCTCCCATATTAGATGTGTTCTGGTCAGATTAGTTCTGATCAGTTATGATGTTCCGTTCTGATCAGATCAGTTCTGTTCTGATCAGTTCAGATCAGATCAGTTCTGTTCTGATCAGTTCAGATCAGATCAGTTCTGTTCTGATCAGTTCTGATCAGATGAGTTCAGTTCTGATCAGTTCTGATCAGATCAGTTCTTATCGGTTCAGTTCTGACCAGTTTGTTCAGATCCGTTCTGTCTTAAGGATTTCAGTTTCAACCTGTTCATAGAGCTGCTTCTACTTCACATTCTGTAGATCCAAATATCTTCTACTGAATTTTTTTTCTCTTATTGTGCTAGCTAGGTATTTAAATACATGAAACCATTCTCTCTATTCTTGATAAGTTTATAGAGAATAAGAATATTCAAATCACTATCACCACTAATCAACACATCTACCATATTTATTGTCGCTTATTGTCACCTTATAGATTTTTTGTTTTTTCTTTATAAGGGTTGTAAATTGTAATATTCTTCGTTAGTTTCAACACCTATTTGCTTATTATTTGACACTAGTATGTGCCCGTGCTAATGCACGGGAACTTAAGATTTTAAAAAGTTAACTAAATATTATTTGCCTTTCTTATACTTGTACTTAATTATATTTTTTTGGTTAATATATTTTTACTTACCATTTCAAATTTGTATTTTTACTTACCATTTCAAATATGTATCTTACACAGAAGCATTGGAAGCTTTGGACTTTAGTTCAAGTGGCCGCCGGTTTTAAGCTTCTTCGTGGAATTTGGGATCTACTTTATCCCAACATCTCTCTCCCAAGCGTTTTACAGGTGCTTAGTGTTAAATTTGACATTCTTATTATTATGAAGAATTTTCCTTCATTTTTCTAATCAACTTGTGGTTGTGTGTAAGTGATAAAAAGATTAAATCATACATATTATCAAACAAAAAATTTGAGTGCAATTATTAGACTCCTGCCTTGGATATTTTCTTTTAGCTTTTACCATCTTATTCATTATGTTGAAATTTTGTGCTCATAAATGAGTGAAACTCGCATGCTTTATTTTCCTTGTTGAATTCACGTGCAGTTGAAAGTATGACCTTCTATGCTAAAAAAATATAATATGGAGTTAATGGAAATGAAGTTCTAGTGAGAAGACGAATATAGGAACCAAATATTAGTCACTAGTGAAGAAGAATTAAAGAAGAAACATAAAGTTATGTCATGTGCTTTTCAGAATCAATTTATAACATTTGGTTTTGTAGAAATCCTGTTGTTTTTAAGAAGGCTTTTAAATCAGTAAATGCTTTTGTAAAAGAGATCTTGTTTAAGGTCTCTTGTAGAAGCACTAATTAGATTATTGGTAATATCTTAGGTTGGATAGGTGCCTCTGTTAGAGGTGATTTTGTTTGGTGGCCCTCGATTAATGTAACCTTGATGTTTCAAGGTCTCTTTTGTTGTTAATAAAATCATTGTTAATTGCCAAAAAAAGAAAGCATAAAGTTATGTTATGAATTATATGTTATATCAAGGTTATAAGAATGATCATAACGTTTACCTATAAAATTTCATATTATACAACGCATATTACTAATTATATATCTTATTACTATACTATTTTTCGTATAGATATGGATACAAGTTGGATAGATCTACCCACTGGCCACCCTGAATATGTCGATGGTTGTATGCAATTCATTGCGTTTGCCAAGCAAGGTCTATTCGAAGGAAAAATTAGATGTCCATGTAAGAACTGTAAGGTGGATAAATGGTTCCCGATTAATGATGTAGAGCGACATATTTTGTTTAAGGGGTTTTATAAGTCGTATAGAAATTGGATCTTTCATGGTAAAGGGGATATGGTTCAACGTATGTTAGGGAGTGATGGAGGGAGTACTAGTGAAGGATCCCTTGGTAATCAAAGTGGGTTTGTAGGTCGAGATAATATGGGAGGACTATTAAGATCAGCTTTTAGTGTTAATGTGCCACCCAATTTTCCAACTTTTGAAGCAAGAGAGGATGGTGAATGGACTGAGGAGCCCGTGTCATACGACACAGATGTTGAATATGATGATTCTACAATAGAAGAAGATGCGACATATAAGAAGCTACTTCAAGCTTCTGAGGAGAAATTATATGAGGGGTGTATTAATTTTTCAAAGTTATCTTTTCTTCTACACTTATTTCACTTGAAGTGTATGCATGACAGGCTAAATCGCACTCCTATCAAAGATAAACCTAACGTTCACCAACTAAAAATGTAGCAAGGGAAGCAGGGATCGTATCCACAGGGAAACAATGTTCTTTCCACTATTAATTAACTAATCTAGACTACTGGTAACAAAGAATTGGATTGGTTTGTATATTAAGCTAAGGCAAATAATCAAACTGGAATATAACAATATTAAGGGAATCTAGGGCAGCGGTTCACCATAAATGCAGACCGGGATTGGACAACGGACAATAACAATTAATTAACAATCATAACTAGGAAAACATGCATCTCTCGAATCTTATGAATTCCTTAGGATATAACAACTAGCGGGCTCTCGCTACGTACTAGAAATAATTCCTATCTAATAGCCACAGACCAAAAACATCAGATTTATACCTCTCGGCGCATAATCTAAGGTTAATCAAACTCAAATCAAAATAGTCCGGCCGAACAGAATTGACGAGCAATAATAATAAGCTATAGAAATTATAATCAATCAATCAAATAATCAAGTCCACATATAATCCCAATCATGCATTCATGGATCTCCTAAACCCTAGAAATTAAACTACTCACTCATGATAACTAATAACAAAGCGATTAACATAATGGAAAACATGATCAATGCAATAGAATAAATTAAAGTAAGAAACAATACCGACTTGAAGAACAATGGAAATTGAAAGCTTGCGTTTTTATATAAATCGAACTAAGTGTTTGAATTGATGTAGAGAGAAAAATAAAACTTAGAAAAATAAACTAAGGGTTTTGTGCTGGAAAAATAAGATGTCCGTCAAAAATAAAACAAGTTTGCTTATATAGTTTTGCCAAAATAAGGCCTAAAAACGGAATTAAAAACGCGAAAAACTGCTGGAGGTTGGCGTCGCCCGATCGGGCGACGCTTCGCCCGATCGGGCGAATCACTCGATAGTCGGCCTGATCGGGCCAAAATCCGCCCGATCGGGCGGATTGCGAAATCTCCACAAAGCCTCCAGATTGACCGCCCGATCCGCATCGGGCGAGCTGCGCCCGATCGGGCGCGCGTTGATGAACTTGGCTTGCTTATAATTCCGCCCGATGGTTGCATTTCGCCCTCAGCTTCCAGGGCGATTTGCAATCTTCAATGTATTTCGCCCGTATCACCAAGTCTAACTCCCGGGGCTCAACCATAAGCATCTAAGGCTCCCGAAAGTCGACGATGGAGGTCCCGAACTTCTCGGACTCATATAGTGGCCTTGATCAACAATGAAACGGGTCTAAAACGACCAATTTCTCATAATCAAACCTGAAACTCAAGGCACACTCAATAACACACATTAGTACTAGAAACGGCTCCTAAGAGCACGTTTGATACATAAAAGTACTAAGGGACGGGGGTAAAAAACTCTATATAAAACGCATATATCAAACTCCCCCAAGCTAGATCTTTGCTTGCCCCTAAGCAAAGAAATCATCGATGAATACATAAATCAACTTCACCCCAAATACATCTAAAAACAATGGATACGATTCAAGGCAAAATCCAACAAGCATGCATCAATGTCAACCAATCAAATTCATTCAACCGCCAATCCACCTCAACAATCGTCACGCAAAGCGAACCACAAGTGTACAATGGAATTCAAGACTAGTGCTCACACACTCGTCACTCATTTATGTGGCGGATAAAAAATGTACCCGTTCGCTCCCCTCCCAACATATATGTGTACAATGCCCTCCCAAACTCACAACACTCGTGTGTCTAGAAAAACATGCACTCAACCTAGTAGTCGACTCGGAATGTGTCATGTCATAACTTGCATTGATAAACAACTACTTTCACATTAATATGACTCTATGCACAAAGGTCGGAAGGTCTTCAAAGCTTGTAATGATAGGCTTAGGTAGAGGTGCGGTAAATTTGGGTAAAACGTGAGCTTAAAGCCTTGGCTTTGGGGAGCATAAATCCTAGCAAAACCATGGTCAACCACAAATGAAGACCACAACCACAACTTCCCACTCAACACATGATGAAACAACAAACAAACCACACTATACTTTCTTGCCTTTCTTTCACAATTAAAATCAATCACTCATAAAGATAAGAAATTACAATACTTGAGTGTAACAATGTTTTGAATTTTTCTGAGAGTAATGAATTTTTTTCTTTTTTTTTTTTTTTTTTTTTTTTTTTTTTTTTTTTGGAAACCTTCATATTTTCTATTCTTCTCATCTCTTTCACTCTTCATTATTTTTTTTTTCTCTTTTTCAAACAACAAGATAAGAAGAACTCCCTTATTTCCTTTTCAACACTCACTTTGTGCTCAAAACTAAGCACACTACAACTCCCTCACCTCACTTACTATTAGCTCCCCCAAGCTAGGCTTGGGACTAGTAACCAATGGGACTTTCATGGGCTTGTAATATGGCTAGTCACCGAATAAAGGGGCACAAGCAACAACATGGGTAGAAAAGGAGGGGACAAATGTATCTAATTTCATCTGAAGGCTACCTAAATAGAAAAATGCCTTCGTCCTCCACAATGTGCATGTATATGAGTCATAAAACACTACTAATAGTTGCAAATCAATACTCAAAATCAATGACACACCAGGAAGCTATCACACATCCTAACCAAATCAACTAGTCAAGCACCAAGTCCACAAATAGTTGGTCAGAGTTGACTCATGTTAAGGCATCAAAGCAATCGAATATCAAATCATGGCTAACGCATCCACATTGCTCGTCATCAAATACCAAGAATCAAAACAATTTTCAATTCAAAGGGGCACAGGGAAGCATGATATTGTATTCATCGGAACGTATTTTTGTATTTTTGTATATTTTTTTTTTTTTTTTTTTTTTCTTTTTCAAAGCAATAAACTAATTTAGAAAGCATTAAACATACCAAAATAAACACACTAAAATAGAGAAATGCGAAAATAAAAGAAAGACATGCCTACAATGTAGAAAGAAAGACATACCTACAATGTACAAGTAGTGTGAAACCCCCCCCAAACCAAATCAGACAATGTCCTCATTGGCTCAAGGGTATCGAACCTCATCATCAACATCATCTCGGCATCACTGATGGCCTTGGCCATCATTACCAGCATCATCACCATCATCTCGGCCAGCATGCCCACTAGGACCCGCTCCCCACCCTCCGTACTGGGTGGGTGTGAAGGTGCCCATAGAACCCGGAGCTCCATATCCCTCCGCGGGATAGGTAAACCAGGTAGGGTGCTCGTAATCTGGGGCAATATAGCCCTGCCTGGCATACTGATCATAAAATGGGAACATGGTCCTCTGGTGATCAGCTGCGAACTCCCGGAACCCGAGCTCAAGTCTGCTCAACCTCTCATCAATGGACCCCTGATCCTCATGAACTACCGGGCCACTCTGGGGCCTCCCCGTGTCTCGACGCCCCCTCCTGAAGTAGGTGCGAGGCTCTGGCTGGTACTGATGGGGCTCTGGCTGAGGGTCAGGCTGAGGCTCTCGCTCAAATCCAACAAATAGATAATGAGCCTGACCGGGTCTGAAACTAGTGCGGCCCTGAGGGTCAGGCAAGGTGAAAAGCCTGTTTCCCTCGAACATCCAGTACATGGCTCCCGGCCTAAATAACCCGTGCTCCCCCTGCAGCCTACGGAGTCCAGCAAAATAAGCCAAATCAAGCAAGTTGCTACCCAGAACTGGGATCTGGTTAGCCTCAGTAAAATTGGCCGTGGCCATGGCTATGTGGGTGATCAACCCACCAATGGTAATCTTGGTAGTATGTGTGGAGGTGGCTATGGAGTAAAATTGAGAGGCCATGTGATGTGCAAGGTTCATTTTGTAGCTCTCCTCTCCTTCGAAAACGTAGCCACCTAGGATCTCTAGCTCCGTACTTCTAATGTTCTGGGTCTCATCCCTACCAAAGATAGTAAATCCTAGGAACCTGTAAAAGACAATGGGTACTGGGTGTTGAATCTTGGAAGCATGCAAATGTTGCATACTCCCGGGATTATCATTGCCCGTAAGCTTTCCCCACATGGTACAGTTATTGTGAGTCTCCTTGGGTTTCCTACTATATGTGGTAGACAATCCAAAAATTCTACCAAAATCAGATAAGCTCATGGTGTAGGTTCGGTTCATGACACGAAATTGAACCGATGACACGGTTCGATAACCATCCCTACGAATATTAAAACTACTCAAAAATTCTAGAGTCAACCGCCTAAATGTGAGACGGAGCATACCATACATGCTACTCATACCAACACCAACAAAAACACGTTTTACATCACGCTCAATTCCCATTTCATGCAATGATTTTTGACATATAAAGCGAGTAGGGATTACCTCCCTCAATTTGAGGTGCATGAATCGTGCTCGTTGCTCCTCCGTAATAAAGATGACATCCGGAAAATCCGTGTCGGGCTCGAATTGCGGTGGTGGAGGTGGTGGTGTCGGTTCCCGAGCTCGGCTTGTGGAAGCCTCATGTTGATTTCTTGGTACCCTCGTGCATTTTCTTTGTGGTCTATTTGCCATTGATGAAAAATCTGAATTTTTGAGTTTTTTGAGTTTTTTTTTTTTTTTTTTGGGTGAATTTGGGGATTTTGTGGGGATGAGTGAAAACTTAAATCGATTAGGTGTAGGTTGTAGAGGATGATGAGGAGATGATTTTGATGAAAATTTTGTTGAATTTGGTGGAGAATTGAGGGAGATATGGTGGTTGGAAGTTTTTTTGAGGTTGGGGTTTAATGGAGGGAGAGAGAGAGAGTTAGGTTGAAGATGAAGAAGAAGTGAAGAAAGAAAGAAGAAACCGTGTACTTGTCGCTGAAATCGCATCTCGCCCGATCGGGCGACATTCCGCCCGATCGGGCGGTTTGCGATCCTTTTCTTCTGATCCGTACGCGCCCGATCGGGCGCAGCTCGCCCGATCCGGATCGGGCGATTTGCGATTGCCTCTTTTCTTTACTTTTTCTGCCCAGAATTCCTCCTTGACTTTTCCACGAATTTTCCTCAACCGCCCGATCGGGCAAAATAATTTCGCCCGATCGGGCATTCCACTCGCTAGACAGCCCGATCGGCATCCTGCGCCCGATCGGGCAGAAATAAGCTTTATGAAAATCATCCGTGCGCGCCCGATCGGGCGCAGCTCGCCCGATCCGCATCGGGCGATTTGCAATGTGCTTGGCCTTGAGCTTAATTTCACTTTCTCGAACTTGGGGCTTTAGGCCTGCACATTAAGAAACACCCAAACAGCGTAATGCCCTCTTCTCGCCTCACTAACACCAAAAACAATACTTAAACACACGTAGGTAATAGAAATACTTAAACACACGTAGGTAATGGAAAATACTAACTAAACACACAAAAATTAGAATCAACAATCAAGCTTATACTACTAAGGCAATAAATGGATAATGAAATACTCATCCCCTATGAGATTGATGTAATGTCCCCATTACACAATCTCCGTTTATGCGCAGACAATAGACATGAAAGGGATGAGAGCCACGACAGCTCATCGAATGGGGGCACCAAAGATGGTGCCACCTGGTGTCACATCGATTACCTTGGATGAGCTGTGTGGTGCGGGAAGTGACAGATCACGACCCCGATCGTGAACACGATGTCCACCGTTTACAGAACTTTCGGCCCCTTGGTTCGTGGCATCATCAATCCGTCCCTTCTTTCGAACCCATGCCGAAGAGTGTATACTCCGATCACCTCCACCTGCAAGACAATTTGAAACATGTGCTTTTTCCGAGGAGTTATTAGAGTTAGTATGAGTCAATTCGGTATTAAAATAATCATTAGAAATATTGACTCCAAAACATGACTCCTCTACCATAGGGTTCTTAGCAACATGGGTTAAATTGAAAGTAACCTTATCATCTCCCACATTTAGCGTCAACTTGCCATTCTTGACATCTATGATTGCCCCCGCAGTGTGTAGGAAAGGCCGACCTAAAATAATAGGAATTTGCCTATCCTCTTCCATGTCTAATACAACAAAATCAACAGGAATAAAGAATTTACCTACTCTAACAGGCACATCTTCTAAGACACCTAGGGGGTATTTTACATATCTATCGGCCATTTGCAGAGTTATGTTGGTAACTTTTAAATCACCCATGTTCAACTTAGTACATACAGACAGGGGCATGACACTAACACTGGCACCTAAATCACATAAGGCTTTGTCAATAAAAAGGTTGCCAATATTACACGGGATAGAGAAACTCCCGGGGTCCTTCAACTTGGGTGGAGACTTATTTTGTAGTAAGGCACTGCACTCCTCAGTAAATGCAACAGTCTCCACCTCACTAAATGCTCTCTTCCTAGTCAAGATGTCTTTCATGTATTTAGCATATGCAGGTACTTGAGTAATTAATTCAGTGAAAGGGACTGTTACCTGCAGATTCTTTACCACTTCTAAGAACTTACCAAACTGCTTGTCTAGCTTGTTCTTTAGCTGACGATGAGGGAAGGGAAGTTTGATAGGTGGAACTTGTATCTCAACTTTCTTCTCAACCCCTGTGTCAGCTTCCTTATCCTTGACCACCTTCTCACTTTCTCTTGGCACAGCACCACTAACAGATACTTCAACCCCTTCCTCTATAGTCATAGGTGGCCCATCATACTCATATCCACTCCGCAGAGTGATAGAATTTACAGACTCTCTGGTCACAGGCTGTGAAGGGAGTTGACCTTTGGGTCTCTCTGCAAGAGCGGTAGCCATTTGTGCCAACTGTTTATCCATGATCTTGTTATGAGCAGTGAGGGCATCGATTTTGGCATCCTTTTCGCTTAGAGATCTCTGCAATTCCAACATCATGTTCCTCATCTCTACAAGCATGGGATCAGGTTGTGTGGGTTGAGGTTGTGGTGGTAAGCCAGGTGATCCACTAGGTTGCGAGTTGTAGTTGCTCCGCGGTTGGTAGGGTTGTTGTGGTGGTGGAGGGTGTTGAATCTGGTGGGGGTTCTGAACATTAGTACTCCTATATGATAATAGGGGGTTGTTTTTATACCCCTCATTGTATGAGTTGGAATACGGATTGTTCTGCTTGTAGGACTGGAATGCATTGCATTGTTCGATGGAGCTTCGGCATACCTGTGCATAATGGCCCTGCATCCCACAACTATTACAGACATTAGCAGATTGGGCACTTATTGCAGCGACACTAGCATGTTGGGTGGATTGGGAAGATGCGATCTGTATATTGTCGAGCTTGTGATGTAGGGCAGTTAGCTGAGCAGTAAGCTGTTCAATAGAATTCATCTCATGCTTAACACCTCGGTCGGCAAAACCTCTAGGATTCCCATATTGGGCACTATGGATGGCCATCTCCTCAATCACCTCCAAAGCTCTAGGCACCTCCAGTTGCATGAATCTTCCACTGGCAGCTGAATCCAAAAGACACCTAGATTCATTACCCAGACCATTGTAGAACTGCTGAACCAGGAACCAGCCATCTAAACCATGGTGTGGGCACTCCCTTTGCAAGTCCTTGAATCTCTCCCAAACTTCGAACAAACTCTCATCTACTTGTTGAGAGATACCTAATATCTGACCCCTCAGACGAGCTGTCTTCTCAGGTGGGAAATATTTAACATAGAAAGCAAGGGCCAAAGAATTCTAATCGGTGATTTTCATAGCTGCGCGGTTGAGACTGTTAATCCATAGCTTGGCCTTCCCACTCAATGAAAATGGAAAGAGTATCTCCATAGTCTTCTCCGGTGTTAAATTCTTCTGCTTAATGGTGGCACAATACTGAATGAAAGACTGAATGTGGAGATTGGGGTCTTCACCCTTTTCCCCACCGAATTGGTGTCTCTCGATCATGTTTATCAGCTGGGGTTCAATCTTGAAATTCTCGACCGCAATGGAAGGCATGATTACCTTGGGAAGCATAGACAGACTTGGTTTAGAATAGTCTGTAAGCCTTGGCACAAGTGGGGGTGGTGGTGCTTGGTCACCCATCTCTGAATCTGTATGGAATAGATTGCTAATCAGATAGTCGGATTCAGAGTCAGAATAGTCTCTCAACTGTTCAACGAATCTACGCCGTCTACGAAAGGTCCGTTCAGGTTCAGGATCGAACGAAGTCAGATCGCTGGTATGGACAGTCCTGGGCATAAACAAGCAAGAACTAGAAAACAGTCGTGAGATCCGGTCTCAAGGAACGGGAGTCCCTTGAGAAGTGACAAACAATAATCCAGAAAAACAATTAATAACAGAAAATAAAACCGTTTCCCCGGCAACGGCGCCAAAATTTGACAGGCTAAATCGCACTCCTATCAAAGATAAACCTAACGTTCACCAACTAAAAATGTAGCAAGGGAAGCAGGGATCGTATCCACAGGGAAACAATGTTCTTTCCACTATTAATTAACTAATCTAGACTACTGGTAACAAAGAATTGGATTGGTTTGTATATTAAGCTAAGGCAAATAATCAAACTGGAATATAACAATATTAAGGGAATCTAGGGCAGCGGTTCACCATAAATGCAGACCGGGATTGGACAACGGACAATAACAATTAATTAACAATCATAACTAGGAAAACATGCATCTCTCGAATCTTATGAATTCCTTAGGATATAACAACTAGCGGGCTCTCGCTACGTACTAGAAATAATTCCTATCTAATAGCCACAGACCAAAAACATCAGATTTATACCTCTCGGCGCATAATCTAAGGTTAATCAAACTCAAATCAAAATAGTCCGGCCGAACAGAATTGACGAGCAATAATAATAAGCTATAGAAATTATAATCAATCAATCAAATAATCAAGTCCACATATAATCCCAATCATGCATTCATGGATCTCCTAAACCCTAGAAATTAAACTACTCACTCATGATAACTAATAACAAAGCGATTAACATAATGGAAAACATGATCAATGCAATAGAATAAATTAAAGTAAGAAACAATACCGACTTGAAGAACAATGGAAATTGAAAGCTTGCGTTTTTATATAAATCGAACTAAGTGTTTGAATTGATGTAGAGAGAAAAATAAAACTTAGAAAAATAAACTAAGGGTTTTGTGCTGGAAAAATAAGATGTCCGTCAAAAATAAAACAAGTTTGCTTATATAGTTTTGCCAAAATAAGGCCTAAAAACGGAATTAAAAACGCGAAAAACTGCTGGAGGTTGGCGTCGCCCGATCGGGCGACGCTTCGCCCGATCGGGCGAATCACTCGATAGTCGGCCCGATCGGGCCAAAATCCGCCCGATCGGGCGGATTGCGAAATCTCCACAAAGCCTCCAGATTGACCGCCCGATCCGCATCGGGCGAGCTGCGCCCGATCGGGCGCGCGTTGATGAACTTGGCTTGCTTATAATTCCGCCCGATGGTTGCATTTCGCCCTCAGCTTCCAGGGCGATTTGCAATCTTCAATGTATTTCGCCCGTATCACCAAGTCTAATTCCCGGGGCTCAACCATAAGCATCTAAGGCTCCCGAAAGTCGACGATGGAGGTCCCGAACTTCTCGGACTCATATAGTGGCCTTGATCAACAATGAAACGGGTCTAAAACGACCAATTTCTCATAATCAAACCTGAAACTCAAGGCACACTCAATAACACACATTAGTACTAGAAACGGCTCCTAAGAGCACGTTTGATACATAAAAGTACTAAGGGACGGGGGTAAAAAACTCTATATAAAACGCATATATCAATGCATCACTGGTCCATTGAATCTTTCAATATGCTCTTGAAGCTGATTTTAGATGCATTTCCTCAAATACTTGATTTTCCCTCGTCTTATTATTACAGTAAGAAAATGATAAAAGACTTGGGCCTTAGGTATGAAAAAATTGATGCTTGTCCTAATGATTGTATGCTGTATTGGGGTGAATTTTTAGAGAAAGACAAATGTCATGTTTGTGGTAAATCGAGGTGGAAAACAACCAAGGGTAAGAAGGGTGACGATGTAAGTGATCAAGGTACGAATACTTGTAAGAAAGGTGTGCCAGCTAAGGTAATGCGATATTTTCCTCTTATCCCAAGACTAAAAAGAATCTACATGTCATCAGAAACAGCAGAAGATATGAGATGGCATGATACAGAGCGATTGGGTGAAGATGATAAGAAGATTTTGAGGCATCCTTCCGATGCCTTAGCGTGGAAGGCATTTGATGAGCGTTATAGAGATTTTGCATTAGACCCTCGTAGTGTTCGATTAGGTCTTGCGAGCGATGGGTTTAATCCATACCGTTTAATGAACACTACTTATAGTACATGGCTAGTGGTGTTGATTCCTTATAATCTTCCACCATGGCTATGTATGAAACCATCTTCTTTCATTTTGTCCACACTTATTCCCGGAAAAGCAAGTCCTGGAAATGATATTGACGTGTATTTGCAACCATTAGTTCATGAGTTAAAATTGCTGTGGGGAGGGGTTGAAGCTTTTGATGCTTTTGACGGAGTGAAATTTAATTTGCGCGCGGCTCTGCTTTGGACTATTAATGACTTTCCTGGCTATGCAATGCTCTCTGGTTTGAGCACAAAAGGTTACAATGCATGTCCTATATGCATGGATTCCACACCTTCTGATAGATTTGGGAACAAGATTTGTTATTGTAGCTATAGAAAATGGTTACCCGCAGATCACCCATATCGACGTCAGGGTGAAAAGTTTTGTGAGAAGTTTGGAACTAATGAGTTGGGTGAAGCCCCATCTCGTCCTAGCGGCACTGATATATTGAGGCAACAAGAAAAGGTCGAGTATGTTTATGGAAAGTCAAAGGCACCACCGAAAAGGAGACAAAGAGGACATACTGATAACAATGATGTCCAAGATGAAATTGTCTTTGGTACCAAGAGAAGCATATTCTTTGATTTGGTGTATTGGGAGCATAATCTTCTAAGGCATAATTTAGACGTTATGCACATTGAGAAAAATGTGTCTGAGAATCTTTTGGGAACACTTCTTAGTATGGATAAGAGTAGAGATAATAGGGATGATCGAGAAGCCCTTGAAGCATGGAGAATAAAGACTCACCTTTGGCTTAGTGCTGATCATAATGGAAATGAATACATGCCTCCAGCTTCCTATTCTATGTCTAGGGAGGAAAAAGAGAGATTCTTAACTGTTTTGCAGAAACTTAAAGTTCCGGATGGATATGGATCCAACCTTTCTAGTTGTGTGAATATGAAGCAAAGGAAGTTGATTAACCTCAAGAGTCATGACAACCATGTTCTAATGCAAGATATCCTCCCCGTCGCCTTAAGAGCTTCTAATGCTACAAAGGTGATTGACTTGTTGGCTAGATTGTCTTCGTTTTTCAAGAAGTTGTGCTCCACCAGTATTGATCCAGATGATTTAGATGGTCTTCAAGATGTAATTGTTTTAACTCTTTGTCAGTTGGAAATGGAGTTTTTGCCTTCATTTTTCACAATCATGGTCCATTTGTTGATTCACTTAGTGGAGGAGGTTAAACTTGGTGGACCAGTGCAATACAGATGGATGTATCCCATTGAAAGGTTTATATCTTACCTATGTGAATTATATATTTTTTTATTAAATAATTTACATTTATTATATACAAATATTTTATTTGAAAGGTACTTGTCCCATTTGAAGTCACATGTAACCAATAAAGCCCAACCTGAAGGATCTATTGCGGAAGGCTACCTTTTAGAGGAGACAATTAGGTTTTGCTCGAGATATCTTCAAGGTGTTAAGACCATCTTCAACATGCCTAAAAGGATGGATGATGACATTTCAAATTCTGATGATTACTTATTTAATTCCGGCGGTCGAGTCATTGGAAAGGAGGTCAGCATTCGCCTTGATGGTCAAAGCTTAAAACAAGCCCATCGCTACGTTTTACTTCACTCTGATGAGATCAAAGGGGATCTAGAGTAAGTATTATGTTGGTTTTCTTTTGAATAACAAATTTTGTAATAAATCACTCTTATGTTTTTTCTTCTTCCATGAAGTGAATTTTTAACCGAGAAGCGTCAAATGAACTTAGAAATTTCCGTCGCGGAGAGTGATGAAAGTAAATGGATCATCAATGAATTTGGAGGGTGGCTGCGAAACAAGGTTACTTAAGTTCTTTTAATGTTAATACATACTTCTGTTTTTGAAAAAATAAACTTTATTTGATATAATTAAGTATTATCGTAGGTACATTTCATAGATGCAACCACCGAAGATGGGAAACTAAGAAAAGCTTTGGCGGGTGGTTTGCATTCTTATGGTAGAAAATTAAAAGGATACATAATCAATGGATACAAATTCCTTTCCACTGATCGCGATTGTCGTCTTTTGACACAAAATTCTGGAGTTATGGTTGAAGCGGATGGAGTGGCATACTACGGAAAAGTGATGGATATCTATGAATTAAATTACTATGGAGATTATAAAGTTGTATTGTTTCGTTGTGATTGGGTAGACATTCGTAGGGGTGTAAGAACATATCCAAACGGCGGAGTATGTGTCAATTTCTCTAAATTGATGCATACTGGACGATTATTGCAAGATGATCCATTTGTCTTCTCATCTCAAGCAAAACAAGTTTTTTACATAGAAGATGAGATACAAAAAGGATGGTTCCATGTTGTTAAGAATAAGCCTAGAGATTTGTTTGATTTAGGTGATTCTTTACCAGTAGCGGAAGAGGGTAGGGCCGATTGATCATGCTTATTTATTTTACGCCGTTATTCTTTGTATTTGTATTCTATTGATTCGATCTATGGACTTATTATCTTTTATTTTCAATGTACTAGTTATATCATGCTCTTTTCCGGAAGCTCTTGGGTTACTCTCTTGTATTGTCTCTTGGTTATTGGGATTATTGCATAATAAAGTAAGGATTGAGGTGAGTGACTAATGAAGGGAAAGATTTAAAGGAAAGACTGGGATGATGGATTGTGGATAAATCTGCAATTCAGCAATATGATATCTGAATTTAGTTTAATGTTTGAAACAACGTTTAATCTTATATCATTCACCTTAATTAGGTTTGCAGATTAACACATTTATTTCTCTGTACACCCATATATAGTGGTGAGCCTATTGACGGTTTCACCCCTATGAATGTCTTCACAATGTAGCATGGCTGAAGTTTGTAGCAAATTACTGAAATTTTATTCAAAATAAAACTAACTAAAGGCTGAGCATCTGCAGCTGTGCTGCTGGTTTCAAGCTGAGTTCAGCCTTTTCTTCAAGTTGTTCTGGGTAGGGTTCTCTAATCTGTTCTGATGTTCTTTTCTGATGTATGCAGGGGCTGGTTTTTTTTCTCTTGCATTTTGGTTCTTTTCTCTTGCAGTCTGGTTGCAGGCGACTTATCGATTGAGGTCTGCTACTATCTTTTTACGTTACAGTTGATTCTTCTGTGTTGGGTGGCTTCTTAAGTGTTTCAGCTTCCTGTTGTGTTGACTTCCCGCCTGCTATGCTAATATTTATGAGTAGATTGCTTTTGCAACTCAGTAGCAGGCAACTTACTATTTAGAAGCTTAATATAGATGTGGAGTTAATTGGTCGACTATGAACCAAAGGATAAGTCTCATGTATTGTTTCTCTTGTCTTTGTGATAGAATGGATAGATGTGTGTGTGTGTGGCGGGGGATGCTTCGATGCGTTGCTTTGAAATAGACAGTAAATCTGGTTGTGTAGGCAGCTTTGTGGGATATACCAAGTCACCTTACCTTTCACGTTCCTTATTTGTAACTAATTTTACTTAAAGAAAACTAAGCTTAGATAGGAATTTCACCTCCCAGATGCTGCAGCAGCAAAGAACTTCTCTGTTCTGCGGATCGGTTCTGGAACAACAAAATGTGAAGCCTGGTATGACCATTGATGAGAATCTCTGCAAAGTTTTCCTTTGAGACGCTTGATGAGTTGTTGGAACTCCTTTCTCTGTAGTCTATGTCCACAAAGTATGAAGTGTGCCGTTTGTTTATTTTTAACCTTTTCCAACTCAGGAATAATGTTTAAGGAACTTGAAGTTGCTGCATCGCTCTCATTTGCTGTCAAATTCGACTTACTGGTTCCATCTTTACTTACATCTTCATCATTATCAACAAACAGCTTACTTCTGATACATTCATCATTGTCTTGCACCTCATCAGTCTTGTTTAACACTAGTGTGCCACGCCTCTTTTTCCCCGCTATTTTACCAGCATGTTTTCCACCCTTACTAACTGCATCACTCTCATTGATTGTCAAATTGGACTTAGTACTGATCTGCTTTCCACCATCAACATTCGTTTTATTTGCATCGCCCTCATTGACTTGCACCTCAGACTTGTTTAACACCAGAGTACCACCACGCCTCTTCTTCCCAGCTAATTTACCAGCAGATTTAACACCCTTACTAGTACTTTGATCATTTGCAAGAACAGGTTCGTTTTCTTTGTCAAATTTCGTTTAATCAAGATGACAGTCTTGTAAAGATAACAGTTTTCTAGATTGATGTACTGTTTTTGGATTTGTTCTTGTCCAAGGGTCCCAGAGTAAACTTGGTGTGCATCGGGATTCAGTCTCAGTTTGTCCTTGGCCAGTAAGATTGCAGCCTGGCTGCATTTGCTGATATGCCAGGAGTTCTCTCTATAGGAGAAGTTGTCTCTTGGTTTATAGATCAGTGAATTTCTAGACAAAAGAAGTATGAGTCAATTTACTGCTAATCTGTGGTTCCATCTAGGATTTTGTTAGTGTTTTCTGCTTCCATCTGTTTATAACAAGGTTTTTGAGTTGGTTGCTTATTTTGTTCCTTCTTTAGTTGATGGTAGATAATTTCCTAAGTCTAGAAAGATAGGGCTGAACATGCTTACCTACATTCTGAATTCCAACTCTGACATAAGAACGAAAACAATGCCACCAAATTTCCTGATAACGCCATTGTATATATATATACTATATGTTAAGATAGAGTTATAGTACCCTTAAAAAAAGAAAAAAGATGTAGTACCATACTACTAATACTAATAGTATCCTAATATTGATTGATAAAAATAAGTTTCTTGTTTTCAAGAAACACAAACCTGTCAAGTATTATGTTTAAAGAGTGTATTTTTTGTTTTATGGAGCAAATTCTTTTCTGAAAGAATAATGGTTTTGTAAAGATAAATATTCTATTTAATCCAAGTCATGGTGTATTCCATGTTATTAGGTTCTGCATTCTTTGATTATTGAGTCTCTATGTTCATAATCGAACTTATTGGCTGACTGCACTGCTAGATTTTTTACGGTAGTCCATAAGAATTTTGAGCTGTGTATTTAGTTGTGGCCTTACTAGTTCAAATTACACTATCATCTTGATTAGACAAAGTATTAATTAATCCCAGATATGCAGCTTGCTTATATCCTATTTACTATTTAGTGTTTCATTCTTATATTTGTTGGTTTCATCATTTTTTTTTTATTCATGGATGATTGTGTTTCTTACTTGCTGAACAGGAACTAAAAAGTCATGACTTACAGTACTAAAAGAACATTTTTAGCTACCGATGACAGATCAAGCCTTGGTGCATCGAAGTCACCCAAACCTTCTGATCCATCACCCAAATCTTCTGATCCATCCATCCAAAACTGGGGACCGTTCACCCCACCAACACTTGGAGTATCACAATCATTTGGGTCTGTTTCACAACCCATCAAACAACCCACAACTGCTAAAAAACCCACCCTTTCTACATCATCTCCTTCAATGGTTGCATCACAATCATCCATGCCTCGGTCTACTTCCATGATTTCAAAGCAAAAACTTAAGACATCATCAAAACTAGTTGTTACCCAGTCAAAACCATCCTCTAACCCATTACCACAATCAATTTCGCCAACTCTTACAGGAGCATCACAACCGCAAACAAAGGTTGCACAAATTAGATGGTCAAAAGGACCTTTGTTTCCCAACCTCATTGAAATAGCAGCACAAAAAACAGCAACAACGAATCTTGCAGCCTCACACCAACCTACTGTGTAAAGCCTAACCTGCAGAGTACTACTCAGCCTACTGTGAAGCCTATCCTCAAGCCTCCTATGCAGCCTACTACTCAAGCTACTGTGAAGCCTGTCATAGTTACCCGACAGCCTTCTCTGGAGCGGGACAAAGCTGCCCAACAACTTCATAAAGTTAGACATCAGCCTGAAAAAGCTTCACTCACAGGTACCAAACTACATTTGGAAAAAAGAGCGTTTGTTGCACCCATGAGGGCAACAAAATCTGTGATGTCACGACCTCCTACACCACCAATCACCATGTCAGGGAAAGATCGAGCCGGGAAGCTTGCTTCTGGTCAGGTGCCTCCAACTTACATGCATGTGAGTGAAAATGCATTTCAAAATCAATCTCCTCCATCCAATCATACTGAGGCTGAAGTTATGCCAACTTATAACTGGGAGGAATCTGAAGAATCAGCTCTAGAGAGTGATGAAGAATTGGATGAAAATGAAGGAAGTGATACTACTGTGAAAAAATCAATACCTCGACATCGGGTTATTGTTCAAAATTGGCCGTATCAGAGGGAGTTTGATGAGAAGAACGAGGTTATAGCTATAGGTAAACATGTCTCTACTTAATTTAAATATGGAAACTGTGAATTATATTGGTGATTTTTTCTATCTCATTTAACTCCATATCTCTGGCAGATGTTGAAGGAATACACCACCTTGTGAAAGGTTCGGTTATGCCTCGAGACGTTTGGCTTGATACACCGGGATTCAGATACATTGTTAAGTTCAATGAATTCAACCAACCTCTTCGAAAAGGTGGTAAAATCCTTGTGAGTTTCCTTGGAGATATTGCTAAAATAGATGACATGTGTCCAGTGGGATTGGATAGTTGGCGTGATCTGGACGCTAACTTAAGAGCTAATATAGTTAAAGCTATTCGGGTATGTGGATTTATCCTTCTTACACTTACATTAATTATAACAATAAATCCTAAAGAGTTCACATTTGGGGATGAAATGGAAACAAAATCATCAAAACATATTATTCTCAATGAAATTCTTCCATTCCAAAGAGAACTACTCATACTCAGTTGCATTTTACACGTCTCTAATGCACTACTTTGAATGCTAGTATCTTTCTAATCGACAAATAAGATAAAATTCCTGTTAATACTCACTTCAAAATAATTAACAATATCCATTATTCATAGAAATTCAAATAAAAAAACCACCAAATTAGAAATAAAGTAACAAAAATGCATCAAAAGAGTCACCTTGGGAAATGTACATCTGTAACTACATAAGTTTAACATCTCAAAGCATAAGAGTGTCATCAATTATTCGAGGAACTACCGTACTATATTTCACTATATATCTTAACACTTTCTAGCTTAAATAATTATTGTCAATTGGCCATGGTTAGACTTCTAAGTTACACTTTCTAATTTATTTAGTTACACGGGAATTTAATAGTTTAAAAAGTTAACTAAATATTTTGAGCCTTGTATTTAAACAATTCTTAGCCTTAATACTATTTCTTAGCCTTAATACATATACGATGTTTGAATTAAGGCCAATTTACTATATTCTAGATTGCCAATTTAGTAATGAGTAGTGACATGACTGGCATCAATAGAGGACTCGAGAGCTCTCTTGCTCTAACTTCCTACCCAATAGAACCTTAAAAAAGATGTCAGCTTCCTGTATACTCAACCCAGCCGAGAGCAGCTCATCTTTTTGAAACAACTCCCTCATATTATTATCTCTATTATTTCTCACAGTCGCAGAAATGAAACGAAATCAGAAAAACAAATAGAAAGAATGACAGGTGAGCAATTGTAAATATAATATCTTTTGATTGGAATCAATTCCATTTGATTGTAATTGATCACTGATTGGTCAAAGTAGTCTAAATTAGTTTGCATGATTGACGGTAAGTTTGGCACTTCTTCCGTTTTATATACTTGCAACATAATTTGGCACTTCTTCCGTTTTATATACTTGCAACATACTTTTTCACACAGTTTAACACTTACATTGAGTCCTTTTTCTTTGAAGAAACATTTTGTGATACCTGATGGGGAGCTAGTTAACACATCACTTTTAAACCGCATGGACAGACCATGGAAGCAGCATAGATACACATTGAAGAAAAAACATTTCGATCCAGTGAAAACTCCAGAACAGAACTTTGCCAATCTGCCTGATGGAGTCTCCTCTAAGAGTTGGTCGGATTTGGTTACATATTGGTTTACACCAAAGGCCATGGTTTGTTACCTCGAAAGATCCTAAATTTAGTAAGTTTAATTTATTTTATTCATGCTAACATTGATTTCTTGAAACTAGGAAAAATCTGAACTTGGAAAAAATGCTCGAGCATTACAAGATCGTAATCACAAGAGTGGTGCTACAAGCTTTGCTAATCGAAGAGCTGATTTGGTATGATTTTCTACCTTCTTTGAGTTGTTGCATTTTAGTTACTATAGATTCTAAGTAGATAGGAACATAAAACACAAAGATACTATAATCAGCCCTACTCCACAAGTTTGTTTATTTATTTGTTTCCTATAATTGCAGAAAAAGAAAGGGGAGTTTAGCGAATTGGCATTTTACAAATCAGTTTATGCCAATGATGGAAGCTTTGAAGAGGGCACACCCTCTCATCAATTTATGGTATCCATTGCGTTGAGCTTATTCAATCTTTCTCTAATCTATGCGAACTCCTTAATTCAATATTTCTCTTTTTTATAGTATCCAACATGATATGTGAAGACATTTCAATTTTTGAAAAGTGGCCAAATTCTTATTTGCTTATTTTCTCAGTTCATTAGTTTTTAGCTAGGTGAATCCTACTCTGCACTTTAGTTTAACAGGATCGGTAAATAGTGTCACTCTGGCGAGTTCATACACTCAGTAGTTGAACTGATCTGATCAGCACTGTTCTGATCAGAACTGATTTGATCTGAACAGAACTGATCAGTTCTGAATATTTCTGTTCCGATCAGATCAGTTTTGATCAGATCCGTGCTGATCAGATCAGTTAAAACAAGGCCTCTGATATCTATATATTTATATATTTCATTAGCATTAACAAATGTAACAAGGCCTCCGATCTTTTATCTTCTAGAGCTTACACTTCTGATATTCGCTTCTCATATTATCTAACAGGAGGAAGCAAACGATGAGGTCCAAGAAAACCTTGCGAGTTCCTCTTCTTCCTTGTCTAGGGTTGAAATTGAGAATGAGGTCTTTAATAGGCTTATGTATAAAGGTGAAATACCTAAACGTCCTCTGAATTATGGGTTTGGAGTGAAACAATGACATCTTTGGAGTGGAAGGTTTGCTAAGGAAAGAAGGGTCAAGCTATGTTAACAATGGTGCCGTGGAAGTGGAGAACATAAAAGGTGAACTATCAGCTGTAAAGAAGCAAAATCAGGAACTTGCACAACAAAATAAAGCTCTAAGCACGAAGTTTGATGAAACAACGCAGTCATTTAAAATGATTGCTTCTTTCTTAGGACAAGTTTTGAAGGAAGTACGCAAAGGAAATGTTTCATCAGACCTTTTAGATGGTGCGGAATCAGCAATACATATGGTTAGTCATTTTGCTTTAGAAACATGCATGTCTTACCGATTAAGTATTTGAATATTTGTTTTAGTACACTCAATGTAAAATGTATTCGACGTGGCTTATTAAAATGGTTTTTGTAGATTAATGATGATTCTGGCGGGAGTGGTGAAAAATAGGCCGAGACATGAGATGTGGACACTATTGCCAAAAGCAAGGTAATCTTATATGGACTTAACTATGTTGCTAAGCTTGAAATTTTTTGCGATTTGTGACCATAAACATGATTTATAACCCTATGTTTTTATGGACACATTCTGAACCTGCAAGCTAGATTTCCTTACTGTTTGAATTTGTTTGTTGTTCTACAACTTTATTGAACCTGTATAAAGCTCTGATTGAGCGTGTGCAAGAACTTATTGATTGCACATTACATTTTTGTTCCTTTTTGACTTTTTTTTGTACTTGGTTATGGTGTCAGTTGTTGGGCCATGTTGGCTAAGAAATGAATTTGCTGCTTTGTGATCGACACTAATCTATTGTTATCAGAATTAACTAAAGTACTGAATTAATTAATAGGCCAAGTAATGAAGTATTAACTGATGCTCCATTTGTTTCGCTGCTGTTTTTTAACAGCACCAAATTAAGAACCCCACCAGAATGTACTCTCACACCAAAACTGCAAACCTGAACTTTGCTACTGGCTATAATTACTGTTATGGCATTTAACACCTATTGCAGCTGTCAAACAAGGTAAAAGATAGTAGGGCCTAACAGATAACCAATAGTTCCAGGTCATGGCATCTCCTAGCTCTTACAACTTCATAACTCTTCACAAAGATGCTTGCAAGTGCTGCTGCTACTGTTCTGTTTTGAGCAACGGCTGCCACTTGGTGCAACCCTTTGCAAATGCGTCTTTGCTATCGTTACAAAAATAATTACCGAGTACTAAGGGTACAAATAAACCACCTACTAAGTATACAAAAATGGCTAAAAACAGCTAGAATTGATTCTGTTCCTACCTTTGGTGCATATAGGTAGTCCTAGGTAGATTTAACCAAATGATGCATAAGTTATGCTCTTGCATCACAACATAATTCAGACATCTAGAGAAGCTTGAGAGTTGGGGAGCAAGATGAGAAAATGTTTGGATATCCCAGAATATCTTCTTTGTGTAATGTGAAATTACAGGATTATCAAAAAGCTGACCCACAACCAAGTAATGACCTCCTTCCTATAACATATTCAGAAATGTAAATGGAAGAATATTTTGTTACTCTCCCTCTGCGATCTTTGATAGAAGCATCTTTACTCGAGGTGCCCGATTTTTTTACTCGAACCTGAGATAAAGTGTCACAGCAAAGTGTTGTTCTTTTCTCCAAACCCTTTACATTCTGAGATAAAGTAGCAGCCTCATAGTCCCAGTAGCTCTGATGCACTGGCTTTTCTTTGATATTTATCTAGATAGACAATGTCTTTATCTTGATTTTGGAATGTACTCTCTGTTGACTCCCTCGAGGAGTCATCCTCAATGTTGGTGATCTGTATATAGTGATCTGTGGATTAGAATAATGGACATGCTTAGTTCCGGAGGTTAAAAAACCGTTGTCCTCGTGTTAGAAAGCTAGCTTACTACTGAATTTTTTTTGTATAGAGTTGTACGTTTTTTATTACTAGCTAGCTTCTATGGCTTCTTTGTCCATGTGCATTGTTGTTTCTGCAGTAAATCAGATTGGTATCTGCTGTGGGTTTGTGCAATAGATTTTGGTGTGTGCGTAGGTTAGAGGTTGCCTTTGGATTTGTAGTCATTTATCTGCTAGCTGTGGGTTTGTGCAATAGATTAGGTTCGTCTTTTGCTTTTATAGGAGAGATGAGAAGAGGTTTATGGCAGGATACAACTGCTACCAGTGGCTCTGACTTCTGAAAGTGCTGATTTCATGACTATATGATCACGCATGGATAGAATTTGAGCCAACTTTATATCTCTTAGTAATCCAACTTGGATTATAGCAACAGCAACCATGCGCATGATTTTATCCCTGTGTATACCTGATCATACACATTTTTGCTAAAGGTTCGCAATGAGCTTGTTGTTAAAAAACGTCTCAGAGACTGCATTTTTTTTTTTTTTGACTTTGTTATTGTCTGGATTAATGGGGTGGGATTTGTAGTCTTTTATTTGTTGTGGGTTTGTGCAATAGATTTTGGTGTGTGTGTAGCTTCCTTTCTTTTCGGCTCTACTGGTTTCTGACGTTGAGATGGATGAGAGTTATTGGTGATGTTGTGACTAGTAATAATATATTTTTACCAAAAAAAATTGACATTAAATTTTCTTTGCAGATTAATTGATGATTCAAGCTATAATGGTGAAACTTAGATCAAGGGATACAAGTTATCTTCAAGCGCGCTAAGCTATCATGGCGATAGGATTTATTCGCTTAATTAGACTTAGTTGGGAAGTTGTTTTTCTTTCGTTTTTTACTATGTTGATCAGGGTAGAACAAATGATGTTAGAAAGTTGTTTTTGTATTTCTTTTATTTCAGTTTGAGTTGACAATACAAATTAATGCGTGGATGATTGTTAGCACTTTTTATAAAATACATTGTTGCTAATTAATTATTATTTTATGATAATGATTAATTAAGTTTTATTGTTCTCTCTCTCTCTCTCTCTCTCTCTCTATATATATATATATATATATATATATATATATATATATATATATATATATATATATATATATATATAATTTACTATATATTTGTGGATGTATATATATGTTATTATGCAAAGGCCGGCCGGAATGAAGAACAATATATGCTTTGAAATTGTGACGTTTAGGAGGTTCTAAATTTGTTTGGCGGTAAAAATATAGTATAAAATTGTGACCCTTAGAAGGGTCTAAATTGGTTTGGCGGAAAAAATATAGTATCAAATTGTGACCCTCAGAGGGGTCTAGATTTGGTGGAGTGAAAATGTTAACACTAGAAATGACTGAGTGAAGGGTCGAAAGATGCGTTGTTGTTGCGCGAAAGGAGAGTAAATAGCGACGAAGTAGATAGTCGAAATATTTCGACTAGACGAACCGTCGCAATATGGAAAATATCGACGCTCTGCAGCGAGGAAAATGGAGACAATATCGACGCTTTAAACCGCCAGAAAATATCGACCATCAAAATTTCGACCGTTCAGTGAAGCGTCGATATAAAAAATTTCGACGCCCTAGAGCGTCGATAAATACCAGAAAAAGCGTCAAAATATGCCGTGTTTTCCCGTAGTGAGATGATCACGGGGATTGTCCGTGGCTTTAAACTTTGGTAAGTCAGATGAACTAAACTTTTCTGGTAGTTTGCCAGGAAAAGGTTCAGGATCGAGGGAGAAGTACTTGCTCCCCATGGTTTGCTGTAGGACCATTTTTTCAATCCTCTTCTCGTTATCGAGGTCATTTTTGGCTTGTGCAGCCGCTAAGGCTTCGTTTTCCATTTTCAGTTGGCCCATAAGTTGGGTCATTTGGACCATCTGGTCTCGCAATTCTTCGATGGACATGTTTGAGGGTGCGAATCGAGGTTGGGGAAGCGGAGATCCTTGAAATGAGGGATGACGGACGGAGCTTGGAGTCACTAAACCTGGTGTTGGCGATGTATTTTCGAGACGCACTAACCTTTGATTTCCCGATCGGCACCAAGTGGCAGGACCAGTCCTATGCATAAGATAAGCTAAAGTTTAGGCCCCAAAGTTTCAAGCATTACTTAGTCTAGAATTTGACTCTCTCTATTGGTTTTTTCGCTCTTTCTTTTGTTGGTACACTTTTTGGTTTTTCTTTTGGTCATTCTTTGGATTTTCGAAACACTTGCCCGTTGTGACATTCATAGTTATTAGCATGTTCGGTTTTGGTGCCGAGCATTGTCGTCGTAGGAGGCCTAACAACGACACAAAGAGTTATTTATTGTTGTTTTAGTCGCTTTTAGAATCGAGTGCTTTTCATACGCCCTTGCAGCAATTTTTACGAATGTTTTTTTTTTGCTACGTGTTTTTCTTTTGCACGGGCACCGAGGCTGCTGCGCCTGACCAGAAGGCCAGGCAGCAACTTCAGCGCCCAACGTAGGGCGTGAGAAATTTTGGCGCCCAGCCAGGGGCGTTGAAAATGATTCCCTGGCTGGTTCTCGTTTTCTGTTTACGTCTACTTTTTGTTTATGCGACTTTGATTTTGCGTGCTTGCCTAATAACGTCTTTTACGCGTTGTGCAGCGTTTGTGGGATTCGTTACGGGCCATCCCGAGCATCACTTATTTTTGTGGCGATCGTTCGGGTTTGCGGAACACGTATTTTGGTATAACTCTTTGGCCAATTGGTTTATGAATGTTTGGGCAATTTTTTAAGGTCGTTGGTTTTCTAGGATGGTTTGTCACACACAATCATATATTTCGCTACACATAATTAACAGATCAGCTTCTATGGGTAGTATTTGCGCCTGGCTTGGTACCGCTTCTATCGCAGATCCAACACATGCCCCGGTCGAAGTAGTGCCTTCAACAGACGAATTTCACCCAAGAGGCCAATCACGATGTAAGCCAAGGGGGCATGCACCAATGAGAGGGACCTAATGGGCGAGCAATTGGGTTTGGGACGGGTGTACTACTAGCGAAAGTGCCGAGTGGACAACATTCGAAGCGTATGCACCCCCCGGTTGGCGATGGGTATCCTTAGTCCAAACTCCCTGAGGGAGCCAAGATTCGTTATGCGGTTCTGCCCGTTCACATTAATATGCTGATTTTCAGGTCGTCCCAACTTGATGGGGAAATAAACGCGGGGTAGGATCGTTTCACCCTTCGGCTATTTTGATTACCTACGAGCACGAGTATTTCCTTCACTTTCCCCAGCGGAGTCGCCACTGTGAGGGGGTCGAAAAAGCACGAGGCTAATGCGTGACCTCGTCCCTCGTGGGTGTGACGCTTCTTTTTGTCAAATCAAGTGTAATTGGATTTCCTGTGAGTTTACACCCAATTGACTAGTAATATAGAAGTCGCCATTCAGTTTTTAACGACAATGAGAAAAACTGACAAAACCCGGTTATCGTGACATAAAGGGAGTGCAATTATGTTTGACCACGACGGCCGTAGGTTCCCTTGTGATCCCTGGTGTGGGGATCTCTCAACGTACACCCGCAGGGTAGAGATTGAGGGTTCGGGGGACTGTAACTACCGAGAGGAGTACTCGCTCGTCGATAACTCCAGAGGCAGGGTATCCTTACTAGCTCAGCATAAATAATTGAAGGGACATGCGTTAACTATTAAACTAATCTGAGTTGATTTTAACAATATGCAGCATATAATACTAGATCGATCGCGATTATCTGATTTAAATTGCTTAAAGGGACCTAGCATGATAATCCAATTTCCCAAAATATTATCTTTATTAGGCGTGATAGAACAATCAGATTTAATTAGTTTAACAGTTCATAAAAGGACGAGGAAAGCAATTAAATCATGGAAAAGGGACACATTACGACGCACCCTTGAGAGGCGCGTCACGGTTCTCAGAAAACTAACCACTTTGACTTTACTATTTCTCCTTTTATTTAACGAATCTCAAGATACGGGACAGGATACGTTCTGTTCGATTTTTGGATCGATTGCGACAGAACGCGGGATCAATTTCGCAGCGTGAGGCTTAGGCTTAGGGGTTGGAGTCAATACTCAGAATAATAATTGTGTGTTTTCACGTCGAACTTGGGGCTATATTTATAGAAAAGAGTTCGTGGAAAGATAGAATTTTAGAGCTCTAATCCACGAGGAATTAGGAAAGAACACGTCCCAGGTAATTTCAGCGCCCAGAGCCAGACGTTGAAAATAGGGTCTGGGTCGTTTTCCTTGTCAGATTCGGACTCTTAGAATCCGGAGTGTTCGAGACTTGTTCGAGTCTTTTAGTGCGCATTAACTTTATGACGGGATGCGTCTGGGCCCGTTACGAACACTAGGCTCGTTAGGATTTTAATTAATACGTAACTCTTATTTTCGAATCATATTAGGAATAGGATTCCTCTCACAATTTCTATCTCATTTAGGATTTATGTTGGAGTGCAACACCTAATTCTGACAGGTTTCTATCTTTTATGACTTGCCACTTTTAACAACTACCCATTACGGCAGTTACTAGTTTTAGCAGGTTTCCATAAATAGCAGGTTTCTATAAATAGCAGGTTTCGGGTGAAATGAAAAGGGTGATTGAGATTCGTTATTTTATAGGAGATGCGTTTCCAAGTGCAGATTTATGTTCTCATCATCGAACCTTCCCTTTCCGGAATGGGGACAAAAGTAGGTGTCTACAGATCTTCTCTCAAACTTATTTTGACTTATATTTCCTGAAACCTTTTTTAAAAGATAAGCTAATAAACTGAACATAAATATGTGATTCAATAAAGGAACTCTGAAATAATAACAATAGCAATTGAATTCTTCATCAATATAACCTCCGGCCTAGCTGTCTAACACTTCAGTACATGACTAACTAGCATAGTAACATAGTCTGTATTCCGTAGTGATCTTTGGAAACTCCTACCTTGAGTTAGCTAGACTTAGCTTGAGGTAGCTTATTTGGTCCAAACTCCAATCTTTTTGATTGCTAGTTCAATATTATTATGAAGATTAGCATATTTTGTTAGGTTTCAAAGAGGATGGAGTTAAAATTGACCTTTACCGATTTACATGCATTACATTAGTTAATACTAAGCATCACGCAGTAATTTCTCAATGCGTCAATACTCCTATAATTACATCTGTACTAGAGGTTGTCCCACTACCTTTCTTTTTTTCTTTTTACATTTTTTAATTTTATCATATTTTTATATTCTACAGGTTGTCTGATTATATTTTTGGATAGATAATTCAAGATCGAAGTGCTTCTGCATGGGATAGATGTTTCTCTTTATTTTTCTTACCAATTGCATCTGAGGGTAAATAAAGTGAAATAAAAATCAAATGCTCTTATTGAGTTCCTAACTTTGATTGCTCCTATCTATTATGTTCCTGTTTTTCTATTTAAATTGTTTGAATGTTGCATGTTGTCATTTATTTGTTGATTACTTTTTTTGTTGTTTATATGAATGCACACTTTAGATTTAGCCGCACTCCTAAAAAACATGGTGAAATCTATGAAATGTTTTTATTTAATTGTAGTTGATGCATCTTGATTTAACCTTTCATGTTGGAACCGTGACCACGAAATTGTATTTTGATAAGTTACACCAACCCAGATTTGGAACATGTTTAGGAAATCTCAAGTTATGTACCTGTTTATGTCTGAAATCTGATGCTCAGGGATTCGAAAATTTGTTTCTATTTGATATCTTCACATCGATCATAAAACAGTCACGATCTATCTATATAATAATAAAAATGTCAGTGACTTATGTGAGACCTTCAAATCTCCAATGGAACAATTCTGTGCAATCGCCCAAAACCATTAAAATAATTGTAATCCCTCCAAACTCTAATCTTCAAATTTTAAATACGTACTTCTCTAAGCCAGTTATTGTGATAACTGTTCCACGTTATCCCTAAAAAACTAACGTGCCTCCTACTCCCGGTGGAATTTCTCTCTTTACCGTCTCCTCCCAAATTTCTGTATATTTTATGTACTTAAGGAATTTGTGCCATCAAGCTCATCGTCATTATATAGAGTTGCGCATACTGCATGTAAACATCTCATCTTTGTCATTCTAATGATTTGAACTTTTGCTTTCAAAACTCAGGGAAGGGCTTGGAGAGGGTTATGATGCAGATGTTGCGTTTGCAAGAGCTCTTGAAATATTTGTGGGATAGAATAATGATCCTTTAGGTGTTTCTTTTGGAGGTATCGCACCTCAGATTCTCCACCCCTCTATATTAAACTAGAACACCTCTCTCTGATTGTTGTTTTTTTTAGTATATGGATTTTGTTTCTGGAGTTTCTAAACTATGTTTTTGGTGTATCATATTTCAAAAATGAAACAGAAAAGGGCATCCTTTAACATTTTTATGTGTAAATCTGATTTCAGGCCCTGTCATGGAAAAATTATCTATTGCGTTGAGAGAGATCGGTATGTACAAGGAAGTTCTTCGATCACAGGTACTTCGATCCTATATTTATTAAAAAAAGAAATTTTTATTTGCATATTTTATTTCTTGACATTAAAGCTTCAGGGTTGAGGTTTCTTAGTATGATGTGAAGTGCTTGCATAACTCTCATATACGGGTAGTTGTGCATATACGGGTTCTCTTTGTTCTCTGTTAGTGGTTCTGATTGTCCCAGAACTTCAGAAGGAGGTATGTGTTATGATTACACTTTTATGACTACCAACCGAACAATAACATCAACATGACTTGGCCTTTTGAGTTTTCTGTTGCTAGTGATTTTCTTAGGACCAGTGGTCATTTTAAATGCATTTGAGGCACTGCGCGGTCTAAGAAATGTGTAGCATTATTTTAATTCAGTAGAACCCAATTTCGTCAGCAAGCTATATTAAATAAATGGACGATACTTTGTTGATTGTTTCTCTTTCTCTGCCTCTGCTATGTCATAAATATTTTGTAGATTCCCAGTATAACAAACTCACTCTTCCTCTTCAAAAAGCCCTCATCACTCATTCTCTCAAACTCACCATACTTCGTTAACAATGGCGAAAAACCCAGAAAAAATAGTCTCTGATATCGGCCATAAATTTTCTCATAAAACTGTCTCACCAAAGATGTCCTTGTTAAATCACTTTGCCCAAGTTTTGTAGACTTTCCCCCTCTTTTAATTTCTTAAAAAGTTATTTTTATTTGCATTTCCTGATTTAAATTTTCGTTTTAACTGTAAATTTGCAGATAAGTTTGAATTTCTAGTTTAATGCATGGAGTTTCCGCTGATCTTGACTATCTGTGGTTGGTTGAATAAACTTGGAAGAACTTCAGTGGGAACGAGGTGAAATCATTTGGACAGTGGGGAGGCCAAAGGGGGTATCGATGGGATGATGAAGTCTATTCAGGTTTAAGGTAAGTAGTGATCTCTTCCAATTCAATGGAGTCCATTGCATCTAGTTTGAGTACGATAAGAATGGTCATGTTATTTGGTCTGACCAGCATGGTGGCAACTCTGGTACCAGGACTTTTGCCAAATCTTCTGTAGAGTTTTTCTCCTTGCAAGAGTACTTTGTGGTTATTGTGACATCATTGTAAGCTGCTTCATTAGTTACCTTTTTGTGTGGATAAACTCTTATTCTTATCTCGTGGCTGAACCATGTTGATTTCTCCACTTCTGACTACCCTAAGATACAGGCACAATAATACCTTCTCTCGGCTGCCCAATGACATTCTCTTGATATTTGGATCCATAATGGTCTTGTAATTCAATTAGTGAGTGTTCGTCATAGCCCCTACCAATATTCTTAATTAGGAGGTTGAGAGACTTCAAAACACCAGAAAGTAGCTTTCTACTTCCTAAATCTATTGAAGTATTTTTATAAGTTATACCTTTTTAGATTAGAAATATACTTAGGAGTTCCTAAAGGTATGTACCTACTTATATTTAAAATGTGTCGTTCAGTGAGGATATATATTTATAATTACTTCAAGTTACCTTTTTTTTATAGTCAAATTTTTTAATAGAAGGATATAATCTTAAAAGTGATATTGTTTTGTTCCTGTTTTTGGTATATATATACTACTAACTGAAGCTAGAAAAACGAGTATCATTACAAATTACTAAACCAATACCTACCACTTTGACTGACTTCTCTCTATGTCTGCATAAATCTATTCTTTATAGTACATTAAATGTGTTGTATACTTTTGTCTATACCCAATCCGTAACTTTTTTGTGCCGTGAAGCTTTGTTTTCACAACCAAACTTGATATTTTAATTGGTTGCAGTTATAGTAGAGAGTATTATCTTCCTCAAGCTAGATTACCAATATCTTCTTCCCACCCAATCTATCACATAACATAGCTCACTTCTGTGTGGTTTAAACATCCGGAACTATAATGACACCTGTAGTGTTATCGTCTTTCTTTGTTTACTGCTGCTTTATGTATGTTGAAGGGTTTCTCTTTTGAGGAAGACCATATGATGTATCTTTCTGTTCCAGGTTGCTCTTATGAACTTCCAGCACTCAGCAAGGCCTACCTCTTTTCAGAGGGTAACTTCATGGACACTCTCATAGTTTTCTAACTGTACAGTTGTACCTTTATGCTTAATATCGTTGCTGAGAATTCGATCCAATTCCTTTATTGCTTGAGCAGTGCCAGTCTAGTCTTCCGGTCTTAGTCTTATGAGCTGCATTTATCATCTACTTGTATCTAATGTCCCCTGGACTCAGTTTCTAATGTTATCTTAGACCTTTAAGTACCCACATTTGATATGACAATTCGATACATATATTGGACAAGATGCTGAGTTTACATTGTTTATTATTAGTTAAGTACCTAAGTGTGATCTATGGATCCACTTCATTATCTGACTGTTGTCGCAAATTTCCATGACATGCTATTTACAATTAGAGTTGGGTTTTACAGGTACTTCTAGACTTCCTGGTTTCCATTGCTGTGTTAGAGGGGGAGGGGAGCGACTTCTTCCCGAGTAGCACAGCGAAAAAGGTATTGTGGCTTCTTTCCAATCATCAATTTGTCATCAATGAATGTGCTGTGAATTTTACATGAATTTAAGCTATATTTTCTTTACTGTATTTTCTTATGTTTTGAGTATCAAAGTAGCATGCTTAATTGCTTATGAAGGTGACAAATTATTTTTCCTTAAAAAAAGGTGACAAATCATCACGAGACAAGATTATTTTCATATTAGAAGTATATGCCTTTGATATATTTATTCAACTAGCCAACCCATAGGAAATTTTGCCGGTGACAAACTGACAGTATTTGAGAATGCGGTAGTTGACTACCTAAAGCTTGAAGTTGAGCTTAAGCGAAGCTTTCAGAGATTCGCTAAACTGGAATTAGCTGATTTTACTTGAACTGGCGACCATTTGCTGATGGAATTATCTAATGTCTTCTTTTTCTTCAATCGTTTATATATGACTGTAGGAATTGAGCTGTTCTTGAGCTCAGAAATTGTCAATGGTGATCTATTTTCGAAGTCGCTCACAAGTGCAGCCGAAGAGATTTTTCAAGTTTGACAATTTGATCATAGCAACTGGTTCTACAGTGAGTTTTTTGATAGTCATATCGAATGTGTATTGTTTAACATAGGCTGAAAGTTGAAAAATAGGATTTTGGTTTTTCATCATGCTATTAATATGCAGTTGTTGTCCGATGTTTAAATCTCTACTACTCTGCCGAAATGGAATTTTGAAGTATTCTTTTATTTAGACGGTTTATGAACTTGAGTTTTCAAATTTCATCAATTCAATTATTTCATCAATTGTAGTATATGTTGTTTGGTATCTAAGTATCACTCTTGATCAATTATTTCATGTTTTGAACAATTTTGTCTTGGAAAATGCATGTAGTGAAAAAGGTGATGTCTGTCAATGGTGTTGGTAACTTTAGAAATGCATCCTGGGGATTCCCGGCTTTTACGGCTGGTTCTAAAACTCCTCTCCGCAAGAAAGCCAAACTCTTACAGGTCAGTAACATCTCCATCCTATATTAGTAACTGTGTAAACCTCTTTCTGTGTGTGCTCTTCTCTATAGCCAACACCGACTGCTGCTTCCATTAAGAAACAGACTGTCTGAACTGCAGAGCTCAATTTTATGACGAGACATTTTCTTTTCTGTTGCTGTAGCTTAGGCATGTCTTCTATAAAAAGAAGTGTTTCATTCTTTAAGAAAGAAACATCCATTCCAAGGAGCAACTAAGGTAGTGTTAGACTAAGCTCCTAAAAGTGTTTCCCAACTTGAGAAACTGAAATTTGGCCAAACAGGGTGTTTCATAGAAATAGAAACACTTTTCCTAGAAGCCCAAATGGACCTAAAATTTTAAAGATCAAAGCCGCAACGACCATTTTCTTTTTGAACTGAAAATCTATAGCTGTGGTAATTAGATTTAGAATCTATTGCTATTATCTTACAATTAACTAGCTGTGGTAATTAGATTTAGAATCTATTGCTATTATTCTGCGGAGTAGAACTGATGTTACAGCCTACTAGGCAGCTTAATGAAATTGTGTAGTTTTGCTGTCAGTCTGATGCAACACACTCAGAATTCCGTACACCTGCAACACAATTCACAGCACAATGCAGTTTCAGAAGAAGGATGTGTTTGATAGATTAAAGCTTAAAGCTTGTTAATACATTAGAGACATTCGAGAGGTCTCCTACTCTCCCAGTTTTCCACTCAATAATTCTTAAGATGCCTCTCTGTTTCTCTTCCTTCTCCTTTTAATTACAAACCTCTAGTAAGAAGACAAAAGCAATTAATACAAAGTAGCTATGGACAAAAGGCAGCAACTCTTCAGGTCCCGCAGGCAGTTGCGACCACAAGGTGGAGTGGCTCCTTACTTTGCTGTGGCTGCTGGTTCTGCCCACCCTTTGTCCTGTAGCAGCGATTTCTCTTTTCCTCTTCTTGTGTACGTCCATGTCAACAGTGGGTTGCGTTGAGGCATTGCATCTGAGCCTCTGCGCAGTTGCTGCTTTGTGCTTTTTATGCTATGCTCTGCTGCTGCTGTTGGTGCTTTGGCTTAATTTTTTTGTACAAATGCTTTACCTGGTATTGGTGTTGTGTTTTGTTGCTGACTGCATCAGTTTCTCTGTTGTTGTGATGCATCAGGTTACTGACCATAAATACATAGAACCGTTACTGGTGCATTTTTTTTACTTTGTTATTTTCTGGATTAATGGGGTGGGATTTGTTGTCTTTTTTCTGCTGTGGGTTTGTGCAATAGATTCTGGTATGTGTGCAGGTTAGAGGTTGCCTTTGGCTTCCCTTCTTTTCGGCTCTACTGGTTTTTGACGTTGAGATGGGCGAGAGTTATTGGTGATGTTGTGACTAGTAATAATAGATTATTTACCAAAAAAAAAAATTGACATATTAATTTTATTTTTCAGATTTTGATTGCATGTTTTCTAGGTTCTTAAATTTTGTTTTATTCAGATTACTTTGCATGTTTTCATCTTTCTAATGATCTAAAGTCTGATATGGGATTGTGTGGTTAGTACCCTGTATAATGTTTACTTTGTGGAATATGGACTGCATTTAGCTTAGATTTTGCGGGGTATTGAATTTAATATGAATATAAATGAAGACTAATTGATTGCTTATTTAATAGATTGGTTTCACATTTTTTAATAGATCGCTTATTTACCAAAAAATATATTTGACATATATATATATATATATATATATATATATATATATATATATATATATATATATATATATATATATATATATATATATATATATATATATATATATATATATATATTATATTTTCTTTGCAGATTAATGATGATTCAAGTAGTAATGATGAAACTGTGAGGGGGTCGAAAAAGCGCGAGGCTAATGCGTGACCTTGTCCCTCGTGGGTGTGACGATTCTTTTTTATTCAATCAAGTGTAATTGAATTTCCTGTGAGTATACACCCAATTGACTAGTAATATAGGAGTCGCCATTCAGTTTTTAACGACAATGAGAAAAACTGACAAAACCCGGTTATCGTGACGTAAAGGGAGTGCAATTATGTTTGACCACGACGGCCGTAGGTTCCCTTGTGATCCCTGGTGTGGGGATCTCTCAATATACACCCGCAAGGTAGAGATTGAGGGTTCGGGGGACTGTAACTACCGAGAGGAGTAATTCGCTCGTCGATAACTCCAGAGGCAGGATATCCTTACTAGCTCAGCATAAATAATTGAAGGGACATGCGTTAACTATTAAACTAATCTGAATTGATTTTAGCAATGTGCAACATATAATACTAAATCGATCGTGGTTATCTGATTTAAATAGCATTAAGGGACCTAGCATGATAATCCGATTTCCCAAAAATATTATATTTGTTAGGCGTGATAGAACAATCAGATTAGGTTAGTTTAACAGTTCATAAAAAGGGCGAGGAAAGCAGTTAAATCATCGAAAAGGGACACATTACGACGCACCCTTGAGAGGTGCGTCACGGTTCTCAGAAAACTAACCACTTTGACTTTGCTATTTCTCCTTTTTATTTAACGAATCTCTATTATGGGACAGGATACGTTCTGTTCGATTTATGGATCGATTGCGACAGAACGCGTGAACAGTTTCGCAGCGAGAGGCTTAGGCTAAGGGTTGGAGTCAATACTCAGAATATAATTGTGTGTTGTTGTGTGTTTTCACGTCGAAACTAGGGGCCTATTCATAGGGAAGAGTTCGTGGAAAGATAGAATTGCAGAGTTCTAATCCACAAAGAATTAGGAAAAGAGACGTACCCAGGTATTTTCAGCGCCCAGGCCTGGGCGCCGAAGATTTCGGCGCCCAGAGCAAGGCGTTGAAAATAGGGTATGGGCAGTATTGCTTGATGAAGACATTGACAAAGTCTTCCCAAGTGGGGAAGAGCTTAGGGTCCTGGTGATAGTACCATTTGAGCGGCACAGGTTCCAAGGACAAAGGAAAGGCAGGTAAGTACATGGACTTGTCCACGCCTTTCAAGTTCATGGTATTCACAAAGCTCAGTAGATGATCACGGGGGTTGTCCGGGGCCTTGAACTTTGGTAAGTCAGATGAACTGAACTTTTCTGGTAATTTGCCAGGAAAAGGTTCAGGCTCGAGGGAGAAGTATTTTCTCCCCATGGTTTGTTGTAGGAACATTTTTTCAATCCTCTTCTCGTTTTCGAGGTCATTTTTGGCTTGCGCAACCGCTAAGGCTTCGTTTTCCATTTTCAGTTGGCCCATAAGTTAGGTCATTTGGACCATCTGGTCTCGCAAATCTTCGATGGACATGTTTGGAGGTGCGAATCTAGGTTGGGGAAGCGGAGATACTTGAAATGAGGGACGACGGACGGAGCTTGGAATTACTAAACCTGGTGTTGGCGATGTATCTTCGAGACGCACTAGCCGTTGATTCCCTGATCGGCACCAAGTGGCAGGACCAGTCCTAGGCATAAGATAAGCTAAATTTTAGGTTCCCAAAGTTTCAAGCATTACTTAGTCTAGACTTCGACTCTCTAAATTGGTTTTTCACTTTTTCTTTTGTCGGTACACTTTTGGTTTTTTATTTTTGGTTTTGGTCATTCTTTGGATTTTCGAAACACTTGCCCGTGTGACATTCATAGTTATTAGCATATTCGACTTTTGGTGTCGAGCATTGCCGTCGTAGGAGGCCTAACAACGACGCAAACAATTATTAATTTTTCGCGAGTCTCTTTTGAAATCGAGTGCTTTTCTTACGCCCTCGTAGCAATTCTTTTTATGAACACATGTTTTTTGCTACGTATTTTCCTTTCGCGCGGGCGCCGAAGCTGCTGCGCCTGACCAAAAGGCCAAGCAGCAACTTCAGCGCCCAGCTAGGGGCGTGAGAAATTCTGGCGCCCAGCCAGGGGCGTTGAAAATTCGTCCCTGGCTGGTTCTCGTTTTATGTTTTCTATTTATGCGACTTCGATTTGCGTGCTTTCCTAATAAGTCCTTTACGCGTAACAGCGTTGGTGGGATTCGTTACAAGCCATCCCGAGCGTCGCTTATTTTGTGGCGATCATTCGGGTTTGCGGAACACGTGTTTCGGTATAACTCTTTGGTAAATTAGTCTATGAATGTTTGGGCAGTTTTTAAGGTCGTCGGTTTTCTAGGATAGTTTGTCACACACAATCACATATTTCGCTACACATAACTACATTACAAATATGGATTTGAAAATTAAATATGCCACGTAGTTTATGATAGGCTTCTATGGGTAGTTTATTTACGCCTGGCTTGGTACCGCTTCTATCGTAGATCCAACACATGCCCCGGTCGAGGTAGTGTCTTCAACAGACGAATTTCGCTCAAGAGGCCAACCCGCAAGTGCAAGCCAAGGGGGCATGCAGGCGAGAGGGACCTAATGGGCGAGCGATTGGGTTCGGGATAGGTGTACTACCTGCACAAGTACCGAGTGGGAAACATGCGCGGCGTATGCACCCCCCTATTGGCGAAAAAAGGTATCCTTAGTCCCAACTCCCGAGGGAGCCGAGATTCGTTATGATGATCTGCCCGTTCTGTTAGGTTATGATACATATGACAATTCATAAATCATGCGGAAACAACCATTAAGCCAGGAATACATATTATTTACACATAATCATTTAGCAAAGTTTAGATGCATACTCTTTGTTGCGTGCCTTCCCTAGCTGCGCCCGAACCGAACAAGAACAAGTCTTTAGGACTCCAAGTGTCGTCCCTCCGTAGATAGTCCACAACACGTCCGGATCCGCCTTAAGATTGACCAACTAGAATCGCCCCTAAGGTACTATAAATTTTCGGCACTTTTGAGCAAGATGTGTGACTGAATTTTTCTCTCAAAAACTCACTTTGAATACTTGAATAACTCGTTATAAATTGTGAACCCAGGCCATATATTTATAGGGGTATGGAAAGAGAATTGGAATCCTATTAAGATACGAATTAATTAAATTAGAATTATAATAAAACTCTTATTTAATTAATTTATCAAATAGAATTAGGAATTTAATCATTAAACGAATTCTGCACGTTTTAGGTTTCGTATGCGAACACAAACACTTACGCGAGCATGACCAGCAAGCGTGCAGGCCATGCCCGCGCACAGCCCACACGGCCGCACGGCCCACGCGAGCTACAAGCCCACGCGAGCTGCAGCAATGCTCGCAGCCCACTGCTCACAGCTGCGCGCGCTGCGCGCGCTGTGCGCGCTGCCACGGCCTGCTGGGCCTGGCCTTGCGCTGGGCCTGGCGTGGCCTTGGCTGTTCGTGTGGCGCGCTTGGCTTGCTGGGCGATGGCCTGGCTTCGTGCTGGGCCCTCGTCCGGCAGGCCTCGTCCGATGCTTATTCGTACGATACGCTTCCGATTAAATTCTCGATTCCGGAATATATTTCCGATACGAACAATATTTAATATTTTCGATTCCGGAATTAATTTCCGTTTCGAACAAATATTTAATATTTCCGTTTCCGGAATTATTTTCCGGTTCCGATAATATTTCCGATTCTGACAATATTTCCGTTTCCGGCAATATTTCCGATTCCGGCAATATTTCCATTTCCGATAATATTTCCCGATACGTACCATGTTTCCGTTTCCGGCAACATCTACGACTTGGATAATATTTATATTTCCGATACGATCCATATTTCCGTTTCCGGCAATATCATCGTTTCCGGAGTATTCATTTCTTGCCTGTGACGATCTCAGCTCCCACTGAAACCAAGATCCGTCGATTCCGAATATCCATAGTTGGAGTATTTAATGCCATTAAATACTTGATCCGTTTACGTACTATTTGTGTGACCCTACGGGTTCAGTCAAGAGTAAGCTGTGGATTAATATCATTAATTCCACTTGAACTGAAGCGGCCTCTAGCTAGGCATTCAGCTCACTTGATCTCACTGAATCATTAACTTGTTAATTAATACTGAACCGCATTTATTAGACTTAACATAGAATGCATACTTGGACCAAGGGCATTATTTCCTTCAGTCTCCCACTTGTCCTTAGGGACAAGTGTGCATTTCCTAATTCCTTTGTCGCTCGATGCTTGCTCTTGAACATAAGGTAAGAGTTGTCATCCTTATTATGTCCAGAGGTGTTCCTCGGTTTCAGAGTTCAACTGATCAAATAAACAGATAATCATAGCCTATGATTCATCCGAGCACGGCCATGCATTTCACAGTTTCTAGCTCTCCGAGTGGCCTTGTACAACTTCTAAGCATCTCATCCCGATTTATGGGAGGACAATCCCAATCTTGTGATCTTGAGATTAGACTTAGTTTGATAGGTGATTACTTGAGCGTTGCCTTTATAGCCTCCTTTTACGGTGCGACGGTTGGTCAACGTCAAAGCAACCAGTTCTCAAACAAGTAATCTCAAATCACTCAGGTATTGAGGATTTAGTGTCTAATAATTTTAATGAAATTTACTTATGACAGATTTTCATCTCTTACAGTAAAGTTTCATAGGTCTTGTCCGATACTAGTCTTCCCAAAGTAAGTATCTATGCAAATGATTATGACATTGCCATGTCCACATAGTTCAAGAAACAGAACTACTAGTCATCTTGCATTCTAATCGTCTAACGTTTTCTATGCGTCCAATTTTATAGAAAACTCCGACTAGGGACCATTTTCAACCTTTGACATTCAAGTTCACTTGATAGACATTTCTTAGTCACAGGACTGGTCCTGACAGTCTATCTTGAATATATCGTCAAATTGAAGGGACTCATCATTTAATAAACCACAAATTAAATGGAAAAATGAATTCTTTTCATTTATTGTGAATGATTAACCAATAATGTTTTACAAAGATTTAAACTCTAAAACTTTAAAACATTAAACAGAGACATCAAAGCCATTCTCCAATATGCTTGATTCCCATAGCTGCAGTGTGCGAGTTGTGCTTCGCCTGCGGCAGAGGTTTAGTTAATGGATCTGATATGTTGTCATCAGTACCAATTTTGCTTATCTCGACTTCTTTTCTTTCAACGAACTCTCGTAGAAGGTGAAATCTACGAAGTACATGCTTGACTCTCTGGTGGTGTCTAGGCTCCTTTGCCTGTGCAATAGCTCCGTTATTATCACAATACAGGGCTATTGGTCCTTTAATGGAGGGGACTACACCGAGTTCACCTATGAACTTCCTTAGCCATATAGCTTCCTTTGCTGCTTCATGTGCAGCAATGTACTCCGCTTCAGTTGTAGAATCCGCAATGGTGCTTTGCTTAGCACTTTTCCAGCTTACTGCTCCTCCGTTGAGGCAGAAGACAAACCCAGACTGTGATCTGAAATCATCTTTGTCGGTTTGGAAACTTGCGTCCGTATAGCCTTTAACAATTAATTCATCATCTCCACCATAGACCAGGAAGTCATCTTTGTGCCTTTTCAGGTACTTCAGAATGTTCTTGGCAGCAGTCCAATGCGCCTCTCCTGGGTCTGACTGGTATCTGCTCGTAGCACTGAGTGCGTACGCAACATCCGGGCGTGTACATATCATAGCATACATTATTTAACCAATCAATGATGCATATGGAATCCCATTCATTCGTCTACGCTCATCAAGTGTTTTTGGGCACTGAGTCTTGCTTAGAGTCATTCCATGAGACATGGGTAGGTAGCCTCGCTTGGAGTCCGCCATCTTGAACCTATCAAGTACCTTATTGATATAAGTGCTTTGACTAAGTCCAATCATCCTTTTAGATCTATCTCTGTAAATCTTGATGCCCAATATGTACTGTGCTTCTCCTATATCTTTCATCGAAAAACATTTCCCAAGCCAAATCTTGACAAAGTTCAACATAGGAATGTCATTTCCGATAAGTAATATGTCGTCGACATATAATACTAGGAAAGCAATTTTGCTCCCACTGACCTTCTTGTATACACAAGATTCGTCCGCGTTCTTGATGAAACCAAAGTCACTGACTGCTTCATCAAAACGTATATTCCAGCTCCTGGATGCCTGCTTCAATCCGTAGATTGACTTCTTTAGCTTGCATACCTTTTTAGCATTCTTTGGATCCTCAAAACCTTCAGGCTGTGTCATAAACACAGTTTCTGTTAAAACGCCGTTTAAGAAAGCAGTTTTGACATCCATCTGCCATATTTCGTAATCGTAATATGCAGCGATTGCTAACATTATCCGAATAGACTTTAGCATTGCAACTGGTGAAAAGGTTTCATCGTAATCCACACCGTGGACTTGCCTGTAACCTTTTGCAACCAATCTAGCTTTGAAAACTTCAAGTTTCCCATCCTTGTCCTTTTTCAGTTTGAAAACCCATTTGCTTCCAATGGCTTGGTAGCCATCTGGAAAATCGACCAAATCCCATACTTGGTTTTCAGACATGGAGTCTAATTCAGATTGCTTGGCTTCTTGCCACTGCTTGGAGCTAGGGCTCGTCATAGCTTGTTTGTAAGTCGCAGGTTCATCACTTTCAAGTAATAGAACGTCATAGCTCTCGTTCGTCAAAATACCTAAGTACCTTTCCGGTTGAGATCTATATCTTTGCGATCTACGCGGGGTAACATTTCTAGATTGACCATGATTCTCACCAGATTCTTCTACAGATCTCTGAGTTTCATCCTGAATGTCATCTTGAGCATTCTCTAGAGTTTGTTGTTCGACTCGAATTTCTTCTAGGTCTACTTTTCTCCCACTTGTCATTTTGGAAATGTGATCTTTCTCCAAAAAGACACCATCTCGAGCAACAAACACCTTGTTCTCAGATGTATTGTAGAAGTAATACCCCTTTGTTTCCTTTGGATAGCCCACAAGGATACATTTGTCAGATTTTGGATGAAGTTTGTCTGAAATTAATCGTTTGACCTATACTTCACATCCCCAAATCTTAAGAAAAGACACATTTGGAGGCTTTCCAAACCATAATTCGTATGGAGTATTTTCGACAGCTTTAGACGGAGCTCTATTTATAGTGAGTGCAGCTGTATTTAGTGCATGTCCCCAAAATTCTAATGGAAGTTCGGCCTGACCCATCATTGACCTGACCATGTCTAGCAAGGTTCTGTTCCTCCGTTCCGACACACCGTTCCATTGTGGTGTTCCAGGAGGAGTCAATTCTGATAGAATTCCACATTCTTTCAGATGGTCATCAAATTCATAGCTCAGATATTCACCGCCTCTATCAGACCGCAGTGCCTTAATCTTCTTGCCTAATTGATTCTCTACTTCACTCTGAAATTCCTTGAATTTGTCAAAGGATTCAGACTTATGCTTCATTAGGTAGACATAACCATATCTACTGAAGTCATCGGTGAAAGTGATAAAGTAGCTGAAACCACCTCTAGCATTTGTACTCATTGGTCCACATACATCTGTATGGATTAAACCCAATAGTTCATTTGCTCTTTCTCCAACTTTAGAGAAAGGTTGCTTTGTCATTTTGCCAAGTAAACATGATTCGCATTTACCATAATCCTCTAAGTCAAATGGTTCTAGAATTCCTTCCTTTTGAAGTCTTTCTAAGCGTTTCAAGTTTATATGGCCTAATCGACAATGCCACAGATAGGTGAGATCTGAATCATCCTTTTTGGCCTTTTTGGTATTTATGTTATATACTTGTTTGTCGTGATCTAATAAATAAAGTCCATTGACTAATCTAGCAGATCCATAAAACATCTCTTTAAAATAAAACGAACAACTATTGTTTTTTATTAAAAAGGAAAATCCCTTAGCATCTAAGCAAGAAACTGAAATGATGTTTTTAGTAAGACTTGGAACATGGAAACATTCTTCCAGTTCCAAAACTAGCCCGGAGGGCAATGACAAATAGTAAGTTCCTACAGCTAATGCAGCAATCCGTGCTCCATTTCCCACTCGTAGGTCGACTTCACCCTTGCTTAACTTTCTACTTCTTCTTAGTCCCTGTGGATTGGAACATAAGTGTGAGCCACAACCTGTATCTAATACCCAAGAAGTTGAATTAGCAAGTATACAGTCTATATCGAAAATACCTGAAGATGGAACGACTGTTCCGTTCTTCTGATCTTCCTTTAGTTTTGGACATTCTCTTTTGTAATGGCCTATTTCATCACAATAAAGACAGCTTGATGTGGACTTGTCCTGCTTTGATTCAGCATTGCCCTTGGACTTTCCACCTTTCTTGAACGGTCTCCTTCTAGCCTTGAGTAAATCTTTGGCTTCACAGTCCAGTATTATTTCAGCCTTTCTGACAAGGTGAACAAATTCTGCAACTGTTTCTTCTCTTGGTTCACTTAGGTATAGTTGCTTGAAGCGACCAAACCCACTGTGTAGTGAATTGAGCAAGATAGAGACTGCCATCCTTTCGCTTATTGGTGTTCCTAGTAGACTTAGGCGATCAAAGTATGAACGCATAAGATCCACATGGAACCTCAGTGGGACGCCTACCCTCTGTTTAGTGCGAAGGAGATGAACATGTGTTTCTTGGACCTCCATCGTATAACACCTGTTGGGAGAACTAACCTTTAGACCAGACATTGATTCAATCAACTCATGGACGTTCAGGTCCCTGTCCTCCGTGCTTCCACGACAGATATCCCTCAGATTCTTGATGAGCGTAAAAGGTTCATAGGCTACAAACCTTCTAGCCCAATCATCAGGGATATTGTTCAGCATGAGACTCATAACCTTTTTGAGATCCGCATCCCAGGCGTAAAATCTCTCAGGGGTCATGTCTCTGGCATAGTAGCTTGGCATGGCACTACTACAAAAATGTCATTTAATAGCGTTATTTTAATAGCGCTTTTGCCTCTTCCGCTATCAAAAGTATAAAAAATAATATTTTATAGCGCTTATTAAAAAAACATTGTCATACGGACACTTATCATAGCTCTTAAATTATGTGCGCTCTCGTATTAACAATTTATTATAGGGCTTCTTAAAAAACCCCTATTAAAACTTTAAGGAAAAAAAACTTTAATTAAAATTAAGAGGAAAACCGACTTTCTTCCGTCCCTTCGATTTCTTCATTCTGCAAAACCTCAAAGGCTCAAACCTCAATCCTCAATCTTCAATACTCTCAATAGACGGCGAAACTAGCCTAACAAAGTTCTTCACACGACAGCGATGTACGGTGGTTGTGATTTTCTTCAGGGGGCGGCGTTTCCTTTGCCAGGCGGTTCTTCTCACGGCCAAATTGAATTTCAAGGTAATCCATCCATAAGATTTGCGGAATTCTGTTGATTTATGTCTGTTTTTTTTAATTTGCGTTCTAAGTGTGGGATTATTTTTAATTAAATTTCTTGAATTGGTTTTGTGGGGAAGAGGGTTTAGATTCAATTAGGATTTGTTTAATTATGGGTTTTAGGTTTTTGTTCCTCTGAATTAAAATACGTAGGCAGTGAGTATTTAGATTGTAATTAGGTTCTAATTCTTTATTTTGATAACGGGTTGTTGAATTATTTAATTTCACGATTGCACTAGAGTATGACTTTTTTGCTGAATTATTATGAGATTAGCGCACAATAGCCTATATTAATGGAAGAAAAACTCATTTTTATATTGATGACAAAGCACTTGTGTCAAGTTAATGAGATTTGCTGATGGAGTAATAATTTGTTTTTTTGTTTTCTGGAGTTCTAGGAAACTGCAGTAGCTCACTATTTCATTTTTACGAAAACCTTATACCAACTGGAACTGAGATATTTTTTTAGGATGGTTATCACTTTATCATACTAGTCTCAATTATCCTTTGACGACTCTTGATGCACAATCTCTTTCCCAGTGTTTCAAGAATATGGTTTTGAGGCTATGACTAATAACATATTTTATATCTACAGCACACATCTTTAACAGTTTTCTATTATATTCTTGAAGGAAATATGTCCTTCACCCAAGGTGCATTAAGTCTAATACCAAGGTTCAGATTAATTGCGAACAATTAATTCAGTGAGATCAAGTGATCGGAACAGCTAGCTGGAGCAATGCTTCCGATCAGTGAGTTCTAATGGATATTAAACTCACAACTTACTCTTGACTGAACCTACAAGGTCACACCAATGACACGTAACAGATCACCGGATTAAATGAATCGGAAATTCATTTAATAGCTTTTCGGGAATTAGTTGGAAAACGTATTATACGATACGACCTTGCATCGGAATTGTATATCGTATCGCGAATATTCGTAAGCTAGGCGAAACGAATAAATCGTATCGTACGACGGTGATTCGTCGTATACGAAACGATAAATAATATATCGGAAATATATTAATCGCGAATACAAAAAGCGGCCCACGAGCCGAGTGCACGAAGCACTCAAGCCCATGGGCGCGCGCGCCTGGCAAGCAAGCAGGCCACGACACAGCAGCGCTGGCCCATGGCCGAGCAACTGCGTGTGTGTGCGCGCAGGCCAAGGCCACGACATAGCAGCAGCAGCACGGCCCAGCTCGCTGTGCGTGCTCGTGTGTTCTTGCGCGGGCTCGCTGGCCGGCCTTGCCTTATGGCTTGGTTGGTTAGTAAGGTTATGTTAATAACCTTCTAACCCCTTTTTCAACATAACACAATTCAGTCACACAACCCTAGGAGAAAACAGAGAACCCTAATTCTCTCTATGCCTCCAAAGTGTGTTCATCCCAAAAGCAAATCTCTTGATCGATTGTCTAAGCTACGATAATCAAGACGGATCTGATTGTGTCGGTGAACCAAGTAGAGGAACGACAACAGGAGTTCTAAGTTCGTGTTCGTTGATAATTTGTGGAAAACACGCTTCAAACGTAAGTCTTCTTAATCTGTGCTTTATACATGCTTCCTGGCTTTGGGGATTGTTTCCGCACATGTTATTATGTTTAACTGTATTCCCCTACAATTCTTTAGTTTTGTTATATTCTATTACCTGTTGAAGAATTCTATTGATTGTTTATAAAACAATGGAATTTCAGTCACTGTCTGGGCCCAACAGGAATATCCTCCAGATATGGAATGCAAGGATAAATTTATTCTTCAAAGCACAATAGTGTCTCCAAATAGTAAATTTTTTCTTCAAAGCAGGTTTATTCAGCCTTTTGCCTTAAATTTTTGGTCGGATTTGTGTTAGTCAAGGGGGCCTTCTTAAGTTCCTCAATTTACTAAGAATATGAGCGTGGAAATTGGCAGTCTCATATAAGACCGAAATATAAGATATAAAATTGATGATGTGCATAAATAAATGAATTGGACTTGAGCAGTTGTTGCCTTTAGGAAAGAGCTTAGAATTCAATTTCAGAAAAATTTGTTCATCATGTAATTAGAGTCAGGGACTTTTGGTTGGTTGTTTATGAGATTGATGCCATGACCTGTATAATATATTTTTCCCTTAAGTGTGAGTTTCGATTCTTTTCTTGTCTTACTATAATGAAGTTGACGGGGCGGCACCATAAAGTTCTAAACTTGCTTTTTGCGGTTCTGTTTCTGTATGTGACTATGAATCAATAGTGGATACTCATCTGACCTGCTACTCTTGGCTGCTCTGAATATTAATCTACTAATCTGCTGCTAATTGATTACTTTCTGTGCATATTGGTCTACTAATATGATGCTTTAATTTGAAAACTGATCTACTAATATGCTGCTTCGAATACTAATCTACTGATATGCTGCTATGAATGTTGATATGCTGTGAATACTGATCTACTGGTCTTGCTAATGATCCTGCACATTCTGACTACTGATACAGTGTGAATTGATATGTTGTGATTTTCTCCATTATTTGTTCCTTGAGTAAACTACTGTTATACATATATACTATTACCTGTGTTACTCTGAAACGGTGGCTTGCATTCTTACAAGCAGGTAGCTACTGTCAAGACCTCAAAACTTGGGGTTTCAAGCTTGTAAGTATATCAGTAACATAGGTACACGACCTTAATTGCATTTGGAACAAGTTAAACTTCGTTATTTATACTAAAATTTGGTATTATGTTGAAAAATATATTTTCTGGTTACGAAGTCAGAAATGAATACATTGAAGTATTGAATACATCTGTTTGAACTGTTAAGTACATCTGTTGTTTTTTCACTATCAAGTTTGTTTTGTATACCAGTCTTATTCCGTATCTTTGCTTGATTTGCTTCTTGGTTCATCTTTTTAATCCTTTTCCTTCCTCTCCTTGTCCTTTGCCTTTCCATTTGATGTACCCTTGCTATCAGCTTGAATATCCTTAATAGGAGCGTTTTTAATGTCATAATTTCTATTCTCATCAAAAATCTCTTTTTCCTTTCCTTTAACTTTGTAAGTACTCTTTTCAACTTTACTAGATAACACCGTATCATCGTGCTTCTGAGAACCTTCTACTCCAAGGATTGTTGTAGGAGCACATTTCACTAAGTTTCCACCTACACTTGCCTTGTCTTCATCTACTTTAGCATCACCTACGTTATCACTTAACTCTCCACAGTTGTTCATGTTTCCATCCTGGCTCCGCATAACAGTCTTGTTCTCACTATTGGCTACTACTCCACCAGTGCCCTTCTTTTTTGGTACCGTCTTAATGATTTTCCTTTTGACTAGTCTTTTTACAGGAGCATCCCGCACCACGTTAACACCCGTTGCATTTGGTTTCACCTCCAATTTATCTTCAGTAGAGTTCGGATTCTTATCACTTTTGACACCAAATTCTTTGTCCAATTCTTTCACAACAACATCAGTTTCGGACAACTTATTTGTTACTTTCTTTCTGGTAAAAGTTTTGACACTAGTGACACCTGCAGGTGATGCGTCTTGCTGACCAGCAGTTTCTGAGTTTACACCCATTGGCTAAATAACCCTATCCTCCAACTTATTACTATCTTTACCTCCATTTTCACCAGTGAGTATTTTATCAGCAACCTTCTTCTTGACAATTTTCGAGTTAAGCTCCAGAATTTAGCTTGATTAAGGTATAATAGTGCTTGAGTTAAGTTCGTTTCTTGACAAATCATTTAGCTTTTGACCTTTAAACATATCTTAAATTCTGTATTAGCTTTCTCTAAATTTGGTCTATATCGCTCCCTTAAAATTTGGTCTGAACAGAGGGAAAGAACACAAATTTGGAAACCTATTGACTCCGGCAGGCTACAATACTTTTCTTTATTTTGATAACCTAACCTTTCTTTTGTACTTACATTAAAGTGTCACTTGTTTTTTCTCAGATCTATGACTTCTTCACAGCAGCATAACACTGAATTTGTTTCCCTCCCAAAGAAAGGAAAAGAAGAAAAAGGTTGTGGAATAAGTGAAACAGAGCTTGCCACAAAGTTGTTCGAGCAAGGAATAAGGGGCTCAAATTTCAAGTTAATTGGAATAAGTGAAACGGAGCTTGCCACAAAGTTGAAAATGAACACAAAATGGCTAAAAATACTAGTAAGCATTTTATATATTATTTTATTAGTTTGATCTTAAAATGTATGGAATATTTACCGACTTTTGCGTTTTTTTTGTTGTGTCCTTGCCAAGAAGATTACATAGATTGTGGATATTATGTGATGAGATTCATGAAGGAGATAATCTCACACAAGCGACTTCAAATTCCTGAAGTTGTAAGTCTTTTTTGCTGAACTTTTTTGTTTTTGCAAATCTGAACTTAGTTTTGCGGTGTATTTTTCAGACACTTGCAAAGATTAGGATAACTAGCCTTAATAGCTGAACTCGGTTGCATATATTTTCCATTCATTTTCTCCATATCTGTAGATTGGTGCCCCATGTTTTGCATTCTGCCCAGTTCTGCATATCGGCATTCTGTATTCAGTTAGCAGATCTAGGGTCAGGGTGGTACACTAGGTCATCATTGTTAAAATTAAGCAACCACAATCATCATCATTTTCATCTATTGTAACTGATTGCAGGATTGAAAACTACCCTTATCCTTCATAACAGTATTAAATACTAGTCCCTGAAGCACGTACTTGCAAGTCAACCCATTAGGTGCAAAGCCCAACTTTAGCATCTTATCCTATCACTCCATTAATTCAGTAGTGTTGCTTTGCTCACTCCTTATCTTAAGAAGTTCATTATGAATATATGTATCGTAAAGCTGATACTTCATAGAAAGTGAAAGAAGCAAGGATTCTACTTTATCAAAATAATTTTCTGTACATTACGCAAATACCAAATAAGGTCAAATAATTCCATTTCTTGCATCAGAACTTCTGCCTCTAAGCATTTTCTCAATCTGCACAAGCAGCTTATTAGGTTTTGATAAATGGCTAAACATGGTATAACCCTCCTTTCTAGCATTGTTAATTTTTGTTCCTGAGTTGTTATGGTCAGCTTATGCTATCCCGGGCAGATATCTGCATACCATGAGCTTTTAGATGAATAAAATTTACATCTTTTACTTCTATCATGCACTCTTTGTTCGGTTATGGACTCGCTTCTGCTGTGAACGTATGTTGGGACTTTCATCCATCATTAGTGCAAAGAACTCACAAATTCACTTAATGTATAACACTTAATGTTTATGGTAATACTAATTATTTCGGGTTTTTCCCCTTCTATATATGTATGAATTCTTATACCCCATTGTTTCGCAGTACTTTTCAGATTGTCGGTTTCCATGTTATGACAAAGAGCAGATTGGAGAAGTAAGAACCGAACGGGTGCGCCATGTTGTTCAAAAATTATATAATTGCTAGGTTTTGTTGAAGGAACCAACAAACCTAAGCCTCTATTTATTAATGTATTTTACGTAGTTTAATGTTTACAGTTTTAGTTTAGATCCATGTAATCGGTTTTATTAGGGTGACAATTGCAAAAATTCTTTTAGTTGAGGTTTGGAAATTAATTTTTAACTATTTACTATTCTTCAATATATGGTGTTATTTGTGGCAAAAAAAAATTGAAATATTTTTCAGGTATATTATATATATATATATATATATAAGCCTTTGATAGCGCTTCATATACATCCACTATAGAAAATAATTTAATAATGGCGCCAAATCTTTAATAGCATTTCTTTAATAGCGCTTATAATGTGCTATGAAAGAAACATTTGAATTATCCTAATATTACATATGAAAGCGCTATTGAAAAGCGCTATTAAAGGTAACTTTTACTTTTAATAGCGGAGCCATCTGTTAAAAGCATTATTAAGCGCTATTAAAAGCATTTTCTGTCATAGTGTGGGATGTGATAGTACATACTCAAGTCCGTTGAGTTTGACTATTTCAACTAGCTTAGCTTCCCATTCAAGAAAATTTGCCAGGTTCAGCTTGACCATAAGCTCAGAACCCATGATGATGTTTTGATTGTTGTTTGCCATATTAAAAACTACAATTGAAAAGAATAAACAAATAAATAACCATTCACAGTTTCTCTTAATAAACTTAAATTCTAGCATACATGCATAATTCAATGTTTATTAAGCATTTTATTCAAGTTATGTGTTCCGGCAGGTGTGAATAAAATGATTCCAAGATCCTAAAATCATTGAAGAACTAAGCACAGTTTGTCGACTTAATCCTAAAACATCTTAGGTAAGCAAAAGCCTTTTGCTAATAGTCTAGAAACTATTCTTGGTTGATAGGTACGTCTAAGAACTTATTAGGTAAACCTATCGATTTTGCCACGACATAAAAGGACTCCTTACTTATATCGTTGAGTTTCACCAAAACTAACATGTACTCACAATTATTTGTGTACCTTGCCCCTTTAGGACCAATAAGTAACACCTCGCTGAGCGAAAACTATTACTAGATTGATGTAAAGGATATCCAAGCAAGTTTATATTTTGGCATGGCACCTTTTAACTCAATTTTTAAGTTTGGAACTTAAGGCTCTTACTATGTTGGTTAGATTTTAAGTGAACTAAAATCCTTAATCATGCAACATAATCAAGCCACAATCTTATGCATAATTAAGACATATTTAAAGCAATAAATAACTTAAAGCATGCATAAGATAAATGTGATCTAGTATGGCCCGACTTCATCTTGAAGCTTTGACTTCAAAGTCCGTCTGAAAATCTCCGTGGGAGGCACCATTTTCTTCAAATAGGATAAGCTATAATTAAAACTAATTACAACTATTTGATTGTACGCAGACCATATTTGAATTGAAAAACAACTTTGGTACTTTAGACCAATTACATTCAAATTAATGGTACGCAGACCATATTTTCTATCCTATTTGGGCCATACTAGTCACTTCATAACCTGCAAAACAGTACATATACAATATATACCATTCACCCATTCATTATCATGAATGACCCACATAGCTGGTTAGTAAAACACATTATGCATCACGTAAACATTTGCAGCAATTAATCAAGGGCACCAATAATCTACCAATTATTCAGTCCTTATTAATTCTAATCAAGTTGTTTTAACCTTAAGGATTCGTAGACCTAATCAAGAGTTTATGACTAAAAAGCGCTCCCACTTAAACCAATAAATTCATATGCTTTACTAATTTTAAACATAAAAATGTATTTCAAGTCTAACCGGAAACATACAAATTTAATTAAAATTTAAAGCCCATATAAATTTATAATTGAATCCAAAAATTTTAATTTGATTTCAGTCGTATTTAAATTAATTCATGATTTTAATTTTAGTAAAATAATTAGAATAAGTAAAATTTATTATAATTACAATATTCAAAATTAAAATCCAAGAAAATAATTTAAATTATTAATTTTAAAATTAATTAAAATTACGTAAACTGAAAATTTCAAATTAAACATTCAAAACAATCTAATCGTAATGCAAACACCCTACGCATCGCACGCTCATGGGCCACACGCACACAGCCATCGCTGGCCATGTGCGCGCAGCCCATGCGCTCGTCGCATAGCTGCTGCATCTACCCATCGCAAGCCATCGCACAAGTTGGTGCTCGCTGCGCGCGCGCCAGCGCTCGATGCACGCGAGCCATCGCTCGCTGTGCGCGCTCGCCAGCGCTTGCTGCGCGAGCTCCAGCGCTCGATGCACGCGAGCCATCGCTCGCTGTGCGCGAGCCATCGCTCGCTGTGCGCGAGCAATTGCTCGCTGCGCGCGATAGACGCTGGGCGCAGCGCTCGTGGCACGCGAGCTTGCGCTCGCTGCGCGTGAGGCTGCGCGCGCTTGCGCGAGGCAGTGCGCGTTGTGGCGCAGCTCGCTTGCTGCCCACACGCGACTGCCGTGCCTTGCCTTCGCCCATGCCCATTCGTCCATAGCTCGTGGCCCACGACACAAGGCAGGGCTGCTGCCTTGTGCTCGTGCACCATGCCCTTTGCTCATTGCATTCGTGCCGCACGGGCGACGAGCTCCCTTGCTCGTCGTCGCATGCCCGCACTATACAACACCCCTTAAGGGTAACACGAAGCGTCCATTGCTTTGTGCGTGCAAGTTATATGAACGAATCGCATAAAAATTTAAAATTTATATTTAAAATTAATGACAAATTAATAAATTAATATTAATTTCATAATTTTAGGGCGAAAAATCGAAAATTTATTATTCAATTGATTTCCGATTATCATGGATTCAAGCCTAGGTCATAAAAATTTAAAATTTATCATAAATTTACAATTTTTATGGTGGTTTTTAATCATAGGTTTCTAATTAAATTATAATTAATTATGAAAATCAAATTAATTCTAAATTATTCTAATTTTTAACTAATTAATCATAATTACAAATTAGATTGCATAATTAACAAGGCTAGGCATTCAAACTTGTTAAACATAAACAGTAGGTCAATCAAAAATTCAAGATTTATCAACAAGAATCGCAAATATTTAATTTAACATCTTAAATTTACGAAATTTTGCATTCGAAAAACTAAAACCTTCGAAAAGTCATAGTTAGGCTTCGAATTTGAAAATTTTAGAATGCCTTTTACCTGCGGAATTGACACAAAAATCACTCGATTTGGATGAGTAACGAAGAAACTGCCGAAAAACTGCGTACATATAATTAAATAAACGCAATTTGCAATTAATTAACAATTACGAAAATTAGTCACCCCTTTTAATTCTTGCAAATTTGTAATATTTAACCATGTTCATGCAATTTAGATTATGAAAATAATAAGAGGCTCGTGATACCACTGTTAGGTTATGATACATATAACAATTCATAAATCATGCGGAAACAACCATTAAGCCAGGAATACATATTATTTACACATAATCATTTAGCATAGTTTAGATGCATACTCTTTGTTGCGTGCCTTCCCTAGCTGCGCCCGAACCGAACAAGAACAAGTCTTTAGGACTCCAAGTGTCGTCCCTCCGTAGATAGTCCACAGCACGTCCGGATCCGCCTTAAGATTGACCAACTAGAATCGCCCCTAAGGTACTATAAATTTTCGGCACTTTTGAGCAAGATGTGTGACTGAATTTTTCTCTCAAAAACTCACTTTGAATACTTGAATAACTCGTTATAAATTGTGAACCCAGGCCACATATTTATAGGGGTATGGAAAGAGAATTGGAATCCTATTAGGATACGAATTAATTAAATTAGAATTATAATAAAACTCTTATTTAATTAATTTATCAAATAGAATTAGGAATTTAATCATTAAACGAATTCTGCACGTTTTAGGTTTCGTATGCGAACACAAACACTTACGCGAGCATGACCCGCAAGCGTGCAGGCCATGCCCGCGCACAGCCCACACGGCCGCACGGCCCACGCGAGCTACAAGCCCACGCGAGCTGCAGCAATGCTCGCAGCCCACTGCTCGCAGCTGCGCGCTGCCACGGCCTGCTGGGCCTGGCCTTGCGCTGGGCCTGGCGTGGCCTTGGCTGTTCGTGTGGCGCGCTTGGCTTGCTGGGCGATGGCCTGGCTTCGTGCTGGGCCCTCGTCCGGCAGGCCTCGTCCGATGCTTATTCGTACGATACGCTTCCGATTAAATTCCCGATTCCGGAATATATTTCCGATACGAACAATATTTAATATTTTCGATTCCGGAATTAATTTCCGTTTCGAACAAATATTTAATATTTCCGTTTCCGGAATTATTTTCCGATTCCGATAATATTTCCGATTCTGACAATATTTCCGTTTCCGGCAATATTTCCGATTCCGGCAATATTTCCATTTCCGATAATATTTCCCGATACGTACCATGTTTCCGTTTCCGGCAACATCTACGACTTGGATAATATTTATATTTCCGATACGATCCATATTTCCGTTTCCGGCAATATCATCATTTCCGGAGTATTCATTTCTTGCCTGTGACGATCTCAGCTCCCACTGAAACCAAGATCCGTCGATTCCGAATATCCACAGTTGGAGTATTTAATGCCATTAAATACTTGATCCGTTTACGTACTATTTGTGTGACCCTACGGGTTCAGTCAAGAGTAAGTTGTGGATTAATATCATTAATTCCACTTGAACTGAAGCGGCCTCTAGCTAGGCATTCAGCTCACTTGATCTCACTGAATTATTAACTTGTTAATTAATACTGAACCGCATTTATTAGACTTAACATAGAATGCATACTTGGACCAAGGGCATTATTTCCTTTACGTTCACATTAATATGCTGATTTTCAGGTCGTCCCAACTTGATGGGGAAATAAACGCGGGGTAGGATCGTTTCACCCTTCGGCTATTTTGATTACCTACAAGCACGAGTATTTCCTTCACTATCCCCAGTGGAATCGCCACTGTGAGGGGGTCGAAAAAGCGCGAGGCTAATGCGTGCCCTTGTCCCTCGTGGGTGTGACGATTCTTTTATATTCAATCAAGTGTAATTGGATTTCCTGTGAGTATACACCCAATTGACTAGTAATATAGGAGTCGCCATTCAGTTTTTAACGACAATGAGAAAAACTGACAAAACTCGGTTATCGTGACATAAAGGGAGTGCAATTATGTTTGACCACGACGGCCGTAGGTTCCCTTGTGATCCCTGGTGTGGGGATCTCTCAATATACACCAGCAAGGTAGAGATTGAGGGTTCGGGGGACTGTAACTACCGAGAGGAGTAATTTGCTCGTCGATAACTCTAGAGGCAGGATATCCTTACTAGCTCAGCATAAATAATTGAAGGGACATGCGTTAACTATTAAACTAATCTGAATTGATTTTAGCAATGTGCAACATATAATACTAATTTGATCGTGGTTATCTGATTTAAATACCATTAAGGGACTTAGCATGATAATCCGATTTCCCAAAAATATTATATTTGTTAGGCGTGATAGAACAATCAGATTAGGTTAGTTTAACAGTTCATAAAAAGGGTGAGGAAAGCAGTTAAATCATCGAAAAGGGACACATTACGACGCACCCTTGAGAGGTGCGTCACGGTTCTCAGAAAACTAACCACTTTGACTTTGCTATTTCTCCTTTTTATTTAACGAATCTCTATTATGGGACAGGATACGTTCTATTCGATTTTTGGATCGATTGCGACAGAACGCGTGAACAGTTTCGCAGCGAGAGGCTTAGGCTAAGGGTTGGAGTCAATACGCAGAATATAATTGTGTGTTGTTGTGTGTTTTCACGTCGAAACTAGGGGCCTATTTATAGGGAAGAGTTCGTGGAAAGATAGAATTGCAGAGTTCTAATCCACAAAGAATTAGGAAAAGAGACGTACCCAGGTATTTTCAGCGCCCAGGCCTGGGCGCCGAAGATTTCGGCGCCCAGAGCCAGGCATTGAAAATAGGGTCTGGGAAGTTTTGTTTAGTCAGATTCGGATTCCTAAAATCCGTAGAGTTTGAGATTAATTCTTGTCTTTTAGCGCGTATCAATTTTATGACGGAATGCGTCTGGGCCCGTTACGAACTCTAGGTTCGTTGGGATTTTAATTAATACGTAACTCCTATTTCCGAATCCTATTAGGAATAGGATTCTCGCGGTTTTCTACCTCATTTAGGATTTATGTTGGAGTGCAACGCCTAATTCTGACAGGTTTCTATCTTTTATGATTTGCCACTTTTAGACGCTACCTTTTACGGCAGTTACTATTTTTAGCAGGTTTCCATAAATAGTAGGTTTCGGGTAAAATGAAATGGGGAATCGAGATTCGTTTATTTTATAGGAGATGCGTTGTCAAGTGGAGCTTTTATGCTTTCATCATCGAACCTTTCCCTTGCGGGAATGGGGACAAATGTAGGTGTCTACAGTTAGCCCCCACTTTGACTGAGTCTTGGAGTAAGACGATGGTCAAAGTATTAGACGGAGTGCGTCACACAAGCCATGGTGTATGTGACCTGTTTTGCGAGGGTCTCACGAGCCCCCGAGTGATAACATTTGACTTAAGGGTCATCACTTGAAACGTCGACATATCCCTCACGTGTCATTGGGACTTGTCAACTGATAGTATAGAAACTTCCTCACTTTGTCATTGGAAGGATCTAAAGGTGCGTAGAAAACTCCTTTCACTTTGTCATTGGGAGTAGCTACAGATGTTTTCGAAATCAAAGCTGTAAAGTGTAATTGGGCCTGGCCAAGCCCAATCACGAGGTAAAACGTTTTTAAAGATTCTCATTTTCAGGGCTAGCTAAACGAGAAAACCCCCTTGTTTTATAGGACGTAAAACGAAGGAAAATCCAGCACATCGTTCTTTTTTTGGAAAAACGGAAAACCAATCCTTTAATTTTTGGAAAAAGGGAAAACCAATCCTTTAATTTTTGGAAAAAGGGAAAACCAATCCTTTAATTTTTGGAAAAAGAGAAAACCGAAAAAAGTTATCGCTGCAGCGACTAAGGACCTGCGCGGTTAGTGACGCAGACCCCGCCCGCTGAAGGTTGGGCGAGCCTGTCCGCTGAGGGTGGACGCCCCGTCCCATAGAAGTGGACGAATCTATTTTGATGTTTTGAAAATAAGGACCTACGCGGTTTGTGGCGTAGACCCCGCCGGCTGAAGATGGCGAACCTGTCCGCTGAGGGTGGACGCCCCGTCCGATAGAAGTGGACGAATCTGTTTTGAAATTTATTTTGCTTTTTTGAAAATAAGGACCTACGTGGTTTGCGCCGTAGACCCCGCCGGCTGAAGATGGCGAGACTATTTTAAATTTGAAGATTTTATTTCTTTCGAAAACTGAGGACCTGCGCGGCTAGTGACGCAGACCCCGCCCGCTAAGGGTGGGCGAGCCCATTTTGAATTTCTTATTTTGCCTATGTAGAAGGGCTTTTGTGATTACAACCTGTTGGTGGGTCGTAATATTTCCTGATTAGATGTGTCCTATAAGTGGGTCCACACTGTGTATATTTTTGTTTAACAATATATTTTTTTGAGATATCCAAACATGATATGGTGTGTGGCGCAGTCTGGGAATGTGATTTTGGTTGCGCGCTCCTTGTTGGAGTCCATTTTTGCGAGCCCCCAAGCGTTGGGGCTCGTCGGTTGTTTTTTGCATCTTGTAATCATGTTTGGGGTCACGCTCGTATGTGCGAGCGACCTCCTATAGTAGTGTGCTATTTTAGCGAAGCCGTGGAGTGCGACTTTAGTTTTCAGGCGACATCCGGTTTTGGCTTGGCCCGGATTATCCCTTTGACAGACAGACATTTTCTATTTGGAAAACCAATGACTTGACGACACATATTTTTGGTGTTTCGAAGAATGACCATGATATTTAACTTGCTTTTTTTGAAAAGTGTACATGAGCATTTTCTGAGACGAGTCTAAGTTTCGACCAAGTTTTAATGTTATTATTTTTTGCTTATTTGGGAGTTAAAGGTGCTTTGGGCTTGATCCTTCTTGCAATAGGGCCCCGTGTTTTAGCAACACGGTCTTAAGTCCTTTCCTGTTCCGTGTTTCGTGAAATCTGGGCCTTGGGCTGCATTTTCAGCGCCCAAGTTCAGGCGTCAAACATTTCGGCGCCCGGGCGTGGGCGCCGAAAGTCCTTTCCTGGTAATATTTGACTTTCGGGATGTCATGGGGTGCGTTCAGCTATATATAGGGGCCAGATACGTCCTTATTTTCCACCACTCTCAAATTCTTTCTCTCTTTTGCTGTGCTCTAATTATTCACTGCTTTTGCCATGTCGATCCCTACTTTCTCACTCCAACGAACTGTTAGGCGTTGGCTACGGGCCCTTACTCCCACAGAAAAAACTTTGTTAAAAGAATACCACTTAAAGCCACTTTTAGGCTTACAACAAATTAATATTGATTATAATTTCCTGCATGCTGCCCTAGACTTTTGGGACTCCGATCATCATGTTTTTGCCTTTCGGGGCAATGAAATATGTCCTTTGCCCGATGAATTTGCTGCAATCCTTGGTTATCCTACTAATGCTACTCCTGTTACCCCTGGCACTGTTGAAGCGGGTAAAACAACCATAAGGGCTTTCCTAGGGCTAGATGATAACATGTTTGCTGAGATTGTTGTAGATGATAAGGTTAATTTGGCAAAACTTGTAAAACATCACTTTAGGCCTAGTAAAAACATGACCGAACAGAAATTGAATATTCGAGCCCTTGTATTTTGCTTGTTGAATCATTATTTGCTGTCGAATAATAATGGTGAGTTCGGTGACATAAGGTTGATCCCCTTGATTAGCCAGATGGAAAGTTGTTATTCTATTATGCCGTTGGTTGTTGCTGAGACTTTGCTGAGTGCGGATGAACTGAAGAAGGATGCCAAATCTGAACATTTTAAGGGAAGCCCCCTATTACTGCAGGTAATTGATTTTTTTCCTTGCGCACATGTATGTTTTTTTTTTTTGCATATATTTCTTTTTGCCTGGGGCTGAGTTTCAGCGCCCAGGGCTGGGCGTTGGAATTTTCGGCGCCTGGTCCTGGGCGTTGAAACTGCGCCCCAGGAACCGTTTTTTCTTTCTTTTCATTCTTTTGATTCGATCGTACCTGTTTTTGCAGATTTGGCTTGCGGAACGGCTTAGACTTTTGGAAGCTCCTGCCGATCCTAAACATTATTGCCCTATAGCTTTGGGTAATCGAAAATACTTGCACCAAGGCCAGGACGAGGCCGAATGGACCTCCTTTTTTACTTATGGCATTTGTTCTATTAAGTGGGTGGTACCATGGTGGGGTTTGACTACTATGACAGGGGGGTCTGATGTATCGGTTTATGTTTCTTTGTTGGGGCTATCTCGTCCCATTTATATTTTCCCTTACCGAGTCATGCGTCAATATGGTTTAAGGCAGACTATCCCCTTTTCTGATACGGTACCACCTAAGGTAGCGGCCTTTGCACAAACACGGGTCCTAGCGTGGGCCAAGTATTATGATGGCCTCCCGCGTTGGGCCGTAGCTACAAATGGCTTTGTGGGTCTTTCTGAAAACTACAAGTTGTGGATGAGCTCCGATGACAAAGATGTGAGGACCGAGGCTCGAAATGGGGAGTCGGCTGAGCTTTTGATACCTCGTATTCGTGTTAAGTATGAGGGTCCTGATTCTGCCAGACCTTGTACCTATAGTTTTAAGACTGTGAAAGCTCGTCCTGATCGAAAGCGAAAGGAAGTTCCTCCCCGTTCCAGTTTCAGGCCTAAAAAGATGCCTAGCATGAAGGGGCCTGCTGTTGTTAAAAGAAATGCAAGCTCTCGCGGAGATCGTCGCCGGAACAACATATGGGTTAGAAAGGCTCAGCCGCCTGTAGAAACAGTGGCTAGTCTAGTTGATGATAATAACCCTTCTCCCACCATTGCCTGTGCCTTCGAGGCTGAGCGGGCTATAATTGAGAATGTTTCTGAAGCCTTGACATCCTTGGAAGTTAGTGTCCAGGAGCCGGTTCTTATGGAGATTGATATTGGGGCAGCGCAGAAGACTATGGGGGTGGATCCTGCGAACATTACTCTCTACAAGACTTTATTTGATGATCCGGAAGAACTAGAGTAGTGTAGTTCTCTGCTAGGGTGTAGGTGCCCTTTATTTATTTCAGTTGTGTTTGTTTTTTATTCCTAGCACTTTGTTTTCCTTCTTATTATATTTTAATAAAGGCGTATTTTTAGTTTTTATTTATTTTTGTTTCTCCTCCTTTTTATGTATTTTATATGTCTAACACTTATTGCAAAGAATATTTTTTTATTTGGACCGAATCCTTGGTAAGGATTGCCTACGTATCTTGTCAGAATCAAGTCGCGCGTAGTTCTAGCTTTAGAATAAGTTCTAGTATGCCGGAATTCGGTAGATATGTCCTGAAGTGGAAACATATTACTTAATTGATCAAATGAGTGAAGTATTTGCCATTATTTTCATCTGCCGTTTTTTTTTGCCATAGGTTGCGTAAAATTCGACCAATTTGTATAGCTATATTCTTGGTAAACCTATTTGGATACGTACTGTACCCCCAAGTGTTCGTTATTTTTCCGTTGTGTGCGGATAAAATGACGAGCACTTTCAAAAAGAAAACTTTTGGCAGGCAGAGAGTTTCAACGCCCAGGCTGGGGCGTCAGAAATTTCGGCGCCCAGCCCTGGGCGCTGAAAATGACTTGGGCGGTCAGTTTTTGACGCTTTGCTTCACATGTTCTTGCGTTTATTTCTATTTCTTTCTCTTTTTTTTGTGCCTTGATATTTTTCTTCATAGTTAAAGTTAATTTTGAGGCTATTTTGGAGGCTTTTTTGACTGTTAGCGTGAAATGCACTTTTGTTCAGATTAATTTTTTCTATTGATGATTCAAAACAGTTTTGAAAATGGAGTTAGGGTGCAGAATTTATGAAGATCTTTGTGTAGGCTTTGGAGGTGGGTTGTTAGTGAAGGGTATGATGGAATCTATGTTTATGAATCTATTTTTTTGGTAACATTTGCATTGTTTTAAATTTTTTGATTTCCTTTGATTTTAGGTTGCATGGATTGGTTCTGACACTGGTTGGCTTTTTAGGTTTTGGGGATATGAATGGGATAGTGTGGTTTATTTTGTGGGTTTCGGGAATTGATTCCCATGGCACTATTTCAAAACCGAATGGGCTTTGTTTGTTGGGCCTATAGTGGGCCGCTTCTTTATTTTTTTTTATTTTGCAAGTACATTTGGTGTTTATTTAGTGTTAGAATAAAATTTTCAGGAGAAATATTACGCCTTTATTGATTCGGAAAGTAAGGAAAACACACTGAAATAAAACTGACCCATATTCTAAAGGGCCTTAGGACCATCTAAAGTCTCTATTATTTTTTCTATCAATCTAAAGAACTACTAGGCGCCTTTTACTAATGGTGCTCTATGTGGCTCAAGCCTGGGGTTTAGTCTCATAAAACTTCGGTCCTTCACCGGTACTCATCTTGAATTCCATTCCTTTTGCGTTGACCCACTGATATGTTTTCACCCATCCGTTCTCGACCTCTTCTAGTGTTGATGCAGGAGAGATTAACCGGGTTGGATCGAAACCTTCATCTTGTAAAGCTAGGGTAGTCATCACAGTCTCGTCCTCCATAGGCCTCGATTCGTTAAACAATGTCCACAGAGCCTGGTTGTCCAATATTTCAGCTGTTTTAGTCTTGGTGAGGTGGGGTGCCTCATCCAAGGTGTGGCAGTCATGGAAAATTTCAAATCCGGGTTTTAGCAAGCCATCCTGAACGAAGAGTTCAGGGAAATCACAGCATGGGTGTTCTTCTCCTTCCCGAATGAACATCCCGTTAAGGGTCATTTGATATGGGGGAATGAGGGTGGTTTGTTTGGTTTTGTTAAGGCGTAGCCTATATAGGCGGTCAACAATATCTTCCTCCGTTGGTTCATAACCTAAGCCAAAGGGAGTAGATTTGTCGGGAAAAGGATGGAATGTGCATTCCTTCTTCCTTATGCCCAATGGGGTTCCTGGTAAATAGCCTTGAGCTAACAGCATTCTAGGGATGACTCGGGATGCATGCGGGTCTAGGAATGTTGGATCATAATCTTCGATGAGCTGGATTGTTTCTTCCATTTGAAACCCATAAAGGTCGTATGCAGTTTCGGCCGTTCCAACCATAGTACAACTGACGTCGAGAGGAGGGGCGCGGATTTCTAGTATTACCCCGTTATGGTTAAGTTTAACCATTTGGTGCAAGGTAGAAGTCACACCTCCTAAGTCATGGAGCCAAGGTCGCCCCAAGAGGAGGTTGAAAGTGGGCTTGATGTCGATAATTTGAAACTCAGTGGTGCGTGCCACAGGCCCGGTTTGTATGGTAAGGTTGATTTTTCCCAATACAGGCCTTCGGGAGTTATCATAAGCTCGTACCCCTTGCGTGGAGGTTTGGAAATCATCGTTTCCTAGCCCCAAGAAATGGGCGGTTCGCAATGGGCAGACATTAACCGCCGAACCATTATCTACGAGCGCTAGGGGGATGTTTTGTCCTTTGCATCCAACCACTAGGTAAAGGGCTTTATTGTGAGCACCCCCCTCTTTGGGTAAGTCTTTATCAGTGAAAACTATGGCCTTTTCTCCGGCATCTCTCGTGAAATGGCTAACCAATGAGTCAGGTGTGATATCTGTAGGTACTGAGATGAGGTCAAGTGAGTGAATAAGCTTTTCGCGATGTTCCTTTGAAGTACACATAAGATCCCAGATGGTAATCTCAGCCTTGATTCTTTTTAGTTGTTTCAGGAGAGGATTTTCAATGACTTCCGCGACGGTGGCGTGCCGTCCGTTCTCAGGAGTTTGCCTGACCGGGATGTCGTCCATAGGAGGTGGTGAATATCCGGTTGGTATATCCTTCCAGATCGGGTGAGGTTGTCGACCTCGGGCTCCTGAGGGGTGGTGTCAATGAGAGCATACCCGGGCCAAGTTTCAGTGAAGAGGTCCTGGCCCGAGACTTGAGATAGGTAAATATCTTCAGCATCATCGTTCCACACACCGCACACTTCCCTCTCGATTCGATCCATAGGGACCACAGTGAGTGGTGCACCTTGAGGTGTAATATACACCGTGGGGTCGAAATTCTCTGGTTGGTCGAGAGAGATGTGACAAGAGCCGAGTGGGCTCTTGTTTTTGTTGGGTTTGCCAACGTTAGGGAGAGGTATTACTTCATCCTCTATCATGTCCTGGATCGTATGTTTTAGAGTCCAGCAGTTTTCAGTGTCATGCCCATTTCCTTGATGGAATTTGCAGTAAGTACCTTCGACCCAATATTTGTTTTTGACAGGAGGGTCACGGGTGGGGCCTATAGGTCTCAACTTTCCTTGATTGGTTAGTCTTTCAAAGGCTTGTACCAAAGTTGACCCGAGTGGGGCAAACTTTCGGTCTCGGACCCATCTTACAGGGTTTCTTCGGGCGGGAGCCTCTTCTACAGCATGGACTTCTTGGGTTTGGGATGTGTTACCCCGATTATAGGTGTTGGTCTTATATGTGGGTTTGCTCTGTATGGTTTTGGCGAGGTCGTCCTCGATCTTTATTCCCACATCATAAACTCTTTTGAAAGTGTCGAGTCCCAGGTACCTAAGGTGTTGTCTGTAAGCCGGGTCCAGGTTGTCAATGAATTTTTGGACCAATTCTGTTTCAGGAGGCCTATTGATTAGTTGGGCCGCCTGGTCCCTCCATCTAGAAAAGTAGGTTGTGAAACCCTCATTTTTCTTTTGGAAGAGAACTTCCAGCTCGCGCATGGTGACTTGGAAATCCATGTTCGACGAGTATTGCTTGATGAAGACATTGACAAAGTCTTCCCAAGTGGGGAAGAGCTTAGGGTCCTGGTGATAGTACCATTTGAGCGGCACAGGTTCCAAGGACAAAGGAAAGGAAGGTAAGTACATGGACTTGTCCACGCCTTTCAAGTTCATGGTATTCACAAAGCTCAGTAGATGATCACAGGGGTTGTCCGTGGCCTTGAACTTTGGTAAGTCAGATGAACTGAACTTTTCTGGTAATTTGCCAGGAAAAGGTTCAGGCTCGAGGGAGAAGTATTTGCTCCCCATGTTTTGTTGTAGGAACATTTTTTCAATCCTCTTCTCGTTTTTGAGGTCATTTTTGGCTTGCGCAACCGCTAAGGCTTCGTTTTCCATTTTCAGTTGGCCCATAAATTGGGTCATTTGGACCATCTGGTCTCGCAAATCTTCGATGGACATGTTTGGAGGTGCGAATCTAGGTTGGGGAAGCGGATATACTTGAAATGAGGGACGACGGACGGAGCTTGGAATTACTAAACCTGGTGTTGGCGATGTATCTTCGAGACGCACTAGCCGTTGATTCCCTGATCGGCACCAAGTGGCAGGACCAGTCCTAGGCATAAGATAAGCTAAATTTTAGGTTCCCAAAGTTTCAAGCATTACTTAGTCTAGACTTCGACTCTCTAAATTGGTTTTTCACTTTTTCTTTTGTCGGTACACTTTTGGGTTTTTTTTTTGGTTTTGGTCAGTCTTTGGATTTTCGAAACACTTGCACGTGTGACATTCATAGTTATTAGCATGTTCGACTTTTGGTGTCGAGCATTGCCGTCGTAGGAGGCCTAACAACGACGCAAAGAGTTATTAATTTTTCGCGAGTCGCTTTTGAAATCGAGTGCTTTTCTTACGCCCTCGTAGCAATTCTTTTTATGAACACATTTTTTTTGCTACGTATTTTCCTTTCGCGCGGGCGCCGAAGCTGTTGCGCCTGACCAAAAGGCCAAGCAGCAACTTCAGCGCCCAGCTAGGGGCGTGAGAAATTCTGGCGCCCAGCCAGGGGCGTTGAAAATTCGTCCCTGGCTGGTTCTCGTTTTCTGTTTTCTATTTATGCGACTTTGATTTGCGTGCTTGCCTAATAATTCCTTTACGCGTAACAGCGTTGGTGGGATTCGTTACAGGCCATCCCAAGCGTCGCTTATTTTGTGGCGATCATTCGGGTTTGCGGAACACGTGTTTCGGTATAACTCTTTGGTAAATTAGTCTATGAATGTTTGGGCAGTTTTTAAGGTCGTCGGTTTTCTAGGATAGTTTGTCACACACAATCATATATTTCGCTACACATAACAACATTACAAATATGGATTTGAAAATTAAATATGCCACGTAGTTTATGATAGGCTTCTATGGGTAGTTTATTTACGCCTGGCTTGGTACCGCTTCTATCGTAGATCCAACACATGCCCCGGTCGAGGTAGTGTCTTCAACAGACGAATTTCGCTCAAGAGGCGAACCCGCAAGTGCAAGCCAAGGGGGCATGCAGGCGAGAGGGACCTAATGGGCGAGCGATTGGGTTCGGGATAGGTGTACTACCTGCACAAGTACCGAGTGGGAAACATGCGCGGTGTATGCACCCCCCTATTGGCGAAAAAAGGTATCCTTAGTCCCAACTCCCGAGGGAGCCGAGATTCGTTATGATGTTCTGCCCGTTCACATTAATATGCTGATTTTCAGGTCGTCCCAACTTGATGGGGAAATAAACGCGGGGTAGGATCGTTTCACCCTTCGGCTATTTTGATTACCTACAAGCACGAGTATTTCCTTCACTATCCCCAGTGGAGTCGCCACTGTGAGGGGGTCGAAAAAGCGCGAGGCTAATGCGTGACCTTGTCCCTCGTGGGTGTGACGATTCTTTTTTATTCAATCAAGTGTAATTGGATTTCCTGTGAGTATACACCCAATTGACTAGTAATATAGGAGTCGCCATTCAGTTTTTAACGACAATGAGAAAAACTGACAAAACCCGGTTATCGTGACATAAAGGGAGTGCAATTATGTTTGACCACGACGGCTGTAGGTTCCCTTGTGATCCCTGGTGTGGGGATCTCTTAATATACACCCGCAAGGTAGAGATTGAGGGTTCGGGGGACTGTAACTACCGAGAGGAGTAATTCGCTCGTCGATAACTCCAGAGGCAGGATATCCTTACTAGCTCAGCATAAATAATTGAAGGGACATGCGTTAACTATTAAACTAATCTGAATTGATTTTAGCAATGTGCAACATATAATACTAATTCGATCGTGGTATCTGATTTAAATAGCATTAAGGGACTTAGCATGATAATCCGATTTCCCAAAAATATTATATTTGTTAGGCGTGATAGAACAATCAGATTAGGTTAGTTTAACAGTTCATAAAAAGGGCGAGGAAAGCAGTTAAATCATCGAAAAGGGACACATTACGACGCACCCTTGAGAGGTGCGTCACGGTTCTCAGAAAACTAACCACTTTGACTTTGCTATTTCTCCTTTTTATTTAACGAATCTCTATTATGGGACAGGATACGTTCTGTTCGATTTATGGATCGATTGCGACAGAACGCGTGAACAGTTTCGCAGCGAGAGGCTTAGGCTAAGGGTTGGAGTCAATACTCAGAATATAATTGTGTGTTGTTGTGTGTTTTCACGTCGAAACTAGGGGCCTATTTATATGGAAGAGTTCGTGGAAAGATAGAATTGCAGAGTTCTAATCCACAAAGAATTAGGAAAAGAGACGTACCCAGGTATTTTCAGCGCCCAGGCTTGGGCGCCGAAGATTTCGGCGCCCAGAGCCAGGCGTTGAAAATAGGGTCTGGGCAGTTTTGTTTAGTCAGATTCGGATTCCTAAAATCCGTAGAGTTTGAGATTAATCCGAGTCTTTTAGCGCGTATCAATTTTATGACGGAATGCGTCTGGGCCCGTTACGAACTCTAGGTTCGTTAGGATTTTAATTAATACGTAACTCCTATTTCCGAATCCTATTAGGAATAGGATTCTCGCGGTTTTCTACCTCATTTAGGATTTATGTTGGAGTGCAACGCCTAATTCTGACAGGTTTCTATCTTTTATGATTTGCCACTTTTAGACGCTACCTTTTACGGCAGTTACTATTTTTAGCAGGTTTCCATAAATAGTAGGTTTCGGGTAAAATGAAATGGGGAATCAAGATTCGTTTATTTTATAGGAGATGCGTTGTCAAGTGGAGCTTTTATGCTTTCATCATCGAACCTTTCCCTTGCGGGAATGGAGACAAAAGTAGGTGTCTACAGAAACGTAGATGAAGGGATCAACAAGTTATCTTCAAGCTAAGCTATCATGGCGATAGGATTTATTCGCTTCATTAGACTTAGTTAGGAAGTTGTTTTTCTTTCGTTTTTTACTATGTTGATTAGTGTAGAGCAAATGATGATAGAAAGTTGTTTTTGTTTTAAAGTATTGCTTTTATATCACTTTGAGTAGACAATACAAATTAATGCGTGGATGATTGTTAGCACTTTTTATAAAATACATTGTCGCTAATTAATTAGTATAAATTAGATGAGTAATGTTGTTTTATGATAATGATTACATTAATATTTAAAGTTTTATTGTTCACTATATATCTGATTTACTATATATTTTTGTAGATAAATACAATAATGGTATTAGATTAATGACTATATATGTTGTTATTATGAAAAGGCCGGAATGAAGAACATTGCTTTGAAATTTGTGACGCTTATATTAGGAGGTTCTAAATTTGTTTGGCGGTAAAAATATAGTATAAAATTGTGACCCTTAGAAGGGTCTAAATTGGTTTGGCGGAAAAAATATAGTATCAAATTGTGACCCTTAGAAGGGTCTAAATTGGTTTGGCGGAAAAAATATAGTATCAAATTGTGACCCTCAGAGGGGTCTAGATTTGGTGGAACGAAAATGTTAACACTAGAAATGACGGCGTGAAGGGTCGAAAGATGCATTGTTGGTGCGCGAAAGTAGAGTAACTAGCGACGGAATAGATTGTCGAAATATTTCGACCAAACATAGCGATGCAACATGGAAAATATCGACGCTCTGTAGCGCGTAAAATGGAGTCAATATCGACGCTTTAAAGCGTAGCAAAATATCGACCATCAGAATTTCAACCCTTCAGGGAAGCGTCGATATTAATATTTTCGACGCTCTAGGGCGTCGATATTTGCCCGAAAAAGCGTCTAAAAATGCCGTGTTTTCCCGTAGTGTTAGCTTCTTGTCTTTTCCCGTAACCCCAAAAAAAATTCTTGGTTTTTACTACGTACGTAGTATTTCTTTTGGAAGATTGGGTTCAACACTCCAACTTTGGGGTCTTCATTCCTAACGTTTGGTTTTCATAGTATAAATTGGAATGATTTAGGTGGTATTCCATCTCTAATGTGTATATTAGGTTGAGAGGGGAGCAAACTAGAGTCCAATGAGCATTGAGATACACTTTCCGCATAAGGCTTGCACCCTTACCATCCTTTCGGCAAGAGTGTGCCGCATGATCTAATGTCAAAACACTCGTATCATGACACTTAGTGTTATAAATTTATAATTTAATCAAGTTCTCACAGTTAGGGCTTTGGGAAGTGAATATATGGAGGAAGCAAAGTAGAAGTGGATTTCATTTAGCTGATTAGTAATTGATACATTATATATATGTACATAGTCTTTTTTTTTTTATAATTTCAGAATTTCATTAATTGGGCCTGGGCAAAGCCAGATGAATACATCAGATGTGTTGGCGTTAGACAACGAGTATTAGCCTATGCTACCAACTATTTTACAGACATATTCATTATGAGATATCACGAAGCAATGTAGCCTTGTACATTAAACCCAAGCAATGAATTCATCCCTTCTACTTAAGCCTTGCTTGGCTAGGGAGTCAGCCACTGTGTTCGAACCTCTGCTTTTATGTGTGATTAGCACTCCTGGCTCGGACGAAGCTGTGTTGCGGATAAAGTTGAGGATGAAGTTTAGGTTCCAAGGTCCACCAACCTCCTGCTTACACCAGTTTACAGCATTCTTTGAGTCTGATTCTATGATGATGTGAGAGTCTTTGATCCGGGCTGAGCTTAGGGAGATTTTTAAGGCTCGATGAATGGCTAAAACTTCCGCGTTATTTATCTCCATGAAAGGGATTGGAGTCGAGAACATACATATGAACTTTCCCTCATGGTCTCTAAGAACCCCACCAATAGCAGCACATAGAAGAGAAGGGCTCGCTGACGCATCGACGTTCCACTTTAATGATCGACTAGGGGGTGGGAGCCAAAGGGTCGAAGCATTGAGAGGGAGGTGGGGCTTGACTGATATGGTGGATGTTTTCCATGCAAGGCATGATGGATTTCTGAGTATGTCTGTCCGAGGTGTATGAAAATGGATCACCCCACCCTTTGATCCACCAACTGAGTCTCAATAACACTAGGTCTTGAGTTTGGGTGAAGGAACTGTTCCTACCCTCAAAGATCCTTGCGTTTCTTTCTTTCCATAATGACCACAGGATGATGAAGAAGGTAGCGTGCCAAATCTTTTTGAAGAAGACTCCTTTTATAGGTGGGTGCCATTGCTCATATGCTTCCTTGATTGTGTGAGGGAAAACCCATGCTAGGTCCCATATATTGATCCACCAGTGCCATATTTGTAGAGAAAAGGGGCATAGCATGAAGAGGTGATCTATGTCCTCCATCGAGCTGTTAATGCACAATACGCAAGAGGGGTCTAAGCTTTGGCTTATATTCATGCGAATCAGTCTTGACTTGGTGTTTAATCGGCCAAGTAGCACGAACCATGAAAAAATCTCTATCCGAAAAGGCACTAAGCCCTTCCATAGACCTTTGATGATGTTATGGTTGTGGCCGCTTTCCGCTTTGGCTAATTCCATGTATAATTATTTCACAGAGAAGGTCCCAGATTTCGATGGAGTCCAAACCCATTGGTCAGTTCCACCTTGCCGCAAAACAATTCTGTTTAAGATAGAGGTGAGCTTCACCCATTCAACACGGTCATGCGAGCGTAGTTCACGTCTCCATGAGAGACTCCATTGCCAACTGTTACCGTCCCAGAAACCATAGGCAGCAATGGTTGCATCTGGAAGGGTAGAGAGTTGGAACAGTCGGGGGCAAACCTCTTTTAGGGGTAATTCACCAACCCACTTGTTGTGCCAGAAGAAAGTGCTTGATCCGTCCCCAACACTCTTGCGAATGTTATGAAGTGCTAGAATTTTTGTTGGGTTTGATTTCAATGCAGCGTTACAGATTTCTTTCCACGGGCCTCCCCTTCTATAGGATGAGAGGTCATGGGTAGAGAATGTGGCCTTGGGTTCGTATTTTGCTTGAATCACTTGGTGCCAAAGTGAGGATGGTTCGTTGATAAACCGCCACATCCATTTGAACAAAAGTGCCACATTTTTATGGTGAAGATTTCCAATACCCAAGCCGCCAAGTTGCTTCGGTTGAGATAAAGTGTTCCAAGATACCAGAGGCATGGATCTTCTAGACGGGTCTTTTTGCCAGAGAAAATTTCGTTGCAGAGCAATGATTTTTGCCAAAACCCCTTTGGGAATAGGGAAGAGAGACATATAGTATAGGGGCAGGTGAGAGGCAAGATTTAATTAGAGTGATTCTGCCACCTATGGAAAGAAGACCACGCTTCCAGGAGGAGAGCTTTTTTTCCAGCCTTGCCAGAATAGGGTCCCATAGGGAGACACGAGCCACGCCGCCACCAATGGGTAACCCGAGGTATGTGAATGGGAGCGAGATGGTTCTACAGAGGAGGTGTTTTGCTAGGGTACGGAGGCGGGACTCATTCACATTGATGCCAAGGAGAGAGCTCTTATGAAAGTTGACTTGTAACCCCGATGCCATTTGAAACAGGATCAATGTTTTCTTGATATTTGCCAGATATTCATCCTCAGGTGGGCAGAAAATTATTGTGTCATCAGCATATTGGAGGTGAGTGATTGCAGGCCCTCCACGGCATACATTAATGCCACGCCAGAGGTTTCGAGAGACTACCTTTTTGATGAGAAGATTGAGGGGTTCTGCAACTAGGTCAAAAAGAAACGGGGAGAGGGGGTCCCCTTGCCTTAGTCCTCGGCGAAGCTTAATTGGAGTAGTCGGAGTTCCATTATTAAGGATGCTGACTGAAGCGGTCGTGACACAGCTATGTATCCAAGCACACCATTGTTTAGGAAAATTCATTTGTGTGAGCGTCCATTCCAAAAAATCCCAGGAAACACTATCAAAGGCTTTATGGAAATCGAGCTTGAGGATAGCTGCTTCGAAGTTGTTCCTTTTACATGTGTCGATGATCTCGCCCGCTATTAAAGGCCCATCGAGAATCTGTCTCCCTTTGATAAAGGAAGATTGGTGCGGTCCGATAACAGAATCCATCACCCGCTGGAGTCTACGTGCTAACAATTTTGTGATTATTTTATAGATGCAACCTACCATGCTGATGGGCCTGTAGTCTTTGAATCCTTTTGGGGTCGTAACTTTTGGGATGAGTGCAATAAAGGCCGTGTTGCAACCTTTTGGCAAGCGAGAATAGAGCCAGAAATCATGCACTATGCCATATATGTACATAGTCTATGTTTCAGGTTAAAAACAATCGCATATACTTCTTTTGTTCTCTAAATAATGCACAATTTAGATTTTTACATTATTGTCTTTTATCATTGTTTGTGATTCATACATAAGAAAAACAGTACTCATGTGAGATCTTCCGTTGGAAAAATAAAAATAAGTTTTAATCATTTGCTGGAATAGATGACACTACAAAAAAACACGTTATAGCGACAGATCTTATCCGTTGCTATATTAAAGAATTCGTCGCTGCATAACACCAGAGACGGAATGGTCGACGGAAAGGGGCCGTTGGTAAAATCATAGTCGCTAACCGCGTCAAGCAACGGTAGGCAGTGAAACCGTCGCGTGCATAGCGATAGAAAAATTTCCTCACTGATTCCGTAGAAAAATCTTTGCTACGGATTTTACTTTCCGTCTCTAAGCTTTGCTACGGAATTTTCTACATCCGTCGCTGGTTTTAGCTTTGGATTATTCATTTCTGTCGCTGATTTTAGGGACGGACTAAAATTTTCCCTCGCTTTGTTTAGCTGCAGAATGTGATATTTCGTCGCGGATTTTAGTATTGGATTGTGGAACATAGAGCGACCAATATTTATTTTCCCTCGCTTGATAATAAGAAATCAATATTTGAATTCCCAAAAAAATATTTAAGATACCATAAGAACTATACTACTTAGAATGACAAAATAAAGAACTTTTTGACAATGAGAGTAACAAAATAAAATTAATAGATTACCAAGTATCAATAACATGAGCCATATATATTTGGCCATGATTCCCATACAAAAAGCAAAGGTGAGAATTAAGCTAAGGCAGGAGCTCATACACTATACAAAAGTGGCTCCTTGACCTGTGATTTTGGCACATTAATTAGAAAACACCTCACCTTGATGCCTATATTAATTAGAAGCATATAGATATCTAAGCATGTCTATTACATAATCAAGAGACTTCACATGCATGCATGTACAAAAGGAAGCCATCCCCTATCTAGTAATGATCATCCATATAAGTAACAAGTTAGACAGAAGGAGAGGAGGTAGAGGTAGGAATAGTTGCGATGTTGCTGGCTTGCAAAAGAAGTTGTACGGTTTGTTCCAGAGCCTTCAATGCGTTTTGAGTTTCAGCAAGACTTTTTTGGGTTTCAACTAGGCTCACCTTTGTTGCATCAAGCTCAGTCTTTTGTTCCAAATTCTCTGTAACAAGATCTATAACCTTGCCTTCCAACTCCATTGCATAGTCTCTTCTGCGTCTTTTTGCGTTCCTCTCTTCAACTCCTGGTCTCTCATAGTATGAGTCTGCTGATGCTCCCATACCAAATACTCTTCCCTTGTCAGTCCATCCACCTGTTGCCTCAAGGAACAACTCGTCCTCTGTCTTTTGATTCTCACTCTCACATAGAGAGTTTGTAGCTTTTTTCTCCTTAAAGTCATTCTGAAAAATAGACAAGTAAACACGAATTTAAAATGGATGCATAATTGATCTATCTCGAACCCAAACACGTGCCACACTTGACAACACCAAAAAGAAAATTGTATAAATGGAAGGTATACAAGCTTAGAACATACTAAGAATAGACACAAAGAATTAAGGAGGCTCATGTATATGGTGTTGGATGTTATATTTGGTTGGTTATCAGGATGTTATAATTAGCGAAGATATACAATTTGCATGGCTCATCTACGAAATATATATCATTTGCCTGGCTTATAATTAGCGAAGATTACCTCATCCTTGTGACAATATTGAAATTCATATATTAAAAAGGTATTATGCTTATAATATGTATACTCTACTTGTGCGTTATTTATTTCTTAGTCCCATATAGTCTACTTTGCCTCCTTGTAGCATATAAAACAACAAAAATTATGAATGCCTCATCAGTCATCATGCTAAATCTTCTTGGAAACTGACAATCAAAGATACAACAAACCAAACTTAGTACTTAAAAGCTATAAATACTTACCCAAACCGCTTGAGCCTTGTCATTAACGAATCGTCCACTACCATCAGCATGGCACTTGTAGTAAAGCTCAGCTGCAGTTGGCTTACGTCCCAACTCCTTTTTCTATTCATTGTGTATTTGAAAAAAAGACAGGATCGATTTATGTATCAGTACACATGAGCAAAAAATAACAGATGTAGAAAAAAGACAACTACTTTGTAAACAGCCAGACACTTCATGTCAATGAACTAAGCATGACCTTAATACATCAGAAAATAAAGAAATCTTTATGATAATACAACCACTACAAGAAATTGGTTAATTACCAACCGCTAAAATTGGTTGGTAAAACGCGAAAAACGGTTGGTAAAAGATTTTGCGACCGCCAGCGGTCGCAAAAAAGCGGTCAGTTTTCACCTGGACGGTAATTTAGGAAACTCCAACTGGAATGCGGTCGCTAAAATTTACCGACAGAATTAGCGACCGCCACCTAAGCAGTCACTAAATTAGTGACCGCCAAAGCAGTCACTAAATTAGTGACCGCTAATGCAGTCGCTAAATTAGCGACCGCCTGACGGTCACTAAATTAGCGACCGCTTTGGCGGTCACTAAATTAGTGACTGCCTTTGTAGCGGTCACTAAATTAGTGACTGCTTTCGTGGCGGTCACTAATTTAGTGACTGCTTTGGCGGTCACTAAATTAGTGACTGCCTTGGGGGCGGTCACTAAATTAATGACTGCTTTTGTGGCGGTCACTAAATTTGTGACTGCCTTTGCGGTCGGTAATTATGCAAATATCATTTGCAGCCAATTTTGTAAAATCGCATATATACCTGTAAATATTATATATGCCTGTATATATACGAATTTATATAAATTCTGTAAAATCGTATGAAACCTGCTCGATGTTATAATATTAAACATGTTCAAAGTCATACAACAAAGATTCATAATACACATAATGTTGTTCAAACATGTTAATACGAAAAGTTGTAACTAGTTCAAACTAATACAAGAATACTAACTACCTAACACAAAGGTGTCCCGCCTCCGGGTGGATCTCGAGGGTCCTGCGACTGCGAGAAAGGAAAACCAGTACACTGACTGAACATCCGCTCGTAAGACTCCATTGCCTTTTTCATCTGGGCGGCATGTTCTTCTCTTTCTTGTCTCTCCCTTTCTCTCTCTTGTCTCTCCCTTTCCATCTCCCTTTGGTGCTGTAGTCGCTCTGCTTCTCTTTCTTCTCTCTCCCTTTGCCTCAAAAGTAGATCGTCCTCCATAGCCTTTAACATCTGATTTTTTGTTGTTTCAAGCTCAATGGATTTTTGGGTCAACTGTTGTTGAGTCTCTTCCAATCGAGATGACATTTGAGAATAAATAGATGGGGTGTATGAGCTAGAAGAACTACCACCCCTTCTAGATGGTGCAAAGTATAGAGAGGCTCCACTACCCAGCCCGGGGACCTTTCCCTTCTTTCTCCCACCTACTGTCTCAAAGTAGATTTGGTTGGGATCTTTAGCAATGCCTTTTTCAACACATTCAGCAACATTTTTTTCATAGTTTTCCTACAAGAATTAAAATGATTATCACCCATGCATAAATAATATATTAAATGGAGCACATTTAAACTTAAAACATGTTTCATAAGCTTTGTCTGAACTTGCTAAGTCACATTCAAAGGTATTTACTCACATCTAAGGCCTATTTGGTCGTTAAAGGTCACATATAGGCTAAATAAGGCATTTTCGGTCCCATTTTTTAACTAAATCACCTAGGGACAGATTTTCAACTTAAAATGTGTTTCATAAGTTTAGTTTGAACTTGCTAAGTCACATTCAAAGGTATTTACTCACATCTAAGGCCTATTTGGTCGTTATAGGTCATATATAGGCTAAATAAGGCATTTTCGGTCCCATTTTTCAACTAAATCACCTAGGGGCAGATTTTAAACTTAAAACATGTTTCATAAGCTTTGTTTGAACTTGCTAAGTTACCTTGATTTGCTTTGCTTTGCTACTACAAGGGACTTTCCCTTTACCCGGTACTTCCTTCGTGTGTGTCTTCAAATATAAGTCACCAGCTGTAGGCATCACACCTCCACTTTCCTTTGCCTAATTATACAAGTAATTTTTGTGAATAATCAAATTAGTAACAACGTTAAATGAAATTTAGTTACATTATTAAACTTACCATTTTCTTTGCAGCCTCAGTTGTGGAAATGGAACCTTGGAAATGTGATGGTTCAACATTGTTGGTTAATGAACCCCCTCTTCTATTTTTCTTAGCCTGCTCAGATCTTTTCTTGAATTCATCATCATCCACGTGCTTCATCATATCTGCATGCACTTTCTCAGACATCCAATCTGGCTTCCTTCCATTACTCTTTCTTGTTATTTGGTAGTGGATGTACTTAACCCGTTTATATGCATTTGCATGGTAATCACGCACAGCAAGGTGATCAAACTCAGGCAACCATTTATAGGTCCTCTACACAAAAGAAAAGAAAAGAAGGATATTTTGTTATGTTACAATTATAGCAAGTTGAAAAATAAAAAGTGATACATTACATGATATAAAATTGTGTAAACCTTGAACAGAGTGAACCAATGATCTTTTGTATCCTTGTCAACTTTGGTATAACACGTCCAAGGACTCTTGAAATATTTCTGGATGACGTTAGTAATATCCCGCGAAATGGAACTGTGATCAAACCTTACATAGTGGAATAGGAAATAACACAAGTAACGTTAGTTTACAACATTCATACAGAGATAAAATAATTAAAATGTAACTCTAAATCTTACCAAAGTTCACCCGGTGCCATCCAAACGACTCCAGAATCCTCAGCTTCTTCATTTACTTGTGAATCAGGTACCACCTCTTCAGAGTATTCACCTTGAGTTTCGTCATCATCAAAGTAGATAAAATAACCAAGCATTAACATTAATAAACTTACGCTACATATATAATTACCTAATAACAAGTAACAAACAACTACAGATTGTCTAACAAACATAAATTTATACAACCAAAATAAAAAGTTCAATGATAAGTTCAATAAACAACAACATAATTCAAAGTTCAATCATAAAAGACAACACATGTCAAACTCCAATCATAAGTTTACCAAACAACTACATAATATTTCTTGAACCTAAAATTAAACAACCAAATAGGACCAAAATCAGCAATATCAAGTTAATCGTCGTATCCATCAGAATCATCAGCATCATCATCATCACCATCGTCATCATCATCATCAATGTCATCATCACCATCATCCTCATCCTCATCTTCATCATCCTCATCCTCATCACTCATACTATCAGCATCACCATCATTAATATCGTCATCATCATCATCATCATCTTGATCTTCATAATCTGGGATCTCATCTGGAGCACAAAGAGCTGAAGAAACCTCATTTGCATCTTCTTGTAGAAAGTCTAAGTCAACCGGAGCATCAATCACAGACCTTGCCTTAGTTTTAAACACAGCCCACCATTGGGCTTTATCCCTCTTCAAACTGGGGTAGTGTGCAAAGTATACTTGACTAACTTGGTAAGACAATACAAACGGGTCATACTTTGGGTATCTCTTAGAATGATTGACCTCAACAAGTTTGTATTGTTCATGAATGTTCATACCCTTCACGGAATCCATCCAGCTGCACTTAAACAAGATTGTCTTGTACTCTTGAAGCTTACCACAATAAGAAAGTTCAACCACCTCCTCCAAAATGCCAAAGTAGTCAACTTCATCAGGACTTTGTACACACACTCCATAATTCATAGTTGACTTGTGTTTGCCGTAGTCATGAGTTTGAAAATTATATCCATTCGCATAGAACCGGCTCCATGTCCTTACTTGTCTAGAGGGGCCCATCGCAAGCGCCCGTGTCACATCATTAGGACTCAAAGACCGGAGAACCTAATTCGTAGAATTAGTTAGTAATTTTTTTTCCCTTTCAATGACTAGTGTAAGTAATATTGTTTATGAATAAAAGCAAAATACAATTAATCTCACATGTGATTTAAACCATTCAGGGAACTGGGCTTCGCATTTACTCCAAATATCCTCCATTACTATGTGAGGTTGAGTTTGGAGAATGTGCTCCTCAAATTTCCTATGGTAATTAAGGAAATAAAGGTTAAATACGTCGTTAGAAGAGTTTACAATAATTAAATTATAGTTTTTTACCTTTCATATTCACCTAAGATGCCACTGTTTGCAAGCACATAAAGATGTGCTCGATCATACTCCATGTCTTGCAAGAAGCGCAAACGGCCATTAGTAGGTGCACGACCACAATCCACCCTGAACATCTCGGGGATATTAACGTCATGTTGGTTCTCAACAACCGAATGGACATTTCTTCCTAGATCCCTTGCTTTGGTGTCAACCTCAGGTTGAAAATAGTGGGAACAAAAGTTCGTAATCTCCTCCATTAGGTAAGCATTGCATATGGAGCCTTCTACACGTGCCTTATTTCCAACCTTACGCTTCAAATGGTTAAGAAACCTATAAATTATGTAAGTTTGATTAATAGTTACTAGTAAACATATAAGATATTTAAAGTAATAATTTATTTACGCTAATTTGTATTATTTTGATTACCTTTCAAATGGGTACATCCACCTGTACTGGACGGGACCACCAACCTTTGCCTCATGTGGAAGATGAACTGGCAAGTGTTCCATTGAGTTGAAAAATGCAGGTGGAAAAATCTTCTCTAGCTTGCACAAGATCTCAGCTATATTCTTATCCAAGCGATCTATGTCACTCGCTTTGATAGTGGGGGCGCATAAGTCTCGGAAGAATTGACTAATCTCTGTAATTGCCTTCCAAACATGCAAGGGAAGCAACTCCTTCAAAGCAACCGGAAGTAACCTCTCCATGAAGACATGACAATCGTGGCTCTTCATTCCATACAGCTTGCATGATTGAAGATTAACACACCTGCTCAAGTTTGAAGCATAAGCATCCGGGAATTTCAAGTCTCGAACCCATTCACATAACACCTTCTTTTGAGCCTTGTCAAGTGCAAAGGGTGCTTTTGGCATGGTTTGATTTCCATTTCCAAGCTCTAACTGTCGACGTTTACAATACTTAGCCATATCTTTCCTTGCACTAGTGGTGTCCGAGGTGCTACCTTTCACATCCATCACAGTGTTTATGAGTTGGTCAAAAAAGTTCTTTTCAATGTGCATGACATCCAAGTTGTGACGAAGAAGCAAATCCTTCCAATATGGGAGTTCCCATAGAATACTTTGTTTGAACCAACCCATTTTGGCACTCTTCAACTTCTTAAGAGCTTCAGGACCATCAGTTGCTTTAGGCAAGTCCTTCACGCATTGCCACAATTCTTCTCCACACATTATATGCGGACCCATGCCATTTTCAACTTTGTTTTTACAGAAAGCTGTTTTATTCTTTCGAAAAGGGTGATCATGTGGAAGGAATTGTCGATGGCAATCAAACCATGAAACTTTACCTCCATGTTCAAGCCAAAATGCCTTGCTTTTATCCATACAATAAGGGCAAGCCTTCTTTCCGGTCGTGGACCATCCAGATAGCATTCCATATGCAGGAAAATCACTAATAGTCCACAAAAGGGCTGCGCGGAGGTTGAAATTCTGCTTGCTTGAGATGTCATAAGTCATAGCCCCAACCTCCCATAACTGTTTCAACTCTTCAATGAGTGGTTGCATGTACACATCCAAGTTTCCTTTAGGATTTTTAGGACCGGGAACGAGCAAAGAAAGGAACATGAATGGTCTTTTCATACACATCGATGGAGGCAAGTTGTATGGTGTAAGAATAACTGGCCAACATGAATATTGGGATCCAAATTTACCATGGGGGGCAAATCCATCCGTGCACAAACCAAGCCTGACATTTCGTGGCTCTGATGCGAAATTAGGAAAGGTTGTATCCAAGTGCTTCCACGCTTGACTATCACTAGGATGTGCGAAGGTGTTTTGAACTCGGGGATTCTTGGCATGCCAAGTCATATCCTCCGAAATGTTCTTGGTAGCATACAACCTTTGCAACCTCGGTGTGATTGGAAAATAGATTAGAACTTTTGCTGGAATAAGCTTACCCTTTGCAGTCTTCTTATACCGATCACTTCCGCATACTCTACATTTATCTAACTGTGCATCGCCTTTCCAGAAGAGCAAACAACCTTTAGGGCATGTGTGGATCCTCTCATGAGGAAGTTCCAAGCCCTCAAGAACCTTCTTTGTGCTATTGAAAGTTCTACCCATTTGGTTGTTATTTGGAATCGCATCATTCATCAAAGATGCAAACCCATCCACACACTTGTGTTGTAAGTTGAATTCACATTTCAAACTTGCAATTCTTGATGCCATCTCCAACACAGAGAGTTTGCTCCCTTCATATAATGGATCTCCAGCTGCCTTTAGAAGGTCTATAAACTTCTTAGCTTCATCATTTGGTTCTTCTTCAACTGAATTACCCTCTTCATTCACCAAATGCTCTTGATTATTTCCAAGAGCATCAATAACCATATCCCGATATTGATTTGGCTGAACACTCGAGGACTCTACTAAGCTTTCCCCTTGACATATCCATTGATAGTAATTACGAACAAACCCCTTCTTGTACAAATGTACTCTAACTGTTTCAGTATCATGAAAACGCCTGTTATCACACAAGGGGCATGGGCATCTTATTTTGTCACCATCATTGCATGTTGGATGCTCTTTGCAAAACTCAATGAACTCTCCAACCCCCTTGAGAAAGTCGGGCTTAAGATTGCGCCCGTCGAGTCTATTATACATCCAACTACGCTCTCTTCTTTTCATGATACCAAATTCTACACATCTCACAAAAAACATGTTACTAATTAACCACACCCTACACATCTCACACCAATCATGCACTAAACCTACTATTTCGTCTAACTAACATTTAAATAAATTCAATCATCACTAGGTAACTTTATAACGCTCGATGATTTCTAAATAAGCAGTCAATTATCTCGTCAAATAATTTTCTAAATGGAAACATATTCTCTTTACTTTTTGTTGTTTCTCATACAAATTCAACAAAATTACCTATCAATACATGAATTAAAAAAGTTAATAAATTAAACATTTTAAATAAGCATTAGCACATATTTAAAAACATTATCACATTAGCACATTTTTTAAAACATTAGCCATTATAATGTTCTTGACTATACTTTAGTTGTACATTAGCCACTATATTTTAGTTTCCCTTTTACTATAAACTCAAACTCGATTGCTCATAAATACCACCTACATGCTTCCATTAATATCATCCTTCAACCAAATACCATCTATCTAGCTTCTCTCTTCTTTCTTACTTCTTAAATAATTATCCATGGATAATACAAACAACACTTCTTTTTGCTACGACAATAACAACAACAACAAAGTAAAACAAGATAATAATACTAGTAGTTATTATTATGTTGATGATCATGGTTCTCATATGATGATGATGATGGGTTCATCATATTCATGGCCACCAAGGTCATACACATGCAGTTTTCGCAAGAGGGAGTTTAGATCTGCTCAAGCACTTGGAGGACATATGAATGTCCATAGAAGAGATAGAGCTCAACTAGTATTCAGGCTACGAACACTTAATCATTTCCCCATGAGACCTAATAATCTTCCTATTATTATCTCTAATAATAATAATACTAATACCATTAATCTTAATCTTCCTCCATCAACACCATCTACACCCATAAGAAGATTGACGATTAAAGTAGCAGACACTGATACTGACAAGGTTTCAATTGTGTAAAAAAATTGAACCACATAAAAAAAGTTAGGGTTTGGAAAAAATTGAACCACAATCAATAAAGCAAAAGGAACTAAGATTACCTGGTTAATTGAACAAACACATGTGCCGACGGCTCGCGAGAAAGAGTAACAGCGGCGCTGGAGGTTGGGGCTGGCGGCGCTGGGGTACCGTGCGCGGCTGGGCTGGGTGGGTCGTGCAATCTGGCCGAGTCGGGGGGTTAGGGTGGGGGCAACCGACTGCGTCGGGGGAGGAGGGGAGGTTCACCGGCTGCGTCGGGGGAGGGGGGTGGTTCACCGGCTGCGTCGGGGGAGGGGGGGTGGCTCTTCAACTTTCTATTTTTAATTTCTCTAAATTGGTCGAAGGAGGAGGAAGGCAGACAAGCATTTTTTTCTTCTTTTAATTTAGTGACCGTTTTTTGGTCATTGATTATTTAATTTTTTTTTAACTTTTTTTTAAAGTTTAGCGACCGCTTTTTTGGTCGGATATATTATATAGGCGGTTATTAAAATTTTAAATTTATTTTGAAAATAGTCGGAATTTACCGACTGCTCATTAGTCGGAATGGAAGTTTATGCAGTCGATAAATTTACGACTGTTATGAAAGCGGTTGGTAAATTTTAAATTTACCAACCGCTCTACATTCGGTCGGTAAATTTAGCGACCGTTTCTGATTCGGTTGGTAAATTTATTTTTACTGACTACTTTCACGTCGGTCGGTAAAATCAGTTGGTAATCAAGCGCTTTCTTGTAGTGAACTTCAAAATAGAATGATTTTAATGTGCAAATTATAGATTACACCAGATATCAAAATATTGGCAAAAACCAGAGGATAGGAAAGTGTGTGCCAAAGTATTATACCAGCATGGAGCTTATCCAAGGCATCAAAATAATTCATTTAATTAAAGGAATAGGAAGTACTTTTTGCAAGGAAATTATTACCAGTTTTAACATCACTTCTTCAGTCGATATGGAACCCTGACGATGGTGAATCTTCTGATTTCCATTGCCCTTCCGATTTTTCTTACATTTCTCTGATTTTTCTTGGAATTCTTCAGTAGATCTAATCTGAACCATTTCTTCTCTTATGGTAGGAGGACACCAATCTGCATTGTAGTCAGGATCCGTGCAAACTTTTGACACCATATCAGAAAGGCGCCTCCTGCATTTTGATTGCCACCCCTTCTTAACCCGCTTAGCTATCGATGGATCCCAGGAGAATTCAAGCTTAAATTCAATATGAAAGGATCAAGTAAGGGAGTAATCAAAGGATGAATCAAATTCCATAAATGAGAGCTAAAAATGAATAATAATATGCTAAATATATGGAAATAAGACATAAACTTGAGAAAAGATAAACCTTAAAAGCATTCCACCACCTCAGCCGAACTTGTGGGGGAGTCATTTTCAAATTGCAATAGGGTCCTTTAAAGTATGTCTTATACGACGTCTCAGAAACTTTATCAACCACATCACAATGGGGAAACCTGTCAAAAGGAAAATGTAAAAGAATACCTCACTCAATGAAATAATACATAAAATATCCTACATCAAACATATTTATAAATATGTTAATTGAATGCAACTCACCACAATTCATCAGGGTGCAGCACTGAATCAGTCTTTTCAGGGTTTCCTGTCTCATCGGATACATTTATGTTACCATTATTATCAAGATTGACATTACGAACGGTTGTTTGGGGCTCTACATGAACCATGTTTGTTGCTGCTTGGGTCACAGAATTAGGTGACTGGTGAAGAGTGCTTGCTGCTGTCACAGACCTAGAATTAGACATCTGATTCAATGTGCTTGCTGCTGACTGGGGCATAGTACTAGGATTCGGGCTATAGTTATTTTCTGGAGACATCTGATGAAGGTTCTCTTCACCAATGTGAGGATTTTCCTGCCCATTAGTACGATAGCCTGGTGGTCGAATGATGGCACCTCTCCCGTTCAAACCACCTCTACGTCTATACGACATCTGCATGTCAAGTATATAATAAACATACAACTTAACATATTAATCTACATATTATAAATAAACACGACACAAAACTAATTCTTAATATCAGATTCTTTTTAAGCTTCTTAAATGCTAAATATACATAATCCTTGATGCTTAAACAGTTAAAGTAGCATACCTTTTAATGATTAATTATCTACTTACTCCAATCAGGTAAAGTAGAAAATAATAATTGTTAAGTGTCTGGTAGCAACTTTCAGTTATTTCTATCAAGTCAGACACCTCAATTGTAGAAAAAATAAGCAGCCAGTCAAATTTAATGCTCATAGGCAGCCACATTTTCATTCAAGTCATTCCATTAGATGCATGAATATAAGAAATTCTTCTAGGACTAAGGGGATGAATTAAGGGTAATCAATTAATGGATAACTAAAATATGGGGTGAAGTCGCGGTGGTTGAGGAAGGAAGGGATAAGACCATAAGGGTATTTGTAATCATTCCTCTATCTCTCCCTGCTTTTAACTACCACTACCTCGTCCACTTTACTACCTATCCCCCGATCTCTCCACATCCCACAAATGCCTTACTTTCCATGGTAGTTTACAATAGATTCTAGCATAGCATTCTAGCCCCTAACTTTGGATCTGTTATGCCAAAGTAGAAACACCACACAGCAGGACACAAAATATTTTTTACTCCTTGACCTACTTGGTAAAGAATGCTAGACCTTTAACAAAGTAATGGAAACCTCAAATTGAAAAAACTCCATATTAATTTTTATATTTTGGTTACTTCACCTTTTTAGTATCAGCTATACTTTTAGTGTGACAAGCAAGTGAAACAACTACTGAGCTCATCCTCTCTAGTGCTGGAAATACTTACAACAATACTCTCTCAAGAGCTGGCAATGGTCGTAACAACACAAGAAGCAGAGACCTGAATATGGCTTAGTACTATTTGCCGAAAATGAAATATGAGGTAGTAATGTGGAAGTATTCAAATACATTACATCAAAGAAATATTTACTGTAATAAATAGAAAATTCAACACTTAAATTACTAAACAAACACTGGTCAACTAATCAGGGACAAAAAAATAGACAAATGCACAATTATCTTAGGACAGAGGTACTAATATTTTTACATAGAATTGATACAGGTTAAACCTAACAAGGATAACAGAAATGAACAAGACAAAAACACAAATTTTCAGTTCTATAGTTCTGTTCTTCAAATAAATGAACAACCCCACAACTCCTGATATTCCAAGTGAAATCTCCATTATTTTATTCAAAAAACAATGCTAGCTAAATCCGTAATAATCACTAAAAAAGGTAAAAACAAATAGTCATTCAATTCATTTGGACCTAAATTACCAATTGCCAAATATATGTTAGCTTTTAATCAACTGGAAAAGTATTGATAAAGCAAAATTTGCAGCCAATCCATCTAACTTGAGAACTCAAAACCATAAAAGATACAAATAAATTTAAAACCACTTGAATTTTGGGATAAAACCCCCAATTTTACTAACAATCCATGTTCTAATGTAAGAGATAAATTCAGGAAACACATTATTAAAATTTGTATTCATACAAATCTGTTCAAAAAAACCTATTATGAATATGAAAAATGGGGCTTTATTGAAGAAAGATCAACATCATAGTATTTGAAGAGTGTATTCTTTCTCAAAACAACAATGGCACATCGAGAATACAGAACAAAAATCATAACAAATAGAAACCCTAAAATTGAATTAATTACCTCTTGTTGTTGATGTTAATCCTTGCTTCTCCAAGCTTTTCCCTTTCAAATCATAAATAATTTAGAAATTCAGTAAAATAACAAACATTTTAATGGAAAAAATGAAGAGAGAGAGAGAGGAGGAGGAGGAGTACCTGGGTGCTAAGAGTCTTCAACTGACGATTTTGGGGGTTAGGGTTTTTATTCCCTATGAATGAAGAAGAGAGGAAGAAAAGGGCGGACTTATTTAGGTTTTAGGGGGAAGTAGGCGGGTAACCAAAAGTTCAGCGCCATCAAATTAATTTGACTTCAAATATCTTGAAATCATTTTCTCGCCATTTTTAAAAAGGAAAAATAAAGTCAGCGACGAATATTTTGTTTCTGTAGCTCAAATGAACGACGGACAATCTTAATCTATCGCTCACTATCGACGGGAAACATTTACCATCGCTGGGTTTAGCTTCGGATGGTTGAAAACCGTCGAAAAGTTAATTTAGCAACGAATTGTGTTTAATCCGTCGATATACTTGAAACGGAAAAAATTCGGTCGATATATTTCCGTTGGTATACAGCCGAATTTTTGTAGTGTGATAAAATAAATAATTGATCCTTTTCAATTTTTAATAGACATTAGCTAGGGTTCAAGAAGAAAAGAGGTTGTAAGATTTTTGTTAACAATTTCAACATTTACAATAAAGTAGGTTCTATTAGGGTACCCTCATACTTGGATTAGGGGATTTAGCATTGAGCCCTTGAGTTAAATTGATAACTTAGGATTTAATTAACTTATGGTATCATTTTTTGTTTTCAATTGGATTCAAGGTTAATTATTTCCGCTACGTCAATGGCTTACTTCTAGTTGTGATATACTCCGTATATATTATTATTGATGTGATAAGAGTACATTACAAGAAATTATTTATACCAATAACGACGGGGAATACCGTTGCTAAAGGTCAATAAAGACGGGATTTCTTGTCGCGGACCCATCATGAAAGGGCCGGGGACCGTCATTGATGGAAAATCCCGTCGTAAAAGGCATTTGCGACGGTTGCTTCCCTCTTTCTTTGGTTGTTAGCCCCGTCACAAAAGGTCTTTTGCGATGAAATTTTACTCCATCATTATTGGATTGTGACGATTGTCATTAATGACCCAAATTTTAGTAGTGGATATATTGTTTTGACTGCGTCTTTCTATTATATGCTTGATGATGTTCGTGGCTTCTTTTGCCACCATGGGTATTGTATTAAATCAATGTAATTATCATTTCTTAATAGTCTCACATCACTAATTAGTCATTACTTTTACAAGTTATACTAATCATCAAATGATCAAATTTATTAAAGCATACTTAAATCAAGATATATTGTAATGTAACAAACTAAATTAGACTAAAAATAAGATATATAATAATGTAATTGATCCATTTTCTATTTCACGGAGCATCATCCGGGACACTAACTAGATGTACTTACAAATTACTAACGTGACTATATTATTAAATACGGAAATGATAAAGGTCGCAACATGCGACCTTTAAGCCGTGTCACAGTAGTGACGTGGCACGCCTATGTGTCATAGATGTATTAGGAAACTAAAATATTTAGATTATATAACCTATTATACATGCCATAAAAAAGGTAGGAAAATCTTAATATTCTAATTTACAAATTTAATAATATAATTTTTTATTTCAGAAAAACAATTCTAATTTATATAGGAAATTAGAAAAAAATACTTTTAATTATTTATATGATATATGAAATTAAAATTAAAATTACATTTACTAATTTATATTTAGAAAATAAAAAATACAATACATTAGAAAATAAAAATCAGGTAAAGGAGAAAGGTGGGGTTTTAGTCTTTCGGTTTGTTTCAACCTTCAATTTCCTGCACTGCGATACCACACTGCGATACCACAGAGCTCTCCTCAGTCCTCCCCCAAACGGGAAAAAAAAAAAAAAAAAAAAAAAAAAAAAAAAAATTCTTCTTCAATGGGCGACCATGGTCTGCAATTAAGCCAGGTATTTGTTTCTCAATCTCTCTTTTTAGTTTCATCAATCAATCATCAGTTATATAATTATCATCAAGCTAATCGAAAAAATTGGGCATTAGAAATTTGTGGATGAATTTGCTTGTGGATCGAATTGGCTTGAAATCCATGATCGGTAATGTTTATAATCGAAGATAGATATTATGCAATTTAAAGATTATACATATGTAGAAGATAGATTTTTCTGGGTTTTAGTTCATCTTGTGAACCGTTATTGGAACTTTAATTGACAAATTTTCCCCTATGACAAATTTTGTCCAATCTATATACTCTGCAATTCCCCCCTAGGTAATTAACGGTTCCAAATTTTGTCCAATCTATATACTCTACTAACTCATCTTGTGAACCGTTATTGGAATTTTTTTAATTTGTGAATTTTTTTTTTTGGAATTATAATTGAAATTGTGAACCGTTAATGTTAGGATTTTGCTGTCAATAATAAAGATATTTAGTTTTCATAGTTTTCATTGAGATAATTTGAAACACCACCCTTCAAAGTGTAGAGGTTCGTGAAACCCTTTTGTCTGTTAAAAACAGTGTAGAAGATGAAATAAATAAAGCTTCTTGATATTCAAATGAAATTAGATACTTTATGTAAACAGAAAAAATAGATGGAACAACCTGAGGATGGTAGAATATGCTCCAAAATTATTAATTACAGTAGAAAGTGGAATTTCTTCAATCTTTTTTTTTTAATCTTGATAAGTCAATATGATAAATGTGAAGCTCGGAGTACCACCACCTTATGCCGTTTCTGCTACACCCTAACTTTATCAGGATCACAATGCCATCAGTGATTTTTTGGTTGGTTATGACTTAACTTGTCAAAGACATTGAGGCCAGATGAGGATTACCAATTGAACTTGGAAGGGAACCTGTTTTTTGCTACTCATTAGCTGTAGGGTTTCTATGCGACAGGAGATGTGAGATATTTTGCTCTTGCCAAACGCCCTCTTTTAGGTAATTGGTAAAAAGCTGGGGAGGGATTTGGATTCAAGGGCCTTTTTAGTGTTATACAGAGTAATAGCTAAGGCAGGCTCTTTTTTGAAGGTTAAAATTTTGTACGTTTTCTCAGTGACAATACATTAAAATATCTGTTTTATCTTTATTGACATTCACTAAAGGGTCTGAATCAGTCACCTGAAACAGAATACACAAAACATAATACAAATTATTAATACTCAAAACTGAAAAAATCTTAGACTGAACAAACTGAATCTAAAAAACAAACTGGACTGATTACAATGCACTTAGCCAATCTCTATCATTATCACTAATTGTACTACCACTGATTTTCAAAATTCAATGCTTGATGTCAACCTTGAGAGCCTGGACCAAAGCTTAAGCTGTAGGAACTGCAGAGTTCCTATCTTTCCATATTATGTAGGAACTGCTGGTTACATGATATAATAAAACAGTGGATGGCCAGGGTTTGCAGGTTAGAAAGGAGAAAAAATAATTAGTTTGTAATAAGATCCATATAATATGATTCTGCTTGTTAAATAATATGTTCATCTTCTTTAGTTAAATATGATTCTGATTGTTCAAGATTGAGTACTTGATTTTTTTTTGTAGATGGCTTCTCAAGAACCTGAAGATCTTGAGCTTGTCGAAGTACCTAAGGTGGGCATGTCGTTCCCGTCAATTGAAGATGCATTTGATATGGTACAAAAGTATGCGTTTTCTGTGGGTTTTGGATTTGTGAAATTTTCTCATTCAACCAATAAAGCGGGAATTTGTGTTTATCATAAGTTTGCTTGTCACAAGGGAGGGACGAGGAAGGAAAGAAATTACAAGAGGGAAAGGAAAAGACCAGTGGCGAGAACTAATTGTCCGGCTAAAGTTAATCTTGCACAAAGAGAGGGTGGTCGATGGAAAATTACACAAGTGAATGTGGAACACAATCATGACATGGATCCAAGAAATTCTCGGTTCTTAAATGCGCATAGGACTGTGCCATCACTTTTAAAAAGAAGATTCGAGATGTTTGATGCAACTGGTGTTAAGATGAGCAAAGTCATTAGAGCAGTAACTGCAGAAGCTGGTGGGCCAGAGAACATGCCTTGTCTACCTAGAGATTGTCGTAATTATGTTGATAAAGCTCGGAGGGAAAGATTTGGAGGAGTTGATGCTGAAGCTCTTTATATCCTTTTTACAAGGATGCAGAAGGTTAGTCGAGATTTTTATTTTGAAATTGATGCTACTGTAGATGGTAGGATGAAAAATGTGTTTTGGATTGATGATAGGAGTCGTGCAGCTTATAAGGAATTTAATGATGTAGTAACTTTTGACACCACATATTTGTTAAACAAATATAAAATGCCATTTGCCCCATTTGTTGGAGTAAACCACCATGGTCATTCCATATTATTAGGGTGTGCTTTGATTAGCAATGAAGAAGCTAAAACATTTGAATGGTTGTTCAAAACTTGGTTACAAGCAATGGGTGGAAAAGCACCCGAAGCCATAATAACAGACCAATGCCCTAGTATAGGAAAGGGAATTAGTATCGTATTCCCACATGCTAGGCATAGGTGGTGTTTGTGGCATATTCTTGTAAAGTTTCCTGAAAAATGTGGGGGATTTAAGAAGTATGACGAATTGAGAAAGGCATTTTTGGATGTAGTATATGAGAACCTGATTGTGGATGAGTTTGAAAATAAATGGGCTCAAATGATAAAAGATTTTAAGTTGGAAGAAAATAATTGGTTTCAAACTTTGTATGAAGGAAGAGAGAAATGGGTACCTGTTTTTTTAAAAGATAAATTTTGGGCGGGAATGTCTTCCTCACAGCGAAGTGAGAGTATGAATGCATACTTTGATGGGTATGTACATAGCAAAACACCACTAAAATCATTTGTGGAGCAGTATGAAATGGCATTGGGTGACAAAATTGAGAAGGAAATATTCGCTGATGCTCAATGCATGAATGCAGATATTCGATGTATGACTACGTTTGAAATGGAGAAACAGTTCCAGAAAGCGTACACCCATAATTTGTTTAAGAAGGTACAAGATGAGCTTATGGCAATGGTGTATTGTGAAGCAGATTTAGCAATTGAAGATAGTCTTGTATTTGAATACAAGGTGACAGAAAGAAATGATATAGGTGGAGGAAAAGGAACTTTTGCTTGCATACATTCCCAATAAGATATGTCTTCACTCCAATCCGAGTTAACATGAGAAAGCACAAGCTGCATTGCCTCAAGCTTAAAAAAATAATGATAAGTTAGTATATTGCTTCAAACAAGGGGAATAATATAGACAACAAAGGGTATATATTAAATACATGCATCTTACAAGTTTTGTTTTGACTTGCATATGGTATGAGCTATCCAACTTATAAAATGAATCCAACAAATAAGTTTTCTTTCTTTGGAGGTCAAAATAATAAGCAAACCAATGGTGGTCATAAGCAACCGGCATAATTATCTACAAAAAAAGTGATAAAAGTTAGGAAAAGTACATATCACAAAATGACATAATTTTTTATTTTAGAAAATAACCTACATGTTGGCACTCTTTTATAAATACTCCAAGTATAGCCAATTCTTGGATAAATGTATTGACTGACTTATCATTTCGTAGTTCATCAATGAAATTGCCGCCTTTAAGTGCCAATGCCTGTCAATCAAATCTATATTGTTAGAATATGTATATAATATTTTTATTATATACAAAATCCTTGTGATTAATTGCGTAATCTCCGTGATTGATTACATATTTGCCTAGTTTAGCCTACTTTATAAATGGTAATTGATTATGTACATATTCTCTCATTATATTTGCCTAATTTAGCCTACTTTATAATTTATGACCATATATTATAAAGTTTTAATAGACATAATCAAAACAATAAGCATTCTCTATCAATTACGAGTACTGTGCATCACAAACCCACACAAAACAAAAACAAACAAATCATTAACTGTAATTTTAATTATTTTATTCCATACAAAAAAGTTAAAAATAAGGTGTTTTGCTGAATCTCTTCGGTAGTACAAATTGTCAAATACGGAGTATCGAATAAAACTATGTTGTAGTGACCCAAAATCATTGACGACTTACGTGATTTAAACAACTTCTGTAACAGAGAGGAAAAAACAAACGAATGAAACCTTCAATTAATTAAGAATCGTTGCGTATTTGGGAACACTCAAAATACGAAAAAAACTTACTGACACATCTGGATCAAATGCATATTTTCCACCTTTAACTACTCCTTCCTTGTTCCACTCTATGTTCAATAAAAACATAAATGTCTTTACCACCTAATTGTCACCAACAAACATATTATTCATTGAAAAGATTTAAAAAAGTGAAAGTAAATACATACTTGACTTACCGGACTATTAACATGCTTTAGGACTTGAAGACAAGAATTTATCTCTTCTTTGGTTATATAATAAAGTGGCTTTCCATGGTTTACTCCAAACATTGCCACAATATCTTCATCTGAACGTAAGTTTTTATGAAAGAAAAATTATGAATGAAGGCATAATTTTACTACCAAAATAATAATAGAAATATAATAAGTACACACCTTTTGTTTTTTTGTGACTTCTTAAATATTGGAGGATCTTGTAGTCCTTATTGGACATCGTGGCCATTATCTTCTTTCTCACAATTATTGATGTATCAACTTCCCCTTTAATGGCTCCAACATCATGTAAATTGTCACAATCCTTATTTATTTTCTTTACATTACCATCTTCTTTACCCGCACACACTACATATTCCTCTTCATCAACTTGCTCCTGACATACATTTTTTACAACATCTTGTTCCAGAATTTCCTGATCATTTGCATCTTGTTTCACTTTCTCCAACTTTTTATCAATCATTATCCTTGCCCTATTTCGATATCGTAAGTCGGTCAATTTAACCTAACAAAAGTCAATATCGTTAATAAACTACAATATGATCTTAAAAATAAATATTATGAATTGATTGTTAATAACCTACATGGCTGGTAGTTTATTAGTTTTGGTCCCCATAAATTAAATATTACCTTCGGAGTTAGTAGTGGCAAGGGATTCTGCATTCCTACATCCTTAAACAAGGGTCTATCGGGTTCAGTAGGATGTGCCGATCCATATTGAAATCTATTCAAACACAATAACTGTATACAATAGAGTTAAATATTAGTGCACGAAAGTATGTAAATATTATAATAAATTAAAAGAAATTATGTTAGATTAAACCTTGCCACTTCCGAAACCGTTCTTCTCATCCCAATCTGCTTTGATAGCCTCTTTCATACTTTCCCGATCCCATGCAGCTATTCTAGCCCTATTATCCCAACAAATCGACTTTTTAATGTCCAAGCGGTCCAAATAGTAGATCTACAAAAATAAAAATAAAAACATAAATATTGTTAATTAATCCTAAATTAACTAATATTTGTGTGAGTTTGTGATGAGAATAACTACTCCAATTAAGGTTTTCACTTACGAGCAAAAAGACAATGCATCCTCCAAATCCTCCCGCTTTACGTGTGCTATTGCACTTGTGTTTTGAAACACTCGCTTTAAACTTCTTTATAGCCACCACAAGATGATCAAGAACAAATTGAGCCCAATTATATTTGGCTGGATCTTCAATACTTAAGACATTTTTCAATAACTGAGGGCTAATCATATTACTCTGACTAGGACAAAGAAAATTTCCTAATGTATACAAAAGGAATAGTTTCTGGAACTCTTTTTTTTGCATGTCGTTGTTAAACTTACTTAAAACTTTTGTATTATCAATCCCACCTTTTGTCCTATATATCTTGAGCTCTTTTTTGTATGATTCTTTATCCTTACATTTAATGGGTACTGTCAACACATCATTAGGAATCCCTAAAATCCATGATATATCATCCGCAAATATATCGACAGAAACATCATCTCTTAATTTCAATTTGCATTTATCTGGATCGAAACGACTAACTAGCCAATATGCAAGTTTTCTATTCACCTGAAAGTTATCCATATGCATCAAATATTCAAAACCAAATTCTTTTACCCATTGTTGTTGTACTTCACTCAAACAAATTGTTAGTGCAAGTATTTTTTCTGGACAACACCTCACATTAGGTACCTGACATAAAAAAGAGTTTAGCTATTATGATCAATCTCAAGTATAAATGTCAATGAGCTATAAATTAGGTGCATATATTTGATGTAATTCATACCGCCGTATGACCTTCTTTTGCTTCTTTTCTTTCAAACTTCTGCTTAAAACTTCCTCCTTCGCTATCAATAGTTCTCATTCTATTTTGACAAAATAAAAATAAAAATATATCAAGTATTACATCAAACTGAATATTGCCTAGCCCCCAAACCTAAAAAATATGGCAAAGTGCAAATATATAAAATTCTTTAAAAACTTTCTAAGATTCCAATATTTGCACTTCTCCAAAATCCAAAATCTACTAGTATGTTTAAAGGAATAAGAACTTTACCTTTTCTCACCATTCTCTTTTAAATCTTTTGCATCTAGATTTCTTTTGGCCATCTAACACTAGTGTTCTCTTGGTGTTCTGTAAATTCAAACAAATTATAAAGGATAAGTCAAGAAAAACGTAGGGCAATTCACAGGGCAATAAAAATCTTCATGGCACATGAACATTTACATCAATACAAGCTGGTGGTGGAGTCCGACTCAAATAATGCAGTAAAATGGTGCTCAAATCTAAAACCTGGGCCTTGGAACCTCACTTTTATTCTCAACTACATAGAAATGGCCAAGGAAAAAGGGGATAGGCATAGACATTACATACAAAGGCCGTGAGTCCAACACGGTAGCAGGTGCGCTAGCAAGGCAAGGCTTACGCAGACAAGATGATTTTGTCGTATGGTTATAACTGTTGTAAACCTTAAAATAGCATAGAGTGCTTCCCCTCACCTTTTCAATTACTTTTTTGGGCATATGTAATTATTTGGTGCATATATGACAATGACTATGCAAGAGAAACGAGACCTTTAAACTGCAAATTAGTAATGAAAATCATATCTGCTAGATTTAATCAAAATCTAATAACTATCAAATTCATTTGTACACAAACACTGAAGCAAAAACCCTTTCAATAGCCAATTGCGAACAGATACAAACTTTTCAATTGCTTGTAATCGGACCAAAATGCAAATGGGCTGGACCGATTTGGAACCCATGCCAAAGTCAATAAAATAACAATAAATTATCCAAAAAAAATAAACGTAAACATAAACATCAGAAAACAGAGGATCCTCCTTTAAGAAAAACAGAGACTGCTCTGTGAGATCATAACCCACCCAATTGAATCAACCTAAATTTAAACACTAATTATCTGAAACATTAAGGATAGATGTGTAATCAACAATTGTCCAACCTATGGCTCCTCCCTCCATCTTAATAAAAGAACAAACCTCAATTATCAAAAAAAAAAATGCAGTAAAATATAATTCTTGCATAATGTCCGTAGCTTGTACAGTGTAGCGAGTCAAAACAAATTAGTATGAGGTAATTAATCATCCACACAATCTCCTAAGCAATGAACTAAATTATCAAAAGAAAGAAGAAAAAAATGCAGAGTACATCACAAATTTTTACGAGATAATTTAGACCAATGAGTTTTTATACATTCATAGTTTCATTCACAATTGAAAATTGGTTTGATAATTGAAACTGATTTTTGGGGATGGTAAAAAAGGTAAAACGCTTGCTGGGAATTTACGTTTAAATGCTTAATTGAATTAAAAATTGGGAATACGAATTACTGCAATTTGAAGTAGTAAAACGGAAGGGAAAGCGAATAATTGAATCAAGCGAACAATTAACATCGTTTTTCTTTTCAAACTTAATGCTTGATTCATTTACTAACCTTAACGCGTGTGATGTCGAAGGAAAAGATGGGTGTAATGGTGAAGTGCCGACGTGCCGTTCTTCCTCTCTATGGTGCTTGACTGCGGAGGAGATGAACTGCTTGGGTTAGGAAGATGAACTTGACGTGGTGTTTCAAATAAAACTTGCTAGACCTAATTAAAAACTAACCTATTCATTAAAATTTAAAATAATATTTTAAAGTAATGTATAATTGTGAATATTTATTTACATAAAATATATTATTAGATTATAATTAGTGTATTTTTTAAATTAAATTGATGTATTTTTTTAATTGCACAAAAAATATTATTAGATTATAATTTTTATTTTTTTAATTTGTAATTTATAAGATAAAAGGAAATATATATTTACTATGAATATAATAAAATTTTGTTTCCATCTTTGTATCGACTGCCTAATTTATATATTTTCATAGTAAAAATATTGAATTGATAGTAAAAATAAATCGGTGACATGTTGCCTACGTGGAGCTTAGTTGTACCAATCAAATATGGACACGTAAGATTGCGACACTATTTTTTTGTCGCAAGTTGCGACCTATATCATCGTCCTATTAAATAAATGATTAGATAAGGTTTTACTAATAATTAATAAATTCATAGAAGTGTTACTCCGTAAATAATAAAACCCACGAAAGTTGCATGCGCTATCGTTTGGTTAGATGAATGAAGGGATTTGTAATGCACAGATTATAAAACTCAAAACAAAACCAGAATTGTGGTGAAACAAAATCTGTATTTCAGATTAATCAAACACCTTGTTGAAATCTTGTTTATAAACCATACTAGAATACTTCCGTCTACTTTTGAATAATCAGTAGTAAATTAAACAGCTTAAACAAACAACGTTCCTTGTGTTAAATTTATAACGGTTCCTGCTTGACGAGGCGCGGGGCTGGCTTCACATAAACTCCTATGGAGGTGAGGCCTGTAGATGAGAAACTGCCATAAAATCCACCAAATCTGTTAATTGGACCAAACTGATAGCTAAAACTGAAAGTGTGAGACCTAGCTTTCCGTTGAGTTTCCAAAAGGTCCAAAAGTCCTTTGGTTGGTTTGAATTGACAAATGACAATGAAGTTAACCCATCAGAATTGTGGTAGATACCACTTATTCCCGTGATGTACTCGTTAGTTCCGAATGCAACCGGCCTGTTCATTATCAAATTAAATTAAAGCAAGCACTACCAAGTTTAATTAGTTCGAAATAATTAAATAAGTTCTAAATAGGAGAGAAATGAGAGAAGAGAACCGTTTCAAAATACGGTCCACTATGCGACCCAAAGCAATTTGGAGAAAGCACTGAATTTCCAGCTTCATCGTATTGAAACTGCAGCGACCTTATACCGTAGTAACTATGTGACAAATTTATTGCAGTGATTTTGGTACGCCCCTTATCATCCCAGACATTGTTTGAAGCTCGACCAGCTGGGCCTATTTTTAATTTTTATGAGTGATTCCGCCATACCTAACATAACAATACAATAAGATTTCATTTGCACCCAAATAATAACGCCATGAAAACACTAATTAATGTCTAAAGTGCTCAAAATGCTCATTTGATTTCATTTGCACCCAAATAATAACGCCATGGAACCTAAAGTGCTCAAAATATTGCTTTCCAAGAAGAAGAAGAAAACGTCATTGTTTGAACATGTGGTTCCTTTTATATCACAAGAAAACCCTGATAATAACCCTGAAAATAGGAAATAAAGGTTAACATAACCAAAAAATAATTTATCAAACTCTAAAAATTCCAAGGCACACTTAACAATTGTTAAGAGCTACTTGTGCCCAGCCGTGTTGAAGCACATAATATTTATACGAATATAATTCTCATAAACCATATATAGCATTATCTAAAACTGTTCTAAACCTTAGTTCGGAGTACATGCTAATAGAGCCATACAAGTCGGAAATATGTATTCTTTCCAATTGTTATAACTTAGAATTAGGTCTAATTATTGGGCTGGTCAATTTAGAATCGGATGATAGTCAAATATTTCTATAAACTCGTATAGAAAGACGTAAATTGTGAAGAGAGAGAAAGAGAGAACTAGATAGTGTTCTTATTCTACGATGTTTACAAGAGAGGAAGAGATGAATGTGAGGAGAGGGAGATCGAGGATGAATGTACAACGATAGGTCAAGGAATTGTTAAGAGTTACTTGTGCCCATGTTGAAGCACATAATATTTATACGAATATAATTCTCATAAATCATATATAGCACTATCTAACACTGTTTTAAACCATAGTTCGGAGTACATGTTAATAGAGCCATACAATTTGGAACTATGTATTATTTCTAATTGTTATAACTTAGAATTAGGTCTAATTATCGGGTGGGTCAATTTAGAATCGAATGATAGTCAAATATTTCTAAAAGCTCGCATAGAAAGACGTAGATTGTGAAGAGAGAGAAAGAGAGAGGGAACTAGCTAGTGTTCTTGTTCTTTGATGTTTACAAGAGAAGAAGAGATGAATGTGATCGAGGAGAGGGAGAGGGTGATTGCATGTACAACAATAGGTCAAGGAAACTACTATATGTATTCCTTGAATATGTACCCATTTACTATCCATGCGGTCAAAGTAAAAACCTTTCACCGTCTTTAATAGCTTATAAACGAGAATTTTGTCGTGAAATGTTATTTTGTTAGACTTGTTCCAATGTCAATTTTAATAATATCGACTTTTTATGATTTTATTTAATATAGAATTATAAATATCAAAGATCAGATGTGTGTATAGGCGAGAAATGGGTACATTTTCATGAAACGGAGGTAGGACAACATATAATGCAAATAGTCAATTGAAACTTAGGTGAGAAATAAAAAAGATTTTAATTATGAAATGAACAAAGCACCAAATAGAAACCAATTAATACGTCAAATTACAATAACAAGTCTTAAAACAAAGATTGATTCATAATTTGCACTACTACTTAAAAAACCATAAACAGTAAAATTCAAACTTAGTTGAGCAGATGTGATTAATGAGTGAAGACTAAAGAGATACGGATTACTAATCAGAGTCATCATCAGGGTTTACATAAACTCCAATAGATGCGAGCATTACAGACTTCTGTTACCTAAATAAGTAATTGGAACGACTTAACTGTATATTGCGTAATACGAACTGAAACGATTGTCGTGCCGTGGCCGGACCATTGCTCTAAAAGACAATTCCGCGATACCTCCGGCTAGTGGGGAGTAATGACGTGATTAATGGAGCAGTTTCCAAAGTTAGTGGGTTGATTAAGTCTTCTGACTTAATCAAACCGCCCTTGACCAAAAAGAATAACCCGGCCCACAAAACCCACCCCACGCCCGCGAACCGCATTCGCCAAGTCCCAAGTCCCATGGCCCATGGCCCATGGCCCATGGCCCTCGCCCGAGCCCGGCCCGGCGCGCGCGTGTGTGTGTGTTGTGACCACCCATGCCACTCACATGCTTTCTTAAACAAATGTTTCCCTCAAACCCCCAAATATAAACATTGAATATGGTTTGTGTTTTTCCCATGTGGGACTTTTCATATTCCCACATTTTCCCACTCATTTTCTTTTGTTTTCTCACTAGGATTTCCAACAATCCCCCACAGGTCTGAAGATGAGAAGAAAAAGAAAGAAGTAAAAGAATTGAATTTCTGGGCAAAACAAACAATTGAATAGGTGTCAATGTCTTGCGACTTGAATTGACACTTAGTGACATTCAAGCTAGAATCTCTTTCCTACCAAGTGACTTTCGTATTGAACTTAATAGGGGGTTAGAAACTCATTACTCAAAGCACACAATTGAACATGTATGATATTCTGAATCTCCGCCAATAAAAGTGACGCATTATACTGGCCATACGTCCATAACCTGGATGCTCATAGGTGCTCGATCTAGAGAATAGCCCATGCAATTCTCATAGGAAGCGGCCTCACTTCCACACCTAAGTAGGTGAATCCCATCAAGTGTGAGCTAAATCACACCACCAAAAATATGGATATGGGTTCATTAAGAGCCGTATGCTCAACCTCGTTCAATAATAGCAAGCACATCATAAACATCTAAGGGATGGACAAAAAATAAAATTTATGCTTCTGAATTATTACATAATGTTCCCCTTTGAACTCATGGTGAGTAGGAGTTCATTACCTTACAATTCATCCAATGGGCCTCAAGCCCATCCCCTCCGACGTTTCCAAAACTAGTTTCTTACATAGGCCTTTCGTTAACGGATCCGCGATGTTCTTTTCGGACTTGACATAGTCCAGTGATATCACTCCACTTGACAGCAATTCTTTGACAGCCTTGTGCCTCAAACAAATGTGTCTTTTCTTTCCATTGTAGGCTTGGTTGTTTGCCACGGCAATAGCAGATTGCGAATCACAATGAAGTGCAACTGAAGGAGCTGGCTTCCCCCCACAGTGGAATATCTGCAAGCACGTTCCTCAACCATTCTGCCTCATGACCTGCCAATTCAAGAGCAATAAACTCAGATTCCATAGTAGACATAGCAGTACAAGAATGCTTACAGGATTTCCAAGAGACAGCTCCACCCCCTAGGGTGAAGACATAACCACTAGTGGAGTTGACTTCATCATTTCCGGATACCCAGTTGGCATCACAATAACCCTCCAATGCTCCTGGAAATTTGGAGTAGTGCAATCCCCAATCCATGGTACCCCTTAGGTACCTAAGCAATCGCCTTAACGCACCCCAATGCTCATTGCTTGGGTTATGGGTGTACCTGCTCAATCTACTTACAGAATAGGCAATGTCAGGTCTAGTATACTTCATGAGAAACATGACACTACCAATAATTTTAGCATACTCAGATTGACAAACAGGATCACCTTTGTTTTTCTTTAAATGAATGCTTATATCATAAGGGGTCTTGATTGGATCGACATCAAATGAATCAAACTTTTTAAGAAGCTTTTCAACATAGTGAGCTTAGCTGAGACAGATGCCATTTGGAGTTCTAATAATTTTCACTCCCAAAATCACATCTGCCTCACCCATATCTTTCATTTCAAGTTTTGAACTCAAAAATTCTTTTGTTTCATTCACTCGATCCAAATCAGTACCAAAAATTAGCATGTCATCCACATAAAGACAAATAATCACACAACCAGAAGAATCATGTTTATAATAAACGCAAGAATCACCTTCATTTACATGATAGCCATTACTAGTCATCGTCTTGTCAAACTTGTCATGCCATTGCTTAGGCGCTTGCTTAAGCCCATACAATGACTTGACCAGTTTACAAACTTTGTTTTCTTGACCTGGAACAACAAAACCTTCAGGTTGAACCATATAAATCTCTTCATCTAAATCATCATTCAAAAATGCAGTTTTCACATCCATTTGATGCACAACAAGATCATGAATGCATGCAAGAGCAATTAAGGTTCTAATGGTTGCAATCTTAGTTACAAGAGAGTATGTATCAAAATAATCAATGCCATGTTTTTGAGTAAAACCCCTTACCACAATCCTGGCCTTATATTTATCAATGGACCCACATGATTTCAACTTTTTCCTAAAAATCCACTTACAGGTGATGGGTTTACAACCTCTAGGCAGATCAACCAATTCCCAAGTATTATTACTTAGGATTGACTGAAGCTCGCTATCAATGGCCTCTTTCCAGAAAACTGCATCAACCGACCTCATTGCCTCTTCATAGGTTCTAGGGTCGTCTTCTAGGATAAATACATACACAAAATCATCAGTAATCAAGAAAGGTTCAGTTAGGAAAGCAGTAACAAAATCATCACCATAACTTGTTTCCTTTCTTGCCCTTTTGCTTCTCCTTGGTTCTAAATCAGACTCATTATTAGTAGTGGAACAAGGAGCAATGGGTAAAGCATTAGAGGTGCTAGAGGATGGTACATCATTACTAACGCAAGAGATCTTTAAAGGAAAAGTGTTTTCAAAAAACTCAGCATCTCTTGCTTCAATAATGTTACCACTTGCATAAGAGTTGTTAGCACCTTTAACTAAAAAACGATAAGCAGAACTTTGATAAGCATAACCAATAAAGATAGAATCAACCATTTTGGGACCAATCTTATCCCTTTTGAAACTAGGTAAGGCAACCTTTGCTAAGCACCCCCACACTTTCAAGTATTTCAGGCTTGGTGCTCGACCTTTCCATAGCTCATATGGGGTCTTGTCCAGCTTCTTGTGAGGCACCCTGTTCAAAACATGACAAGCAGAAAGAATAGCTTCCCCCCACATATTATCAGGAAGCCCATAACTAATAAGCATTGAATTCATCATATTTTTTAAAGTTCTATTTTTCCTTTCAGCAATCCCGTTTTGTTCGGGTGTGTAAGGAGCTGTTGTTTCGTGAACTATACCATTCTGTTCACAAAACGCCTTAAGAGTGTTAGGGTCATACTCACCCCCCTATCACTCCTAAGTCTCTTGATTTTCCTGTCTAGCTGATTTTCAACTTCAGCCTTGTACTTGAGGAACATCTCCTCAGCCTCATCCTTAGACCTGAGAAGATAAACCATGGTGAATCTAGAGCAGTCATCAACAAAAGTAATGTAATATCTTTTACCGCCCCTGCTTTCATTGTTTTTAAAATCCCCCAAGTCACTATGAAAAAGTTCTAGTATTTATGTCTGTCTATCTATTGATTTAAAGGGTTTCTTTGCAAATTTTGCTTCAACACATACTTCACATTTTGCAAAATCAGTTTTAGAAAAGCTTGGAATCATGTTCATTTGTTTGAGTCTTTTAATTGAAGCAATATTAACATGACCCAATCTAGCATGCCATAAATCAATAGACTCAGCAATATAAGCAGAAGAAGTACTAGCTTTCTTATTCATAATTTCAATGGAAACATCAAGAGTAAACAACCCCCCATTACAAAAACCCTTTCCCACAAATTCCCCATTGTGAGTAATAACTAGCCTATCAGAATCAAAGGACAACTTCAAACCAGCTTTCATAAGTAAACTACCGGAAATTAAATTCCTACGCATTTCTGGAACATGCAAAACATTAGTTAAAGTGAGTGTTTTTCCAGAAGTGAGAGTGAGAACGATCTTCCCTTTGCCTTGAACAGTTGCAGAAGCAGAGTTACCCATGAATACATTTTCACCATCAGTCTTCTCGTAGGAAGTGAACATTTCTTTGTTGGTGCAAATGTGCCTGGTTGCTCCTGTATCAACTATCCACTCAGCAACATCACCTGCCAGATTAGCTTCTGAAACAACAGCAATAAAATTGTTAGGATCAGCAACTGCTTCAACAAGGTGAGCTTGATTCTGATCTGGCTTCTTCTTGACCCTGCAATCCCTGGACTTGTGACCAGCCTTCCCACATTCAAAACAGTTACCCTTAAACTTATACTTCTGAATTTTCCCTTGAGGCTTGAACTGACTGCCCTTCCCCTTAAACTTATCAGAATAGAAATTGCCCCTAGGTTCAACCAGATTAGCTTTAGCAGACCCAGAAAATACAGATTGACCCTTATCCTTAATACGGTTCTCCTCCTCAATTTTTAGGTGACCTACGAGTTCCTCTAGGGTAAGGTCTTTCTTCTTATGCATTAACTGGTTTGTAAAGTCTTTCCATGAGGGTGGCAGTTTCTCAATTAAAACAATAGCAAGAGTTATATCACATATACTCAAACCCTCGGCAGCCATAGCAATACAGATATTCTCATATGCATGAATCTGATCAATAATAGGTTTATCATCTTCAACTTGAAAACCTAGCCATTTACTAACACAATAATGTTTCGTACCGGCATCATCAGTTCCATACTTTTTCTCTAAACCATCCCAAATATCCCTAACATGATTATAGCCCATGTAAATCTCAAGCAAAACATTCGACATATGATGCAACAGCATTCCCTTACAGGTTCTATCATCCTTAGCAAACTTAACCTCAAAATCCTGCAATTCATCATCATTAACAGGTTTCACAACATCAGAAATAACATACGCAACATCAATTTGCTCCAAATAAAATCTCATCCTAACAGCCCAACGTTTATAGTTTTTCCCATCAAGAGGTTCCAATTTCGACATATCAGGAATAAGAAATTTCGACATATTCATAGCCATAACAGAATAATTGTCTTTTAGATTGTTAGCTAAATAAGTAATTGGAACGACTTAACTGGATATTGCGTAATACGAACTGAAACGATTGTTGTGCCGTGGCCGGACCACTGCTCTAAAAGACAATTCCGCGCTACCTCCGATGCAGTAGAACGCTTGCGGTTGCCCTCCATGGTTTACACGACACCGAGAATTATGTGCACTCACAATCCCCGATTGGAGACCAGAATATTTGCCCAGAAAAGAGAGGAATTTGAGAGAGAGATTGATTGTAAGTTTCTGTATATTTTGTGGAAATAAACGACGTGAGTAATGGGGAACTGCAACAGTCATAAAACGGCTAGTGGGGAGTAATGACGTGATTAATGGAGCAGTTTTCAAAGTTAGTGGGTTGAATAAGTCTTCTGACTTAATCAAACCGCCCTTGACCAAAAAGAATAACCCGGCCCACAAAACCCACCCCACGCCCGCGTACCAAGTACCATGGCCCATGGCCCACGGCCCACGGCCGAGCCCGGCCCGGCCCGGCACGCGCGCGTGTGTGTGTTGTGACCACCCATGCCACTCACATGCTTTCTTAAACAAATGTTTCCCTCAAACCCCCAAATATAATCATTGAATATGGTTTGTGTTTTCCCATGTGGGACTTTTCATATTCCCACATTTTCCCACTCATTTTCTTTTGTTTTCTCACTAGGATTTCCAACAACTTCTTCCATCCAACGGTAGCAAAAGTGCCGAAAAATCCAGCAAACTGTTTCCCAGGCCCGAACTTAAACCTAAAGTCAGGCTCGTAATCATCTAAACCATCATCATCATAATAGATTGAAGTTGCAAAAGGTCCATATTTGTTTTTGTTTGTTATGATTAACAACGAATGGATCGTCTTTAGGTCTTCGCCAGAATGGGTTTGAAGATCACCACGTATCTGTGTGATGTACTCTTTATCCCTTTTCAGTTTTACCTGATAATTGAATAAAATTAAACCGATAATTAATTAACATTAAATATGATTTTTAAAGGCCAAAAATCAAAGTGTATTTGAAAGAAATTAATTAATCAACCGTTGCGAATTTGGATGCGTTGTGTTGTTGCTGACCATACACCGGTGAAAGCACTGAATTTCCGTAGTCTCCGTCGTACTGAAATTGCAGGGAGCATATATGACCGTTTTCGTACGATATAAAAATCTTAGTAATTGTCGATTGCTTCTCTTCCCAAACAATGGGATTTGACATTGTGCCACCTCCTGCTGGACCTACTTTCAATAGTTCATCTGACGTAACACAAGTACATATATAAGATAAGATAAATATATAAGATAAGATAAATAGATTGATAATGGGAAACAATTTTATACAAACATTTTTATTTACAATTATACATACTCTGTAGTACGAAGTATGTATGTACTCCGTATGGATTAAAGTATTACAGTAGTTTTTCATGCTATAAACTAATGAGAAAAAACTAGTTGTGCGGCAAAGCAATATATAAGATGTAAAATGTGCAAAATGATTAAATGAAGATGACACACTAAGTAAGAAACTTACCTCCAGCCATGCTTGACGTTACTTAAGATTTAAGAACAATGATGAAAATTAAAATGAGCTTAAATTGGATGGGTACAGTTGAAGAATCTGAAATCTGAGGCAACTTATTTATAGTGCCTAAGAACTACGGAGTAAGAAGTAAGAACCATTCACTTACCAAATTAAGGGTCAACTAGTCAATTACTTAGTGTAAGATTGAAGAAGAAAACGAAAAATATTGAGGGAAAGAAATCTCAATGATAGAGTTTATAATCTGATTTTCTTAATCTGAAAAATGAGCTCAAGGTAGCTTTATATACAAGCTAAAAGTATCTCTAACAAACCTCTAACTAACTCTAACAAACTTGTAATAAAATAATAATATAAATATGCTAATGTTGACTTTGACTTTCCTATACTCTCCTATACTCCCCCTTCAAGCTGGATTTTGGATACAAGTCCAAGCTTGGAAGAAAGAAGATGATGTTGAGAGGAAGGAAGAGCCTTTGTCAGAAGATCAGCAAGCTGATTGGAGCTAGAAACATGCTTAGTCTTGATGAATCCATTTTCAACTTGTTCACGAACATAGTGCATTTCTCTTTTTAAGTGTTTGGTTTTGTCATGAAACATGGGATTTTGAGCCAGATGTTCTGCTGAGGTATTGTCACAATGCATACAAACAGGTAATGGTACAGTCACATGGAGATCTTCAAGCAGACCTTGAAGCCAAACAAGTTCACTGGCAGTTGCTGACATGCTTCTGTATTCAGCTTCTGCAGAAGACTTACTAACACTGCGTTGCTTCTTAGTTTTCCAAGAAACCAAGTTGTGGCCAAGAAACACTGCATATGCACTGAGAGATCTACTACTGAATTGGCAAGAACTCCAATCTGCATCACTGTATGCAGACAGATTGATGCCAGAATCAGCAGAGTACCACAAACCATTATCCAAGGTACCCTTGAGATATTTGAGAACATGAAGTGCAGCTCTTAAGTGAGGTACTCTTGGTGTGTTTACAAACTGACTGAGATGTTGCACACAATAGGAGAGATTTGGTCTTGTAATCCCCAGATACAAAAGTCTTCCAACAAGTCTTCTATACACATTTGGTTCATCCAATAACTCTCCTTCTGTAATTGACAACTTGAGACCACAAGGCAAAGGAGCAGGTGCAGCATTACACTCTTCCATATCTAAATCTCTAAGAATATCATTGATATATTTCTTTTGAGAAAGAAAAATGCCCTTAGGTGTTCTGTGTACCTCAATACCCAGAAAATAAGATAACTGACCAAGATCTTTGATTGTGAATGCTTGATCAAGGGCACATTTTACTTCTTGAATTTGAGATGCAGATGTACCAGTAACCAGAATATCATCCACATAAACCAGAATCACTAGAAATTCCCCATCAAGTGTTCTAGTAAACAATGAGTAATCCTGTTTAGACTGCTCAAAATGTAAAGTTCTCAGAAATTTGCTAAGTTCTTTGTTCCATTGTCTAGATGCTTGCCTTAATCCATAAAGTGACCTTTTTCAGTTTACAAACTTCCCCTGAAGCAGCCTTGATGTAACCAGGAGGAGGCTTCATGTATACCTCTTCATCAATAAACCCATGCAAAAAGGCATTGTTCACATCTAATTGATACAACTCCCAACCTCTGACAGCAGCAAGTGCAATAACAACTCTTACAGTTGCTAGTTTAGCAACAGGTGAGAAAGTCTGAGTGAAATCTCTCCCCTCAACCTGTTGATAGCCAATGGCAACTAGCCTAGCCTTATACCTATCAATGGTATAGTCTGGATTTAATTTTGTTCTGTAAACCCATTTAGATCCTATGGCTTTCTTCCCTTTAGGCAGTTGAGTGAGTTCCCATGTGTCATTGCTCTCAAGAGCATCAATTTCTTTTGTCATGGCTTGCACCCAATTGCTGTCATTCTTAGCTTGATTATAAAACTTGGGATCATTACCAGAGGGTAAGACAAAAAAAGCAAGAGATTCCCAAGTATCAAAAGAATCAAGTGCCATAGCTAACAGCCAAGAATCATCAAGCTCAGTGTCAGATAAACAAGAATTTACAGAGAAAGAAAGAGATTCATTGCTAGAGGATGGATCCACATGCCTATGAGGAATGTAACCCCCAACAAAATCCTTTAGAATAGTGGAAGGTTTAATCTGTCTGGAAAATTGTCTAACAGCTGTGTTAGTTGGCTGGGTTAGAAGAGAAGTAGAATGAGAAGAATGATCAGATTGAATTTGAGGAGAATCAGGAGAGGAATTATGAGGAGAAATAGAAAGGTTGTTTAATGAAGGTTGATGATTTGTGTTTAGAGAAAGTTCAGGAGAAGAGATATCAAGAGAAAAAGTATGGTTTGGAGATGGCTCATCAAATTGAGGAGTAAGATGTGTAAAAACATCAGTGGTGTCAGAATTATTAGTGCCAAATTGCACTATATCAGTGGGAGAAGGGATAGGATGAGGTGAGAAATGAGATAGTTTGTAAGGAAAAATAGTTTCAAAGAAGATCACATCTCTTGAAACAAAGACACTGTGAGTGTCCAAATCATATAATTTAAATCCTTTAAAACCAGCAGGGTAACCAAGAAAAATACACCTCCTTGTCCTGGAATCAAACTTATCCTTCTTAACACCAATATTGCAAGCAAAGCAAAGAGAACCAAATATTCTGAGTTTGTCATAGACTGGAGAAGATTGAAACATAACCTCAAATGGTGTTTTCCAATCTAGGATCTTTGAGGGTATTTTGTTAAGCAAATATGTAGCTGTAAGAACACACTCTCCCCAGAATTTCTTTGGTAAACCAGCATGAAACCTAAGGATCTAGCAATTTCAAGCAAACTTCTGTGTTTCCTTTCTACCCTTCCATTCTGTTGTGGAACATATGGAATACTTCTTTCATGGACAATACCTTTGCTGGCAAAAAAAAACTAAACAAGAATGCTTGACAAATTCAGACCCATTATCCGATCTCACCCTTTTTATCTTCTTATGAAACTGAGTTTCCACCATAGAAACAAACTCACAGATGACTTTTTCAGCCTGCATTTTGTTGTTTAACAAGTATGTCCAAGTAACTCTACTGTGATCATCAAGGATAGTCAAAAAATAAGAGGCTCCATCTAAGCTTTTAACCTTATATGGCCCCCATAGATCCAAGTGTATCAAATCAAAACACTCTGCAGCTTTATTGTCATTCTTAACAAATGGAAATTTATGTTGTTTGGAACTACAACAAACACCACAATTATATTCTGTAACATGTTGACAATATTCAGGATATACATGTTTTATTTTTGACAAAGAAGCATGTCCTAGTCGAGCATGTAACAAATCAAGCTTATTCCTATGCCCAATCCTAGATTCAGATACACTAGTGGCAGTCTTATTTGGCAAACTAAGCATATGTACATCAGTAGTAGTTTCAGTAGCTACACTAGCAGCAGTACTACAACTTGATTGTATATTCTGTGGTTGTCTGACAAAATAGTATAAGCCTTGTATCCTTTTTCCAGCACCAATCACCATGGAATTAGAGGGGTCCTGGAAACAATATCCATTTCCATTAAAAATAACACTCATGCCAGTTTGTTCTATCAGTTTACCAATAGACAGCAGATTATGCTTGAAATCCTTGACTAACAAAACATCAGTTAACATCAATTTGTCAGTCAGATATGTGTCACCCATGATATCAACACTCAATTGAGTTCCATCTGGTAGACCAACCTTAATAGGTACATTCATGACTCTTTTATTTATCAATATACTTTCATCATAAGTCATGTGATCACATGCACCAGAATCAACAATCCAAAGACACTTATCATGAGATTTATTCACAGTGCAGTTGAATGAATGAGAGATTATACCTGCATAATTGGCATAAGAACAGTTTGCTCCACTAGCATCCCCATTCTGCATCTGTTTACCCTGCATTGCTTTCAAAACCTCATGACAAATTGCATTGAGCATCTCATTGCTGACACCTCCAGTGTTTCCAGAAATATCATCATCCAAGGGAGTGTCACCATTTGCAGAAGAACAAACATTAGTAGCAAGTCTGTCTCCATGTGCTTGTAAAGGTTTGGATGCCTTGATTGAATTATACCAATCAGGATAACCAATCAGTTTGAAACACTGATCAGCTGTATGACCTTTTCCTTTACAATGTGTGCAGACTCTATACATCTTTTCTTTCTTCAACTCCTTCCAATCTTTCTTTCCAGAACTACCACCAAACTTCTGATACTGTGCAGATTTGTGAGTTTGTGCTGCCATTGCACTGCTGTTTAGAGCATTAGTTTCAGTGATCATATTATTCACTTCCTTCTGTTTTTCTATTTGCTGAGTAATAGCAAATACTCGATTGATACTTGGTAATGGATCCATAGATAACACATTTGTGACAGTGTTCTCATATCCTCCATTCAATCCAAGTAGAAATTTCATCATCTTGTCTTCTTCTTCAAACTCAGCAATTTTCTTCAAGAACATACAACTGCAAGTATTTAGAGCTCCACAAATACAAGTAGGAAAAGCTCTCAGATTCTGCATTTCATCCCACAGTTTCTTTAGCTTCCCATAATATGTGACTATAGTCAAATTTTCTTGATTAAGATTGTCAATCTCTTTCTTTAACTGATAAATCAGAGGTCCATTAGATTGACCAAATCTTTCAGCTAATTCTTTCCACAATTCTCTAGCATTATCTATATATCCAAAATCATCAGCAAGTTCACTATTCATTGAACTCAGGATCCAACTCACCGCCATAAAATCAGCTCGTTTCCACTTAGGATAATCCTTATGATTCACAGCAGGCTTTGTGATCTCACCACTAATGAAACCTTCTTTATTCTTAGCTATTAGTGCTCTCTTAATATTTCTGCTCCAGCGAACAAAATTCATGCCATTGAACACTACAGCAACCAGAGATGAAGTAGGATTATCTGAACTAGCAACAAAATATGGATCAAAGTTACCTCCATTGACTGATTGATGAGCAGAGTTTTCAGAATCAGTGTCCATTGCGATCAACGATTCGATCCTACTGCAAATATTCTGATTGTAGGTTGAGGATTTCTGCAAGAAATTTCGCAATTATAATCGCAAGAAATTTCGCAGCAATTCTTCAGCAAATCGCACGATTGTTCATTAACAACTGTGAATCAATTTTGCAAACAAATTTGTAACCTAAATCTCAGAAGAGATTCAGCTCTGATACCATGTAAGATTGAAGAAGAAAACGAAAAATATTGAGGGAAAGAAATCTCAATGATAGAGTTTATAATCTGATTTTCTTAATCTGAAAAATGAGCTCAAGGTAGCTTTATATACAAGCTAAAAGTATGTCTAACAAACCTCTAACTAACTCTAACAAACTTGTAATAAAATAATAATATAAATATGCTAATATTGACTTTGACTTTCCTATACTCTCCTATACTTAGTGGTAGCATTGGCCAATTAAAAAATATCCTTAATTCAAACTATTTACGAGAACTTCAAACTTCAATTAATATCTTTGACTTCTTGAAACCAAACCATAATCCTCGATTTTTAACATTAAACTATTTACGAGTATTTTCTTTATTGGAAATTGTTTTGCTAGCATACTTCATTCTAATTACCACATGTTTTTTTTTTGTGCGTGTAAAAGAGAGGGGCAAGCCCCATCTACCAAATAAAATGCAGTATAGGACTATAGGTAGTAGGAGCTGTAGGACTAGTAGCTAGTATTAATATTTATTTATCTTTTTTTTTTTGGTTCTACTACGAGGAGTTTCCACCGCCAGAGTGGACTAATCTCTCGCGGGAGTTTGCATGGGTACCACGATGGGCAGCATCCCTCCCAGTTGAGATTATTTCCATTCCCAAGGCTCGAACCCGAGACCTTGGTTAAGGAGCAAGAGACCCTTAACCACTCATGCCAACCTCAATTGGTTTAGCTAGTATTAATATTGGTTGTTTTAAAACATCATGGTAAGTAAATTGTTGAATTAGTTTGTCATGTCAACCAAGATTTTTAGCTAATTTAATTTCTACTCCCCCGTCTCTCTTTTTTCTTTACGTTTTCGTTTTAACGTAACTCTATGAGTAATAAGATTATTGATGATTAAAGCCGTAATCGGTAAATTATAATACGATAATGGATTACTTTAGTTGATGTATCCGGTTAGATCATTAGTTCGAATAAGGTATCAAAGAAATTCACATTAAAATGAATTAGACCAGTTTAGTTCAAACAATTTAAGCAACATTCGATCATTCACTTAAGTACAATACAACGAATTGGATTAATAGTTTAAATTAAGTTTAAACTAGTGAAAACAATAACGAATGAAATAAGTTTAGTTCACAACGAAGTACTCCGGAGCTATTATTATTTGGTGATCAAGCTAGAACAACATGTGAACAAGTCCAGCAGATACGTAATAATACTTGATATCATTCAACAGGGAGATCAGTCCTCTTAAAAGTGGTACTCAAATCTAATTTAAGGGGCTTCACATAAACTCCAAGGTCGCAACATGCGACCTTTAAGCCGTGTCACAATGATGATTTGGCATGCTTATGTGTCATGATTTAAATTGGAAATTAAAATATTTAACTTATATTTTTTATTATACATGTTATAAAAAAAGGTAGGAAAATCTTAATATTCTAATTTTTTTCCTTTTTTATATCGGCTACCTTATTTACATATTTTCGTAGTAGAAATATTAAATTAATAGTAAAAATATTATGATGATGCGTAGCCTACGTGGCGCTTATATGTACCAATTAAACTGCGACACGTAAGATTGCGACAACTAAATGTTGTCGCAACTTGCGACCTTTATCATCGTCCAACTCCAATAGATTTGATAATGTCAGAAGAAGCGGTGCCATGGAATCCACCAAATTGATCTCCAAAACCTAAGCTTATATTAAAATTGGTATCAGAATATGGATACCCAAACGGACCGTAGGTTTTTTCATTTGTTTCTATTGTCAATGTTTTCAATCCTCGCGCTTTCTGGTTGTCGATGATACCATGGGACCAACTCACTCTTGTGATGTAGTATTCGTTATCACTACCGTCCATGAATGTCACCTGTTTACATTCACATATATAGTCAACTCACATATATTACTTCTTATGCGCGCAAAAAAAAATATATATATAAGAGCACGTCATCTGTCTCTCATTGTTTATTTGCCCCATGTTCAAAATTATAATTGAGTTATTAAGAATTGGGTTGGGTGGAATTGAGAAAGACACAAGTGGTGGGCAAAATGTGTTTTATGTGAGTAAAATTGTTGTTCAATTCCATGTTCATTTTTAGTAATGGTCCAACGTAATCTTTAGGGGACAGACTAAAATATCAAATGGGACAAACAAAAAGGATCTGAACAAGTACTTGCTAATAAATTAAGTTGATGAGTTTTCGTCATGTGCCTGAGTCGTGCACAACAACAACGGAAGTTATCCACAATGAGCCTAAGAGGAGGTTTCATCCCAAAACAAATAGCGCTGAGAGTAGTATCCCTCCCCCCAGCTTATAAGTTTGTTTATATCTCTGATGTGGCGATGTGGAACAACCCTACACGTCATATTTTCAGGTAGGGTCACACAAGTTTATAAGTTGGTTTTTTCTCTTCTTTTTTCTTCAATGTGGAACAATTCATATGTTTTTTTTTTGGTGTTAGCACTCGATTCTCCCTTAGGCCCTATTTGGTTCATTATTAGTAAAGGAAAGGAAGAGAAAAGAAAGGAAGGGAAAAGAAAGGAAAAGAAGGGGAGGGAAAGAGATTTTATTTTCCTGTGTTTGATTTAAGGAAAAGAAATGAAGGGAAGAGAAAGAAAATATAAATGACAGCTTTTTAATTTTCTCATTCCTTCCAAATTCCTCCAATTTTGAGAGGAAAGGAAAGTGAAAATTCTATAAAGGAGCTTTCTTTCCAATTCCCTTCCTTTCTTTCCACTTCCCATATAATTATTTGTATCAAATACAGGAAACATTATTTTATCTTTCCTTTCTTTTCTTTTCCTTCCGATTCCTCCCAACCAAATAAAGCCTTAGGCTAATCCGGATTCGGGGCTAATTTCTGGGTGGATATGTTTCAGTCCCCTCCCAATTGTTGTTGCGAGGGATCAAACACGGGTCCCCACTACCAAGTTCAGCCCCAATCACCACTGAACCAACAAGCAATTGCTTAGAACAATTTATATGTGGGTAACATTGAGTTTCAATACCACTGAGTAATGTTTCTTCCACTATTTTTAATTGACACATTTTATTTTGGCACACATATTAAGAAAATTTGAAAGAGAAGATAGTTAATAGATATTAATATCTCTACCCACTAACACATGACCATGTACTCACTTTACCCATGTAAGGGTGAAATAGGAAATTACATTAAAAACTTACTGTACGGTTGTCTATACCGGAACACTTACTAATATAAAAAACGCGTCACCTATAAATAACTTTCCCAAATAAAAAGTATGTCAACTAATGGAGAAAGATTGAGTTGTATACCGTTTCAAAATTGGGGGCGTCGAGGTTTTGAGAACCAAATATAGGAGAAAGTGTAAATTGGTCGCCTTCAATGTATTGGAAAGCAAGGGAGTTGATACATTGAGAGTCATAAGATATAAACATTTGAGCAAGCTTGCCTTTTTCCTTCTTTTCATCCCAAACTACTATCTCCATGCCTTCTTTGTTGTTTGTTGAATATACCCGATTGGGGCTCGGAAATGGACCCACTTTTAGCATTATATTGATCGGAGTACCCTTCTTTTTGATAAGGAGTAGTTCACCTAGTTAGCTTCACCGAGTAATTCAGAAATTAGCTAATAAAACATCAATGAAAGCCAAAACTTCGTAAACCGCATCAAGAGCAAAAAATAAAAACAAAAACAAAAACCCGACACAAGAAATGTTAATGCCAATAATAACAAATTTATTAAATCAAAAAATTATTAGGTGTATCTGGGTGCACTAATCTATACTATGTCCTTTGTCCCTTCTTATTAGTTACGTATTCTACTTTGGATGTCCCATTTTTATTTTTAAATTTTGAAATATTTTCTTTTATATTATATTATTACATAAAAGACACTAACATTCTATCAAAAATTAAGCTAGGTGATTAACTATTTTGATCGGTTAAATTCATTATGACTTTTAGTTTCTCAAACTTTTCCATTAGGACCTTAATTAAATCTTTCACACTTTCCGGTGTTGGATTTGGAATAAATTAAAGTAAAAATATTATAAATAAACGTAATTTGCATTATTTAAATAAAAAAATAGAAGGAATCCCATTCCACATTAATTAGTCATTAAATCGTATGCATGATACAAACGTAAAAAACAAAAAAGGACAAAGGGAGTAATATTTTAAACACAATGTTTTACTTGTCATGTGTCATCTTTTTATTTTATTTCTATTTACCATTGAAATTCTAAATTTGTTTTTTTTAAATAAATAAAAATCTTGCATGACTCTCCATATACATTTAATTAATTTTAATTTTAATTTGATAAAATATATAACCTGTGTATTGCACGGGCTAAAGTTAGTTTATATTTTACACCACAACGACAATGTTTAATTGATTGGACTGCTTTCAAATTAAGACAAATTAAAAAGAACTTTGAAACTGACCACGAAAGAATGATGATATTTTCAACGAAGAACATACCTTACGCGATGAAGAAATTCGTACCTTTGTAGCCGATGGTTGAAGAAACCTGTGATCTGTAACGATGATTCAAACGCTGTAAATATATATGTTGCCTTGAGCTGCATGGGGAAGTAAGTAATAGTGCAAGGTGCTAAAGCAAAATTTAGTTGTTCAAGTCAAGCCAAGTTCTTACTCTTGTCGATACGGCAAGTATATGATATTTGGAACTTTAAGTCCATTTTTCTAAAAGCAAGTTGTCATTTTATGTTCTTTTGAGCTAAATTGAATTGAACTGAATTGAAATGTAGTGAACTAAAATGAACTGAATTGTATTGAATCTAACTGAACTGAATATTAATGAACTAAAATAAATAATAAGAAATAAATAAAGTGAAAACATTATAAATAAACGTAATTTGCCTTGTTTAAATAAAAAATAGAGGAATCTCAATGCACATTAATTAATCGTTAAAACGCGAGCAAAATACAAAACGTAAAGAACAAAAAGAGACGGATGAAGTACTTATTATAATGTGATAGGTCAATTGGTGAGTATTGGAGTAATTATGGAAGGAAAATTTGGAACAATTAAGAGAATTATATTGAATGCAACATGAGACAAAATTTGGGAGGTGGAAAATATGCTTTATTGATTTATAATTAGAGCTTACAAGAGTATTGAGTAAATACTCTCTCTAATTCCCTTGCACAAGGGTGAATAATGAAGAACTTCTTCATAAACCGACCCTAACTTTCACTCTCTGATTTGTGGATAGCGTACAATAAATATCAGGTACTTATAAACTCAGTTTAAAACATCAACAAACCCTCGGGTGGGGGCACACCACTTAACTAATGTGGACGCAAGCGAGTAGGCTCTATTACTGCCTCTTTTGTGCAATCACACAAATTATCCGTGCGACCGTACACCCCTGCTCCTGGGCAACTTGTCATAAATTTGACATTATTCTCTCGTTCTTATCCGTAACGAGCCCATGACCAGGTGTTGAAAAATGAAAAGCTATTGAAACATGATTTTACCTCTATTTAGAGTTACCTCAAACAAATGAGTAGCCACATCATAAGATATATGTCCATTTTAAATTGATTTGATATTTTAAACCTCTCAACGATAACCGAGTCACCAATTCCAACAATTAGTATGAGACTAGATTTTAGCCTGTGCGATGCACGAATTCTTTTTAATTGTTAAGTTAAATTTAAACGCGTATTACAACCGATGTGTTTTATATACAAGTATTAGATTATATTAGGGTTTGATTTTGAATTGAATTTCATCTTGGATTTAAATTTTAATTATTAGAGTGTTTGATTTTGGATGGAGTTGTATATATAAGTAATTAGTTAATTAGAACATCTATGTGGCATCTAATTATTTATTTACGTGGCACTCGACTTTTTTGTTCAAAATAAATTTAGAAATCTTATACTTCCCGAAACCATTAGATTTTCAACTTGACCCTCTAATATTGGATTAGTGTTTGATTTTGGATAGAATTTTATTTTAGATTAGTGATTATTTTGGATGGAATTTTATTTTAGGTTTATTTTTTAATTATTAGAGTATTTGATTTTGGATGGAGTTATATATATTATTAATTAATTAATCAAAATATCTACATGACACATAATTATTTACATATATAGCACTTAGTAATCTTATTTTTCATTGGTCGAAACCATTAGATTTCTTACATGGCGCTCAAATACTTCATCAAATGTGCCGGCCTCCTACGTATATAAATAATATTATATTACATAATTTCATTAAATAACTTTTTAATGTGAACTGAACAAGGCCTAGCTAAAAAAACAAAAAGATTGAAACGAGGTTAAGATAGAATTTAAGAGTACAAACTTTTATATAAGGCGGTCTTACACAAAAGACCACATTGGTGTCATATAAGTTAATCACTTAAACTAATTAGTTAAGCATTGAAACCAATGTTAAGCAATGAAACTATTTAGTAAACCACTATAACTAGTTAGTTAAGCAATAAAACAAATTAGTTAAGCAATTGAACCAATTAGTTAATCAATCAAAGTGGTCTTTCCAGTAAGATGGTCTTACACAAAAATTGTCAATTTAAGAGAAACACCTTCGTTATCATATTTCTAACTTTCTCTTATTTAAGAAACAAGTATAAACAAAAATATAAAACCACAAGAACTTTTTACGGAATAGTTCTCAACTTCTCATACTTCTGTTTCCACTTTTGAAAGCCAACACGAGTACACGGAATATAACTTTTAAAATTATAATAAATTGAAGATTAAACGGGTCTTAATTTCCTAGTTATACATCTTATTCAAGGAAGACAACTTTTTGTAAATTGCCAATAAAATTCTGCGCAATGAGGGATTATCAATTGGCAATTGGGGATTGGTCTAGCACTCTATATCACATCCAAGTTCCAAACTATCCTTAGACTACCCCCCTACATCTTAACCAAAGCAGTCGTAAAATTGCATTATTAATGATAACGTAGGTCATTCATTGTACGTCTCCATACAATTTTTTTTTGATAAATATGCAGGCCCGGCCTTTAACATGTCCAAGGCGGGACACAGAACAGTGCCTCACATTTAAAGGGGCCCAAATTTGTGATAAAACTAGCTGAAGGCCATAAAAAAAATGCGATCAGCCCATGACTTTATGGGGCCCTTCACTACTTTCTCCCGTTTGCGTTTGTCTTTCCCAAATCCTTGGCACTGTTTGCAGTCAATCACTTTTTTTGTAGTCAGAGACTCAGAAAAACTTGCAGAGTAGTGCTACTCCTTTTTGTGTTTAATTTCTTTATTACTATCTACTTTTACTGTTTTTTTTAATTTACCACAATTTTAAAAAAGAATTGTGCTTTAAATTTTCTAACGGTTGATGTTGGGAAAAAACAAAATTAAGGGCCTATTTTTACATTAGCACAGGGCCTCCATTTAGTTTGGGTCGGGCTGTAAATATGATAATTATGGTATTAAATAACGATAGTACTACTCCGTACTAGATTTTACATAATAACGATTACATAAGCAAACCAACAAAAGTGGTCTTCCTACTAAACGAGTAAAGAGACTTTCGAATGTTTGAGCCGATTAAACCACTAATTAATAATATTAGTGCGTGACCATAACTAATACTTCCTTCGTCTTTTAATACTCGCAACGTTTGTTAGTTTCACGCATGTCGATGCACAACTTTGATCATTTATATCTTAAATTCTCTTTATGCAAAAATTATAAAAAGTTGATATTTTGAAAATACACATTGAGACGAATCTAACAAGATTCCACATAACTATGTTTTATCTTATATAAAAAACACTACGAATAGTCAAAGTAAATTATATGAATAGTGGCAAAAGTCCAAACGTTACGAATATTAAAAAACGGAGGAAGTAAGAAAATAGCGAATTAAAGAAGAAAAAAAGCCGAATGTAACGAACCCTAACCATAACCAACAAGGGTTCGATATCAGTAGCGGATCTAGATTACTAACCAAGTGACTTACTACTTACTAGCACCTAAAGGTGCGTTTTATAGATCGATCCAGTTAGAGATTGGCAATGGAAGAATCTCCGGTTGCGATGGAGTTGGGCGTGTGAGGCTTCAAATAAACTCCAATGGATGTGAGGCCGGAAGTTGACAAACTGCCATAAAATCCACCGAATCGGTTTATCGGACCGAACTTAAAGTTAAACTCTTTAATTGGATCAATGACACTGTAGTTTCCTCCATAAGGTGAAGGTCCATATGGACCGTAATTGTTGCAGTTGGTTTTGAAATGTCAATTTGTAGACCCCTCCTTTTGAGGCGTACATGACTACATGCCACTCACTCCTGTAATGTACTCGCATATCCCGAACGTTATCTGTCCATTTATATGGAAAATTTGTCAAATACAACCTAATAAAATTTTCTATTTGCCAATTACAACTTCAAATTTTTATTTTTGCCAATTACAACCTTAAACTTATACATCCATTTAAAATTACAACCCGAAATTATTTTCCGGCAAAAATCACCGGAAGATGATGTCATAATGTTATTAAAAAAAATAGTTACATATTTTCTATAAAAAAAATTAAATATAGTAAATAAGAATTAACAAAAAAATAAAGTAATCGAAAAAATAATTTTTTTTACAGATATTATGTGCTTCATGATTTTTTTTAATAACGTTATGACATCATTTTCCGTTGATTTTTGCCGGAAAATGGTTTCGGGTTGTAATTTAAAATAGATGTACAAGTTTAAGGTTGTAATTGGCAAAAATAGAAATTTGAGGTTGTAATTGGCAAATAGAGAACTTTATTAGGTTGTATTTGGCAAATTTACGTGGAATTGGGTTATTGATAAAGTTTTATTTGGAATCGTAACAAAAATAATTTTTCAAGTACACTCAAATTATAATTGAAAATCATATTCGCGGCTACACCAAATCGTTAGACACCCTCTCTTAAAAAGCAATGTGCGTAGTTTTGATGAAGGAAACCTAGCTTATTTTTCTATTTTTTATGTCATCTTAGATCTATACTTTTTTTTCTTGTAAAATGCGGTATGACTCTTTATTTAAAAATTGAATTAGTTTTGTTTTAAAAAAAAGAAACGAATGAAGCGTGCAAAGTCAACAACAACAAAAATAACGTAAAATTACATAGTTCACCTATATTTGCATATTCCCTCCGTCCCAGTTAGGGCTGCAAACGAGCCGAGTCGATCCGAATTTTACCTTGTTCGAGCTAAGCTTGATAAGGATTTTTAATGTTCGAGCTTATCTCGAGCTTAATCGAGTTTTGCAATTTATTGTTCGAGCTTATCTCGAGCTTAACCGAGTTTTGCAATTTGTTGTTCGAGCTTTTCGCTAAGCATTAGGATGTCTCGAGCTAACGAGCTTGGCTCGAGCTTGAACCCGAGTTCGAGCTCGAGCTAAACGAGCTTTATTCGAGCTTAATAAACGAGCTTTGAGAAATCGTCAAACCGATTTAAAGCATATAATTAATCAAGGAAAAACTTCACAAAACATATGCATGACTGGAATATTCTATGGGATATTATACTACATGATAAATTCACTTCCGTTTTATGCATTTCTTGACATTTAAGGGTCATACTTTTTTACCAAAAAAACTTATTTTATTGCATTAAATTATTTTTTCGAGCTTGAGAGCAAGTTATAAACGGGCCGGCTTATAAACGAGCTTATAAATGAGTAATGAAAGTACTATAAACGAGTACTCGTGAACATTAACGAGCAGAACGTGATGTTGTTCGAGCTTGGCTCATTTACTTATCGAGCTTAGAATTTTTGTTCAAATTTGTTCATTAATTAATAAACAAGTTAACTTGTTCGTGAGTTATTAATGAACGTATCGGGTCATTTGCAGCCATAGCCCCAGTTTACCGGCACGCATAAAGCAAGTGGGGGAGGGAGTAATAAAAAAAGTAGAAAAAAGATGATGAGAAAAGTAATTTAATCAACGGTTTTTTCATGAAATGCCCCTGAGGTTTCACGAAACGCACCAAATACACCCGCGCGTTTCAAATCACATAGTATACCCCTATTTAAACTTAAAGTGCACCAAATGCCCCTAGACTTAACGCCGTTAATATTCCGTTAGCATTATTGTACCTTTATACCCTTACTCACCCAATATTTTACATTTAACTATTTTTTTAAAAAACAAAATTCCTCCTCTCCTCCTCTTCTTCTTCTTCTCTCTCCTCTCCTCCTCTTCTTCTGCCATTTTTCTTCTCGATTCTTTCTTTTGATATTTGCAAGTATGCAACAACACAAAGGGTATGAGAGATAGAAGTTGTAGATTACCAAAAAAAAAAGTTAGAGAAAAGTAGTAAGCTAGTGTCAAGCTCTCTCGATGACTCGATCTCTTTAATCTGCAGCCCACTTTATTATTATTTCCATTTTTGGAAATTAAGTTATTGGTATCATTGAATTTTTGCAATTGACAACCTGCAAAGAGAAATTTCATTGTTGTTGACAAGATTGATAATCTGACATTTTGTATGTTTTTGAAGATGATTGAGTCTGGTATAAACCAAAGGTATGACCCTTCATTTGTTAATGGAGATGCATGTTGTGGGAGGAGAAGAGGATTAGAATTGCGTATGCAAATTAGAATCGCGGATAGAGGGTCGACTTTAATCTGATTTATTCAGATGAAGAAACCGTTAATTCTATTATAACCCAGGATGATTTTTGCATTCTTGTTTGATTTTTCAATTTAATTTTGCATTCCATTATGGCTGAAATCGAAGAATTGGGGCTTAAAACCCAGAAATTGATTCAAGTAAGGCTGCAAAGAAAGCAATGAAAGATAAGGAGAGAGAAAGGAACAGAAGAGAGAAAAGGAGCCGCCCCCACCGCCGCAACCCTTTCCCTCATCTGTTACTTCCGCCGCAACCTCCGCCGTTACAATATCATCATCACCATTCGTCATCGTCTTAATCTTTCCCTTCTTCATCAAACTTCAATTCATGTTCACGATTTCAATTCACTCGAAAATCTGGGTTCGAATATTTGGGGGTTTGAGTTAGCAATTGATATTTGATGAAAATGGTTTGAAGAAAGGAAAAATTGTGGTTGGTTTCACCATTTTGATACCCAGAAAAAAAGGGACTTGAGATTGAGAGGAGAGTGAGAGAAGAGAGGGGATTTAGAGTTAATTAGGGTTCATTAGGTGTTATTTAGGATTAATTAGGCTAATTAGTATTTAATTAGGATTAGTCGGATAAATTAAGAGTTAATGTTAACGGAGTTAGACTTCCGTTAAGTCTAGGGGCATTTGGTGCATTTAAGTTTAAATAGGGGTATATTATGTGATTTGAAACGCGCAGGTGTATTTGGTGCGTTTTGTGAAACCTCAGGGGTATTTCATGAAAAACCGTTTAATCAATGTAGAGAAGGCGCTTATTGTAGTTGTTGTCCCTAGAGAAAATTAGATACATTAAATAATTGGAAGGTGGGATAGAAAAATTACCAAAAATGAAAGTGTGACTCCTAATAAAATAATGTCGGAAATGGTAAGTGTGACTCCTGAATAAATGCCGGAGGGGAGCAGAATAAACATAATAAAATGAGGTTTTGTGTGATTGGGGTTTAAATGATTGAGTACTTTACACTATCAAAATTTTATATCAAAATTTTATATGCATGACAAATATAAGGAAAATGGGAAGAATTTTCACAAACCATGGAATATTATTCTTTCTTAAGGTTTATCATATAGCAAGTTTTAAATTTTCCACCAATTATTCCGGGAGATCGAGGACCAGGTCCAAATACACAAGTAGTTCGAATTCCATGGTTTTTAATCTGGCCAATATAATATATACATCTGCTAATCTGTTGGATCTACTCTCTTCAAATTCCATTCTTGTATTCCCCGGAAGTTGTTCGAGCTACAATTCCCTGCAATTTTAAAATGGAGTTTATAATTATTACCATTGATTTCAAATGAAGGTGGAGATTATATGGCCGGGAAGTACGTACCTGCAGGTTGAGAAAGCTTGAGATAAACTCCAATGGAGACAAGACCAGTAGCATTGAAACTACCATGAAATCCACCAAATTGGTTTTGTGGCCCAAACTTGCAACTAAATGGTTTCATTTTGTTAGTGTCTATCGTGTTATTACCAAACGGTCCATAGTTCTGTAAGTTGGTTTGAAATGATATCCAGTTCATCATTTCTGGACGACGACCAGTAGCGGTAGTAATGGCACCAGTCACTCCTGTTATGTACTCATTTTCGTTTGTTAATGTCACCTGTATTTCGGCATGGTTGTGTATCAGTATAGTCACGCAACAATTTGGCTGACACATTTTAAGGGGAAAAAGAATGTAATATAGAGTAGTTTATGATTGTTTCTATTTACCGTTGCGCATTTACTTAAGATTTAATTAGTTATGTGGATCAAGAGTGTTTAGTACGCAGTCCAACTATGTATATTTTTTCTGTGTGAATAAACTACAAGGGCAATATAAATTAATATAATAAGGGTTCGAACATGAGACCTGCTAGTGTACATAACCTCAGTTTTAACCACTAGGTCAAGACATCAACTACTTGTAATTGTATAATGCTTTTAAAGTAAAAATTAAGTATAAATATGCTTCTTATTTTCAGTCTGTTTTCAAAAAGACATTCCCTTATCCTCATGATCAGTCATTAATACCATCTTTCCCTAAAAAAAAGGTCATTAACACCATGGTAATTCCCTTTTTCTTTTATTCTATATTGTAATCCGTACTATTTTATTCCATGTAATACTTCGTAATAACTTAGTGCTGCGGGGGATCGAACACGGGTTCTCCCAATTGTTGTTGTGGGGGATCGAACACGGGTTCTCCCTACCAAGTTCAGCCCCAATCACCACTGAACCAACAAGCACAATTGGTAGGCGTAAATATTTTATGTACATAGTTAGGATATCCTTTGTATTTAGTTTCCTAAGCTTTCTGGGTTACCTAATACCTAGGTTTTACCCTAATAGCGGCCGTGAACATGAATATACAGAAATACAGAAGTTCTTATCTTCTTCAACCTTGACTCCTTGAGTATTATTGTTATAACGAATGCAAAGAAAAATTAAATCAACGTAATTAAAGAACGCAGAGATTTAACGTGGTTCACTAACAATGTGTTAGCTACGTCCACAGGCATAGGGGAGGAAAGTTTTATTGATCTTGAGGAATTCAGATTTCAGAATACGGCTAGGTTATGACCTAAAGAGTTTATATAGTACTCTCTAGACAGATGCGGAAAAGCCCAGAAAATAGGCCCAAAATAGATAACCCGTGTCCAAAATAACAGATACCGTAAAGTTCGGGGGGCGTTGCCCCCGAACCCCATCGGGGGACCATGTTGCGTCCCCGAACCCCTAAACCAGGGGCGTCACCCCTGGACCCCGACTCGCTGACCGGACAGCGAAATCCCCGTGTTGGGGTGTTGCAGTAAGGGGTTTGACTGATTCAAGGCATTATCTAACAATTATCTTAGCAAAAAATAAAGATGTAGAAGGAGAGACATTTCTTTCCCCATGCACCTTCGAAAGCACAGATTTCCCATGTTCAACATATTGAAACTGCAATGAGCTTATGCCATCATCTCGAAAAGTGATTAATATTTTGGAAATCTTTTTCCGGCCTTTTTCATCCCAGACTCCGTTGTTCAATTGCAAACCGCTAAATAAATCTACTTTTATAAGTCCTGTATCTGCAATAAAATATAACCTCATTGTTTCATAATAATCTTTACAGTTTTTATTCAAAAAGATTGCACATACTTAAATTGTAAAATAGTACGAATTTAGAATTCGAATTGCGATTTTAACCTAGTTCACAATTCGAATTCTAAATTGCGATACACATATACTTTTCGTATCACAATTCCATACTTCCTTCTAACCTTTTGCTATCTTTTCTAGTTTTCTTACCCAAAAAAGTACTCCGTATTTTCGGAGTACTTCCAATCAATTAAACATAAAAATAATAATATGAAAATCGGCTATATAAAAATGTCTAATTTGAAAAAGTTCCAAATTTTAGGTTAAAAGATATCGATCGAACTCTAATTTAATTTGACACTGTAGCATGAAAAAACAATCATAATTCACAAATTTTGATACCGTAACAAATCAATATAATGATGCAATTTAATGTACTAACCTGTATTCATGCTTCAAATTTAAGTTCGAAAACTGTTATTGATTTTTTTTTTGACGAAACCAGTATGGCAACATAGAAAATTATACGGCTTAGAGTTCTAGTAATTGGAAATCCCTATTTATAAGTATGTTTGTTTTTTTTAATTTTTTAAGGAAGGTAAGCTAATACGTAATACGGAGTATCAATTAATATTGTTGAAATTAGATCTGGTATGTATATTATTCAGCTTTTTTTTTTGGCAAGGTACTGTGTCAGAACCCCGCACGGGTCAACCCGCCCGGGTTAGCAGGCTAGACACTTTAAGAGTGGGAATTGAACCCCCAACCTTTTGGTTGGAAGGTGGAATCCTTTCCAGTAGGTCAAGACACACTTGGTTGTGTATATTATTCAGCTTACAATACTTTCCTAAAGATAGCTTTTCCTACGTACGTATGTCGGTATGTTAGTGCTCTCTAGACCTCTAGGTTTCCTATTTGGGTTATTTCCGCAAACTCTTTGGATAGGGGTTGTTAGAGGAGGAAGTACAAGCGCATATCAGATATGTATGGGCAAATATATATCAGAACAAAAGCCAAAATAGGAAAAATGGCAAAAAAAGAAATTAAATGGTACTTTTTTAAACACAAATGGTATTTTTTTACAGAATGGTACTTTTTTGTACAGAATGATACTCTTATTTTTACATGAGTGGTACTTCCTTTTTTGTCTTTTAGCTATTTGTCTTTTAGTTGATATGTGTGTTTCCACACATATCAGATATGCGAAAAAACAACCTCGTTGTTAGAGCACTATCACCAATGTGTGAAAAAACCCCACTCACCGCTCTCTCTCTACCACTTTCTTACTCCTCCATCATTTTCCTCATAAACAATTTTTTTTTTGTAAAACCCATCCCACCAATGTACTAAAAAAACCCAGAACTTCATCCTCCTAAATAGACCAACTCCGAGACGCAACAGCTTCAGGAATTCTTTGATTTGGTCTAACAGGCAGCGGATGCGTCATGATCGGAGGTTGTGTCTCCGGGACACTATCCTCTACATCTTCACAAACAGTGCTATTAGCATAAAATGACTGTTGAAAATTTTGAGAGGGAGAATTACCTTGCACATATGAATTATAGTCAGAATATTGATTGCTATTCAGATTAAGATCAAAATCATCCAAGTTGAAATTATTTTCCATTTTTTACTAAAAAAATAAACAAGCACAATAATATAGATAATGTTAAAATTATTTTCAGACTAAAACAACAAAATAATAATAATAATAATAATAACACTAAGAATAATAATAACAATAACAATACTAATAATAACAGTAATAATAACAATACTAATAATAATAATAGTAGTAATAATAATAATTAAAATATACGAACTTAGAATAAAAAGATATTTATATTTCTGAAAATTTTCAGATATTTTAACAAGTATTTCAAATTATTGTTTATTTTGCATGAAAAATAATTTATTTTAAGAGAAGAGAGAAAAATAATTTTTGAAAGTGTGTCAAAATATATCAAATTGGGTGTCTATTTATAGAGCTTAAAATTTTAGAGCCGTTGGTATTTTTTATTTTTTTTTATTAAATATTTTTGGCGAAAATACCGTCATAAATTAGAGTCGTTGTAAATTTTAACCAAATAATCTGATTCGCTGTTTGACTGAGTGGGACAGGTGTCGCGCTCCCATTGGTTGCGCTGACGCGCCCACTCAGCAAAGATTCCTCCTATTTTTGTTTCCGTTGCTTCATTGTACGAAATATCTGACTTATTTGTACTATTATCTGACTAAAGGGAAAGCATTTAGAGAATATGGCAGCATGTGGGCACCACTATTTGCATACAATCACATGCAAATGGCACTCACGAGGAGTTTGGTTTTAATTTTTTTTTCGTGAGCGTTTTTGGTGAGATTTTTTTAACTCGTTGGTGTGGGTCCGTGAACAATATTATACTCACCAAATTTTGTACGTGAGTGTTTTTTTTTAAGCTGATGGGAGTGCTCTTAATAACTGGGTAAATGATTCGAGAGACTCAATAATTATAAATGGGCGGGGATTCGAAAATTTGAGTTCAAGTTCGATCCAAAAAATTTCAAATCCTATTAAATCCGACGGGTTTGGACTGGATTAGATTGAACTTTGGACTTTGCTTAATATACATTAATTAGTCGTTAATAAACGTGCAAAAGACCAAACGTAAAGAAAAAAAAAACGAGGAAGTAGTTTGCAACAAAATATAAAAAATTATTTAGTGCGTACGCACGTTACACGGGAGTGCGGGACCATACCTAAGTACTCCGTATATTATTATCCCAGGCCAAAGCCCCTCTATTATTGGACCGAAATAGCAAGTTTTGGCATTAAATTTCGGACCAAACTTGGGCTGGACCCAATGCTTTGATCCGACGCAGGACATTTTTTTAGTTAAAGCCCGCTTGGCCTATGACTAGGGCTGTCAAAAATTGACCCGATCCGAGAAATCGACCGAAATCGACCGACATCCGAACCGAATATATCCGAGAAGTAGAGGCTCTTGAATCAGATCCGAACCGATCCGACATTGATCCGAAATCCGATTTGACCCGTGAATCAAAGACCCGAACTCGATCCGCTAACAACCCGAGGAGACTCGTAACCCGATTAGTACCCGATTAGCTTTAACCAAACCGAACCCGCATCCGACCCGATAGCAATCCGAAATCCGATTTTACCCGATAACAACTGCAATCGACCCGAACCGATAAAACCCGATATCCGATTTAACCCGCATTGTTCTTGACCCGATCCGAATGAACCCGAAACCGACTTTCAACCGAATTATCACCTATCCGACTTGAATCTACCCGACATCCAAAAATAACCCGACTCGATTTAACCCGATAGCCAAAAAGTAACTACCCATACTCGATTTTATTCTATCCGATTTGATCCAACTAAAATTTAGTCTACTCATTATTAATATGACTCACCTAAACAAGTGAACTATTAATTACCTAAACCCCAACTCGATATACACATTTTTGTCATATCATAGCTAATTTATTGTCATTATTCCCATATAATTAAAGGTCTTAAACATTATAAAACAGCATGAAATTAATTAAAAATTACAATACTAGTTTTTTATATCTTTGGTCTTCCCATTTCAGTATTATTTAATCAACCAAGAACTTAGTTGATGAAGTTTGGTTCTACAAATATTATACTTCAAAACATTTGTTAATCATTATTACGTTAGAGCGAAAATGTAACCTTCAGACAATTACAATATTAATTGTTGGGATATTTAATTGTCTAAATTTAACTTTATAAGTTCACTTTTACTTAATTTAGATATCTTCTATCACATTTATTTTACTTAACACTCCACTATCTTCTATCACATTTTTTTTTTCTTAAGCAATAAGTAATGTCAATCCTTCGGGTGAGTTTTATGGAAACAAGTATTAACACTCCACTATGACACTATCTTCTACCACATTTATATTTCAATAAATAATACGGAGAATCTCACTATCTCATTTCACGTCTACTTTTACAATAAATTAATATTTATATGAACAATAACTTATCTTCTACTCCGTAAAATTTAGTGTCAACGAATCTTGATAAGTGTAAAGGTTAATTTTGGACGGAGGAAGTAGAATTCTAAAAATTCATTATTTGGCATGAGATATTAGAATAATAAAGCGATATGATTTGATAGTGAATTCAATAGTTACTCGATCCATAAAACATAAGAATACTACCAACCCGATCCTAGCTCAAACCGCAAACTCAATATGTAATTGACCCGGATCCGAGGTATGACCGATCTGAACTTGACCCTAACCCGAGACTCACGATCCAAACTTGACCCGAAACCGAGATTTTATTCGATCCAGACATGACACATTCCAGCAGTAAACCGGTTAAAATATTAAGTGAATCCGACATTCACCCGAACCCGAGACTTATCCGATCCGAACATGACCCGTACCCGCAGTAAACCGGTCAAAATGCAACCGTATCCGATATGCACCCGAACCAAACTAGACCCGAACCAAAATAAACCGACACAAAACCGTTTTTAACCCGAACCGGTTCAAACCGAACCCGAGATTTAGCCGAACCGAAATTACCCGACCCGAAACCGACTCGAACCCGAAACAATTAATTACCCGACTTCACCCGAACCCGAAGTTATCCGAACCGATCCGAATTGACCCGGATAGAAACATTCACCCGACATTAACCGATTTCGACAGGACCCGAACCGTTTATAACCGATCCGAAACCGATCCGATGACCCGATTTGACACCCCTACCTATGACTAGGTCCTAAATTTTGTTTCTCTTTTCCTTTTAAACATGGTTATCTAAAGTTCTTGACTACTAGTAGCCAGTAGGGCGATGCTAAAATGTTATAAATGGAGGCATAAAAAATCGTTCCTCTTTTCCTGAAATGCCCTTTAGTTTGCATACTAATTCATGAAATACTCTGCAAATGCTCTCAGATCATCTTTAGTTATAACCAAACAACTGTCGCAAATAATTAGGAGCAATTCTGTAAATATAATGTAGAACAAATAACAAAAATAATAATAAAGGACACAAGTGTTAGAAAATTTAGATTTCATCCTCTCAAACATTATCGTATTATTAAGTTCCTGCAAAAGAATACAATAGCCTTCAATTGATGATTCCTCTCACCAATGTATTTTCTCTCATACTTTCTAGCTAGGGCTAAACCCTCCTTTTAAAGGGCTTAACTAGAAACTCTCGTCTACTACAATTATATTTGCTCCCCTAGTCTAAATAATACTCCCTCCATTCCTTTTTGTTGTTCCCATTTCCTTTTTTGGCATTTCTTTTTGTTGTACCCATACTGAATCTTTACTATTTTTAGCCATGATTTTTTTACCAATTTACCCTAAGATTCCCCATTATTTACCAAAAAACCCTAAGATTCTACCCTTTTTCCACCCTCTTTTTCCCCACCACCCTTATTTAATTATTTTCCCACCCCCCATAACCCCACCCCACTACCCGTCTCTTTCACTCCTCTCACCTCTCTGATTTTTTTCGAGTAAACATGTCTCTCTTCATTTTCTCTCTCCTTACTCTCCCTCTCTCTCTTCATTTTCTTGCTCTGTTTCTCACTTCCTCTCACGTTTTTCACTCTCTCTCCTCCAAAACATCTCTATGTTCTTTCATATATGGGAGTGAGATCGCCGCCACCACCACAACCAAACCTCTGCCTCCGCCGCCGCCACCACCCCCGTTAAAGGTGTAGAATACGGAAATATGGCTTTAGATGGTGAAATTCGACCATAAAAACTCTAGATCTAGAGTTTTCATGGTCGAATTTGACCTCTATATCCTTAAAAATCGTGAGTGTTGTAAGTATCAAGTGGTTATTATTATTATTTTTGTATTTTTTTGTCGAATTTTCTGGGTGGTTTTTGTCGAATTTTCGGTTGATTTTCGGCGAATTATTCGGTTGATTTTCGATGATTTTTTGGCTGAATTTTTGGGTTGATTTTGGTCGATTTTTGGGTTAAATTTGGTCGAATTTGGTGGTTGATTTTGGGTTGAATTTGTTTGTATTTATGGGTTGAATTTGGGTTGAAATAGTTCGCATTTCTGTGTTGAATTTGGGTTGAATTGTGCTCGATTTTTGGTTGAATTTATTCGATTTTCTGGGTTGAAATAGTTCAATTTGGGTTGAATTCGTTGTTCGATTTTCTGGGTTTAATTTGGGTTGAACTTGTTCGTATTTTCTGGGTTTAATTTGGGTTGAATTTGGGTTGAATTTGGGTTGAATTCTGGGTTAAATTCTGGGTTTTGATTGTCGAATATTTTGGGTATTGTTTGGTTGAATTTTCTTAATTGTTTGTTTGTTTGTTTGTTGATTTGTTGATTTCATGTTTGTCGAATTCTTGTTTTCATGATTTCATTGTTTGTTTTTTGGTTTGGTTTATCGATTTCCTGGGTTTTTTTGGTTAATTTTCTTGATTTTTCTGGTTTGATTTTTCTTGATTTTTTTTGTTCGAAATTTGGTTGATTTTTCTGGTTTGAATTTACTCTGTTTTTTTGTTATTAATAATAAAATATCTCCCATTTATCTTATTTCTTTAATATTTTCTCTCTCCTTACTTTATTTTAAATATATAATCTCTTACACCCAATCATTACTCATATCCCAATACAACCCAAGATTCTAGTTTTCTTAAAAACCCCTCAACATTCCTTAGGGGAACAACAAAAAGGAATGGAGGGAGTACTAAAAATTGTTAAATACCAAAACATATCTAGTTTCCTATTCGGTAATTATTACATCCGTTTCATAAAGATTTTTATGGTTACTATTTGCACAAATATTAAGACAAAATGGGAAAGTTGATTAAATATCATAAAATATGAATAAAGTAAGAGAAATGTGTATAAAGGTGTGTGTGTGTGGAAAGAACAATGAATAAAGTAAGAGAAAGTGGGTGGAAAATTATAAATATTGTGAGATATATAAGAAACGTAAGGTAGTAAATTTTCAGGTTGAAAAATAGATTAAAGCAAAGTGTAAAGAACATTATGAAACGGGTTAAAACGGAAGCGTATATATGGATGATAGAACCGCCTTCGATTGGTCAGCAAAAATTGGATAGGCATGCTGATTTTAGCCAGATCCCGTTAATATAAAGTCATCGGCAAATGCAAAGTTCGAAATTGGCGGGGCAGTAATTACACCATTCGTGCAGGTCGCTTTTTAAAACGGAGATAATACAATTCAACTAGGAAACAAATAAACAACCCAGATTATAATTTCCATGATCGAAATACTCGCGGATGTTTGCTTCCTTGCGTGAGATGTATCCAATCCCACTAGCATTACATCACGCAAATTACGTCTTCGATCAACATTAAGTATCTTATCAAACTTGGCTATTAAATCAAATGTAACTTTAACCCTTTGCTCGTTTTGAACTCTCGTTGATTTAATTAAGTTGCATTGAATTTCTAACATCTTTGTTTCTATAATTCTATTCCACAAAGCTCCTATGTTTCCTTAAATGCTAAGCAAGAATATGATTTATCAAAGAATTATACTTCGTATTAAAGGTCAAGTAGAGGATATATATAAACCCTGTTCGATACCAGCGCGTCTCCTGTGAGACCAATCACACCATCAACTTGATGGTGTGACGAGCGCGAAACCAATAGCGTACCTCCCCTAAAACTATATAAAAAAAAAGTAACAGATTTAAACTATAGAAGTAACATACCTAAACTAAAAAAGTACCTCCTCTAAAATTATATATAAAAAAGTAACATGTCAAAACTATAGAAGTAACATACCTAAACTAAAAAAAATACCTCATCTAAAATTATTAAAAAAAGAAGTAACATGTCTAAACTATAGAAGTAACATACCTAAACTAAGAAGGTATCTCCCCTAAAACTACTCCGTATAAAAAAAGTACTCCCTCCGTTTCATTTTGTTTGTTACGTTTGGACTTTTACACATTTATTAATATATAATAAATATACTCTTTCTTTTTTATTTTAAATGCTTTAGATTCTATCATTTATATTAAAAAAATAAACCCAAGTAAAACTTCAATCCACTAATCATTACAACAACCAATAAGATTGTTTTATTTATCAAAATGAACCAATAATAGAAAAGCACACAGATTGCTAACTTAACCTATTTGGGAAATCGTAAAGAAATTTAATGAGTTTGAAAAATTGAACCAATTAAAATTAAAAGTTGGCACAAAAAATAAGATTTTAATAAGTTTATAAAAGGAAAGATTCTCCCACGTAACAAACATTATGAAACGCCCTAAAAGGAATACGTAACAAACAAAATGAAACGGAGGGAGTAACATGTATAAACTATAAAAGTAACATACCTAAACTAAAAAAGTAACATACCTAAAGAATTTGGGGTTCGATACTAGCGTTGGAGTAACGGATAGAATTTCTAACATCGATCTGCCAGAATATTTGTTGCACATCCACAATTAAAATCAAATGCTTGACAAAATACAATTAACAAAAACTCTCGGATATTAAGTAGCAGGATAAAAGAGTCATTTCCATATATTAAAAAAAAAGCAGGCGACAATATGTAGAAATTAAGACAATCCATCCAATGATTTGTTCAAAAGTAATGAATTGAGCAAACTAAGCAGAAGGTGGGGAAGTAACCAAGGGTTGAGCACGCTTGACATAAACACTGAAAACTTTTGATGAAAGAAATGCAGAAAGTTCAGACCTTTGATTAAGAGAAATTAAGGAAAGATGCAAACTTGTAGCTCAAGTATTTTTGTGGATTTTCGTGTAGCTGCTATCCGTTTTGAGTGGCAGGAAACCTGTATCCCTTTTGAGTTTCTAGGATACCCTATGAAAACACGAGGTACACCTCTTGCTTCAAATTTGTCACCTGTGTGATCTGGGTTTGATGCAAAGCTCAAGCAACCAAAGACTCTTAAGTGATCATATGCTGGGGCACAGTTGTTTAGGACTTCATAGGGAGTTTTGTTTTTCAGAATTGGTGTAGGCAATCTGTTTATCAGGTGTACAGCAGTCAGAGCACATTCACTCCAGTATTTCAATGGCAAGCTAGCTTGAAATCTCAGTGCTCTGCTCACCTCTAAGACATGTCTGTGTTTTCTCTCAACTCTTGCATTTTGTTGGGGTCTGTTGACACAGGAAGTTTGATGAATGATTCCCATCTTTGCAAAGAACAGTTTGCACTCACGATCATCAAACTCTAAGGCATTGTCTGATCTGATTATCTTGATTTTCTTATTGTACTGAGTATTTGCATAATTGCTGAACATCTCAATTGTTTCATATGACTCAGACTTGAGTTTCTGCAAGTACAACCAGGTCATTCTTGAGAAATCATCCACAATTGTCATGAAGTACCTATACTTCCCTCTTGCCTCTACTCTGTAAGGCCCCCATAAGTCAATGTGAATCAATTCAAAAGGTTCTGCAGCATGTGAGTCACTCATGCAGTAGGGTAACTTGGTGAACTTGGACATGGGGCAAGTTATACAGGTATGAGTCTTATCTTTCACATAGGGCTGTACACAAGGAATGTGTCTGAGTTTTGACTTGGGTGCATGTCCCAATCTGTGATGCCAGAGGTCATACAGATCAGTTCTAGAGCTCACATTTGCAATTGTTTTTCTTGTTTCTTCCTTTGAGTGTTTCTAGTAGTACAGACCATGCTTCATCTCACCTTCACCTTTGAGCTTCTTGGTCAGAGAGTCCACAATAGTGCATGTTTTTGGACAAAACAACACATCACAGAGATTGTCTTTTGCCAGCTTATGGATAGACATCAAGTTGTGTTTGAACTGGGGCACATACAATACATTTATCATTTCAAGACCATTAGGAAGAGTGATGTCTCCATAGTGAGTTATCATTGCACTTGCACCAGTTGGCAAATTAATTGTCAGATTAGATGATGCTTTTCTCACATTTGTCAGCATGTTTAAAGTTCCTGTCATGTGGTCAGATGCACCAGAGTCCATTATCCACTCATCACATCTTGCATTCAAGCAAGTAATCATGCCAGAAAAGGCATTGTCCAGTTCATCATCAGTGTCTGAGTGTTTCATGGCATTGAGTGTTGACACTGCACTTGAGGGTATGAGCTTGAGTAATTTTTCCAACTGCTGACTTGAGAAGACAATTTCATCATCCTTCTCATTCATCCCTTGAGCAGAATTAGCAGATTTCATCCCACTTGAACTGCTTCCCTTGTTACCAGACCACTTTCCAGTGAACTGACTTCTATTTTCAGTTTTGCCTCCAACTTTCTTGCTGTATTTGTAGTGCCATTTTGGATATCCAACAACAGTCCAACATCTCTCACTACTGTGTCCTTTGATCCCACAAGCAGTGCAGCTACCTGTTCTTTCTATGTTCATTCCACCCTTGCTATACATGGCAGATGTGTCACCCTCCAGACCACCATTGTGAACAAGCACATCTCTTTGAGTTTCTTCTTGTTGTATCACAGCACAAGCAGACTCAACAGATGGTAAGGGTGATTGCATTAACAACTGACTTCTTTGTGGACTATAAATGTCATCAAGACCATTTAAGAACTGAAACAGTTTGGCTTCCTCTTTTTGAGTTTCAATAGCTTTCATTACAGCTGATACATCTTGTGCAACAGTTGTGAGCATAGGAAGCATGTTCATTGACTCAATTTCATCCCACAGGCTGCTCATTACAGTATAATATTCATCCAATTTTCTACCATTTTGTTTCAGATTAAACAAGTCTTTGTTTAACTTATATTTTCTAGAGCCATTTGAAAGCATAAACCTTTTTTCTAACTGTTTCCATGCTTCATGAGCATTTTTAATAAACAAGATAGAATTTTTGATAGAATCAGATACATTAGCATGAAGCCAGCAAGTTACCAGATCATTGCAGGTGTCCCATTGAGTTGCATTGACTTCTTCCTCATTGCTTCTTGTCACAGTGCCATTGACAAAACCGAGCTTTCTTTTGGATGAGAGTTGTATCTCAAATGACCTCCTCCATGCTCTGTAGTCAGCTGCACCTTGTAACTTAGTCACACTGATTGAAAGAGGTCCATCAGATGGATGAAGAAACAAAGGATTTTGCATATCTGAGAATGTAAACCTCGAACCCATAGCAACTGTGAATGATTGTTCTCAGATTCACTCACTAACAGCTATAAAGTTGGGACCTTTGAGGTGGTTTTCTACGAAAAACTTCACTCTTGCAATTTTCACACAGATTCTCTGATAATCTGAACTCCTACAGCTCTGATACCATGAAAACTTTTGATGAAAGAAATGCAGAAAGTTCAGACCTTTGATTAAGAGAAACTAAGGAAAGATGCAAACTTGTAGCTCAAGTATTTTTGTGGATTTTCGTGTAGCTGTTGCTCTTACAATCATTTGCCTTAAATACCACAATGCTAATCATTTGTGGTGGCTAACCTAGTATTACAAGTTACCAAACTGATCTTGTACTAAGCCTAATAAGACAGCAACAACATGGCTACAAAGATGACAAATAAAACAAACAAAAGGCCTTAAAATGTAAATTGGGCTTGCTTCATTGGGCTGAACTCTGAACTCCCCTTAATAAACACCTATGAACTTCAGCCCGCGTCTATATTCGAAACTAGAGCTGGCAATGGGTTGGGTTGGGTCGAAATCAGGTCGACCCATTTATAAACGGGTTGAGATTTTCCCAACCCAACCCGACCTGTTTAATTAAACAGGTTGAGATTTTCAACCCAACCCAACCCAACTATAAACGGGTTGACCTGAAGTTGACCCGTTTAATTTTTTTTCCCACTTTTAATTGTAAATTGATTTGACTATAGAATTGCGAGGTGATTTTGTTATGGCATATCTCATTGCAAAAAGTAATTTTTCAATATGTATTTGACATGAATCAAAACGTCAAATAATTATTCAATGTTGAAGGGAAAATGAGAAATAAAATCTTTCAAATCACATTATACATATATATATATTACATACTTGCTTGCACTTAAACGGGTTAGACGGGTTGTTTTCGGGTTGAAAATTTCAACCTGACCCAACCCATTTAATTAAACGGGTTGGGTTGGGTTGACCCATTTAATTAAACGGGTTGAAAATCTTGACCCAACCCTTTATTATTGGGTTGGATTCGGGTTGGGTTGGTGGGTTGGGTCAATTTTTGCCAGCTCTATTCGAAACTGCCATAAAATCCACCAAAATGGTTGCCTGGCCCGAAATTAAAGCTGAAGCTGTCGTAACGAACTAAGGGCTTGCCGTATAATCCTCGTTCTACCCAACCAAACGGCCCGTACTTGTTTTCATTGGTATGGATTGTTATCGAGTTCACATATCCGTAATCGTCTTCTCCGCCGCTCAGTCCTGTGATGAACTCCCTTTCATGGTTTAATGTTACCTGCCCATAGAGTTACATATTAAACGTGCATGCACTTTCATGTACATAATACTAAATAAAATGGTGGTAAATACCTAAATAAAATGGTGGTAAATATGAAATCACGGAGTCTACGTAATACTCTACTGAGAAAGGGACCATTATTACTTTTCCAATCTAAAAAAAACAGACTATATAGAATGAATAAACTAAAATAATGGCATTTTTGAAAACAGACTTGGATGGCTCTCTGATCGACCTTACATGTATCGTGTATGACTAATGTAAGGCAAATACTCCGTACTTTTTTCCAATGTAATTACTCCGTATTAAATAGTGTGATGAGATATCAGACTTATATAGACACCAATTTTTGAGCAGTATTTTTAAAGTTTAATTTATTTTACGTCATATTTTGTATTAAGTTCTTATCAAAAAATATCTACACTATTTCGATATTCTGGATACGCCACTGCGTGTATGTCTTGATATAACAAATTAAACACGGGTGTTAAAATGTACGGTCGTGATTGAAGATTGCAATGACTACAAACCTTTCGTACTTCGTAGCTATTATTGTTATAAAAAAAACACAAGGGCGGAGAGAAAGAGAATAACCAGAGCAAAGTTATTGGAAGTAACACCATTCCCGTTGAATCCATGCACCTTCGACAGCACCATTTTCCCTTCATCATCAACATATTGAAACTGCAATGATGTAATAGTTTCTTCAAAGGTGATGAAGATTTGGCTGATCTTCGAATGACCTTTCTCATACCATACCTCCTTTTCGTCCAGCTTCGACCAATTACTTATGTTGCCACATGGGACAACTTTTATAAACGCCGGATCTGCTGTGTGAAAAATTAAATAATAGAATTTAGGAAACAAATATAGACACATTCCATGACTAGAGATGATAAGATGAATGTCCAGTATTTCTTAGATTAACGGTTGTGAATGCATGAAGAGTGTTCTTCATTTTATAACATTAAACAAACAAGATATACGTTAATTAAGTAATTTTGATAGCTGACGAAAGAAGAAAGGAATTGAAATAAAAGAGTACATTAAACGTAATTACCTTCACTCATAATACTTAGATTAATCAGTAACCTAACTCTCTCCTAGTTTCTTCTACGGAGTAGTTACTTAAGCTATTATAGGAAGACTCTTATATAGCGGCATATTAATTAGGATTCCCAATGTAAAAGATACAGAGAATTCATTTATCTCTAATTCCAACTTTTAGGGACTGTAAGCTAGCTTGGACTTGATACCATCTTTGACCTGCCTTTTTGACTCCACCGATCAGTTTGATTAATTAGTTATTGTACATGCACCATCGTCATGAATTCATGCATGATTAAATCCTTGCTACTATCTGTTCCGGTAGCGGACTTGGAACAGGAAAGGGGATGACTGACTTCCGATTGAGATTGCTGACTGGATCCTGCACAGTGAAACCGTTAACTAGCCTCGGGGGTGATCCGAGAATTACCCCTCCGATGCTTAAGTCAGATTATGCTGGTAGCTCTGTAATAAATGCTTATAAGAATGATTGGGCTGGAATTGCGTACCTTTGGCATTGATGGGGGTCCGTATATATAGACGGGTTATTTGTACGGAGGACCCGGGTTATTACCCGTTGGTTCCGGATCCTCCCTTTCGGCTCTGATAGGTAGATGATGTCACAGAAATGCCGACTGGGATTGTAAACCCTGGATGCCGACTGCACCTTTGGTGCTTCTTGTGAGTATATGTCTATGATACAGCTGTTATGGGTTGTCCTACCGGTATGCCGGTAGGGCTACCCGTACAACTAGCCCCCTCAGAGTGACTACAACTGGCTTTTACAGTCTGTAGTTGCTCTGATAAAAGAAAAAAGCGAAAGGTGGGGGTAAGCCCCCTTGGGGACGATCAACACCCCATGAGTGTGATTGTTCTGTAGATGGCCGTTTGCAATGCGGTTTTTAGCTCAATACTTGTTCTGATGTCACGACTAGCCCCCATTAGGACAAGGATTGATCGCTTTAAGTGGATAGTTTTCTGTATGCCGACTGCCCATGTTTGTGTTTGATTCTCTTGGCTGACTGTTATCTTTGATTTCTTTGAATGACCAGCCCCCTTGAGTTTTTAGGCTGACTAGCCCCCTTGAGTTTCTAGGCTGACTAGCCCCCTTGACTTTTTAGGCTGACTAGCCCCCTTGAGTTTCTAGGCTGACTAGCCCCCTTGAGTTTTTAGGCTGACTAGCCCCCTTGAGTTTTTTAGGCTGACTAGCCCCCTTGACTTTTTAGGCTGACTAGCCCCTTGACTTTTTAGGCTGACTAGCCCCCTTGACTTTTTAGGCTGACTAGCCCCTTTGACTGACACATGGCGACGGTTCATTTTTCCTTATACGCGTGGCGGGAGATTTGAAAAGTGTTTTGGACACGTGTCGGCCATCCGACAAGTGTGGGGAGTTGTGATATTTTCAACCGCCCAGATCTGCTTCCTGTCGTTTCAACTTCCTTTCGTTTCTTTAGGTAACCGTTTCTTCTTTTCTCTTCATTTCCGTTCTTTCTCGTTTACCTTTGCAAATTTTCTCGCGCTGCCAATTTGCTCTCTTTCTCTCTCTTGTTTTTCTTTCTAATTTGTGTCCTTCTCTTCCTGTCGTACTTCTCCGTTGGGGTTTGGTTGTTTCTCTTGGTAAGTTTCGAACTTGGTCTGGTTTTCTAGGTTGTCCGTTGTTTTATTAGGGTTTGGCTGTCTGACTTTCTCGTTTTGTTCTTTCAGTTGGGTTGTTTGAGGGACCTTGCAGCTGTTTGAGAGTGAATTTCCAGAATTAGGTACGGTTTCTGACCTTACTTTCTCTTTTTGTCGGGTGTTTCTGTTTTTTGCTTGCATGCGTTTTGAGTGGGGGTAGCCAAAACATGACTGCTAGGGTTGGGGTTGGTAACGTGATAGACCTGTCAGACACAAGTAGCGATTCTGGCATAGAACTAAATATGGACGGGAATACGGCCGGTAGTAACGCTAAGAATACTGGGTGGGGGATAAAATCGAATACGCCACCTCCTTTTGCGCAGTTTATGGGTGGGAATCCTGTTACCGGCCCTTTTATACCCATGACTGCGGATCAGTTTACTCGCTCACAACAGTTACATGGCCTGCGGGCACGAATGGAGAGAGAGCTTAGGCCGAATGAGCATAACGTGCCGGCTGGGGAGCCGATTTTAGACGTAGATCCGATTTCGGTTAGGTACCATTTGCGGGATTATCGGGAATTTACTCAGCCTGGCGGCTCTGGTCTTGGGGAGTACGGTACTAACATCGGCAATATATATGTTTCTAGGGCCATGTCGTCAGACGCCGAACCGTCTACAAGTAATCGACGGGCCGGGAAGGAGCCTGCCGTCCATGATGCGGGTGAGGCTAATTCTGCCGGTAGTGGTGATGTGCCTTCCACCCCTGGCGACTCCATACTGGAGTCTTCTGAATCTGGGTCTCCTGGGTTAAGGGCGCCGCCTATTGCCGACTCTGATGAAGATGAGGAGGATGCTGCGATCTTGCAGCAAGTGTTTGAAGAAGAGGCCTTGGACGCCGATGTGAATTTCGAAGGTGAGGCCGCTGCGTTCTTGGTTCCGGCCCCTCCCCCTAATGATTCTGCTGCTCTCACCACTGAGATAGATGGTGACTTTGTAAAAGAGGCCATTGCCAACCGGCATTCTGAGGTTGGTGGTCGTTTTTTGGGTTTACCTGAGGGCTACATGTTAGGTTATGATACATATGACAATACATAAATCATGCGGAAACAACCATTAAGCCAGGAATACATATTATTTACACATAATCATATAGCATAATTTAGATGCATACTCTTTGTTGCGTGCCTTCCCTAGCTGCGCCCGAACCGAACAAGAACAAGTCTTTAGGACTCCAAGTGTCGTCCCTCCGTAGATAGTCCACAGCACGTCCGGATCCGCCTTAAGATTGACCAACTAGAATCGCCCTTAAGGTACTAGAATTTTCGGCACTATTGAGCAAGGAATGTGGCTGAATTTTTCTCTTAAAACTCACTTTGAATACTTGAATTAATCTCTGAAAATATGTGACCCTAGGCACGTATTTATAGAGTTATGGAAAGGGAATTGGAATCCTAGTAGGATACGAATTAATTAAACTTAGAATCCTATAAGAACTCTAATTAATTAATTTATCCTTTTAGGAATAGGAATTTAATCATATACTAATTCTAATAGTTTTAGGAATCGTGCATGAACACAAACTCACGCACACACACGGTAGCCACGAGGGCCGGCCATGCGTGCGTGCGAGCAGCAGCCCACGCAGCGAGGCCCATGGCCTTAGGCGCGCGCTGGGCCTGCCTTGCGGTGGGCCTGGGCGCTGCCTTGGCTGGGCGCGCGTTTGGCTTGCTGGGCGATGGCCCGACTTCGTGCTGGGCCTTCGTCCGGCAGGCCTCGTCCGATGCTAATTCGTACGATACGCTTCCGATTAAATTCCCGGTTCCGGAATTCATTTCCGATACGAACAATATTTAATATTTCCGATTCCGGAATCAATTTCCGTTTCGAACAAATATTTAATATTTCCGTTTCCGGAATTATTTTCCGATTCCGATAATATTTCCGGTTCTGACAATATTTCCGTTTCCGGCAATATTTCCGATTCTGGTAATATTTCCATTTCCGATAATATTTTCCGATACGTACCATGTTTCCGTTTCCGGCAACATCTACGACTTGGATAATATTTATATTTCTGATACGATCCATATTTCCGTTTCCGGCAATATCATCGTTTCCGGAGTATTCATTTCTTGCCTGTGACGATCTCAGCTCCCACTGAAACCAAGATCCGTCAATTTCGAATATCCATAGATGGAGTATCTAATGCCATTAAATACTTGATCCGTTTACGTACTATTTGTGTGACCCTACGGGTTCAGTCAAGAGTAAGCTGTGGATTAATATTATTAATTCCACTTGAACTGAAGCGGCCTCTAGCTAGGCATTCAGCTCACTTGATCTCACTGAATTATTAACTTGTTAATTAATACTGAACCGCATTTATTAGACTTAACATAGAATGCATACTTGGACCAAGGGCATTATTTCCTTCAGTCTCCCACTTGTCCTTAGGGACAAGTGTGCATTTCCTAATTCCTTTGTCGCTCGATGCTTGCTCTTGAACATAAGGTAAGAGTTGTCATCCTTATTATGTCCAGAGGTGTTTCTCGGTTTCAGAGTTCAACTGATCAAATAAACAGATAATCATAGCCTATGATTCATCCGAGCACGGCCATGCATTTCACAGTTTCTAGCTCTCCGAGTGGCCTTGTACAACTTTTAAGCATCTCATCCCGATTTATGGGAGGACAATCCCAATCTTGCGATCTTGAGATTAGACTTCGTTTGATAGGTGATTACCTGAGCGTTGCCTTTATAGCCTCCTTTTACGGTGCGACGGTTGGTCAACGTCAAAGTAACCAGTTCTCAAACAAGTAATCTCAAATCACTCAGGTATTGAGGATTTAGTGTCTAATAATTTTAATGAAATTTACTTATGACAGATTTTCATCTCTTACAGTAAAGTTTCATAGGTCTTGTCCCATACTAGTCTTCCCAAAGTAAGTATCTATGCAAATGATTATGACATTGCCATGTCCACATAGTTCAAGAAACAGAACTACTAGTCATCTTGCATTCTAATCGTCTAACGTTTTCTATGCGTCCAATTTTATAGAAAACTCCGACTAGGGACCATTTTCAACCTTTGACATTCAAGTTCACTTGATAGACATTTCTTAGTCACAGGACTGGTCCTGACAGTCTATCTTGAATATATTGTCAAATTGAAGGGACTCATCATTTAATACTAAACCAAGATTAAATGGAATATGAAAATACATTTCATATATGATAAATGTTTAACCCCATTGTTTTACAACCATGGGCCTCAAACCCATCTTTAAAACAGTTCATGGAATTCAAAGCTATGCTTGATTTCCAGTGCTACAATGTGAGTGTTGTTTCTCACTTGTTGCATAGGTTTAGTTATCATGCTTTGCCAATCTTAATATCCTTTTCATCGAATGTTCTTCGAGATAGATGATAAGATCTTTTGAGTATGTTTATTATGTGATCTAGTCTTTCTTACTTCAAGAGTAGTTCTACGCATCTTGCAATGAAGAACCATCAAGTCAGAAGACATATGATCTACCCAAGTTCAGTGAAGAAACTCTTTAACATAAACAATCAACCCTGTTTTATTGCTTCTTAGGCAATAAGTACTTTTACTTCAACTGTTTAGGTTGCTAGTGATGCTTTGTTTGGATTTACTTATCCAAGCAGTTCACAGATATGTGGATTACTTTCCAGTTGTATCTTAGAACATAGAAATTAATATTTAATTTCCCACGCAACAACTCATGGTCTCCAATCCATGTTGCCATTTCAAAACACGATGCTCTATAGCTCGTCCTTATCAATGGTTAACTCCAAAGGGTCTTGCTTGATCCTTTGCCAGTGTTTATGCGTGTAGCATCAATATTTAGCATATCTTTATTTCCTTGAATCAAGAACTATTCCTATGTACCTTTTCAAGTACCATAAGTATTCTTGATCTCAATCTAGTTGATCTTCACTTAGATCAATAGAGATTGGTATATGTTCGTCATGCCTAAAGTCATACGATACGTTTTTGGCGATCCTCATATTATATCATACATGATAAATTCTTTTGGAGAATAATTCCCAATTGAATTCTATTCATGTAACTTTAGCTTATCTAGTTTCAGTAGATACTAAATTCGGCTAAATTCTTTGACATATAATATAGGTTAAGAATCTCATTTAGACTCTTTGATGTTTAACTTAGTAAATGCTTATACATAGTTCAAACATCCTTTACTTAGATTTATTCACATGGGTCGAATATCTCCAATGGAGACTTTCGTGTTTGATTTAGTAAATGCCATTACTTAATCTAAAACAATATCATAAGATCTTTGTAAATTGATCTTAATACCCAGTATGTACTAAGTTTCGCCATGGTCCATTATTGATGAATAATTTCAAATCTAAGTCATTAGCATTTGAATGTTATTTCACAATAGAGAGATATGTGTGTGATACACATAGGACCAAATAAGTTTTTATGTACTCCCACTAAACTTCTTATACATCTATAAGAATCATGTATATTTTATGAAACTAAAATGCTTATTAGCTTCACTTAAAATACAGTTCCAATTCCCAATTGCTTGCTTAAATCTGTACTTAGATTTTATAAGCTAGCTTTCCTTTTCAAGCATTTATTTGGATCCACAAATTCTATGACATACCATGTACATATTATATTCCAACATTTGATTGAGGAATACGTTTTGTCATCCAATTGCCATATGTACCAATATGCAATCAGTGCTTGAATTATAGACTTAAGCATTACGATTTTGCATGAGGTTTCAACACAATCCATGCCATGAATTTGCTTGTAACCTTTAGCAACTAATCTAGCTTTGTGTGTGAACACAATTCCATGTTTGATGGTTTTTATCCTTAAAACAAACTTGCAACCAATAGGTGTGAAACTATTCTTGCAAATCAACAAAATTTCAATTTTGTCATCAAAACATTGAGTATGTTTTATGGCTTTTAACCAATTTAAACATATAGTCTATATATGGCCTCTAACCATTTTAGGGAATCTGGGTTTCGTCATAGCTTTCTTACAGGTCACAAACTCCTTAATCTACATGATAATAGTTTGACTGTAAGTTGTAGGTTTCTTCACTATCTAATAGAAGAATTGCATAGTTTCAGTGACCTGAACTCCATGTTTCTTCACTATCTAATAGAAGAATCTTATAGTTTCAGTGATTTGAATTCTATGCCTACTTGTGTATAGAACATCAAACAATAGAATATCAATAGCCACTTGAAAGTCCTTTGAATATTCTGTTCTCCTTGAAGCACTTGTAAAGTCTTCTAAGAGATGTCTATTCTTTAAAGCCACTTCTAAAGTCCTTAAAGAATAAGTTCGGATTTTCTGAAGCACTTCGAAAAGCCTCCGGAATGTCCGTTTATGTTTGTTGTTCGCCTCGAAAAACTTTCGAGGTCTATTTTCTCCCACTTGTTATTTTGGAAACGAATCTCCAAAAGGACATTATTTCGAGCAAACAAACATTATGTTCTCAAAAATTCGTGGTAGAAACAATACCCTTGTGTCTCATTTGAATAAATCACAATGAAACATATATCTATACTTGGGCCTTAGTTTGTTGAATAACAAACACTAAGCTCCCACTGAGTTTAGCAACTCTCTAGATATATATAATTGAAAAGATATCCTGAAATTACTTTTCAATAGCTTTGACGAATTTGGTTTAGTTTGGTGGTAGTTGAGCATTTTGTTTTAGAAATTATAGGAAAAGTTTTTATGATTCATCATTAATCGAATCAAGTACCAATTGACTTCGATTATTCCAACTAAGATATGCCATATCTTATGGACCTAGATTGTGAAATTACAACACACAATCATTGATGATCATATTTGGTCTCAAGTAATCATCAACATGATCTAACCTAGATCTTTATGATTTCTTGCCAAGTGGATTTTATACTTCTGAATCTTTGAACTAGCCAAACAGATTCAACTTATATCACATTTGAGTAAATAAACCTATATTCACTCAAATCCATGTGAAATAATAAAGTCATAAAATCTTTCTTTAGCTTTGAACTCTGTTGTCTAGGCGTTCTAACAATAGTTCATATCTTTTGTTACTTTCAACAAGTAAGACTAGTTGTCTTGAATGATCTAGAAATCAATCAACTTTCAAAATTCCATCAAAATAGAACTTTTGAATGTTAACTTATTGATATGGTCTAAGAAACAATGCCAAAGATTAGTGGAACTCAAATCAAGGGGTTGATTTGAACCTAGTAAAGTTCTTTAAAGAGTTGTTTGTTTTAATCAAGCATATTGACTCAACCTGTAATTGACCATTTCATTCAAATAAACAAACAAACATTGTTTTTGTTTTTCCTGAATGTGAGTCTTTCTGTGTTTGAAAACAGAAATTTAGGTATGTTGATTATGGAACAAAATAGCCATTAAGTTCCAGCCTTTGAAAGGACTTAAAACAAACTAGATGACCCTACAACTAATGTAGCATTGCCATGCTTCATTTCCCACTTGTAGGTCATTAGTGTATCCTAGCTTCCATTGTTTGAGTTATTACCGAAGTAAGAACCTCAAGCGGTATATGATACCAAGGAAGTTTGATTGCTAGGTCACTTCTCTTTAAACATAAACTTATAGGTAGAAACGGAATCGTAAATTCCTTTCATATGTTCCTTTGTTTTCCTATTTCTTGTACCCTTTCTTATAGTCTTAAGAATTGAATTCTTTAGTGTTGACTTTGTTAGACATGTCCAATGTCACCAACAAGGTTCTTTACCATTTTAATTTATGTTGAATATTTTGTTTCAACTAGATGATCTTACCAGAAGCTTCTAAAGTTCTCTAAGTATCGATCTATTCGAATGTCTATGGACTAGACTCATTCGAGAAATAAATGGACAAAGATTTTAGGTTGTTAACCATTGGTAAGGCTGAGCGTTTAAACTCAATGCTTTATGATCTCAAAACTACATTGTATTTTGAATTCACAAGCACCAATTGGTTTGCCATTCGATTTTGATATTCGAAAACAACCATAAAAGTCGATATAAGAAACGTACATTTTAAATTGCTCACTTTCTCTCTTTTCCGTGAATCGTTCTTGGATTCACTACCAATCGAGGAAATTTACTGTTACCTTTCTAAAAGGATTTATTGCAGTGCAAGATATTTAATTATAAACAATAATTAAAACATACATTGAAGCATGCAAAGTCTAAACATTTATCATGAATAATAACTTGAAAATGAAAGCAATCATGCAATTTAAACAAGTCATTAGCATTTTATTCGAATTATGTGTTCCGGCAGGTGTGAATAAAATGATTCCAAGACCCTAAAACCATTGAAGAATTAAGCACAGTTTGTCGACTCAATTCTAAAACATTTTAGGTAAGCAAAAGCCTTTTGCTAATAGTCTAGAAACTACTCTTGGTTGATAGGTACGTCTAAGAACTTATTAGGTAAACCTATCGATTTTGCCACGACATAAAAGGACTCCTTACTTATATCGTTGAGTTTCACCAAAACTAACATGTACTCACAATTATTTGTGTACCTTTCCCCTTTAGGACCAATAAGTAACACCTCGCTGAGCGAAAACTATTACTAGATTGATGTAAAGGATATCCAAGCAAGTGTATATTTTGGCATGGCACCTTTTAACTCAATTTTTAAGTTTGGAACTTAAGGCTCTTACTATGTTGGTTAGATTTTAAGTGAACTAAAATTCTTAATCATGCAACATAATCAAGCTTTTGATCTCATGCATTTTAAGACATATTTAAAAGCAATAAATAACTTAAAACATGCATAAGATAAATGTGATCTAGTATGGCCCGACTTCATCTTGAAGCTTTAACTTCAAAGTCCGTCTTGAAAATCTCCGTGGGAGGCACCATTTTCTTCAAATAGGATAAGCTATAATTAAAACTAATTACAACTATTTGATGGTACGCAGACCATATTTGAATTGAAAAACAACTTTGGTACTTTAGACCAATTACATTCAAATTAATGGTACGCAGACCATATTTTCTATCCTATTTGGGCCATACTAGTCACTTCATAACCTGCAAAACAGTACATATACAATATATACCATTCACCCATTCATTATCATGAATGGCCCACATAGCTGGTTAGTAAAACACATTATGCATCACGTAAACATTTGCAGCAATTAATCAAGGGCACCAATAATCTACCAATTATTCAGTCCTTATTAATTCTAATCAAGTTGTTTTAACCTTAAGGATTTGTAGACCGAATCAAGAGTTTATGACTAAAAAGGGCTCCCACTCAAACCAATAAATTCATATGTTTTACTAATTTTAAACATAAAAATGTATTTCTAGTCTAACCGGAAACATACAAATTTAATTAAAATTTAAAGCTCATATAAATTTATAATTGAATCCAAAAGTTTAATTTAATTTCAGTCGTACTTAAATTAATTCATGATTTTAATTTTAGTAAAATAATTAGAATAAATAAAATTTATTTTAATTACAATATTCAAAATTAAAATCCTAGAAAATAATTTAAATTATTAATTTTAAAATTAATTAAAATTACGTAAACTGAAAAATTTCAAATTAAACATTCAAAACGATCTAATCGTAACGCAAACACCCTACGCATCGCACGCCCATGGGCCGCACGCACACAGTCATCGCTGGCCATGTGCGCGCAGCCCATGCGCTCGTCGCATAGCTGCTGCATCTACCATCGCAAGCCATCGCACGCTTTGGTGCTCGCTGCGCGCGCTCCATCGCTCGCTGTGCGCGCGAGCCATTGCTCGCTGTGCGCGCGACATCGCTCGTTGTGCGCGCGAGCCATCGCGCGCGATCAACGCTGGGCGCAGCGCTCGTGGCACGCGAGCTTGCGCTCGCTGCGCGCGAGGCTGCGCGCTCTTGCGCGAGGCAGTGCGCGTCGTGGCGCAGCTCGCTTGCTGCCCACACGCGACTGCCATGGCTCGCCTTTCGCCCATGCCCATTCGTCCATAGCTCGTGACCCACGACACAAGGCAGGGCTGCTACCTTGTGCTCGTGCACCATGCCTTGCTCATTGCATTCGTGCCGCACGGGCGACGAGCTCCCTTGCTCGTCGTCGCATGCCCGCACTATACAACACCCCTTAAGGGTAACACGAAGCGTCCATTGCTTTGTGCGTGCAAGTTATATGAACGAATCGCATAAAAATTTAAAATTTATATTTAAAATTAATGACAAATTAATAAATAATATTAATTTCATAATTTTAGGGCGAAAAATCGAAAATTTATTATTCAATTGATTTCCGATTGTCATGGATTCAAGTCTAGGTCATAAAAATTTAAAATTTATCATAAATTTACAATTTTTATGGTGGTTTTTTAATCATAGGTTTCTAATTAAATTATAATTAATTATGAAAATCAAATTAATTCTAAATTATTCTAATTTTCAACAAATTAATCATAATTACAAATTAGATTGCATAATTAACAAGGCTAGGCATTCAAACTTGTTAAACATATACAGTAGGTCAATCAAAAATTCAAGATTTATCAACAAGAATCGCAAATATTTAATTTAACATCTTAAATTTACGAAATTTTGCATTCGAAAAACTAAAACCTTCGAAAAGTCATAGTTAGGCTTCGAATTTGAGAATTCTGGGTTCGGCAGAAAAATACTAGTTTTGTCAAAATTTTAGAATGCCTTTTACATGCGGAATTGACACAAAAATCACTCGATTTGGATGAGTAACGAAGAAACTGCCGAAAAACTGCGTACGTATAATTAAATAAACCCAATTTGCAATTAATTAACAATTACGAAAATTAATCACCCCTTTTAATTCTTGCAAATTTGTAATATTTAACCATGTTCATGCAATTTAGATTATGAAAATAATAAGGGGCTCGTGATACCACTGTTAGGTTATGATACATATGACAATACATAAATCATGCGGAAACAACCATTAAGCCAGGAATACATATTATTTACACATAATCATATAGCATAATTTAGATGCATACTCTTTGTTGCGTGCCTTCCCTAGCTGCGCCCGAACCGAACAAGAACAAGTCTTTAGGACTCCAAGTGTCGTCCCTCCGTAGATAGTCCACAGCACGTCCGGATCCGCCTTAAGATTGACCAACTAGAATCGCCCTTAAGGTACTAGAATTTTCGGCACTATTGAGCAAGGAATGTGGCTGAATTTTTCTCTTAAAACTCACTTTGAATACTTGAATTAATCTCTGAAAATATGTGACCCTAGGCACGTATTTATAGAGTTATGGAAAGGGAATTGGAATCCTAGTAGGATACGAATTAATTAAACTTAGAATCCTATAAGAACTCTAATTAATTAATTTATCCTTTTAGGAATAGGAATTTAATCATATACTAATTCTAATAGTTTTAGGAATCGTGCATGAACACAAACTCACACACACACACGGTAGCCACGAGGGCCGGCCATGCGTGCGTGCGAGCAGCAGCCCACGCAGCGAGGCCCATGGCCTTAGGCGCGCGCTGGGCCTGCCTTGCGGTGGGCCTGGGCGCTGCCTTGGCTGGGCGCGCGTTTGGCTTGCTGGGCGATGGCCCGACTTCGTGCTGGGCCTTCGTCCGGCAGGCCTCGTCCGATGCTAATTCGTACGATACGCTTCCGATTAAATTCCCGGTTCCGGAATTCATTTCCGATACGAACAATATTTAATATTTCCGATTCCGGAATCAATTTCCGTTTCGAACAAATATTTAATATTTCCGTTTCCGGAATTATTTTCCGATTCCGATAATATTTCCGATTCTGACAATATTTCCGTTTCCGGCAATATTTCCGATTCTGGTAATATTTCCATTTCCGATAATATTTTCCGATACGTACCATGTTTCCGTTTCCGGCAACATCTACGACTTGGATAATATTTATATTTCCGATACGATCCATATTTCCGTTTCCGGCAATATCATCGTTTCCGGAGTATTCATTTCTTGCCTGTGACGATCTCAGCTCCCACTGAAACCAAGATCCGTCGATTCCGAATATCCATAGATGGAGTATCTAATGCCATTAAATACTTGATCCGTTTACGTACTATTTGTGTGACCCTACGGGTTCAGTCAAGAGTAAGCTGTGGATTAATATTATTAATTCCACTTGAACTGAAGCGACCTCTAGCTAGGCATTCAGCTCACTTGATCTCACTGAATTATTAACTTGTTAATTAATACTGAACCGCATTTATTAGACTTAACATAGAATGCATACTTGGACCAAGGGCATTATTTCCTTCACTACAGGCTGACTGTGCCGAAAGAAGAGCAAACGGTGGCCGACTGCCCTTAAGGCCATGTCGTTGTGTACACGAAAATGTTTGACTATGGGTTGCGCTTTCCCTTGCACCCATTCATTGAGAAGGTTCTGCGGGCCTGGAATGTCGGCCTCGTTCAGTTATCGCCCATAGTTATTCGCAATCTGGTTGCGTACACCTGGCTGTTTTCATTCAAACAGTGGCCCTTGACCCTCAACCTTTTCAAAAAACTGCACTGGCTGAAGCGTGATGGGAAAGATACCGGCTGGTGGACGATCTTTACCAAGAGTCAGCGTCAGACTGTGAGTCCCCGACTCTCCAGCTGCAAGGACTGGAAGGACCATTTCTATTTCATGGCTGTTCCCGAAGACTACCCCCTTCGGCGTACTTTCTACCAGCCTAAACCTAGGATGGAACAATTTGACCAAGCCGACCTTGGGCCCCGAGAGCGACGTGCGTACGACAGGCTGCTGGTTGATTATGTCGACGTTGGGCTGTCTAAGCCTAAAACCTTGCCGGCTTTCTGGCTTCCTCCTGTCGGTTATATTCTTAGTCCTGCCGCACTGGGTGCAGTCGGTCTTGCACCTACACATCCCCTTGGTAAATGCAGTCGTTTGCTTGCGCTCTTTATCTGTTGTACTTGTTTATACTTCTTGGATCTCTGTTGTGTCGTTTTGCGTTTGTTAAATTTTTTCCTGACTTCCTCGTTCTTTTTTCTCAGGGCACCATCTTTTAAACAAGGCTTCACTCGGCCTTGATAAGAACTGGAGGGTTGTTGAAAAGTGTCCGGCGGCTCCTGCTGAGAAGTATTACACTGTTGCTACCTTCTGCGCGAAAGCTTGTCGTGGTCGGCCAGCCAGCTTTGTGACTCCTTCTGCTGTTGTGGACCGAGGTGTGGTTCCTCGCGTTGTTCGAACAAAGGTTCTGGCAGCTGACCAAGCTACATCCTCCGCCCAAGACGAAATGACTACTGGCAGGTTTGCTTCTCTTCCTACCGGTCGTGGGGGGCATGCTACTCGGAAGAGGTCTTCCAGCCAGGCGAAGGCCAATTCTCCCAAACAGTCGAAAAATGACGCTGCGAAGACAGCGCAGGAGAAGGTGAAGGACGTCTACGCCAGCGTCGACAAGCCCTTGCAGACATCTGGCGCCGGAGCGAAGATCGCTTAACAGCCTGCTCAGTCGGTTGAGATTTTGGATGTCGACCTGATGTCCAAACTGAACCGGAAGCAGGTGTTGAGCGATTTGATTAGCGATCCGATCCACCCTGTGCCTGTGTCGAGGCATAGTCCTTCCATGAACCGGTCTGCCAGTTCGGCCTCTAAGTATGGGGTTATAGTTCGTTCTGGGGGGTTTATTGAGGACAAAACTGTTGTGCTGTCTCCGGATACTCTTGCCGGTCTAGCTGTTGCTCCCGGTCATGCTGAAGAGCACTGGCAGCCGCAGAGTGATGTTCTGAGGGGTGAGTCTATCCTTTTTGACCGTCCCAAAGACGGAGGTACACTGGGCTACCGGTCTCTGCGCCAAGTTGTTACACCCGCCGACGGTATACCTCAGGAGATTGAGACGCCGGCTGCACAGTTGATGCATGACCTGTACTCGGTATTTTACTTCCCTCTTTGACTTGCTTGTTTTTTATACTTGCTTTTATTTTTATACTTGGTTTTATTTTCGGCTCTGAGCGATTTTTTCTTTCAGGTGACGCAATCTGCTACCGAGCTTGTGGAGTGCTATCGGAGCTATCAGCGTCGTTTAAAACGATCGAAAGCTGAGAAAGAGAAGCTTCAGACTGACCTTGCTGAATCGGTCAAGACTGAAGGTGACTGCCGGAAGGAGATTGCGAGACTTGAGCTGGATGTTATTGCCGCAGGCAAGAGGAAGGCTGAACTAGAGCTTCTTCCAGCCAAGTTGACGGCCGAGGAGCAGAAGACGGCTGAGCTGCAGATTAAGCTGGATGCGGCGCTGCAGGCGGCTCAGGATGCTGAAAAAGATGCTAAGGATGATCGCAAAGCTGTGGCGCTGAAGGCTGTGCAGAAGTTTATGAAGTCTGACTTTTACTGCGAGGAAATGAAGGGGCGCTACAATGGTGGGTGGACTGCAGCCCATCGTTGTGCCGTCAAAGCCTTGACGCTGACTGAGGCTGCCTGGGGTAAGGTGGAGGGATCCTATGAAGAGGGTGGCCACGTTGATCCGACTGGCATGGAGACCCAGACCTTCCCAGACATCGTCATTCAAAATGCTGACCCTCGCCTTCTGCCAGACAGAGAGATTCCTGAGTCTGCTTACTGGAGTGATGCAGACGGCTCAGCTTGACGGTCTTGGCATTCATCAACAGGCTCTTCCTGTGGCTCTTCCAACAGTTTTTTCCGGCCTCATACTTGCTAATGCCTGTTGGTAGTTTTTGAATATCATTTAGCGGATGTAATTTATAAACAATTTCCTTTTTTGGTACCTTTTAGCTGTTTGTGGCACTTTGTCTTTTGCCGTGTATTAACTGTTTCAAGAACGTTATTTTCGTCTTGACTGCGCCGTCTGTGGCGTATGTTTGTGCCTTTTAGCAGCTACTCACTCCGCATTTAGTTATTTTTGGGTGGTGGCTGTCGTCCCTGTGTTTGTTTAACATTTATGTGATGCACTTGATGGATTATTCGCTTGTTTTATTTTATTCAATTTGTCACGTAGTGGCGTCTTCTTGCCTTTGATTTTAATATATATCGCATCTTGCCTCTTTGTCGACTGCGCCAATGTGTTCAACCTTTGCATTTGTTTGTCGTATTTTGCCTCGTTGCTGACTGAGCCAATGTGCTCAACCTTCGATTTAGTTTATATCGTATCTTGCATCATTGCTAACTGAGCCAATGTGCTCAACCTTCGATTTAGTTTATATCGTATCTTGCATCATTGCTGACTGAGCCAATGTGCTCAACCTTTGATTTAGTTTATATCGTATCTTGCATCATTGCTGACTGAGCCAATGTGCTCAACCTTCGATTTAGTTTATATCGTATCTTGCAACATTGCTGACTGAGCCAATGTGCTCAACCTTTTATTTCGTTTTGTCGTATCTTGCAACATTGCTGACTGAGCCAATGTGCTCAACCTTTTATGTCGTTTTGTCGTATCTTGCAACATTGCTGACTGAGCCAATGTGCTCAACCTTTTATTTCGCTTTGTCGTATCTTGCAACATTGCTGACTGAGCCAATGTGCTCAACCTTTTATTTCGTTTTGTCGTATCTTGCAACATTGCTGACTGAGCCAATGTGCTCAACCTTTTATTTTGTTTTGTCGTATCTTGCAACATTGCTGACTAAGCCAATGTGCTCAACCTTTTATTTCGTTTTGTCGTATCTTGCAACATTGCTGACTGAGCTAATGTGCTCAACCTTTTATGTCGTTTTGTCGTATCTTGCAACATTGCTGACTGAGCCAATGTGCTCAACCTTTTATTTCGTTTTGTTTATGCCGTATAGTTTACCTGGAATATACTTGTAGCTCATATATTAGATTTCAAAATATGGCACTGTCGGCCCTACTACATCATGTTTTCATACAACTTCATACATGGAATTTTCTTAAAGTATATGCGTTCCATGAGTTCTTCAGCGGTGTTCCATCCATCTCCATTAGTCTGTATGATCCAGCTACCACTTCTTCCCATATCTGGTAGGGCCCTTCCCAATTTGCAGTCAGTTTTCCTTGTTTTTGAGCCTTGCCGGTTGCTGCCGTCCGGCGAAGTACAAGGTCGCCTACCTCTAGATTCCTATGTTTTACTCGCTTGTTGTAGGCCCTGCTCATTCTGTTCTTGTATGCAGCCGACTTAATTTCCGCCTGCAGTCTGACCTCTGGTAAGAAATCCAGTTGGTGTCTGAGTAAGCTGTCGTTTTCCTGTTCTTCATAATGCTGGATGCGGAAGGTGGGTAGTGCTACTTCAGCCGGTATGACTGCTTCTGATCCGAAGCATAGTTTGAAAGGGCTCTCTCCCGTTGCTTCTTTAACCGTCGTTCTGTTACCCCATAGGACCTCTGGGACTGTGTCTGCCCACTTGCCTTTGAACTCATCCAGCTTTTTCTTAAGGGGTACGAGTATTTGTTTGTTTGCAGCCTCGGCTTGCCCGTTGCTCTGTGGGTGGCAGACTGAAGCGTATGCGAACTTGATCCGGTAGTCTGCCAAGAATGCTCGTATAGGTTCGCAGTCGAACTGGCATCCATGGTCGAATACTATTGCTGTCGGTATTCCAAACCTTGTTATGATGTTTTTCCAGATGAACTTCCGTACCTGGTTGGCTGTTATCTTTGCTACCGGCTCGGCCTCAATCCATTTTGTGAAGTAATCGACGGCAACAATCAAGAACTTCCTGCCTCCTGAGGCTGTTGTGAAGGGTCCTACAATATCCATACCCCACTGGGCGAATGGAATTGGATTCAGAATGGGCATCAAGTCGTTTGCTGGCATACGTATTACTGGGGCAAACAGCTGAAATTTTTCACGTTTCTTGACATAGCTCTGTGCGTCTTCGAACATGGTTGGCCAGTAGTAACCTTGTCTTTGGCAGATCAAAGCGAGTGTTTTTCCTCCTACATGGTTTCCGCATATTCCTTCATGCACTTCTTCGATTAACCTTGCGGATTCGTATGCCGTCAAACACCGCAGCAGGGGGAGGCTGAATGCTCTTTTATAGAGTTGTCCCTGATATATGACGTACCAGCAGACGTCTTTTTTGATTTTCTTTGCCTCCCTGATATCGGCCGGGAGCACTCCAGTTGTCTTGTACGTCCAGATATCGTCGTACCACTCTTTGTTCGCCGTGATGACCATTATTTCTTTTCCTTTTTCTTCCGTACTCCTTCTATGCATGATTTCTATCATTACTGATCGACTGAGCTCGATTGCTTTCGAACTGGCCAGTTTTGCTAGGCTGTCTGCGGCAGTGTTCAACGCTCTAGGGACCAATTTGATCTCAAAAGCCTCTAATTTCGCTGTCAGCGTCTTCAGTTTTTCTTGATACCGCCGCATTGACGACTCTTTTGTTTCATACTCTCCCGAAAACTGATTTGTCACCAACTGAGAATCTGTTGTCATTACTATCCTCTTGGCATCTGCCGACAAACATAGCTGTACCCCTGCAATGGCTGCTTCATATTCTGCTTCGTTGTTCGAAGCTGCGAAATTGAATCTGATTACGTATTCGAACTTATCTCCTGTCGGAGAGGTCATGACAACGCCGGCTCCCGCTCCCGACTGAGCGGCTGACCCGTCTACTGATACTTCCCAGGATTCTGCTTTGGTTTCATCCTCTTGATAGGATGCTTCAACTACGAAGTCGGCCAAGGCTTGTGCTTTTATTGCATTGCGCGGGTGAAACTCAAGATCGTACTCCGACAGCTCTATTGCCCATCGCAACAGCCTGCCGGTTGTATCCATTTTTTGCAAAGCCTTCTCTAGTGGGAAGTTCGTCAGGATTTGTATGGTATGTGCATCAAAATATGGTCTGAGCTTTCTGGCGACTATCAGGACTGCATAGGCCACTTTCTCTATCAGCGAGTATCTCGCTTCTGCCGGATTCAAAATGTGGCTGACAAAGTATATAGGCTGCTGGACTTTGTCTTTTTCACTGATTAGTACGGCAGCAACGGTTTGGGCTGAAGCGGACACATACAACTGTAGCTTGTCGCCCTCTTCCGGCCTGGCTATCGTCGGCAAAGCACGAAGATGGTCTTTTACCTTCTCAAAGGCCCTTTCCTCGGTTTCTCCCCACCGGAATTTTCCGTTCTGCTTAAGAGTGTTAAAAAATGGGATCGACCTGTCGGCTGATTTGCTAACAAATCTTGTCAGAGCTGCCATTCTTCATGTCAGCCTTTGTACATCTTTAATGCTTTTTGGTTGGGGCAGACTGAGTATTGCTTCTAACTTATCTGGGTTTGCGTCTATGCCTCTCTCGCTGACAAGGAAACCCAAGAATTTCCCCGATTTCACTCCGAACACACATTTCTTGGGGTTCAGCTTCATTTGGTAACGGCGCAGAGTTTCAAACGTTTCCCTGAGGTCGTCTAAATGGTCGGTCTCCAATTTGCTTTTCACTATGGAGTCGTCCACGTATACTTCAATGTTGCGGGCTTTTTGGTTTGCGAACACTCTGTCGACCAGTTTTTGGTACGTTGCCCCAGCGTTCTGTAACCCAAACAGCATAGCCTTGTAACAGAATACTCCCCCCTCAGTGATGAATGCTGCTTTTCTCCTGTCGGTCTTTGCAAGGCTGACTTGGTGGTACCCGGAAAATGCGTCAAGGAAACTGAGCAGCGCATGGCCAGATGTGGAGTCGACTAGCCTGTCGATTCTTGGCAGTGGGTAGCAGTCCTTCGGGCATGCTCTATTAAGGTTTGTGAAATCTACGCACATTCTCCACGAGCCGTTTGACTTCTTAACCATTACGACGTTGGCCAACCACTCTGGGTAGTCGCATGGTTCAATAAATCCTGCTGTCAGCAACTTTTCTACCTCTTCCTGTATTGCTTGATTTTTTCTGTTGAAAAGTTTCTTTTCTTTTGTTTTACCGGCCTGACTGCTCTGTCGACATTCAGTCGGTGCTCGATTACATCTGGGCTTATACCTGGCATTTCGTCTGCGGAAAATGCGAACACATCCGCGTGTTCTCTCAATAGACCGATCATGTTTACCCGCAATTGGGGGTCAATGTCGGTTCCTATCTTCACTGTTCTTCCGGTTTTTCCTTCTACCAGCTCGACTTCTTCTGACTCTCCTCCGGCCTCTACCCTAGGTAAAGTAGCCCCCTTTTCGATGCTTTCGATTGTGGGTGGCTTCATTTTCTGCCTTTTCTCCTTCTTGGGCAACAGAGATTGCTCACTCTTCGATTTTTAGGTTTGGCCTTTTGCCGGTCTTTTCATTGCTGCCTCTCTCGCTATATTCCTGGATGGGGTCAGTCGGCCTGGTGTTTTTAATGCCGTCAAGTAGCATGATCTTGCTGACTCTTGACTGCCTCGGATTCTCTCAGCCTTCTCAAAGTTAGACATGTATATCATGGTTAGATGGTATGTTGATACCACTGCCTGTGCATCGTGGATGAATGGCCGGCCCACTATAACGTTGTATGCAGCCGGCACTTTGATTACCAAGAAGTCTACCATTAGGTCCCTTGCGGTCCTTCCCTCTCCAATCTGCACCGGTAGCCTGATGCTACCTTCCGGGAAGACCGTGGCTCCGGAAAATCCTATCACAGGATAGTTGACTCGTGTGAGCTCTTTCTCGTCTATTTTCAGCTGAATGAAGGCTTCCCAAAAGATAATGTTCGCTGAACTCCCTCCATCCATCAGTATTCGTTTTACTGGGAAGTTTGCTATTTCGAGGCCTAAAACCAGTGGGTCGTCGTGAGGGTATATAATTTCGCGGCAGTCGGTTGGGGTGAACGAGATGTTTGGCATGACTTGGGGTGACGGCCATTTTCTGGTGCTATGGTAGTTTATCAGGTGGCGGTGTTCGCCCAGACTTCTGCCGACTCCACTGATTGTTCCTCCATGGCACGGTCCCCCGGATATGACCCACACTGTCGGCCCTTTCTGGCCATTGTTTCTAGCCTCTCCACTCCGACTGGTTTCTAGTGCTTTCTGCTCTATTCGGAGTGGCGCTTGGGTGGATGGTAAACTGTTGTTTGTGTTATTACCTTGCCGGCTGCTATTCTGTTGGTTGTTGTTGTTGTTCTATCGGGCTTTATATTGTGTCAGGTAGCCTCTCCTGATCATATCCTCGATGTTATCCTTCAAGTCTCTGCAGCCTTCCGTGTAGTGTCCACAGTCATCATGGAATGCACAGTACTTCGACTGTGGTCTTGGTTTGTCGCTCATTGGTGGGGGCCTTTTCCAGTTTTCGTTCTTGTTGACATTGTAAATTGCGGCTCTTGGGGCGTTCAACGGGGTGTATTCATGGAATGTGGGGTATATGCTGGTTGACTGTTTCTGGTAATCTCTCCCTCTTGGGTCCCTCCTATGTTCATCCTTTCTGAACCCCCTTGACTGACTTTGCTGTGCCGGCTGAACCGACCTTGGTGCGACATTTCTAGTCTGTGCCGACTGAGAGTGATTTGGGATTGTCATCAGCTCGTCGCTTTTAATGTATTCATGGGCCTTCACCAATGCGCTTCCCAGATCGGTGAAGGATTTCCTTCCCAAGTATTTTTTGAACTCGCAGTGGTTCATTCCTCTCATCAGGGCCAACACAGCTATCTCTTGTTGCAAGTTTGGGATGCTGGTGGACTCGTTGTTGAATCTGATGAGGTAATCTCTTAAGGACTCTCCGCTTCTTTGGGTGACTGCCATCAGTTCTCCCGACGTTTTCTTTCTCTGCTGCCGACTGATGAACCGTAGCATGAACTCTGCTTCTAACTGTCGGTAATTATATACCGACCCCTTTGGTAGTCCCTTATACCAGCCGGATTCCACTCCCAGCAGCGTTGAGGGAAATACCTTGCACCACATGGCGTCGGAATCTATATACAGCATCATATGTTGCTCAAACGTGTTGCAATGGACCTCCGGATCCGTGGATCCGTCATACTTGCAGAGTGGGAACTTCAATTTCTCCATTGGTTCCTCCAGAATGTCCGCGCACTGGGGGGAGTTTGCAGGTTGGATGGTGTAACGGCGCGGCGCGTACCTCTGGGGTGCTTCTCTTGTTTCTTCGATGACCATGGGTTCTGGCCGACTGCGCAGAGCAATCGCCTGGTTTGTATTGTGGTGTTGTTCTTGTTGCACTAGGATCTGTTCTCCGAATAGGTTTCTTATCGGCAGTCTCTTCCGCTTTTCGCCGACTGGTGCCTCCGTAGCCTGGTGTGTGACTGTTCTGGGTGTGGGTTCTGTGTTTGCTTTTCTCGCTGGCTTCAGGGCCGACAACGCGGCCATCACCGCTCTTGCCGTAGCCAACTGTTCCTCCGTGAACTGACCGTCGAGTTTAGACGGCATTTGTGTATCATACTGGGCTGGGCTTTCCGGCTCTCCATCTGAGTCGTCGTCCTCGACTGAGTATCCAAGGACATGTAAGGGTGTTGCTGCAGTCGTAGTTTTGCTGACTACCGACTGGCTCCCTAGCTGGGGGGTGGGTTGGTCATTGACGGGTGTTATTATTGGCTCTGCTGAGAACAGCGTGGGTTTCAATGGGGTTGTTGTTTTTGTCGTCTGTGTACTCTGTGGGGTTGTTTTTGAGGCTTTCTTTTTGCTTCTCTTGTACGAATCCGACTGCGTACTCTCCATTCTCAAGGGTGATTTTTGATGGTCCGGGGTTTTTTTTTTTTTTTGTCTGGCTGTGGGTTCTGTTTACAAGTGGGGGTCCCCTCCTTCTAGCGCCAATTGTTCCGGTAGCGGATGTGGAACAGGAAAGGGGATGACTGACTTCCGACTGAGATTGCTGACTGGATCCTGCACAGTGAAACCGTTAACTAGCCTCGGGGGTGATCCGAGAATTACCCATCCGATGCTTAAGTCAGATTATGCTGGTAGCTCTGTAATAAATGCTTATAAGAATGATTGGGCTGGAATTGCGTACCTTTGGCATTGATGGGGGTCCGTATATATAGACGGGTTATTTGTACGGAAGACCCGGGTTATTACCCGTTGGTTCCGGATCCTCCCTTTCGGCTCTGATAGGTAGATGATGTCAGAGAAATGCCGACTGGGATCGTAAACCCTGGATGCCGACTGCACCTTTGGTGCTTCTTGTGAGTATATGTCTATGATACAGCTGTTATGGGTTGTCCTACCGGTATGCCGGTAGGGCTACCCGTACACTATCACTGTCTGATTAACTGGAGTACGTATTGCATATCACATTTTGGTCTTTTTTGGGTTAGATAATAGTCTAATTTGATACTCCGTAGTTGTTTCTTTTTATTGATGTCAATTAATTAAACTTTGAATATCATCTTAAGAATAGATGGTATGTCAATCAAACTTATTTGATACATGTTACATAATGACAGGTCAAATTTTCATATATACGTGTGATTGTTAATTCGAAAAGGTGAGTTTTTTTTTTGGTTCTACGACGATGTGTACTTATCATAGATATAAATTATGTCCAAAAAAAATCTATTATATACGACGTACTTCACTTCGTAGTCTAATGATTTGATAGAATGGCCTATGCAATATGGATCACTCGATTCACACCAACATCTGCAAAATAGATTTTATGTACATCGCACTTTGACACCATCCTATTAAGGGTGACCATTAATTCTAAAAGCTAAGATGGAGTGCATGTCATTGGTGTCACTTTATCAACCAAAAACAATCTATAGTGTCCTTGTGGTGAGTAACGACTTAATAGTAATGGGCTAATGGCCCATGCAACATGGATCACACGATTGACACCAATACAATCTTTCTCCTCAACCTATATGCAACAACATTACGTAGCTAACAATTTGATAAGGATGGACCACCAACAAAATTGGTCGTTTTTAACCGCAAATTTTTGGCTATACCCGGGTACAGCCAAAGCTGGCTGTACCCCCATCCAAAACGATGTCGTTTTGTGTTGTTTAAAATGAACATTAATATACTGGTACAAAAATGAACATTTACTATTTCGGAAATGAACATTTATTTATTTATTTGGAATGAACATTGACTATTTTGGAAATGAACATTTATTTATTTATTTGGAAATAAACTACAAAAATGAACATTTACTATTTCGAAAAAGAACATTTATTTAGTTATTTGGAATGAACATTTACTATTTTGGAAATGAACATTTATTTATTTATTTGGAAATAAACTACAAAAATGAACATTTACTATTTCGAAAAAGAACATTTATTTAGTTATTTGGAATGAACATTTACTATTTTGGAAATGAACACATATATTTATTGTGAACAAACAAATAAACAAGAAAGAACAAATAATTCAACAAAAAAGAACAAACAATATGAAAAAGAACATAAAATTCCAGAAAAAAGAACAACCAATACAACAATTATGAACAATTTTATGATGAATTTTAAAGCCAACATGAAAAAACAAACAATACAACAAGAAAGAACAAATACTGGTACAAAAATGAACATTTACTATTTCGGAAATGAACATTTATTTATTTATTTGGAATGAACATTTACTATTTTGGAAATGAACATTTATTTATTTATTTGGAAATAAACTACAAAAATGAACATTTACTATTTCGAAAAAGAACATTTATTTAGTTATTTGGAATGAACATTAACTATTTTGGAAATGAATATTTATTTATTTATTTATTTGGAAATAAACAATATAGGCGCTTGTAAAAACATAAAAGACCAATGAAGTGAACAATTTCATTATGAACATTAACCATATATTTATTGTGAACAAACAAATAAACAAGAAAGAACAAATAATTCAACAAAAAAGAACAAACAATATAAAAAAGAACATAAAATTCCAGAAAAAAGAACAACCAATACAACAATTATGAACAATTTTATGATGAATTTTAAAGCCAACATGAAAAAACAAACAATACAACAAGAAAGAACAAATACTGGTACAAAAATGAACATTTACTATTTCGGAAATGAACATTTATTTATTTATTTGGAATGAACATTTACTATTTTGGAAATGAACATTTATTTATTTATTTGGAAATAAACTACAAAAATGAACATTTACTATTTCGGAAATGAACATTTATTTATTTATTTGGAATGAACATTTACTATTTTGGAAATGAACATTTGTTTATTTATTGGGAAATAAACAATATAGGCGCTTGTAAAAACATAAAAGACCAATGAAGTGAACAATTTCATTATGAATTTTAAAGCCAACATGAAAGAACAAACAATACAACAAGAAAGAACAAACAATAAAGCAGATAATTATTATGAACAAAAAAATAAACAAAAAATAACAAAAAATTCAACAAAAAATAACAAACAATATAAAAAAGAACATAAAATTCCAGAAAAAAGAACAAACAATATAACAATTATGAACAATTTTATGATGAATTTTAAAGCCAACATGAAAGAACAAACAATACAACAATAAGTTTGATGAATGAATTTAAAAAACAACAAGAAAGAACAAACAGTACAACAAGAAAGAACAAACAATACAAAAAGAAATAATAAAATATTAATGAAGAGTTTAATTATGGTCATTAACCATATGATTATTATAAACAAACAAATAGACAAGAAAGAACAAACAATATTAAAAAAAACATAAAGTTCTAGAAGAAAGAACAAAAAATACAACAATTATGAAAATTTGATGATGAATTTAAAAAACAACATGAAAGAACAAACAGTACAACAAAAATGAACAAACAGTACAACAAGAAAGAACAAACAGTACAATAAGAATGAACAAACAGTACAATAAAAAAGAACAAACAGTCGACAAGAATGAACAAACAATATGAGCGCGTCATTTTTGGGGGGTACAGCCAGAGTTGGCTGTACCCGGGTACAGGAGTTAGCAATGGATTTTTAACAACCACCACATACCATAATCATTAGTCTCTTATCAGATTATTTTACAATTATTAAACCGTCAGATCGATAATATGCAAAGTAAGGGGAATGAAGTGACATGACATTTGTATAACAGTTAGTTTTACAAGAATTTGTATAACCATAAGCATAGAATCATTTGCCGCTTGTCCTCTTCCCCTAAACAATCGAATTCTTCAATATCATTTTTCTTTCTCACCATTTTATTAGATCATCAAATTAACTAAACTCAAACAATGGAGAAAGTAGTAGTGCTCTACCCATCACCATTCATAGGCCACTTAATCTCCATGGTAGAACTAGGCAAACTCATCTTAATCCATTCTCCTACAATTTCCTCCATCACCATAATAATCCCAAACTCCCCTATAAACAATGCTTCCTATTACTCCTCATACGTCTCCTCTATCTCCGCCTCGTTCCCTTCCATCACCTTCATCTTCCACCCTCCTGTCCCGCTCCTTCTCGGAGACCTTTCGAGTTACGAGGATGTCGAACATATCACGTTCGAGACTCTTCGTAGCAACAACACCAACGTTCTCAACTCCCTCCAATCTCTCTCCAAGTCTTGTACTATTTCTGCTTTCATTGCCGACTTGTTTTGCTACTCGGTGGTTGAAGTTTCTCGGTCACTACTCAACATACCTACTTACTATTTCTTCTCTTCTGGTGCTTCTGTTCTAGCTTTCATGCTTAACCTTCCTGTTTATGACAGAACTTTTACCGGTTCTTACAGGAATGTTCGGGTTCCGCTCGAGATTCCCGGGTTATTCTCTCTTCCTACTAGTGATATGATTGAGTCCATGCTTGATCGTCGGGTTAGTTATAAGGAGTTTATTAAGTTAGCTGAAACTTTTCTTAAATCGGATGGGATAATTGTTAATACTTTCGAGTCGTTAGAAGTTAGAGCTGTTAAGGGTTTGAAACAAGGGAGTTGTCTTCCTGGAACTCCAATCCCTCCTGTTTATTGTATTGGGCCTTTGATGGCTAATAAAGGCGGAGGCGAGGATGGCGCCGAAGGAGGAGGTGAAAGACACGAGTGTTTAAGTTGGCTTGACTCGCAACCAAGTCGAAGTGTAGTGTACTTGTGTTTTGGAAGTGGGGGTGTGTTTTCTAAGGAACAAACAATGGAGATAGCTATAGGGTTGGAAAAGAGTGGCGTTAGGTTTTTATGGGTGGTTCGTGCTCCACCTAATAAAAGTACGGCTAATGCGATGGTAGAGTCATTGCATGGACCAGATTTGGACTCACTCCTTCCAAAGGGATTTTTGGATAGGACTAAGGATAGGGGTCATGTGGTTAAGCTATGGGCCCCACAAATTGAAGTATTGGGGCACGAGTCGATAGGTGGGTTCGTAACTCATTGTGGGTGGAACTCGACTTTAGAGGCAGTATGTGCTGGAGTGCCTATGGTGGCTTGGCCTCTATATGCCGAGCAAAGATTTAATAGGGTTTTACTTGTGGAGGAGATTGGAATAGCCCTACCAATGAATGAGTCAGAGGGTCGATTTGTGAGGTCGAGCGAGATAGAGAGGCGAGTCAAGCAAATTATGAGCTCGGAAGAAGGGGATGTTGTAAGGAAACGTGTTTTGGATTTGAAAGATAAGGCTAAGGTTGCACTCAATGGAGGAGGCTCGTCTATGATTGAATTGGTTATGTTAGTTGAATCGTGGAAATGATGGAAATATTCATCAATCCACAAGCTTTGTTTACCCTTTCAATATTTTATTATAATTGGTAAAGAATAGTGCACAAGTTCTTATTTAAATGTGATTGTAAATCGGAGTTCACGTTATTCCATTATAATATAAGTTATTCGACTGGTCATGCACTAGTTGTTTGTTATACAATAGTAGTGATGATAGAACTGATTTATGTTATGTTCAATTTTAAACGGATTTATGTTTTGTTCAATTTATACGAAATACTTAGTTTTGTTATGTTGAATCTGTACGAAATGATTAATTATATTTTGTTCAATCTGTACGAAATAGTTAACTAAATTTTGTTCAATTTGTACAAAATAGAAGTGTTTACAAGTTGTAAGAAAAAGCTCGAAAAAACAGGAAAAAAAAGAAAATTGCCTCAATTTTAAGTTTAAAATATCGTCCATTGTAATCTAAATATTTATTCTATAATTTGATTGCAACTAAGAAAATAAATTTATTTGAACTAAAATAATACTCCCTCTGTTTCTTTTTGTTTGTTACGTATTCCTTTTAAGACGTTTCACAATGTTTGTTACGTAGGACAATCTTTCCTTTTATAAACTTATTATACTATCATTTTTTGTACCAACTTTTAATTTTAATTGGTCCAATTTTTTCAACTCATTAAATTTTTGTATAATTTCCCAAGTATGTTAAGTTAACAATCTGTGTGGTTTTCCATTATTGGTTCATTTTGATAAATAAAACAATCTTATTAGTTGTTGTATTAATTAGTGGATTGAGATTTTACTTGGGTTTATTTTTTTAATAAAAAAGAAAAGAAATTTTATATTATACGTTAATAAACATGCAAAAGTCCAAACGTAACGAACAAAAACGGAGGGAGTATCAAAAGTGGTTGAGAGAAAATAATAAAAGTGAGGTAGAGTTTTTCGGAGGGAATTAAAAAAAATAAAAATAAAAAGTATTGCATCAAGTAAAAGCGGGTTCGGATCCTCTGGAGTTGGAGAAAAACTCTACAAAATAGAGTTGAGAAGATCTTGGCCTTCTATTATATTTTATGGCTGAGATTTGCTCTAAATAAAAAAAAGGAAAAAAAAGAAAAGAAACAAGTTAGGATTAGGGGCGTGCATATATACTTCTCCTAAATTATAGGGGAAGTTAGTCTTTTATGGTATTTCCCACCAAAATCTTCATCATTATCAATTTTGGTGGGAATTTCTCTTTGTTTTTCACGGGAAGATAAATAAATTACGGATACTTGCACATAACATTATACATACTCAGTATTACGATTGAAGGCTTGTGGCCATAAGTTTTTATTTTTCTAAAAAAAAAAATTGAAGCAACAATCTGTATCCCTCTATATACACAATCGACACAATTGCCTGCATATACCGATGAACATTGAAGTCGTAACTTCGAGCAGCCATTGTAAGTAAGAGAAGCTAATATATTCTAGTAGCAACACCCTCATAAACACAAGCACAAACCTTCTGGGAGACAAGAATAGGATCACCGTGATCGGTACTCAGACCATAACTCAATTTCTTCAACCTTGCAGTAATCTTATCGACATGAACGTTCCCCTGTCGCCCATCTCTCTTCACTACATACATACTTCTTTTTTCTGTAGCCTATGCATGATTTGAACCTACATACATACTTCTTTTTTCTGTAGCCTATGCAGGGCTGGGCTGCAACAGGGGTTTTTTCTACTAGTATGCTCTCCCATATTGAGCTAATAGGCTAGATTAAGAAAACGATGGTTGCAACTCTTGCAAACCAAAGAGTTTGAAGCATACTCACGCAAGTAATTTAGCCAAAAAGAACATATCAGTAGCTAATAAGGCAATTTGAGTGGCATATGAGGTATCATAAAACATCATACACATTTAAATACTACAGTATCTCATTCAACCAACCAATTGCAAATGGGTCACCTTCGTATTACTCAATCTAGCCCAGTTGAATCTACAAAAAAAAAAAAACAAATATTGGGTTGGAAGTAGTCAATGGAGTAACTGATGTAATAGCTTCAAATAGATCATTCAAAACACCAACAAAAACAAAAGCCCTCAATCAATTGCATAAATAATCAAGGTAATACACCAGAAATTTTCGAAAAAATAGAACTAACTTAATTGGGGAAAAAATTGTGTTGGAAGTACTCCATGGAGTAACGGATGTAATAGCTTCAAATAGATCATTCAAAACACCAAAAAAAACAAAAGCCCTCAATCAATTGCATAAATATCAAGGTAATACACCCGAAATTTTCGAAAAATAGAACTAACTTAATTGGGTAAAAATTGATGAAATTAATATATTCGTAACCTGGGATTTAGGTAGACACCGCTTTACCGGAATATGCCTGAACGAAATGCAGTTCCGACGAGGTGATCCGACAGGGATGAAACACCATGGCAGATGATTGTAGATTTGTAGTTTTCTGTGATTAATATGGAGACTGGTACGGAGTATTTGAGAATTAGGCGTAAATCTTGAGAGATAGAGAGATAATGATTTCATCTTCTTTTGTGAAGATGTTGAGTTGTGAGAGATTAGATGATGGCGACGGTGCCCACATCGAATTGGTGTTGTATTATCGATCTCTATCATCTTCAAATCCCTCAACAATTAAACAAGAACATTAGGGAAATTCCTTCCCAGATGTTTTATCTTTTCATCGTATAATGATTTTATTTTCTTTATTTTTTTTTACTTTTTTTAATTAGTTGAGTTAGTAGAGAAAATCTCAGCCATTAAATATAATAGAAGGCCAAGATCTTCTCAACTCTATTTTGTAGAGTTTTCTCCAACTCCAGAGGATCCAGACGCGTAAAAGGGGGTTTTGGATCCTCTAGAGTTCTAAAACAACTCTAGAAGGTAGAGTTTGAACATATCAACCATTGAATGAAAAATCAATGGTTCATATATTATATTTCCAAAATACCCCTATTTTTTCTCATCAATATGAGCCATTGATTTTAAAATGTATGGTTTAGATACAAATCTACCTTATAGAGTTATATTAAAACTCTAGAGGATCCGGACTCCGTAAAAGGGGTAAAAGCAGACTGCATATAATACTCTCCTATTTTATACCTCACTCCGTTTCAACTGCCATATGGAAATATGGAATCCACTTAGATTAGGACAAGTAAAAATGGGAAATTTGATATTCCAATCCGTACTTAAAATGTGCAAATGTGCAAATGTGCATTCGTCAAGAGTGCAAATGTGATTCGTCAAGAGAAACAAATTTCTGCAACTAAGAATTGAAAAATCCATAGTAATAAGCAATAAGCAATACTGAGAATAGAAGACCGGCCTCTGAAATGAATCAGCAAACATTTGACACCATTCACCAACCTAGCTATGAGTAGGCTTGATATAAACTCCAATGGAGGTGAGCTGCGCATCACTTGAGAAACAACCATGGAACCCGCCGAAACGATTACCCGGCCCAAACTTCAAGTTAAAACTGCCGGAAGAGTCTCTTGAATTATCACGCCCAAATGGTCCATACTTCCATAGATTCGTTTTGATTGTTAAAGATTTTACATAACCGGACTCATGGTAACCAGTCAGCCCTATGATGAATTCCCTTCCATTGAGTTGTAATGACTCCTGCATAATGCTTATGGATTATATATAAATAATAATTATTCTAATATAACACAATAATAAGTTTTCTTTTGAAGTTCTTTTTTTTCTAAAAAAGTTTTTGCATGCAAGAGTAATTATTATCTTTTCTTCTTTGCTCAAGCATTGTAACTCACATCTAACAATGTACGGAGTAACATTTTACTTTAACTTTTTATTCAATATAAAAATAAGCATTGTTACTTTAAAATTTGTACATACACAAGTGCTTTGATTTTTATGAAATTCTAATTAATATAGTTGTTTATACAGAGTACAATACTATTGCAAAAGTATATGTTTAGGTCACTAAGTTTGATTGAAAGTTTTAGATACAAGTAAAGAAAATAAATTATTTTCATAAAAAATTTTGTTTTATTTTTATTTGAATGTCTTTATAAATTAATATATTACAACCCATCCTATAATATTATCCTACCTAGATTCGTCACTGCTAATAGGCTAATTAATTGCTTTACAAGTTTACAGGATAATTCTAACTTATCCATGATAAATATGTATGTTTTACCATTGCAATGAGAAAAGTGATAGTACGTGGTAAAACATTTGAATAACAACATATACGTGATATAGAGAGAGAAATAGAGAGAGAGAGAGGGGGAAAACCATTTTGAAGGTTCCACCAATATGCCTCCCATGCAACTCTGAAAGCACCAATTTTCCATCTTCAGCATATTGAAATTGCAAGGAGTTAATGTAGTTGGTTCCATAAGATATTAATATTTGGGTAATCTTCGTCCGACCTTTTTCATCCCAGGCTTTACCAGACATACTTCCATATGGACCTACTTTTACAAGCGTCAAATTATCTGCATCCATTAGATCACAGAAAATACATTTTTGAATTAAGGAAAATTCTCACTGCAAACCCGTTTTTATGGAACTTCTACAATTCTTAAGAACACATATACTTGTATATATCTGAGTAAAAACTAGAAGATATAGTGAACTTACCAGCACCGCCCATATTTCGAATGTTTTTGCTGCTCTCACGGAGAAGTACTCAATGATGTAAATCTCCAAATGGTTGAGAGGGCCTCTTACTTATATAGTGGCGTACATAGTTGTTAGTTTTACAGAGTTCCTCAAGAGGAGGGGGTGAATTGATATTTTACGTATTTATAAAAATTAAACTACAAGGAACAGAAATAGTAAAATATGCAAGCAAGATTTAGCGTGGAAAACTCTCTAGGCCCAATAGAGAGGAAAAAACCACGGCCCCTTTGGGGACTTAAACACTTTTACTAATTAGGCAAAACAACTCCGTTTCTTTACAAACCTAATCTACTCGGGCCACAATCTGCCAATCGCCTCTGATTGCAGATGACTAGGAACAACCCTCTTTGTTCCTTCCTGATAGTTCAGTAGGAACACTTGACAAGAGGGGGGGTGAATTGTTTCTTGGGAACTTGGGTAAGTTTCTTGCGGAATTTAAACAATAAAGAGACTGAGAATAATGAGCGAAGAAAGATATAAAATGGAGGAACCTTCTTGACCCTAATCAAGAAGAACCTCACTACTTTTTTGTATTAATGTAATAACTCTATTACAAATACACTCTTTAACTCGAGTTCCTCTCGAACACGAGTTCCCCACAGCAATCCCCTTTGATTACTGTGCTCCTCTTTCTCTCTCTGACTTAACTCTAAGTCGCTCCTTTTCTCTTTGACTTAACTCTAAGTCGATCTGTTTCTCTTTGACTTAACTCTAAGTCAATTAAGGATCACTCAACCCTTAAACCCAAAATACAATTTGATATAAAACTCTAGTACGTAATAAAGCTCAAAGTAATAAGGAACTCAAGGGACACTCTTTTGAAAACTGATTCTCTTTTAAAACGTTTAAGCTCTTAAGATATATTTTGCAAAGATCAGTTGTGTTTTGAAAAGCTAAAACTCTTCTCCTTTTATAGGAGAGTTTTACTTAGGGTTTGGTACCCATGTTCTCCTCAACTACCCACTAACAGTTACTGCTCAGTAACATGGGCATAGTTGGAGAGAAACAAGGGAGACCAAATCAAAACACTAAATGTACGTTGAACAGAAATACGTGGGGAGAGTTTCAAGGAACGTGGAAAAACTTTTACTTGAGAAACAAGGAGAATAAATCAGAATCCTATGTTTCATTTATTAATTAAATACTTTTTATTTATTAAAAAGATTTTCCAAGTTAAAACTCTTTTATAATTACAGTTAACATATTTCATTTAAAACGTACCAAAAACTATGTCCCTTTCATACCAAATTGCTTATAAACTTTATTAAATACTTACATAAATCCTAAAACATAAACTCATATGTTGTAGTCTTCATGTTGCACCTTTAGAAGCTTCACTCGAAGACTTCCCGATTTGTTCCTTCTCTGGAACGCCGAGGATCCACATAATATATGAGGATCTCGCCTTAGGAACTCGCCTAAGGATCTCGCCTTGCTTAATGATTATTTCTTCAATGTAGTGTCTGACATGGATCAATTACTTGCTTATATTCCACGTTGCTTAGTTTATCCAACTCAGGATCTCCTTAACTTAGCATTATCCCTCTAAGGATCTCGGAACCTATTATGCAACATAACTTAACCAATTGTCAGGAGTTTGCTTTGTCATCATCAAAACTTTAGGGTCAACAATATTCCCCCTTTTTGAAACAGTCCCTCAACTGTTCCTACTCACTGATCTCTCGTGAGATCTTCTCTCTTGCTCAAGTAAGCCTGACTCAGGCTTATCATACAATAACTCAACACTTTAATCAAACGTATAAGAATTAATTAACTACTAACAGACGATATAAGACCAAGTAACAAATACTGCTCTATATGGGAACAGGAACAGACTTCTTTAAAGATTAAGACTTTAAGGGTGATACCTGAAAGCTTCCGGTTGATGTAAATAAGTCTGATAAAAAGTTTCGCAAAGAACAAAGGTTGTATTTATACGAATCTAAGTGTTTACCCTAGATTCAAATCCAACCCAGTTTAGGACTCTTTTTAATAGATAGATTTTCGCAAATCTTACTTCAAACGCGTTTAGGTAAAATCAATCTTTTCGTATTTTGAGAGTTATATGTTAACTCAAATTCAAGAGTATAACTTCAAACAGTTTTGCAAAATCAGTTTAAAAACTTTGACGTTTATCTTTTTGTAAAAGTAAAAACTGATTTATTTCATTTCACGATATAACTAGGACTCTTCAAAATACTCTGTTCCCATACTAAGCTTGTACTAAATTACGATGGTCTTATACCTTTCGACCCTTATAGAATTTGCTTGACTTGATCCTTGATTTAATCTTGCCACGTACTTTGAACTTAATTACTTCATAGCTCCCTAGCTTGCTTCGGTTTTGCATTTGTTCTTCTTTAAATATTAACCTGTTCCTGACATTCTCCAAAACAAACTATTAGTAGAAGGTAAGCTTGTCATCATCAAAACCAGGAATCAACAATTTCCCCCTTTTTGATGATGACAACCTTACAACTTGATAGGAGTAAATAACTTAAGGAATGAGATATGTAACCTGACAATCCAGAGTCAAAAACTTAACCAGGAACAGATGTGTCGCGTAGGTGGTAAACCCAAGTATAAAAACAAATATAATGGAACACAAGTTGTCCTCTCAATATCTTCCCCCTTTGGAATGATCAAAAAGGGAGTAGGGAAAAACGCCAAACCAAAAGAGAAGAAGAAGAAGGAGGATATGGGAATCATATTACCCTAGCAAGCAGATAGTCATCATGGAGCTCAAGTCGGTCAACGAGTTTGACCGCACCCCTGCAAGCAGAACAAGATAAACGCAACATATAGCACAACACAAGCAAAAATTCTACAAGTCAGAGTGGGGCAACTATCAGAACGTAGGAAAAGCGCACTAATGAGCATTAGTCATAAACTTGGCGCATCCAAAAACCAACACCAAAAATAAAATTGTTCAAAGAGCCAGCAAAACAAAATAAAATGTTTGATGGACAGCAGATTATATGGGGTAGGATAAGCAAAGGTTGTGAAGCAGGGTCAGGTTTGGGGAGATCCAGGAGCAGCATCCTCAGCATGTGTCACCTCCTCGACGATCATGTCATTCAGGCGTTCTGTCATATCATTGAAGAACTCAGCCTGGTCTTGGCGCACCTTGTTGATCAACTCCTGCAAAGATGAAACAGCCGACAACAGAACTGCATTGTCCAGCTGCAGTTGATCCACTTTGGCTATCAGGAGCTTGACAGAATTATCTGGGGAGGGTGCAGCAGACTGGGTTTCTCCATCCTTGTCTGATTCAGAGTCTTCAACCCTGTATACTGGAGGCATTTCCTTAGAAGAACTGGCAAGACGGTTGCTGCGACGAATGGGCTGAGTAGACACAGGAGAGGGATGTGGCTTGTTGATAGGTGAGGTGGCTGGCATTGAGCATTTCTCCTTTGGGAATGCAGAGTGCGACATCTCCTCTGACTGGCCCTCCTCTTCCTCACAGGGAAAGGCCGCCTCACCTACATCTTCTGAAAAGTCCTCTTCATCATCTACATCCTCCTCTCCCTCATCTTCCTGTGGGGTGGCTTCTTCAGCACTCGACTTCCCAACACAGACTACCCCATCCACCACACTTAGACTGATCCCATTTAGGCAGGCTTTGTTAAGAATGTGGGCTGGTGTATGTGGCTCAGCAGTGTAACGGGTAAGGTCCACTCCTACCTTTCGCATAATGAAAGTAAGAAGAGAACCATACCCGATCATGTTGTTTTGGGAGATGGAGTGAGAGAGATGGGAGATAAAAACAACAGGAAAGTTAATTTGGCGTTGGGATTCTAGAAGAAAGATGTAGATGAGATCTAACCTGCTAGCCAAAGCGCGCTTGTCATGACGCGGAACCAGACCCCTTCGAACAACATTGAAAAGAACCTTTTGAAACGGAGTCAGGACAGACTGATTGAGAGCTTTTGGGTGTTTCCCTTGTCCACCAAAATAGGAATAAACCTCCTTCATAGTCGCTCCCCCAAGCTCAATTTGGCCCTTCCCCTTGTGATAGACCTCCTCACCCAAGACGGGGACCTTGAACCAGGAGCCCAATTTTTCAGCATCAAAACTAAATTGTTTCCCATTAACTTCAGAACGACAAACCCCCTTTGTATTTACGAAATTGGAGCAAAATTCCCCCATTGCTTCTGGATACATACTAGCTTTTGAACATACCTCAAAAAGATGAGTCCATCCCTGAGATTCGATGGTCTCCATTAACTCGACGAACCCGACTTCTCGACACCACGCAAAATCAATACTGAGACCAGGGAGCATACGATCGGGGGGAAAATAGAAGAATTTTGTGGGTTCAAGTTTGACCTTCTTCTCCATCGGAGGGTGAGGTTCCCCCTGAGTCAGTGCGGCAACTTCCTTTTTCATGACCAGCTTCCTTTTGGTGGTGACCCTTGCGGTGGATTTCACAGCGGATAGTTTGGGAGTTGGTTGTTTGGGAGGCATTGTTTGAAGCGGTAAGACGGTGATAATTGGTGTGGAAGGAGAAGAGGGATCGTTAGGGTTTTGGAATTGGAGTCTGAAGAGAGTCATGATTTTATAGGGTTGAGTGTCGCGATTTACTAGGAGAGTTAAGATGGGATTTCAAAATTTAAATTTTGGGGATTTGACGAGGAGTAAGGGATGTTCCGTGAGTTTTTATAGACGGAATGATTTGGAAGTTGAAGGGCTTTTATTGGGAATCAGTGTGTGGGAAGCGTGTTTGAGTGTAGAAAATGGAGTGGTAATGCATGTACCGAGTTTTGTAAGATTCGATGAATCAAATTAATTGCTTTCCATTCATTTTTAGTATTCCCACGTAGACCTCGAATTAAATGCAAGTATTGGGAAAAAGTGCGATTACCTTAATAATGTGCAGACGTGGCTGTGGTAAAGCACAGCTGGTTTTTGCAATCCGAACCTGGTTGTTAGTCCATTCAGAAAATATGGTGCATACGAAAAAAATAATTAAAAACATTTTTTTTTTTTTTTTGATATTTTCCAGTGAGGTTAGAAAATTGTTAAGGACAACAGGTATTATTGTATTCGTATCATACCGAGTTCTAACCTGAGCTTGTCGTGTCTGTCCCTGTTAAGTGGTTTGGTCAAGATGTCAGCTACTTGATCTTCTGTGGGACAGAATTCAAGTTTGACTAGTTCCTTTTCCACATAATCTTTTAAAAAGTGATGTCGAATGTGAATGTGTTTGACCCTTGAGTGGTGCACTGGGTCTTTTGATATGCAGATTGCACTTGTGTTGTCGCATAGGATAGGAACACACTTTAATTTCATACCAAAATCTCTAAGTTGTTGTTTGATCCATAGCATTTGGGAACAGCATGAGGCAGCAGCTACATATTCAGCTTCTGTTGTGGATAATGCCACTGTGTTTTGTTTCTTTGAAGCCCAGGAGACTGCACATGCTCCTAGGAATTGAACCATTCCTGATGTGCTCTTTCTGTTTACTAGGTCACCTGCATAGTCAGCATCTGTATATCCTTTGAGATCAAAGTGATCATAGTTAGGGTACCATAGGCACAAATCGTCTGTTCCTTTTAGATATCTTAGAATTCTTTTGACAGCTGTAAGGTGAGATTCTTTTGGATTTGATTGGAAGCGGGCACAGACACCTACACTGAATGCGATGTCTGGTCTGCTTGCTGTGAGATAAAGTAGGGAGCCTATCATACCTCTGTACCTTGTTTGGTCTACACTTTTACCTTCTTGATCCTCATCCAGTCTCGTGGTTGTTCCCATTGGAGTGTGGTTGCTCTTAGCAGACTCCATTCCATATTTCTTGATGAGGTCTTTTATGTATTTCTGTTGATGTATCATGATCCCTTGTTCCGTTTGCTTGATTTGGAGACCTAGGAAGAAGTTGAGTTCTCCCATCATGCTCATTTGAAATTCTTGCTGCATTAGGTCAGAGAATTCCTTGCATAGATCTTCGTTAGTTGCTCCAAATATAATATCATCAACATAGATTTGAACAATTAATATGTCTGTATTTCTTGACTTAAGGAACAGAGTTTTATCAACCTTACCTCGATTGAACTTATTGTCTAGCAAAAAGTGTGAGAGACGTTCATACCAGGCTCTTGGTGCTTGTTTCAGTCCATACAGTGCCTTATCTAGTTTGTAGACATGTGCGGGATATTCTGGATCCTCAAAGCCTGGAGGTTGTTCCACATAGACTTCTTCCTTGAGAATACCGTTTAGGAAGGCACATTTTACATCCATTTGATAGAGTTTGAATCCCATATATGATGCAAATGCTATTAGTATGCGTATTGCCTCCATTCTGGCAACTGGAGCAAATGTTTCTTCAAAGTCTATTCCTTCTTGTTGGTTGTATCCCTTGACAACTAGTCTGGCCTTGTTCCTGGTAATCGTAGCATGCTCATCTTGTTTATTTCGAAATACCCACTTGAGACCTATTACTCGATTGTTCAATGGTATAGGCTCAAGATGCCATACTTTATTTCTTTCGAATTCATTAAGCTCCTCCTGCATAGCAATGATCCAATCAGAATCAGTTAGTGCTTCTTTGTAATTTTTAGGTTCAATCATGGATAAATAAGCATAGAAAGCACAAAAGTTTTTGAGTTGGGATCTGGTCGTGGTTCCACGTCCAAGATCACTGATTATTTGGTCAAGGGGATTTGAGCTTTGATGTTTCCAAGGTCTGGGTTGGAAAGGTGTGGTTGTTTCCACAACAGACTGTTCAACTTGCTCATTTGTTTTTGCATGATCTTCGGCCTGTGCTGGTTCCTCTTCAACTATGTTATCTTCAGATGTTTCTTCGACTTGGGTTTGTTCTTCTGTTTGGGAACTTTTCCTTATCTCTTCGTCTTTTGTTTCTCTAGTGAGTCCTAGTTCGAAGTTTCCATCAGAAGTTGTACCTGCAACATAGTTTTGGGAGTCAGTTTCATCAAATATAATATGTATGCTTTCTTCCATGCACATGGTCCTTTTGTTGAATACTCTATAAGCTTTGTTGTTTGAGGCATATCCTAGGAATATTGCTTCATCACTTCGTGCATCAAATTTTCCCAGTTGATCCTTTCCATTGTTGTGCACGAAACACTTGCAACCAAAGATTCTAAGATGGGTTATAGAGGGTTTTCTTCCTTTGTACAGTTCATATGGAGTTTTGTTTTTGATAGCTCTAATTAGCACTCGATTGAGCACATAGCATGCCGTATTTAGAGCTTCGGCCCAGAAACTTTTTGGAAGTCCACTAGCAATCAACATAGTCCTTGTCATGTCTTCAAGAGTTCGGTTCTTTCTTTCTACAACACCGTTTTGTTGAGGTGTTCTGGGAGCAGAGAAGTTGTGATCTATTCCTGAACCTTTACATAGATCATCAAATCTTTTATTTTGAAATTCTGTACCATGATCTGATCTGATGTGGACCAGCTTATGACTGCTTTGTCGTTGAACCTTTGTGGCGAAAGCCAGGAATTCTTCAAACGTCTCTTCCTTGTTGGATAGGAAGATCACCCATGTGTATCTTGAGAAATCGTCTACAATTACGAGTACGTACTTCTTTCCACTTCTGCTCTGTGTCCTCATTGGTCCACACAGATCCATGTGGATCAGCTCCAGTGGTCTTGTTGTACTGATTACCCCCTTTGATTTAAAGGACGTTCTTACTTGCTTTCCTTTGATACAGGCATCACAGACTGATTGTTTTGCAAACTTTGCATTTGGGAGACCTGTGACTAAGTTTTTCAATTTTAATTTGTTCATTAGAGAAAAGCTAGCATGACCAAATCTTTTGTGCCATAACAAAGGATCATCTTCAATAACACTGAGACAGGTTAGATTGGAGTGAGGAACCGAGTTGAGGTTAACCACATATGTGTTCCCTTTCCTCTGTTCCTCTAGGATCACTGTCTCTGTGTTACTATTGATGATTAGACATTTATTTGAGAAGAATTTTGCATAATTGCCTTTGTCACAGAATTGAGAAATGCTTAATAAACTATGACCTAGTCCCTCAACTAAAAACACATTATCGATGGAGTGAGACTTTGACTTACCAACCTTACCAATGCCAATGATGTTACCTTTCTTATTATCGCCAAAAGTCACAGTTCCACCTTCGTAGGTCGTGAGTGAGAGAAATCTATTTCTGTCTCCCGTCATGTGCTTGGAACAACCACTGTCTAGGTACCATGTGTTGTTCCCCCTCACTTCGACCTGCATGAAGTTTTTAGTTAGAGTTTTTAGGAACCCATCATAGCTTGGGTTCCTTACTTGGAATCAAATCACTTTTCTTTACCCATTTAGTTTTGGTGAATTCGATGTTCTTTTCCAAGTACCTTTGGTTTTTAGGACAAGATACTCTATAGTGACCGATTTGACCACAGAAGGTGCATACTATGTCACTGTATAAATCTACTCTGGTTTTTCTAGGATGATGCTTTTTGTGGTTAAAACCTAAACCTTCTGTGCGTTTGGTTCTAGCTTCTTCTATCCATTTTGGTGTTACCTCTATTTTGTGTCTGGTCCTTTTAGCCAATTCACTTTCTAGATGGGTCTTTTCTTGGTGAATTTTTACTAGTTTTAACTGAGCTTTTTCTAGTTCTTCTTTATAGAGGTTCTTGGTTTTGGCTATTTCTAGGTCAATCAGATCTTGTTTTAGCCAGGAGTTTTCATTGCGTAAGGCTTCACACATTTCTTTTATATGAAGGTTCTGATCAAAGAGTTTAAAGAAACGATTGTCAATATCTAAGTTTGAGTTTCTAGTCCATTCCAACTCCTCTGTGAGTTTATTGACAAAGTCTTGGTGTTTTCTGTCTGAGTCTAGTTTTTCTTTTAGGAGATCCTCATAATCACTAGTGAGACAAGAAAGTAAGTCAAACAATTCTACTTTAGACATGGATTCAAGCCTACTTTTAATAAGAACAAGACTTGCCTGGAATTTATCAGATTCTGAGTCTGATTCTTCTTCTTCATGTTCAGCTACAAGACACAGGTGAGCAATTTCTTCGTTGGGTTGTTCCTGTTCCTCATCAGAAGAAGTATCTCCCCATGCAGCAATCATGGCTTTTCTTACCTCAGTTTTGGAAAAGGAGTTTCGGTTGTCTTTGAATCTATCTTTTGTTGTTTCCTTTCCTTTTCCTCGTTCTTGATCCCATAGAGGACATTCCCTAATGCGATGTTCCAAGTTTCCACACTTATGGCATCCAGTGTCAGTTTTAGGGAACTTTCGATTTGGTTTGCTTCTGTGTTCCACATCTTTGTAGTTCCTAAACATTCTTCTGAACCTCCTAGCAAACAGAGCTGTCTCTTCATCTTCTTCAGAGTTTTCATCATTTTCGGTTTTTAGAGCAAGAGCTCTATTTTTGGTATTCTCTGAAGGTCGCGCGTTCAATTGCAGTTCATGAGTTAGGAGAGATCCAGCCAGTTGTTCCAGGTTAAATTTGGTGAAGTCTTATGGAAACAGTCCCTCAACTGTTCCTACTCACTGATCTCTCGTGAGATCTTCTCTCTTGCTCAAGTAAGCCTGACTCAGGCTTATCATACAATAACTCAACACTTTAATCAAACGTATAAGAATTAATTAACTACTAACAGACGATATAAGACCAAGTAACAAATACTGCTCTATATGGGAACAGGAACAGACTTCTTTAAAGATTAAGACTTTAAGGGTGATACCTGAAAGCTTCCGGTTGATGTAAATAAGTCTGATAAAAAGTTTCGCAAAGAACAAAGGTTGTATTTATACGAATCTAAGTGTTTACCCTAGATTCAAATCCAACCCAGTTTAGGACTCTTTTTAATAGATAGATTTTCGCAAATCTTACTTCAAACGCGTTTAGGTAAAATCAATCTTTTCGTATTTTGAGAGTTATATGTTAACTCAAATTCAAGAGTATAACTTCAAACAGTTTTGCAAAATCAGTTTAAAAACTTTGACGTTTATCTTTTTGTAAAAGTAAAAACTGATTTATTTCATTTCACGATATAACTAGGACTCTTCAAAATACTCTGTTCCCATACTAAGCTTGTACTAAATTACGCTGGTCTTATACCTTTCGACCCTTATAGAATTTGCTTGACTTGATCCTTGATTTAATCTTGCCACGTACTTTGAACTTAATTACTTCATAGCTCCCTAGCTTGCTTCGGTTTTGCATTTGTTCTTCTTTAAATATTAACCTGTTCCTGACATTCTCCAAAACAAACTATTAGTAGAAGGTAAGCTTGTCATCATCAAAACCAGGAATCTGTTAGGTTATGATACATATGACATTACATAGATCATGCGGAAACAACCATTAACCCAGGACAACATATTATTTACACATAATCATATAGCATAATTTAGATGCATACTCTTTGTTGCGTGCCCTCCCTAGCTGCGCCCGAACCGAACAAGAACAAGTCTTTAGGACTCCAAGTGTCGTCCCTCCGTAGATAGTCCACAGCACGTCCGGATCCGCCTTAAGATTGACCAACTAGAATCGCCCTTAAGGTACTAGAAAATTTCGGCACTTTTATGAGCAAGATGTGTGTTTTAATTTTCTCTCAAAAAACTCACTTTTGAATACTTTGAAAACTTGTTATAAATTGTGAGCCCTAGCCTCATATTTATAGGGGTATGGAAAGGGAATCGAAATCCTATTCAGATACAAATTAATTAAACCTAGAATCCTACAAGAACTCTAATTTAATTAATTTATCAAATAGAATTAGGAATTTAATCATTAACCGAACTCTGCATGTTTTAGGAAACGTGCACGAACACAAACACTTGCACACACACGCACGGCTGCCACGATGGGCCCCATGCGTGCGCGCGAGCAGCAGCCCACGCAGCGCCCGCGCGCGCTGCGCGCTGCGCGTGCTGTGCGCGCTGTGCGCGCTGCGCAGCCTGCTGGGCCTGGCCTTGCGCTGGGCCTGGCGTGGCTGTTTGTGCGGCGCGCTTGGCTTGCTGGGCGATGGCCTGGCTTCGTGCTGGGCCTCGTCCGGCAGGCCTCGTCCGATGCTTATTCGTACGATGCGCTTCCGATTAAATTTTCCGATTCCGGAATTCATTTCCGATACGAACAATATTTAATATTTCCGATTCCGGAATTAATTTCCGTTTCAAACAAATATTTAATATTTCCGTTTCCGGAATTATTTTCCGATTCCGGTAATATTTCCGATTCTGACAATATTTCCGTTTCCGGCAATATTTCCGATTCTGGCAATATTTCCATTTCCGATAATATTTTTCGATACGTACCATGTTTCCGTTTCCGGCAACATCTACGACTTGGATAATATTTATATTTCCGATACGATCCATATTTCCGTTTCCGGCAATATCATCGTTTCCGGAGTATTCATTTCTTGCCTGTGACGATCTTAGCTCCCACTGAAACCAAGATCCGTCGGTTCCGAATATTCATAGATGGAGTATTTAATGCCATTAAATACTTGATCCGTTTACGTACTATTTGTGTGACCCTACGGGTTCAGTCAAGAGTAAGCTGTGGATTAATATCATTAATTCCACTTGAACTGAAGCGGCCTCTAGCTAGGCATTCAGCTCACTTGATCTCACTGAATTATTAACTTGTTAATTAATACTGAACCGCATTTATTATACTTAACATAGAATGCATACTTGGACCAAGGGCATTATTTCCTTCAGTCTCCCACTTGTCCTTAGGGACAAGTGTGCATTTCCTAATTCCTTTGTCGCTCGATGCTTGCTCTTGAACATAAGGTAAGAGTTGTCATCCTTATTACGTCCAGAGGTGTTCCTCGGTTTCAGAGTTCAACTGATCAAATAAACAGATAATCATAGCCTATGATTCATCCGAGCACGGCCATGCATTTCACAGTTTCTAGCTCTCCGAGTGGCCTTGTACAACTTTTAAGCATCTCATCCCGATTTATGGGAGGACAATCCCAATCTTGCGATCTTGAGATTAGACTTCGTTTGATAGGTGATTACCTGAGCGTTGCCTTTATAGCCTCCTTTTACGGTGCGACGGTTGGTCAACGTCAAAGCAACCAGTTCTCAAACAAGTAATCTCAAATCACTCAGGTATTGAGGATTTAGTGTCTAATAATTTAATGAAATTTACTCATGACAGATTTTCATCTCTTACAGTAAAGTTTCATAGGTCTTGTCCGATACTAGTCTTCCCAAAGTAAGTATCTATGCAAATGATTATGACATTGCCATGTCCACATAGTTCAAGAAACAGAACTACTAGTCATCTTGCATTCTAATCGTCTAACGTTTTCTATGCGTCCAATTTTATAGAAAACTCCGATTAGGGACCATTTTCAACCTTTGACATTCAAGTTCACTTGATAGACATTTCTTAGTCACAGGACTGGTCCTGACAGTCTATCTTGAATATATCGTCAAATTGAAGGGACTCGTCATTTAATAAACCATAAATTAAATGGAAAAATGAATTCATTTCATTTATTGTGAATGATTAACCAATAATGTTTTACAAAGATTTAAACTCTAAAACTTTAAAACATTAAACAGAGACATCAAAGCCATTCTCCAATATGCTTGATTCCCATAGCTGCAGTGTGCGAGTTGTGCTTCGCCTGCGGCAGAGGTTTAGTTAATGGATCTGATATGTTGTCATCAGTTCCAATTTTGCTTATCTCGACTTCTTTTCTTTCAACGAACTCTCGTAGAAGGTGAAATCTACGAAGTACATGCTTGACTCTCTGGTGGTGTCTAGGCTCTTTTGCCTGTGCAATAGCTCCGTTATTATCACAATACAGGGCTATTGGTCCTTTAATGGAGGGGACTACACCAAGTTCTCCTATGAACTTCCTTAGCCATATAGCTTCCTTTGCTGCTTCATGTGCAGCAATGTACTCCGCTTCAGTTGTAGAATCCGCAATGGTGCTTTGCTTAGCACTTTTCCAGCTTACCGCTCCTCCGTTGAGGCAGAAGACAAACCCAGACTGTGATCTAAAATCATCTTTGTCGGTTTGGAAACTTGCGTCCGTATAGCCTTTAACAATTAATTCATCATCTCCACCATAGACCAGGAAGTCATCTTTGTGCCTTTTCAGGTACTTCAGAATGTTCTTGGCAGCAGTCCAATGCGCCTCTCCTGGGTCTGACTGGTATCTGCTCGTAGCACTGAGTGCGTACGCAACATCCGGGAGTGTACATATCATAGCATACATTATTGAACCAATCAATGATGCATATGGAATCCCATTCATTCGTCTACGCTCATCAAGTGTTTTTGGGCACTGAGTCTTGCTTAGAGTCATTCCATGAGACATGGTTAGGTAGCCTCGCTTGGAGTCCGCCATCTTGAACCTATCAAGCACCTTATTGATATAAGTGCTTTGACTAAGTCCAATCATCTTTTTAGATCTATCTCTGTAAATCTTGATGCCCAATATGTACTGTGCTTCTCCTAGATCCTTCATCGAAAAACATTTCCCAAGCCAAATCTTGACAGAGTTCAACATAGGAATGTCATTTCCGATAAGCAATATGTCGTCGACATATAATACTAGGAAAACAATTTTGCTCCCACTGACCTTCTTGTATACACAAGATTCGTCCGCGTTCTTGATGAAACCAAAGTCACTGACTGCTTCATCAAAACGTATATTCCAGCTCCTGGATGCCTGCTTCAATCCGTAGATTGACTTCTTTAGCTTGCATACCTTTTTAGCATTCTTTGGATCCTCAAAACCTTCAGGCTGTGTCATAAACACAGTTTCTGTTAAAACGCCGTTTAAGAAAGCAGTTTTGACATCCATCTGCCATATTTCGTAATCGTAATATGCAGCGATTGCTAACATTATTCGAATACACTTTAGCATTGCAACTGGTGAAAAGGTTTCATCGTAATCCACACCGTGGACTTGCCTGTAACCTTTTGCGACCAATCTAGCTTTGAAAACTTCAAGTTTTCCATCCTTGTCCTTTTTCAGTTTGAAAACCCATTTGCTTCCAATGGCTTGGTAGCCATCTGGCAAATCGACCAAATCCCATACTTGGTTTTCAGACATGGAGTCTAATTCAGATTGCATGGCTTCTTGCCATTGCTTGGAGCTAGGGCTCGTCATAGCTTGTTTGTAAGTCGCAGGTTCATCACTTTCAAGTAATAGAACGTCATAGCTCTCGTTCGTCAAAATACCTAAGTACCTTTCCGGTTGAGATCTATATCTTTGCGATCTACGCGGGGTAACATTACTAGATTGACCATGATTCTCACCAGATTCTTCTAAAGATCTCTGAGTTTCATCCTGAATGTCATCTTGAGCATTCTCTAGAGTTTGTTGTTCGACTCGAATTTCTTCGAGGTCTACTTTTCTCCCACTTGTCATTTTGGAAATGTGATCCTTCTCCAAAAAGACACCATCTCGAGCAACAAACACTTTGTTCTCAGATGTATTGTAGAAGTAATACCCCTTTGTTTCCTTTGGATAGCCCACAAGGATACATTTGTCAGATTTTGGATGAAGTTTGTCTGAAATTAATCGTTTGACGTATACTTCACATCCCCAAATCTTAAGACACATTTGGAGGCTTTCCAAACCATAATTCGTATGGATTCTTTTCGACAGCTTTAGACGGAGCTCTATTTATAGTGAGTGCAGCTGTATTTAGTGCATGTCCCCAAAATTCTAATGGAAGTTCGGCCTGACCCATCATTGACCTGACCATGTCTAGCAAGGTTCTGTTCCTCCGTTCTGACACACCGTTCCATTGTGGTGTTCCAGGAGGAGTTAATTCTGATAGAATTCCACATTCTTTCAGATGGTCATCAAATTCATAGCTCAGATATTCACCGCCTCTATCAGACCGCAGTGCCTTAATCTTCTTGCCTAATTGATTCTCTACTTCACTCTGAAATTCCTTGAATTTGTCAAAGGATTCAGACTTATGCTTCATTAGGTAGACATAACCATACCTACTGAAGTCATCAGTGAAAGTGATAAAGTAGCTGAAACCACCTCTAGCATTTGTACTCATTGGTCCACATACATCTGTATGGATTAAACCCAATAGTTCATTTGCTCTTTCTCCAACTTTAGAGAAAGGTTGCTTTGTCATTTTGCCAAGTAAACATGATTCGCATTTACCATAATTCTCTAAGTCAAATGGTTCTAGAATTCCTTCCCTTTGAAGTCTTTCTAAGCGTTTCAAGTTTATATGGCCTAATCGACAATGCCACAGATAGGTGAGATCTGAATCATCCTTTTTGGCCTTTTTGGTATTTATGTTATATACTTGTTTGTCGTGATCTAATAAATAAAGTCCATTGACTAATCTAGCAGATCCATAAAACATCTCTTTAAAATAAAACGAACAACTATTGTCTTTTATTATAAAGGAAAATCCCTTAGCATCTAAGCAAGAAACTGAAATGATGTTTTTAGTAAGACTTGGAACATGGAAACATTCTTCCAGTTCCAAAACTAGCCCGGAGGGCAACGACAAATAGTAAGTTCCTACGGCTAATGCAGCAATCCGTGCTCCATTTCCCACTCGTAGGTCGACTTCACCCTTGCTTAACTTTCTACTTCTTCTTAGTCCCTGTGGATTGGAACATAAGTGTGAGCCACAACCTGTATCTAATACCCAAGAAGTTGAATTAGCAAGTATACAGTCTATAACGAAAAATACCTGAAGATGGAACGACTGTTCCGTTCTTCTGATCTTCCTTTAACTTCAAGCAATCTCTCTTCCAATGCCCCTTCTTCTTGCAGTAGAAGCATTCGGATTCAGAAGTGGGTTGACTGACCTTCCTCTTTGCAGATTTGGCGCCAGTTTGCTTAGTTGGGCTGGCCTTGTTGCCACCTTTCTTAGCATTCCTCTTCTTTCCAGATTTCTTGAACTTGCCCCCACGCACCATAAGCACATCCTGCTTATCACTTTTGAGCGTCTTTTCAGCGGTCTTCAGCATACCGTGAAGCTCAGTGAGCGTTTTGTCCAGACTATTCATACTGTAGTTCAGTTTGAACTGATCATACCCGCTATGAAGAGAATGGAGGATGGTGTCTATAGCCATTTCCTGAGAAAATTGCTGATCCAGCCGACTCATATTCTCAATGAGTCCAATCATTTTGAGAACATGTGGACTTACGGGCTCGCCTTTCTTAAGCTTGGTCTCAAGAATTTGCCTATGAGTCTCGAATCTTTCGACTCGAGCCAGATCTTAGAACATGTTCTTCAACTCACTGATGATTGTGAAAGCATCTGAGTTGATGAACGTTTTCTGCAGATCCGCACTCATGGTGGCGAGCATTAGACATTTCACATCCTTGTTGGCATCAATCCAACGATTGAGGGCTGCCTGAGTGACCCCGTCGCCTGCAGCTTCAGGCATCGCCTCATCTAGGACATACTCCTTTTCTTCCTGCATAAGAACTATTTGCAAGTTCCTTTGCCAGTCAAGGAAGTTTTTCCCGTTCAACTTCTCCTTTTCGAGAATTGATCGAATGTTGAATGAATTGTTGTTTGCCATATTAAAAACTACAATTGAAAAGAATAAACAAATAAATAACCATTCACAGTTTCTCTTAATAAACTTAAATTCTAGCATACATGCATAATTCAATGTTTATTAAGCATTTTATTCAAATTATGTGTTCCGGCAGGTGTGAATAAAATGATTCCAAGATCCTAAAATCATTGAAGAACTAAGCACAGTTTGTCGACTAAATCCTAGAACATCTTAGGTAAGCAAAAGCCTTTTGCTAATAGTCTAGAAACTATTCTTGGTTGATAGGTACGTCTAAGAACTTATTAGGTAAACCTATCGAATTTGCCACGACATAAAAGGACTCCTTACTTATATCGTTGAGTTTCACCAAAACTAACATGTACTCACAATTATTTGTGTACCTTGCCCCTTTAGGACCAATAAGTAACACCTCGCTCAGCGAAAACTATTACTAGATTGATGTAAAGGATATCCAAGCAAGTGTATATTTTGGCATGGCACCTTTTAACTCAATTTTTAAGTTTGGAACTTAAGGCTCTAACTATGTTGGTTAGATTTTAAGTGAACTAAAATCCTTAATCATGCAACATAATCAAGCTTTTGATCTCATGCATTTTAAGACATATTTAAAACAATAAATAACTTAAAGCATGCATAAGATAAATGTGATCTAGTATGGCCCGACTTCATCTTGAAGCTTTGACTTCAAAGTCCGTCTTGAAAATCTCCGTGGGAGGCACCATTTTCTTCAAATAGGATAAGCTATAACTAATTACAACTATTTGATGGTTCGCAGACCATATTTGAATTGAAAAACAACTTTGGTACTTTAGACCAATTACATTCAAATTAATGGTACGCAGACCATATTTTCTATCCTATTTGGGCCATACTAGTCACTTCATAACCTGCAAAACAGTACATATACAATATATACCATTCACCCATTCATTATCATGAATGGCCCACATAGCTGGTTAGTAAAACACATTATGCATCACGTAAACATTTGCAGCAATTAATCAAGGGCACCAATAATCTACCAATTATTCAGTCCTTATTAATTCTAATCAAGTTGTTTTAACCTTAAGGATTTGTAGACCTAATCAAGAGTTTATGACTAAAAAGCGCTCCCACTTAAACCAATAAATTTATATGCTTTACTAATTTTAAACATAAAAATGTATTTCTAGTCTAACCGGAAACATACAAATTTAATTAAAATTTAAAGCTCATATAAATTTATAATTGAATCCAAAAATTTAATTTAATTTTAGTCGTATTTAAATTAATTCATGATTTTAATTTTAGTAAAATAATTAGAATAAATAAAATTTATTATAATTACAATATTCAAAATTAAAATCCAAGAAAATAATTTAAATTATTAATTTTAAAATTAATTAAAATTACGTGAACTGAAATTTTCAAATTAAACATTCAAAACGATCTTTAATCGTAACGCAAACACCCTACGCGTTGCACGCCCATGGGCCGCACGCACACAGCCATTGCTGGCCATGTGCGCGCAGCCCATGCGCTCGTCGCATAGCTGCTGCATCCCCATCGCAAGCCTCCGCACGCATTGGTGCTCGCTGCGCGCGCCAGCGCTCATCGCACGCGAGCTATCGCTCGCAGTGCGGGCGCGACATCGCTCGTTGGGCGCGCGACATCGCTCGCTGGGCGCGCGAGCCATCGCTCGCTGGGCGCGCGAGCCATCGCTCGCTGGGCGCGCGACATCGCTCGCTGGGCGGGCGAGCAATGCTGGGCGCAGCGCTCGTGGCACGCGAGCTTGCGCTCGCTGCGCGCGAGGCTGCGCGCTCTTGTGCGAGGCAGCGCGCGCTGTGGCGCAGCTCGCTTGCTGCCCACACGCGACTGCCTTGGCTCGCCCTTCGCCCATGCCCATTCGTCCATTGCTCGTGGCACACGACACAAGGCAGGGCTGCTGCCTTGTGCTCGTGCACTACGCCCTTGCTCATTGCATTCGTGCCGCACGGGCGACGAGCTCCCTTGCTCGTCGTCGCATGCCCGCATTATACAACACCCCTTAAGGGTAACACGAAGCGTCCATTGCTTCGTGCGTGCAAGTTTTATGAACGAATCGCATAAAAATTTAAAATTTATATTTAAAATTAATGACAAATTAATAAATAATATTAATTTCATAATTTTAGGGCGAAAAATCGAAAATTTATTATCCAATTGATTTCCGATTGTTATGGATTCAAGTCTAGGTCATAAAAATTTAAAATTTATCATAAATTTACAATTTTTATGGTGGTTTTTAATCATAGGTTTCTAATTAAATTACAATTAATTACGAAAATCAAATTAATTCTAAATTATTCTAATTTTCAACAAATTAATCATAATTACAAATTAGATTGCATAATTAACAAGACTAGGCATTCAAACTTGTTAAACATATGCAGTAGGTCAATAAAAAATTCAAGATTTATCAACAAGAATCGCAAATATTTAATTTAACATCTTAAATTTACGAAATTTTGCATTCGAAAAACTAAAACCTTCGAAAAGTCATAGTTAGGCTTCGAATTTGAGAATTCTGGGTTCGGCAGAAAAACACTATTTTTGTCAAAATTTTAGAATGCCTTTTACATGCGAAATTGACACAAAAATCACTCAATTCGGATGAGTAACGAAGAAACTGCCGAAAAACTGCGTACGTATAATTAAATAAACACAATTTGCAATTAATTAACAATTACGAAAATTAATCACCCCTTTTAATTCTTGCAAATTTGTAATATTTAACCATGTTCATGCAATTTAGATTATGAAAATAATAAGGGGCTCGTGATACCACTGTTAGGTTATGATACATATGACATTACATAGATCATGCGGAAACAACCATTAACCCAGGACAACATATTATTTACACATAATCATATAGCATAATTTAGATGCATACTCTTTGTTGCGTGCCCTCCCTAGCTGCGCCCGAACCGAACAAGAACAAGTCTTTAGGACTCCAAGTGTCGTCCCTCCGTAGATAGTCCACAGCACGTCCGGATCCGCCTTAAGATTGACCAACTAGAATCGCCCTTAAGGTACTAGAAAATTTCGGCACTTTTATGAGCAAGATGTGTGTTTTAATTTTCTCTCAAAAAACTCACTTTTGAATACTTTGAAAACTTGTTATAAATTGTGAGCCCTAGCCTCATATTTATAGGGGTATGGAAAGGGAATCGAAATCCTATTCAGATACAAATTAATTAAACCTAGAATCCTACAAGAACTCTAATTTAATTAATTTATCAAATAGAATTAGGAATTTAATCATTAACCGAACTCTGCATGTTTTAGGAAACGTGCACGAACACAAACACTTGCACACACACGCACGGCTGCCACGATGGGCCCCATGCGTGCGCGCGAGCAGCAGCCCACGCAGCGCCCGCGCGCGCTGCGCGCTGCGCGTGCTGTGCGCGCTGTGCGCGCTGCGCAGCCTGCTGGGCCTGGCCTTGCGCTGGGCCTGGCGTGGCTGTTTGTGCGGCGCGCTTGGCTTGCTGGGCGATGGCCTGGCTTCGTGCTGGGCCTCGTCCGGCAGGCCTCGTCCGATGCTTATTCGTACGATGCGCTTCCGATTAAATTTTCCGATTCCGGAATTCATTTCCGATACGAACAATATTTAATATTTCCGATTCCGGAATTAATTTCCGTTTCGAACAAATATTTAATATTTCCGTTTCCGGAATTATTTTCCGATTCCGGTAATATTTCCGATTCTGACAATATTTCCGTTTCCGGCAATATTTCCGATTCTGGCAATATTTCCATTTCCGATAATATTTTCCGATACGTACCATGTTTCCGTTTCCGGCAACATCTACGACTTGGATAATATTTATATTTCCGATACGATCCATATTTCCGTTTCCGGCAATATCATCGTTTCCGGAGTATTCATTTCTTGCCTGTGACGATCTTAGCTCCCACTGAAACCAAGATCCGTCGGTTCCGAATATTCATAGATGGAGTATTTAATGCCATTAAATACTTGATCCGTTTACGTACTATTTGTGTGACCCTACGGGTTCAGTCAAGAGTAAGCTGTGGATTAATATCATTAATTCCACTTGAACTGAAGCGGCCTCTAGCTAGGCATTCAGCTCACTTGATCTCACTGAATTATTAACTTGTTAATTAATACTGAACCGCATTTATTAGACTTAACATAGAATGCATACTTGGACCAAGGGCATTATTTCCTTCAGAATCAACAATAGCCTTTTGGGATTCCATGCGAAGGTTGGCTAACCAAGGGTTGTACTATTATTAGACATCTAATTTATCCCCATTTTCAACTTCTTGGGTACTTAAAAGTTTTGACTCACCATTCCAAGTAAAAGATTGAATTAGAAAACATCATTAATTAGTTTTGAACGTCATTTTTATGATTTATGGGATGGGCCGTCGATGAATTTTTTATGAGCTTTTAAAGTAACTACTCCATTTGTTTCTTTTTGTTCTTTACGTTTGAACTTTTACACGTTTATAATAATAATAATAATAATAATAATAATAATAATAATAATAATAATAAGTAGTAGTAGTAGTAGTAGTAGTAGAAATAACGATATAGAATTAACAATGAAAATTAAAATAATTAGACTATAATTTTATTAAAACAAAGAAAAAGAAATAAATTAAGAAAATAAGACTTTTTTTTATCAGTAAGATTTTTTTTTAAAAGGCTTCACGAGCCAACAAAACCTGGATATACAACACTACAAAGAGACAAAACGGCCAAAACAATCCCTCAAAGGGCTAGACTTGGCACCATACTCACAACCTAGAAGTCTTAACAGAATTAAAGGAAGCAGTAGCTCGTACATAACCGAGACTTACCTCTAGAGAACAGAGAGCTACAAAGAGCTACAAACACCTACTCAATTACAAAGATTAAAACCATGTTTTATCTATGCTTGTAACGTTATGAGGGATAAGTTGAGTAACCCTTAGTTTAACTTCCTTCTTAATTAGAGTTACTAATATAACCTTTCAGGTATGATGATCTTCCTTTCCTAAATTGCACTAGTCCTTTGCATCCAGACGTTGTAGGTAGTAGCTGCCAAGGCACAAAATATAACCTTCCTTTTAAAATTGCCCTTCACATTCTTTAGCAACCATTCCTGACATCTTATAAGCATGTAGTCCCTACAGGGAACACCAAGCCAAACTCTACTGCTGTATTGACAAGAAGAAAATAAGACTGAAAACTAATAAATATCGATAATTACACTAAACTAAGCTATAAATACTCAAAATAACAAATTAAGGAAAATAAGACTAAAAATGCTAAAAATAGAATAAAACGACTTGAAAAATGCCTAAATCACTACCCTATGAGAGACATAAATATCACTCATCAGAATACTCCAATACCTGGGTGTAAAATGTTTGTGTTGGTTACTAAGCTGGAGAAAGTGAAGGGTGTACTAAAGGAGCTTACTAGAAATGGATTTACATATATTCAAGCTGCAGATTTAAAAGCTCATCCTAGCTGCTCAGGAAGCTCGATCTGCATCTTCATCCTTCTGATCATGAGCTAGCTGACTCAGAAGTGAATGCTATTCAGAATTATAAAGTACATCATCAAACGTATTTGGAATTTTTGAAGCAGAAAGCTAAACTTGACTGGATCAAGGCTGGTGATGAAAATGCATCTTATTTCATCAAAGTATCAAGAGCAGAAATACTCAAAATTAGGTGTATAGTATCCATAACATGGATGGAATTTGGAGGGATAAGCTATAGATGTGCCAGATGCTTTCCTGGATTATTATACTTCTTTACTGGGTGTGGCTCAGCCTCATAGAAGTCCTGTCTTACAGCATATTATTCAGGCTAACCCTCTTGTTAATGATCAACATAGAGCAATCTTAAATGCTCCCTATACTAGGAAGGAAGTAAAGCAAGCTCTTTTTTCCATCCCTGGTGTTAAGGCACCAGGTCCTGATGGATTTGGACCCTTTTTCTATAAGGATGCATATATGGCATATAGTGGGAGAGGAGGTTATTGATGATGTGTTAGATGTCCTGCAACATGGAAAACTGTTGAAGGAGCTCAATCACTGTAATCACCTTGATACCTAAAACAAAATGCCCTAAGAATGTTAGTGAGTTCAGGCCCATTTCTTGTTGTATTACATTATATAAATTATATAAATGTATTACTAAGGTCCTGTGTGGAGATTGAGACAAATTCTCCATGAGTTGATTCTGGAGAATCAAGGTGATTTTATTCATGGCATATATATTGTGCATAATATTATGGTTGTAAAAGACTTAATAAAGCATTATGGTGGGAAGAATGTTAAGCCTAGCTATCTGATGAAGATTGATCTCCAGAAGGCCTATGATACAGTTGGTTGGCATTTTTTGCATGAAATGCTAGAGCAATTAGGATTTCCTATTCACTTTATAAAGTTAGTTATGGAGTGTGTTACCATTCATGTGTTTTCTCTGATGATCAATGGCACTATGCATGGATTTTTTAAGTGACAGAGAGGCTTGAGGCCAGGGGATCCCATATCTCCTCTCCTATTTGTGATCTGCATGGAATACTTGTCAAGAATATTACAAAAAATGAGTCACCTCACTCAATTCCAGTTAGCCAAGGTGTAAGGATATCAGGCTTACTCATCTATGTTTTGCTGATGATCCGATCCTTTGTTGTAAAGGTGATTATCCATCCATTTATCTACTTCTGCAAGCTTTTAAATTGTTCTCCACTTCTTCTGGCTTGGCTGCTAATACTCAGAAAGCTTCCATTTACTGTCATGGAATGTCCGAGTCTAATGTGAACAAAGTGGTTTCTGCTTCTGGTTTCACTAAAAGTACTTTACCCTTTAAGTATCTGGGTACCCATTTATTCCAGAAAGATTTATGTAGCTCAATGTAGTATATATGTTGGTTGATAAGATGACTGCTAGAATTAAAGTGTGGAATTCTAGGATTATCTCTTATACAGCTAGGATGCATCTTATTAATTAAACGGTTTTTTCATGAAATGCCCCCGAGGTTTCACGAAATTCACCAAATACCCCTGCGCGTTTCAAAATACATAATATACCCCAATTTTTTTCGTATTGTTCACCAAATACCCCTATTTTGACTTTCCGTTAGTCCTCCGTTAAGTCATGTTTATAATTCACCAAATGCACATGTTTATAAACTTTTTGCACAATATACACCTATTTGTAAACTTGTTTGCACCAAATACCCAAACTGCTTTTAAACTGCATAATTTAAATCTAACGGCTAATTTGCAGTTCTAAATTTCCTAGCAATGAAGTAGAGCAGTTTGTAACAAATTTCCAGCAATAAACAGGGATTATATTCCATAAAAAGCTGATTAATTTGCATAGTAGCTTTACAAATACTCTGAATAATAATACCCTTGCAATGAACATTTACAATCACTCTTGTACTACAAGGCATTGCCCTGCTTACATAAGATATGATCTTCGTGGGCTTCATCACAATAAAAATAATCATTCTTACAAATTTAGTGTTCTCGTTGAACCAACTGTGTATGCTATCAGTAATTTTGTGTTTACACTTTACATCAAAATCTAAAAATGCATGAAAAATGTCAGTTTCTTAGCTTGCCTTAGGCCCAAGAGACAAAGAGCAGCAAATTGAACTGGTGTGACATGAGCTTGTGGAGACAGCAGTTGGTTGGCACCAAGAAGTTCATTAGCAGCACCAAGATCAGATGGCCATAATAAAATGACAAAACCAGAGATCATCAGATTGGGTGCTGCCCTGCCAACTGCAAACAATATCTTGGAACTCAGATACAATGGCAAACCAATGACTATTAAAGAGAATAGGCAAGAAGCTTTTGAGACATGATTTTGGAGGTACCAACCCCAACACTTAATCAAACAGACAAGATTCTCCTTAGATATACTTGAAAGCAAAATACACAATAGGTGAAAATTCGAGGTTGAGCAGAATTCTGTTTGGGCCATAACTAAATGTTTTTATCACAAACCATGATATCTTATCATCATTCTCAGGAGTGTTTAACTTTAAAGTAGGACCCTTAATGGTAATGCTCACCGTAGTCATCATTTATCAAAGGTTTATCAAAAGTTTAAGACCTTCAATACTCATGAAGTCATGAAGCATATACAATCATACACATTTACACCATTCACCTGTTTCACAACAATTATTATCTCTCTAATTTCACAAAGGCCCGCTTTGTTCAAGTGAAACTTTTTTCCAAATTAACCAAGACTACAATCATAATGCACCACAATCAAAATCTATCATGCCAGATGCCATCAAATTCCAAAAATTAAATTTCACAAATTCCACAAATTTTACATAATAAACAGGAGGGGGGTTGTAGGTAACCTGGACTTGTGATTTTCCAAATTGATTAGAGTTGAACACGAGATTAGGTTTTCCGTGATCGTCAACCCAATCTTCGCAAGCTTGCCAATCGTCCATTAAACAAGCTTCCTCGCTGAAAGCATTCGGGTCAGGGTCCATATATTACGGGTCAATCACAAAAATTGGGTACACAAAATTCGATTCTGTAGCAGCTTGTTCAAGAGTCGGGTTACCGTGGATTCAGAATCCCTTTCGGAACCACATTAGAGAAGAATTGGATGAAGCCGCCATTTTTGTGATAATTGAAGAAGTTTTAGCGTCTGGAGTTTGGTAGGGAGAAGGAGGTGGTTCGAGGAGAGAGAATTGAGAAGGCGCCGTCGTCTTCTCCTTCCTTAGCTGCCGCCGCGCCGTCTTCTCCTTCCTTCCTCGATCTCCTCTCGCCGCCAGCCTTCAACCTTCGTCGGCGGCAATGGTGGATTCTTCGGACTCCCTACCACCTGCACTACCAAATCACCGGAAGAAGAGACTTGTATTTCTGGGTAATTTGAGGTGAATCAATGGCTATTGATGAATTGGGGGTGAGATTGAAGATGGGTAAGAAAGAACAGAGGAGATGAGAGGAGAGAGAAGAAAAGAGTTTTTTTTTTTAAAGTTAAAATGTAGAATATAGGTAAATAAGGGTATAAACGTAAATAAATACTAACGGAGCACTAACGGCCGTTAAATCCAAGGGTATTTGATGCACTTTATGTTTACATAGGGGTATATTATGTATTTTGAAACGCGCAGGGGTATTTGGTGAATTTCGTGAAACCTCGGGGGCATTTCATGAAAAAACCGTTAATTAAATTTTTCCTTCTCAGTCTACACATGTATTGGTCCCAAATTTACATTCTCCCTAAGAGTGTTCTACAAGATATTTTTAAGATCTGCAAAGCTTTCTTATGGAGTGGGCAAGCCTATAGTTCTAAACCAAGTAATATTTCTCGGGAGCAGCTTTGTTGTGATAAACAGTTTGGAGGGCTAGGTTTCAGAGATGTAGTATTGTGGAATACAACAATATGTGCATATATGTTTGGGATGCGGCCACCAAACAAGACAATGTGTGGATCAAGTTGGTGGGAATACCAACCTGTAGCTTCAACAAGTTGGTACTGGAATAAAGTTTGTGAAACAAAAGAGCAACTCAAGCAAGTGTTTACTTACACTGATTTGTGTGCCATGCCTAAGTATTCCGTTAAGATGGTGTATACTAAGCTAGCTAGTATCAGACCCTTGGTGCATCGGGATAAGATTGTGTGGAATAGGCTCTGTATGCCAAAACATAGATTCATTTGTTGGCTTGCAGTACTCCAGTTTAGGTTGCAAACAACTGCAAAGTTAGCTAGAATTGGTGTAAGCATTTCTGACTGTTTGTTGTGTGGTCAGGATGCTGAAGAGCATGATCACATGTTATTCAGATACCCTTACAATAATAGATGCCTTGCAGAGCTGAAGCTGTGGTCGGGAATTCACAGTCCTAACACCACACTACAGAGAATTACCAGGAGTATTACTCATGGTAGGGGGTCTAGCTTGGTTCAGAAGGAATGTCCTGTATGCAGTGGTGGCTGCCTTGGTTTACATAATTGGAGTAGTAGGAATTGTAGTTTCTGGGATAAGGCATTTCCAACAGTTGAGCATGTAATGAATACTTTGAAACGAGCCGTAAGGAGTAGAGTAATGGTAGTTATGCTTAAAAATGTAAGTAGACAAGATAGTATATATGTGTTTTTTGGCTCTTTAAGATGCCTTTGTTTTTTTTTTAGGTTGCTTGCTCTTGGTTGAAATGGTCCAACCTAGTTGGTTTGTTTCTCCTTGAGTTTTTTTTTTGTACGCAAGTAAGAATAATATTAAACCACCAACAAACATACAACCTAACCAACTCAAGAGAGACGAACCAACTAATGTCCCCCCTCAACAAGAGCTAGAACAACACACTACAGCTGAGGGACACACCCTTACAAAGCTACAAACCATATATATATAGTCTTTCCTACTAACTTTCTTAGACATAACAACCAAAATTCTACTCCTCACAATCTTCTTTAAGCTAGCTATTACATTATGAGAAGTATGAACTGACTGATTCTAGTGGTTGTTGTTCCTGCTTCTCCAAATCAGATAAACCAGAGCTGCAACTCCAGCATAATACACCATCCTTCTGAACTTAGTGCATCTCCTGTGGCTGATACTACTAACAATGTTCAGCCGAATCCCAAGCCAACTTTTAAGCTCCAACAGAGTTTCTCAGCTCCTTGAGTTGACTTTAGGTTGTAATTGGTTGAAATAAACTTATTTGCCTAGCAAAAAAAAAAAAAAAAAGATTTGTATACTACGGATTTAAAGAAAATAAATAGTTTTTACAATCGCAGTAATTACTATTCTACATTATAATATGATATACTTGGATCAAGGTATGTTGCATTCTTGTTTATAAAATCTGATTTATAAGGTAGTTTTTTTTATAAATTTGCCAAAAATATTTTAAAAAGTCATAATCAAGTAACAACATCATCATCATCATCATTAAATAATATTACAAAGCCGATCACTAGTTGAATAGCTAGCTAGCTTAGTGATATAATTAAGACACAACTTAGTTATGTACTTCGTAGGTAAATTAATTAAAAGGGTTTTTTTTTTAATGGGAAAGAAATATTATTAATAATTAATTATACAGTATCTACATACAATAGTAAAATATATATGTGTATCATATATTTAGATAAAATACATAACTATTACAATCCTAACCATTACTATTCCGCGTTATAACAGGATGTACTTAGAGCAAGATACATGAATATATGGTTGCATTTTTGTTTAGTAAGGAAGCTCTCCAATGTAATTACCCGGAGGATCATAGTTACAAGTGACGAACGCCCCACCATTTTGGCAAACAACTCTCGCACAACCCAAACGCACGGATTCTCTCCACACAACTTGAGTATAATGCAAGCACTCTCCATTTATGCAACTATTTGAACGATGATCATAACTTGATTTCTCACTAATCCACAACTTCACAGCTTCAACACCACTTAGCGCGGCGCCATAAGACCCGTAACCTTCTGCTATGTTCTCGCCGTAAGTTGAATCTGATGAGTGCACCAATTGGCAGTCTACCCTTTGGTTGGCGTATTGTTGTGCGTAGGCTGCTACGGTGGTGCTCCATGCTAAGGGGCCCACCCCTACCGCTGCTCGGGCGGCGTTGTGTGCCGCCACGTAGTCCTTAGGGGAGTTTTGTGCTTGGCAGTGAACAAGAAATAAGGTTATTATTAGTAGTACTAGGGCAAATGCAATATTGGGAAGTGAGGATTTCATAATGAACAAGATTGTAATTTGCTTAATTATTAGGAAATAATTACTAGATGGAGGGAAGTGTTTGTTTGAGATATGATTCGGAATGTTGGTTGGGGGTTGTATTTATAGATGGGGAAAGGGAATGCCAATAAAGAAGCAACGATGACTTAGATGTACAATTAGTATTTTAACGATCAATAAATTAAACTACTCCCTCCGTCCCGGAATACTTGATCTGTTTTCCTTATCGGACCGGCCTTTAATACTTGACCTGTTTCTAAAAATGGAAATATTCTAACAATATTATATTATTTCTCACTCCACCCCTATTAACCCACCTACCCCTACTCCATACAAAAAATAATTAAAAATTCAACCCCTACTTCTCCAACCCCACCCCTTTACACATTTCCCACTAACTACATTAAAATAATACCCCACTATCAACTACTACCTCCGTTTCAAAAAGATCTTTACAGTTACTATTTGCACGAATTCCAATGCAATATTTAACTACTTATATATCCTATTTCGTATGTGAAAAAAATATAAAAATTTGATATTATGAAAATACATACCAAAACCAATCTAACAAAATTTTACATGTAACGTTTTGATGTATATAATAGTGAGAATTTACGGTCAAAGTTTTTATACTTTGGACACATTTTCCAAAGCGTAAAAAACTTTCAGAAACAGAGGTAGTACTACCTATTAAATTAAATAAGTCAATTTAAGTCCCTTAAACTATGTGCCGGTCAAACCGGGTCGAGTATTCCGGGACGGATGGAGTATGTAAATATTTTCGATGATTGATTTTCTATGAGACTGTCTTATGTATACGACGGTCGATATCAACATTATTATCATGATAAAATATAATTATTAGAAATAAAAACTATACTCTCTCCGTTATTGAATGTTAATCTCTCTTGGAATTTAACACAATCCAACATAAGTACACTTGTTACATTAATTTCAATGGAATCTAACCCATTTGGGTCAGAAGAGGGAAATAATTAAGGGATATAATGGGGAAAAGGTCTACTTGAGAGTAAACAAGTGGGTCATTTGATATTTAGAAGAGTATAATGGTATAAATGTTGAACAAATAAGGAAAGATTATAAAAGGACTAACAAATAGAAACAACTCCATACAGACAGAGGAATAACATTTAAGAAGGGAGTAACTATTTCTATTTGATTAAAAATATAATTAATAAAATATAACTATTTGATTAAAAAGTACAACTATTTGGTAATAAGTTGGTCTTATACATAAGACCGCCTGATATAAAATTTTGAATTGGAAGTTATTCTTTGACTTGAAACAAGATATGAAAAAATCATACGAAAAAGTAATAAAAAACAATTATTTTGACCTAATAATGACCCGGAAATTTATCAACACTGAACCCGGACAATTCAAATAAGCATGATCAACCATCTTGACGTGTGTATATTTTTTTTACATGTTATTTTTCCGCGCCTTGAAAACAGAAGAGTAGAAAACAAAACAAAGAACTTGATAATATCCAATATGCATGAATGATATTGGATCATTTTAGAAGCGAGATTAGTCAAACAAAGCTTACAAGTCACATGCCTAATAGGACTATAGAGTATAATTTTCTTTTAAAAAATTACAAGTATGCATTTGTTTATATTTAACCTTGTTGATCGAAGAAAATTTGTCATATTTTTTATAGTGCAAATGAAGTATAAAGGCGATACAAATAATAAATATGAAGCTGAGGTATGTAGAGTCAAATCTATTATCATCTATTGTACATTAGTACACAAACGGTCCTTATAGAAATTATGTTCATGTCTTTGTTTAATTTGATTGGTATACAGCAAGAATATATCACTGCAATAATTTATATCTTTAATGACAACCTAATTAATTACGACGGGTCAAAAATCCCGTCGCAAAAGGGTTAACAACCAAACAAAAAAGGAACAACCGCCGCAAATGTCTTTTATGACGGGTTAACGATGGGATTTTTCATTTACGACGCCCCTTTTACGACGGGTTGGCGACAAAAAATCCCTTTATTAATCAACGATTATTGGCCTTTAACGACGGGATTTTCCGTCGTTAATGGTACAATTTCTTGTAGTGTATTACTCGTAGTGTATTTTTTGAAAAGTTAATATCTTTTGTAAAGGTAGCACGTATATATGATGGTAGCAATTTCAAGATCTGCATTCTGGAGATGGATTTTCTCAAGTAATACTGTAATCAATTAGTACTTAATTTAAGGAACATGCGTAATTAGCAAGTGCGTGACGGAATATAATCAGACTTTTTTTCCATGCTCACGAGTATTCAGTTATCACAAGCTAACTGGCTAACTATATATCAGGAGTATTATATTATTTCTTGTTCACTGATGCATGCCAAGCGCTATAGCTCCATAATTTATACTCCATTTGTTCTCGAATATTAGTCTTATTTGAAATCTTGACACTATTCACAATCGAAGATACTCTTCTAATTTCTTTCCAATACGTATTTTAAAACATATTCATGTGAGATTTTATTTTGTTCGTCTTAATGTGTAGTTTATATTTTTTAAAATATCAAACTGAATACACGAGTATTCAATATCATACTTTTATATTTTTTAACATACGTATTTGAAGATATTTACGTTTAAATATTGAGTTGAAACGAGTTGAAAAGTCAAAACAAGACTAATATTTAAGAACGGAAGCGGCTTGGTTATTGTTATAAGTCAAGCCGAATGTACCAGTAATGAGCATCTCCGCATATACCTTACGGTCGCACCATGCAATAGTGATCAATTATTCAATGGAGCAAACTAATTAACATAAGTGATTCATGTATCAAAATTTCAAAACAAACAAACTAAGCAACTAATTAATACTAAACAAGTAGTAGTAGACCTAGCTAGTAGTAAAAGCAGTCATTTACGTGATATGTTGTTCATAACCTTTACCTTTTTTTGATGCAAAATGATTCGTTGTATTGGATGCGTTTGACCTTATCAAACATATAACCGTAACTAAGTACTACTTCATATTATTGTTAATAATGTTTACTTTTAGTAAACTATTCGAAGCAAATATGACTATATCATTCCTCTCTGCGCAATTTAGCCTTCAACTCCGGGGTTGGCGTAGAAATAAGTTCACATTTGAAGTCATCCGTGACTCAGGAATTTCAAGAAGAAAGTACTAAATATAATTCACATGTGGGCGCCTGGCCGGTGACGGATCCAGAACATTATATTAGTGGGTGTAAAATATCTTGTGATAATTGAATAGGTGCAAATCGTCATTTTTTATACTTTCTCCGATTTTTTTTAAATTGCACCATTTTGACTTTGGCACTATTCATATACTTCGTCTGTTCTTGTGTTAGTTTATTTTGAAATCTAAGACAAACCTACAAAAATACAATTGTCACATGAATTTCAATAGAATATATATAACTCGTGTGGGTAAGAGAAAGAAATAATTAAAGGGTTTAATGGGGATAAAAGTTTACATGAGAGTAAACATATGGACCATTTGGATATGTATAAGGGTATAAAGGGGATAAATGTTGGACAAATAAGGAAAGATTCCAAAATAAACTACTAAAAAAGAACAACGCAATAACGATTCATAACTAATATTCAAGAACGGAGTGAATACTTTTACTTGAATTTTTATATCAACACATAATAATCATATGTTTTTATGTAAAATAGTGTTAGATTAGTCATAAATCACAATACATGTTTCATAATATCAACTTTTTATAACTTGTACAAATATAAAATTAGAGATATATAATGGTCAAATTAATGATGGACAAGTGATGCAATTAAATAAACGGTTTTTTCATGAAATGCCTCCGAGGTTTGGCGAAATGCACCAAATACACCGCTCTTTCGAATCACATATTATACCCCTAATTTTCCGTACTATTCATGAGATGCACTTGGAATAAACGGACAATAGTCCACCGTTAGCTGCGTTTTACCTTTTTGCCCTTAATTTGGGTTTGGTGCGATTTACCTGTAATTCCTTGACAAAAAAAAAATCTCATCTTCTTCTCTTTCTCTCAACTCTCCCATGTTCTTCCTCATGCTTGAATTCTACTCGAAACTTACAAAATCTGGGTAGATCCTCATTCTTCAATTCTTGTGAAATTTGCTACGCATTGTAAAGGCAAGTTCGTGGGTGTGATTTTGATTAATTCGCGACAAAATGGGGGAAAACTGAGGCGATTTACAGCGCGAGTTAGAGTCGAAGAGGAAGATCCAATTTTGAAGTTGGATAATCTACTTGGAGGTAATAATCTCTTCTTCGCTGTTTTTTTTTGCTTGTAAAGTTCAGTTTTTTTGCGAAATTGATTAGGGTTAGGGTTTTGTGAAATTGTCAGTTAATTTTTGATATTGCGAAAATTTGTTGTGATTAATTGATTGGTTAGTGGTTGTTTTTCCTGGAATTGTATTGTTTATTGATGAACTTGATTATTGGATGTGGTTATTGGTGAATTGTGGTTGTTGAAATGAAAATTCATGTTTTTTTCTTAAACTTTCCCTTTAGGATGACTGCTATTTGGTTGTTATTGCATTATGGATCACATAGCGTTGATGTGAGAGTTGCAGACATGGATAAGTGTGAGGGGGTCGAAAAAACACGACGGGACGCCTCTAAAAGGGTATACGGCCCGCACAACTTTCCCCTTTGGATGTGGCAAGCATATTTAGTAAATAGAAACTAACTATGGGCGTTAGCCTCTTTTTACTAGTATGTAGGAGTCGCCATTCAGTTTAAAAAAACTGACAAAACCCGGTTATCGTGATATGTCTGGAGTTCAAACATATTTAACTCACAACGGCCATAGGTTCCCTTGTGATCCCTGATGTGGAGATCGCTCAACGTACATCCAGCGGAGCAGAGATTGAGAATTCGGGGGGACGTTTACTAATACGGGGGTGCCCAGCATTAGCCCACGCGGCGGTCCATACTAGTTCAATGCGACGACGACGGGACATACGTACGTAATGCTACATTACTACTCTGAATTGATTTTAATACACATATATTTACTAAACAGATGTCAAAATAGTGATCGAGGTTAATTCAAGGTGCTTAGCAATAAACCGGTTTGTCTAAGAATTATCTGATTTAGGCATGAGTAATATAGAAGATTAAAGTGAACAGATTTATATGGTGATGAAAGCTATAAAATATAGATTCAGGTTACAGTATAGCGTAGGCTATATTGCTGTTCTCAGGAACACCTACCACTTGACATACCTAGATTTCCGTTTGGCCTTCGAACTTTCCGATGACTGACTGACTACGGAACAAGATTCTTCTAGAGTTTTTGTATGTTTAGGCTTAAGGATTGGGTTAAGACTTCGGCAATATTCAGACTAATTTAGGTGGTCGTGCGGGCAGGGTCTGCTTAACAGAGTGTTAATGCGGCAGACACACGAATGCGGGACAAAGAGAAGCTTCGGTCAATACTCAAGCTTAGGGTTTTAGGCTAGGAATGTGTGTTATTTTCCGGAATTTAGAGGCCCTATTTATAGTAAAACATTCCAGAATAAGATAGAATTGAGAAATGAGAGTTTTCTGCTGAGATGTGTGCAACGATTGAAATTTCCAGCGCTTGGATCAGAAGTGCTGTTATTTTCTAGCGCTTCACATGTCAGCGCCATATGTGTTTATCATATAGCTGGATTAAAACTCCTGTTAGGCTAAGATGTTGGAGTTTTATAGCTCTCTCTTATGATGCCAGATGTGTTCTAATCAATTTCGTACTCCTCTCTTTTCACTCTTATTAGGCGCTAATATCTTTATTATCCCAAGAAAAGTCCTAAGGAAATAATTGTTGTTTATAGGAGCTTCTTATGGGATGGTAAACCCATAATCTCTATAGGACCCGTATGGTTTCTACTGAAAAGCTACTTGCAAGCCCAAATGCAATGGCGGTCTTGGATTTAAGGACTGTTACATGGGAATATTGCGCATGTTGGGTAGTACATTTGGAATATAGCAAGTAAAACTGATAGCATGTGGTTTGTATCTCATGTCTATCTTCAAGGGAAGGATTGGTGGTCGTACAAACCCCCAAAGGCAGCAAGCTGAACTTGGAAACAAATCTATGAGGTTAAAGACAAACTTAAGGCCGGATACACAAGGGATATTTGGTCTGCTAAAGCATCAAAAGATCACTATATAAGCAGTGGATGCACTGGTTAATTACCACAAAATCAAAACAAAATGAATTGGCAAAAATGGGTTTGGAATAGGCTCTACGTCCCTAAACACAACTTCATATGTTGTTGGTTGGCTATGTCTAAGAGATGAAGAACCAATGATAGACTATATACTTACAAGATTTGTGAAGATGACATGTGCCCTTTCTGTGGGCAATATTGTGAGACCGTTGACCATCTCTTTTTGTCTTGTGATTTTAGCTTATTATATTTGGCTAGACATTGGATAATTATTGGATGCAGTGTCATCCAAATTTACATATGGCTTGACAAAGATCAAGGGAACAAATTCAAAAAAGGGGCGCAGGTTGCCACCATTACAACTTAAAAATTAACAAATTTGGCTGCAAAAAAAAATAAAAAAAAAAATTGCCGCCTAGAATCTCCAGGTACAACATCCATACTTGGTTGTTCAAAAAAAACTGATGTTTTGTGTAGAGTTAAACAACTAGCTTGTCCGTATGAAAGTACCAAACAGCGATAGAGTATGGTTGGCTAACCTATAATGGTGTAAATAGATTGTTGTAGTTTTCTTTTATTACTTTTGTGCGGAGATGCACTCTTCGAAGTGGAGGGATAACGTAGTGGTTGTGATTTATTCCATAGTTATGTTTTGATCCTTAAGGCTTGAGGCAACCCTTCTTAGAAGGTGGGTCTCTTCCTAAAGGATGGTGCATCTGTTCGTTTCAATCTGCTTTTTAAATGGACATTATGCAATATATTTTAACTCTTGATTAAACAAAAAAAAAATAGAGGAGAGATAAATGAAGAGAAGATAGAGGCCAAGAAATAAATGACTTCATCAAAACATTTTTTGGTATGTTTTGGAAAACCAAATGTTGGTGCTACCTTTGTTGAGAAAGAAATATTATAAAATTGTATTGAGAATCAACTACTTGGATGTTATTAAACATAATCTAAGAAATGAAAATTTCAGCATAAAGAGTGTAATAAAAATTTTAAATGTAGCATATTGCTTTGAAAAACAAAGATTAGAGACATGAATCACAGGATCCAGAGTTTTTAGCATGGTTGTAATTAAGAAAGTTGGACACACATGTTTTCATTTTACTCCCCAGACATTAGTTGCCCAAATCCTTCCTAGAAGGTGGTAAGCTACTTTTCACATTAATGTTATCTATTGGAAATCCTTTTGTACTCTTTTGGAGAACATTACATAACAGAAACCCGAATTTCTAATACACAAGCCTAAACTAATTAACCGCGCAATTGAGCTTAACTTCCTTAATTCCCTAACTAGAAATCTCTTGGATCAACAAACACATTCCCCAAATCACCAGATAATGCAATTGTTCTCTCTTCGTTATTAACACCGAGATTTTCAGTCACGTTCTTCAAATACCAAACGTCTTTGATGCATAACATGGAAGATTCAAGAGGAATATGGTTTTTAAGGGGATCAGAATCACCTATCTCAGTTATCACTAGCTTACAGTTTTCATCTTCACCAAACTTAGCTGCAAAATTCCATGATGCCTTCATAAGGTCCCTTACCTTCTTTCCCTCTCCGAACAATCCATACATGAAAAGAAACCCGGAAGGTTTTTGGAGCGAGCCACAGCAAACCTCACGGCTATTCCATAAGCTGAAAACGATCCAGGAGCTCAGTTTTGTGGTATCTGTGTTTCGATCCTTGATATGCACATCTTCCGAACCATCATCATTGAAATAACATACCCATGTCCCGAGGCTTGGATTTCCTCTCAAGATTGTTTCAACATCAACTGGATAAAAGTTTTTGCACTTGAGTTGACTTTTATAGAAGGAAAAAGCTTGGTTGACCGATAACTTCTCTGTATGTATATTCTCACTGAATTGCATGATATGTTTTTCAATAGGAAGAACATATATATGCAAAGAACTCCATAATGTATAATCACATTTGAGGGTAAACATGTTTTTAGAGGCAACATTGTCCTCTTCGGTAACTATATACACATACTCTGCACCATTTTTTGTAAGCCATTCTTCAATTGCTTTCATCAGACTCAGTCCAATTCCCATCTGCCTGTAACAAGTTTAAACACAGGAAAAGAGGTTAACTTGTCTGAAACTTCTTACAGCCTAATTTAGCATGAACCTAGAGCAGTGTATATGTTATGGAAGCATAAGCATATTTTGTGCACTCACTGTGGAAAAGTAGTTGAGGACTATTTATTCCTACTAAAATAAAACAGAATTGTGCTTTTTCACAGAGTCAAGCTTATCCACAAAATATGCAATATAACCAACAATAAAACTTGTTCAACAGCATAGACAGTGATGGTACTAAAATTATCAATGATTAAAGTGAGACTGATAAAGAGAGCACTGCACCGGTGTCTTGGAGAGACTCGAAGACCCAATATATATCCCATCTTCATATCTGATCTCCTGAGACCAAATCCCATTTCTTTTGTGCACCCTCGAACTACTCCTACAAGCTCCCCGTGCTCTGCCACCTCCGCCACCTGTAGAAGAATATAAAGCACATTTATTAGATAAGTCATCTATATACTTAGTCAAGTATTCGGAAAAAATGATCTTCCTCTGGAGGAAAATTTGATTTCCACTTATGAAGCAAGGAAAAGATTATAAGGCAAGCAGAAAAACAGTAGCATGCAACTAAAATTTTTTGGGCCACTTAACAAAGTTTCTACTAATAACCAAACAATGATCACAGTCTGCAATGTACTGTATAACACCAACTGAATTTGCATAAGGGAGCCCCCTTATCCCAACCTGTTAGGAAGGTGACATTGGAAATTCAACATAAGAACTATGCAGCTAAAAGAGAGAACATCTAGTTCAACTAGCTAACACATTTCATTCAGCCTCACATACCAACATCATATGAACAGGGTAGAATCTGATCCTACATAATGGGTCACCAATCATGTCACAGAATATGGAGTCATTATCATCAGAACCAACTGCACAGTTCTTTTCAAGCATCTCCACAGTTTCAAAATCAGTTTCTGCATTGAATTCCCTGATGATCAGAGCCTTGCTCATTGTGCTGCTGAAGAAGCCGGTTACAAGAATAAGGGAAGACAGATATAAAGTCTGTTACACCCGAAAGTTGGCCAGACAACTACACAAAATCAAATGTGCAGCTCTATTTATACAGGGAACTGCATTGATGTGTTACATAGGCGCGTTTCATTTTCCTTTGAGATTTCACTAGAGCACACATGTGCATGTATTTTATCTTTTGATTATCTGAGATGATTCAGTTATATAAGGTAATTCAATTATCTAAGGCTTCTACATTAAGTTGTTATCTAAGATGATTAAATTATCTAAGGCTAGCTTCTACATTTAAGTTGTTATCTAAGCTGATTGAAATATCTAAGGTTTCTACATTAGGTTGTTAATCTAAGGTGATTCAATTATATAAGGTTTCTACATTAGGTTGTTAATCTAAGGTGATTCAATTGTCTAAGGTTTCTGCATTAGGTTATTAATCTATGGTGATTCAATTATCTAAGGTTTCTACATTAGGTTGTTATCTAAGGTGATTCAAGTATCTACACTAGGTGATTCCATATCTAAGGTGATTCAAACATCTAAAAAGATTCAATTACTTAAGGTGATTTAATTATCTAAGGTTTCTAGACTTTCTCTACATTAGAATGAGCAACAGGTAGTCGGGTACAGGATAAGCTATTAGCATAAACATTTTTCAAACAGCTGCACAAACATAGTACGAGATCTTAATCAAATCAAAACGAACATAATACTCCAATAGAATATGTGTTCTAATCAAAGTGCCTGAATTAACACAGTGACACTTTTTTCTATAAAAGAGCTCACAGAGAAATTCTGTTATCAAGGATCGGCTTCAATAGTTAAAAGAACTCCGTAATGATTTACCTGCTATTTCTGCAGGTGACACTATGACAGAAAAGGACGGGGAAAACATGTGAAGGTGGTGTGATGTTGTCCAGCTTAAGTAGAATTATTTCCACTTGTATTAGAAGCACCAGATTTTAGCCACTTCCCTTTGCCTTATGGAAAATAGTCTATAAGTCTATGATTGCATTTTGTCATCCAGTTCACTCACAAGCCCACAAACTGCAGGAGTTATTTCCTTCCTGGTCATTTCCATGAAATGTCATCAATCAGACTGGAGTTTTTCAAGACCATTCCTCAAAAGAAGAAGCAGGAACCACAAATTTTGAGTTCTGCATACATTGACTGATTTGAGAGGTGGTCTAAGACATTCAGGAACACAATTGTCAAAAATAAGGTTTGAAAAACATGTGCCCCAGAGATCAACTGGGGTACATCATTGCTAAAGAATCTTGAGGATCCAATAACCTATTGTTCTAAATTTCATTAAAAGTTTACAGGGAAAAATTCTGAGAGTCTTTCACTCCTCATCTCATAATTTCACCAAGGAAGTCACATGGTAACACTGAATATAGTCTCCTCAAATGCAAGTTGCATTAACCTATTGACAACTAACAAATTAGTAAAAGTGGACAAGATTAACAGGTGCAGTTTGGGTATAGCTCTAATAGGCACACAGTGGCTTGTTCACTAGTTGATCACCAACAACTACTCAAACAGGGTTATCTATCAAGAGCTTAAGTTGAATAAGTTCTAGAGAAGCTTGACCATAAGCATCATAAACCCAGGAAGCACATAAATATCGCCCAAGTAATTAAACATCTGCAATTAACATCAGCGCAATTGCACTGTTGTGGGTGGTTTTGTATCTGTTTGTCACTACAAATGGCTTTTTAAGCTAGCTGATTTCATGAAAAGTTTTAACTAAAACACTGAGATACTATCTTTACGTAAATTTTCCATGTTGTAAGACTCTGTCATTCTTGTCCTCCACTACTTTTGTACAATATTACTTGAACTATTGGAAAAGGACCAATATGGATGTCGATGGAAGTGACGAGACAAAATTTTGGTCATCAACTTATTATTGGCTCGATATAATATGTCCAAATGCCACATCTTATTGCAGGGTACAAGGATTGGATGCTTTGGTTTAATGTGCCATGACAAAAAAATACGAGCATCATTGCAAAGAGTACACACATAGACTCATTATTTCTTCAGCTTTCTGTTATTGGATTGTAGCAAACTAATCAGTTTACTAGTCCATTATGGCATTATCCCTCTTGAAAATCTAGGCAGCACAAAAGATAAAGCTCGCTATGCTTTAATAACTCAACCACATGTCCTGATATCCACCATGTTTGTCCAGCTTAAATCAAATGCATCATGTAGTTCAAACCATCATCGAAAGAACTAACCAACGACAGATATATAGCACAATTACCGCGAAAAAGTTAATATGTAGCTTCTCACTACAAGAAATCCAGAAACATATATTGGACAACTCTTACCATCAAAAACACTAACCATTATCGAAAACACTAACCAACAACAAATGTGCAGCAGAATTATTGCGAAAAATGTAAAGAAACCAAAACCCATTTCATTTCCTTTGAAAAAGTATATGAACTTGTGTGGGTTTTCATTTTTTTTCATTTGGACATATCCACAAACATATAGTGGACAACCCTTACAACCCAAAAACTTTCTTCACAATTTTCAAAAAAAAAGTACTAGAACATGTGGTTTTCATTAGGACATTTTCACAAACACCTGGCATGCATATCCAAAAAAAACTACGGAGTAAAAAACAAGCAGACAAAGAAATCTCACTGAAAATCCTCCTCCTCTGGGCCATCTTAGACCTGGGCTTCGTCAAATGAACTGGGTCAAACACCTTTCTTCGCTTCACTCTTCTCCCTCTTCTGGGATAAACCTTCTCCATATTGGCGCTTCCATTATCATTATCTTCGTCGTCAATGAAATCTCGCCATTGAAGGGCATCAAGGTCAGCACTGACTTCATCCATTGAAAGACAATCATCACTGTTGGCAGAAATCTGGGTTTCGTTTAATGTTGAACGATTAGGATTCATAAACTCGTCAATTGCAGACAATGCTTCTAGAACTAAATCCTGCAAATAAATCAACTTTCAACATTTGATAATAAATCATCCAAACCAAAAAAAAACAGATTTTTGGGTTTGCACCTTTCGACGATTTAGACGACGTAGCTTGGTGAATCCATGAATCTCAATTATTTGATTGCATTTATCGAAGTTTAATTCAGAAGACATTACAGAACTTTTGACGAAGAAATCATAGTCCTCAAAACGAAGGGTTTTCAGCTTTGGCATTTGGTTTTCTTCTCTCGTTGTTGTGACGGATAATGGTTGGCGCCTAATTGCAATTTTACGGTTTTGTTTGTGGAAAATAGGAGCGGATGATCTTTATTCTATAAAATGAACTTCTGAGTAGATTGATGTCCGGGATAAGATTTTTAATATTTGAACTATTAAAAATATATTATTAATAAAGTAGAAATTAGTTCAATCAAAGAGCAATGTCACTACCAAAATATGATCCAAATCAATCAAAATTTAAACTTGGAACCATAATAAAGGAGCAAATCTCACCCAAAAAAAAATGTATCCAAAGGACCAAAAGCCCCCAAAATCTAAAATTAGTCAAAATTTAAATTTGAAACCATAAGTGATAGGTAGTTTTTGTTTCGTTTCTTTATACTCCCTCCATCCCATAATTATAGTTCCGTTTGACTAAAAATACGAATTTTAAGAAAAATGAAATATAGTACATGAAAAAGTGAAATAAAGTACAAATGATGATTGAGTTGCGTGGAAAAATGGAATAAAGTACAAGGGAAAGAGAATATAGTACATAAGAAGGTGGAATATAGTATATGTGTGGGTTTTCAATGCATTTTTAATTAATATAGTACATGAGAAAGTGATGACTTTAATAGCCAAAATTAGCAACAGGACTATAATTTTGGAACGCCCTATTTAAAAAGTAGGACTATAATTTTGGGACGGAGGAGTAGTTGCAACACTTTGCACGTACTATTCACATACTCTAGTTCGTTTATTTTTTATAACCTATATAAGTAAAAACATATAAATATAGGATCTTATTAGATTCGTCTTACTCCGTAATATATACTTTCCAAATTCCAAATACCAATTATTTTTTTATATAATTTTACTTATTGTTAATTAAAAATATCAATTATTCAAGTTATGCATTGACAAGCGTGAAAACAAAGTGTTGTAACTATACAGAATCGGATAAAGTATTATATACTCCCTCCGTATTTTTTTAAGAGATACACTTGGCCGGGCACGGGTATTAAGAAGAATAATTGAATGAAATAAAATAATAAATCAAGTGGGGTTGGATAGATATTTTAATAATTAAATATGTGAGGACCATGTCATTTTGGTGGGTGGAGGGTGGGGTGGGTTTATGAAATTATTTGTTTAATAGGATGGTGGGTGATAGGGTATATTAGATGTATTATTTAATTAGATGGTGGGGTTGATAAGTTATTAAAAATGGCAAGTGTATCTCTTAAATAAATACGGCCGAAAAAGGCAAGTGTATCCCTTAAATAAATACGGAGGGAGTATGAAGTGCGAAGTACGTAGTAGTCTGATCTAATCACTCATTTATTTGATTTATTAAGATGATTTGTGTCCAAACTGAACTTATGTAGACTCGTTTGAACTCCTTTCAACTTAAGGGCCTTACTTTATACGGAGTACTTCATATATAGTACCACAATAAAATCCTTAATCGTTTAATTTAAGTACACTCATTTAATTTATAAGGGACTAACTACTAAGGCCATGTTCTTTAGTATAGAACGAGTTTAAAGTGAAACAAGTTAAACTTACTAGATTTGAACAGAACTTAACTTAATTACTAGCTAATTTATAATAATAAATTGAACGGGGCTTATTTATAGTGTTAAATTGAATTGTAATGAACTTGATTCATTTATGATGTTGAATTTAATTCGGAAGTTGAGTCCTTTCATCAAATGGTATGTCAAATAAGTGGTCAATCATCGCAATAGAGAAGGGCCTAAAAGGTACAGTTGAACTCAACTTATTCATAATGTCAATTAAACTGAACTAAACTTGAATTCCGAAGAATAAAAAAGCCCAAAAGAGCGGGATCTAAAAAAGATGATTTTCAAATGTAGTATATGATATATCTATTATGCCTTTAATAATTTACTTACCTACTCTTTTAAGGTTTGTAATACACTTTTCTCGTGTTATAAACTATATATAGACAAGATTTGATCCTCTAACCTCTAGTTCAAAAGTTGAATGTCCAATTACAATACTAAAACTTATTTAATTTATGCACATTTTATCCAATAATATATCTAATTTGTAACGACCCAAATAATTTCATGAGGAATCAGGAGTCAGGACCAATTCAGCCCATAAAGAGTTCTCACGTTGTAACTCACTTACTGTTTACTCTTATTTCTAGAATAGTTTGAAAAGGTAAGTGAGTAAATTAACAATAGGTCAATTAGTAAAAAACAGATGATTAAAGTAAAAGTTAGTGGCGGTAGAAAGGTATGTGAGTGTAAGAAAATAAAATCACTTCAACATGCATGTAGAGTTGATGCATAGATATTTAAGACAGAGTAATGTAAACAGATATAGATCGGATCCATTATTGAAATACTGAAAAAATAATTAACATCATTCAAGCAAGGATAAAACCTAGCTTCGATGTGCAATTATGAGTGACCCGTAATTATGTAGTTATAATTAATTAGATGGAGTATGTCCATAAGACATGTCCAATAAGTTCTTGTGGTGATTAAACGGCTCCAAAGCTTGCTCCCACGGATGCGGAGTTGGTGCCTGGTTGGATGTTGGCATGAATAGCGGTCTTGGTAACCGGGTCAAGGTAATTCACTATATCGCCAGATGTATTCAGTTTAGTTAGGATCTGATTCCAATTCACATTTTTGAAATTCTCAGCTGCGCCACATGTCACATAAACCCTGTTGGGATTATTTGGGGTAGGAGCTTTGGGTGCAGACCAAGCCAAAAGCCATCCACAATTGAATCCTTGAACATTAGTGCCCAAATATATGACCGCACCCTTGGAGCCGTTTTTAGTATCCGCGTTATGGGTAAATTTGCCAAGAGCCGAGGAAGCAATGGTTGCGGGATAACTACCTGTTACTTGGCCAAACCAATTGTTAGATTTGGAAAACTTAACATTTGCACGTGTGGAGTTCGTCATGGAAACAGCCGCACTGTTTTGTTGTTGCTTGTTAGCAACGTCTTTCTCCATGTCATTCATTACAATTGCTTCTTGTGTTGAAGCCATCTTTCCTACTGCGTAACAAATAACAAACTAATTTAATTTATAAGTTTCGAGAGATATTTGAAATTTGATATATACAAATATCATTTACCAAGCTAGTAAACATAAATCATAAATAACAAATGTAACAACTCATGATATCACATAAATTAATTATTACCTTGATCGGATATCGGAATGTAGATTAAGGTAAATAAGCTAATTTGTGTGTTTCACTATACCAACTAGCTATCCATCCGTTATATATTTATATACAATTCTTACCTCACACCCCTACTAGTTTCTTTCAATACATATAATAGAATCAAATTCTATACTTTAGAAATTCGATCAATGTGATAATTTTGCATATATTCATCACTAAAAAAAAGTTAGGAAGTATGTGTTTTGCATATGTTCTATCTTATCTTTGGTTCATTTCTATTTTCCCTTTATTTGTATGGGTATCATATTCTTGGGTTATCCTACATTCCACAAGCAATGACGAATCCATAAAATGTGAATAGTAGATTACTACTTAAAAATTAATGAAAATTAAACATAAATTTAGTATTTTTCTAAAAAACAATTAATGAAAAAACTAAAATTAGATTTTTTTTTTTTTTGATAAGTGGGGACATGTGATCCCACTTTTTTTTTTTTTTTTTTTTATAAAGGTAAGAAAAAATGAGCTTAGGTTCCCCTTCGCACAAGGGTGAAACCTAAGTAGTCACTATTTACAATTTCTTCTAACTTGGGGCTAGAGTTCGGGGAAATACACATGGGATTACAAATAAGATGACCTACATTAGCAATCCAATCTGCTGCTCTATTTGCTTCTCGGTAGATATGTTTGATGTGTGTTGAGTCAAAATGCTGAAGTAGGGTCTTGTTGTCATGTATAAAGTTATGAAGTTTCCAAGGGGGCTTCCAAGTACCTTTTAGTGAGTTGATTACAAGAAGATTATCTCCTTCGATGTGAATGTCCTTGATACCTAACCTTATAGCTTCTTGAATTCCTTTGTGTAGAGCCAGGGCTTCGGCCATGTATACTTGAGAGTTACCAAAATTGAAAGCCTTTGCCTCGATTGCTGACCCAGCGCTATTTCTGATGATGATTCCTCCTGCTGCTGATGAAGATTTGCGAGATCCGTCGAAATTGAGTTTGAAGGCGCCCGTGGGGGGCGGAAACCACCTCACAAGGATGGGAGGAGAAGTGGTTTGCTGGTTGGGAGGAGGTGAGTGAGTGGTGAAGTGAGTACCTCTAAGTTGATGAGAATCGATAAGGATTCTGAGCTCCCATTCTTTATAAGAATTGAGGGCTCTGAAGAAACATCGGCAAAGAGAGACCTTCGTGTTGGAGAACACTAAGGCATTCCGTTCCTTCCAAATAATCCAGCATAAATTGATGAATTTTCGAAGAGCTATCTGGTTCCGTCTGATGTAGTCTAGGGTTTTAAAAAAATCAGACACAGGAAAGGAGAGATCTAACCAGTTTTTAGTAAGCCTATGAGTCCAAACATTCTTCGAATGCTCACAATGGAGGAAGAGGTGGTCTAAGCTTTCGCTAGCTTGATTACATCTTGGGCAGCAATTTGAAGGGATTATTTTCCTATGGAAAAGCGTTTCTTTAGTTGATAGACTTTTATGACAGATTTGCCAAAGGAAAAATTTCAGTTTCGGAGCTATATTGAGCTTCTAGATCCATCTAAATTTCCATTTGTCATTAGTTTTAGGAAGGTCGTGAGCAAGTCAGGTTGCAGATTTAACCGAAAATTCCCCAGAATTTGTGCAGCCCCAGATGGGAATGTCCTGGAGGTTGTTGACAGGAACATGTATTCCTCTTATTAATTGAACCGCATCGGGTGGAAGAACTGATGATAGCTTTTCAATATCCCAGTTTTTAGTTTCATCTATGAAAAAACTTACAGTCTTATTGTCCTCAATAAGATTAGCCGAGATGCCCGGAAGCTCAGCCAAGGCATATTGACCAATCCAATTGTCTTTCCAAAAGTTAATAGTATTCCCATTTCCTAGTTTCCACCTTATACCTTTTCGAAGAATCTCTCGTTGATTAAGAATGCTGGACCAGATAGGCGAGTCTCTAGATTTCTTTTTAGATGAAAAGAAATTGTTATTCTGAAGATATTTCTTACGCATAATTTTAGCCCACAAATTGTTTTCGTCTGTTAGGATTTTCCATCCAAGTTTAGCGATGAAGGCTTTATTTAGCGGATAGGTTCTCCGAAGGCCGAGACCCCCTTGATCCTTGGGTTGACAGACTTTTTTCCAAGCGATAAGAGGGAGCGCATTCCCTATTCCGGCTTAGTTCCAAAACAATTGGCGGTGAATCCCGTCCATCTGGTGGCACAACTTTTGAGGTAGCAGGAAGGAGGAGCAAATGTAGGCTGGGAGAGACTCGAGGTTGCTCTGGATGAGTGTCATTCTTCCTGCTTTTGAAAGAAAATTGACCTGCCATGAGTTAATGCGGCTTTCGTTTTTCTGCAATATACGGCGATAATCTGCTCTGGTGGGAGTGAAGCCCGAGAAGTGGGCGCCCAGGTATCTACCCAGAGACATGGATTTTGTCATGTTGAAGATGCTATAAAGAGAGTCTCTCTTTGAGTGAGTGATGTTTTTCGAGAAAATAATAGCCGGTTTATGGAAATTTACGAGCTGTCCTGAGAGCTTACAGAAGTCAGTAATGACTTTTAGAAGGTTATGACAAGCAGAATTAGTGGCTTTACAAAGGAGTAGACTGTCGTCTGCGAACATTAGGCACGGAATTCTAGCGGTCTGTGGGGCTATTTTAAAGCCCAGTCCCAGGCTGGGCCTAGCACTAGCGTTATTTAGCATAATTATAAAGACTTCCATGCAGATGATAAAGAGATACGGCGAGAGAGGGTCACCTTGTCTTAAGCCCCTAGATGGGGTAAAAATCTTAGTCGTCCCGTTATTGACTTTAAGGGAGTAGGAGACCGTTGTGACAGTTGCTTTGACCCAGTTGATCCAGGTTGACGGGAAGCCCAATTTGTCTAGAACTTCCCATAGGAAGTCCCATTCTATCCTATCATAGGCTTTTTCCATATCTAGCTTGAGCGCACACCAGCCAGTTTTAGATTTTGATTTTCTGAAAACGTTCAGAATTTCTTGCACCAACAGGAGGTTATCATGAATTGATCTACCAAGGGTGAAGGCATTTTGAAAGGGGCTAATGTGTTTCTGGAGAAAAGGGCTTAATCTAGTAACTATGAGTTTAGAGATAGCCTTAAATCGTACTACAAAGACTTATTGGTCTAAAGTGGTTGGGATTCTCAGGATTGTCATTTTTAGGAATGAGGGCTATTAGTGTGTGATTGAGAAAAGACGGTAGTTTTCCGTGGGAAAAAAAACTTTTGATCGCTAAAGTAACTTCTGGGCCAATTGTTTTCCAGTATGTTTGGAAAAATTTCGGGCCAAAACCGTCTGAACCTGGTGCTTTTAATGGATTCATACTAAAGAAACTCTCTTTAATTTCATCATCGGAGAAGGGGACAACAAGATTTTCTCCCTCTGTGTTAGTTACTAATTGTGGCAGAAAATCCAGATTAAAAGTCCTACCATTTGGTACTGAGGATTTAAACCTGTTTCTAAACGACTCATGCAGAATTTTTTGTACATTTTCCTGACCCTCTTCCCATGCGTTGTCTTCATTTTTGAGTCTGTAGATATGGTTTCTAGCCGCTCTATGTTTCATAATTTGATGGAAAAATTTCGTGTTCCTGTCGCCTTGGTTAAGCCAGGTTTTCTTCGCTGAGCTTTTCCAGGCATGTTGTCTATGAATTAGGATTCTCTCCCGTTGCTTGAGCATTCTGAGAAGGTGATTTCTCCATATAGGGTTGAAAGGTTGAGATATTAACTTATCTTCTAATTCTTGAATTTTATCTACGTTTGTTTTAAGTTGCATGGTTTTATGAGAAAATCTTTCTTTGGCCCATGATTTTAGGTCATCCTTAATGCTAGTTAGTTTGGTTCTTATTCTAAATAACCTCGAGCCTTGAATATTGGAGTTCCACTTTTGTTTAACAATTTTAGTTGGTTCCTCATATAGAGTCCACGAGTTTTGGAATCTGAAGATTCTGTTAACCGGTAAAGCCTCTGAGTTCGTGTCGAAGAACATGGGGGCATGGTCTGAGCTCGTGAAGGTACCATACTTGATTGTAGCATTCGGGAATTTGTGAGAGAAACTATTGCTTGCGATGGCGCGATCTGGTCGTTGATATAGTCCCGGGTGGGATTGGGATTTCCAGGAGAAGGACTGTTGCAGACAAGCGATGTCTGTAGCATCGATTCGATTGATAAATCTTGGAAATCTTTGACATTGATTCTGGGTGACTGGGTTACCCCCGAGTTTATCTATTGGTTGTAAAAGTTCAATGAAATCACCGACTAGAATCCAAGGGGTATGGATATTTTCGTAAAAAGTAGACATTGAATCCCAGAAAGGGTCTTTGTCTATGTTTTGAGCAGGGAAGTATGCCCCTGATACTAGTATCTGGTCGTTGGTTGGTTTATACAATACATTAAGATGAGCACATGGATCCACTAGAGTGTAGTTTTGGACCAGAATTGAGTCATTATTCCAGCAGACCCAAAGCCCACCACTATGCCCAATAGGGTCGATAATTATATGTTTTTGAAAACGAAATCCTTTGATCACATTTTTACTAGTGGAATTAGATGTCATAGTTTCAAGAATAAATAAAATATCCGGTTTAAAGGTGGTGATATAGTGATTGATATCACCAATTGCTTGGAGTTTTTTACCTCCTTGGATATTCCATGTGAGAATTTTCATAAGAAAGAATTAGCAAAAGTATAAGAGACCTTTAGCCCATGTGGTTCGATGCGGATCAAAGTCCGGTTCCAATTAGCACAAACAAAGGAGGCTAAGATCAAAAGGAATAATACAAAAACTTTGCACTGAATAGGAAAACTTATTACAGAACCAGAGCTCAGGGTAACATCATTGACATTCCAGGAAAGGGAACAAAATCTGTTCAATGCCCAGGAGTGGAAACGCCAGAATTGTACATTGAAAGGATGAGTAATATTCCAACTGAGAAGACAAAACAAGGTAGTGAAAGTTAGCCAAAAGTTACTAAGCAACACTAGTAAATTTGGCCAAGTAACAATGCAGAGAAGCCAATTTGACATGGGAAAGTGAAGGTTAATTAAAACATGAAGGTCCTCAGGTAGGAAACATACAATGTTTCTTACTACATCATAGGATAAGAACCAGGGGCCATCTTTGGACTCAACCAAAAGGTACCAATCAAAGAGCTTCCTGTAGATTAGGTTCCTCCATTTGAAATGGAACCAGAAGGTGGTCCAAAGTCTAACCTTAATCCTGACCAAGGTAAGAGATCTGTTCCACAGCTTAAAGTATAAGATAGCATGAAGCCAAGGCATACAACAAATAAAATAGAACCAACTTGAATCAATAACCATTAAAATCAAAATATCATTAGTATTACAATTAGGCCCACTGTAAGTTTGTTGAAGATGATTAGTAACTACAGTAGCAATATGCCTAACTAAGATGCTACCTACAGGTTTACAAAAGATGAAATAAAGGAACCTGTAGGAGAAAATTAACCAGAAATACAAGCTGAGCATACAACTACTAAACCCTAAAGGCATAACTACCAGTAACAACTGGTCAAAAAGATGATTTGAGATATCTAACATCCAAAAAGTTGTAGAAGGAGACACACAGGTCATCCAGCAGAAGGAGAAGGAGAGAGATCACCATCACCTCTCTTCCTTCTCTTAGAGTTCTCATCTTCCATGGGAGGAGTGCAGTCAGAGAAAACCGGGTCATTTTCATCAAAACCATCACCATCATAAATCTCCAGGTCCATATCAAGCTCATCATCCCCCTGAACATCCTTGACACCATGTGGAGCAAGCTCTAGTGGGTCAAAATCAAGAAGAATGTCCTCATAGGGATGGACATCAGGAGGATTAAGAGTGATGGTGTCACCGGTAGACACTTGAAAATCCTGCAGCCCCTGAAAGCTATTGGCTAGAGGAATGACAGGCAAACCAGCACCCAATCCTTGAGAAGGGGAGGGTAATGGTCTGGTCTGGACAGGAGGGGGATGATGATAAGGCTTGGCATGGGTCTTTCTTATATTGCTTCTGGGCTTAGCTCTTCTCCTTGGCACCACAGCCAACCAGTCAGATGGAGTGGCTTGCCCTCCACTATCCCCAGGAACCCCCATAGACAGTTTAGCCTCATCCAGTTGAGCCACAACCAGCTCAAGACAAGAAGGAGGCCTCTTAGGACAAGCATTCAGAAAATGATTTGGGTCACCACAAAGAGGGAAAACCTCCCAGACACCTTCATAAGACAAGAAATACTCCTGGATGTCATAACCAAAGTTTAGATTGATAGACCTAGGAACAGGCTTGGTTATATTGAGATTGAGACACACTCTAGCAAACTAACCCTTTTCTGTATTTTCAGAGGTAAACTTATCTAGCTTGATGGGCTGACCAACACAACTGGCAATCTGGTTAAGGTAGTGCCAAGTCCAGTATTCAGTGGGGAGAAAAGGAATTTCACCCATTGGTCTACATGGGTAATGGAACTAAACTGAGCTTTAAAGGAGGCTCTCCAAGGAAGAAGAACAAAATTTAAACCCTGCACAAACCAAGGTCTACCCTCCCACACCTCATCCTTGTCAAGGGGGTTAGAGAACTTGATGAGAAACCACCCATTCCCAATGAACCTAAAAGAAGCCTCACCCCTCATAAAAGACCAGTCTTTCTTCATCCTAGCTATGACAGCAGCTTGGGGCACAAATTCCCCCTATACTTTCCCAAAAAGACAGGTTGCTTCCATAAGCTTGATTTGCTCATTGTCAAGTTTAGGGGCATCTAAGGTGATGGTGGCATTATTCGAACCAGGAACCTGTGGTGCATAATTGTGTGAACTGTCCTTAGGTGGGGAATTGGGATCAAGATTAGGACTGCTACCTCCCAGTAGAAAGGAGTTATGGGTGGGGTCGCTGAAGAAGCTGGAAGAACCTGGATCACTAGGTAAGCTGGCAGGTTGAGGTTCATTGGAAATTGGAGAAGGGTTCTTCTTAAGAAGTGAGACATAGCTAGACACTACAGGGTTGTTAGACATTAAAACCCAAAGACTGAAATGAATACTGGGGATTTGCACTAAAAATGGGAGCCTAAACCTCGCAAACACAGGACTAGAAAGGAAGACAGAGCAAGTTTGGTAAAGACTGAAGTAAGGAGAGAATTTGCTTCTACTTAAGAAAAACAACCAGTATTTATAGGCTTGAATTAAAGACTCAGGAATTCTAATGGTTGCAAGGAAAAAACACATAAGATTATCTTTAACTACAGAAGGATCTAGAAAGCCAGAAATAAATTGCAACAAAAGAGTAATCATCACCCAGCTTAAAACGAAACACAACCCAACAAAATGCATGCATTGAAAAAACGCAAACCCAAGTAATAAATGACAGAATTGAAATGAAAAAGCAAAGAAGAGCATAGAGAAGAACTTCCCTGAGACATTTTTTGGAAATAGAGGAAATCTTACAACTTCTGCAAACGGATAAGCGCCTCCATTGGTCCAAACAGGACGGTAAAATTGTATTAGTGGAGTAAAACCTTTAATTAACCCACCTAAACCATCATTATTGTTGAAAAACCCAAGATCCAGTGACTCAGCACCGATCTCCACCTTTGGATCAAACTTGCCTTGCTGATGAAGGCAATCTGAAAGTCCGAAAAGTGGATGTTCACCTCGATACAAACGAGGCACCAATCCACAGCCAAGGTAGCCATAATTACCCCTATTAAGGCTTAGTCTAGAGATTTTATGGGGAATCTCTTTCTGGTAAGAGGACAAGGAGGAAGACGAAGAGTTTTGCAAGGCAAAACTTAGATCTGAGAACGATTTGAGCTTGTGAAGGAGGCTAGACCAACTTAGGGTTTTCACTCTCTCTCTCTAGAAAACTTGGGCCTCTCATGTTTTTTTTTTTTTTTTTTTTTTTTTTTATGTGATCCCACTTAAAACCCATGTATCCACCACTTACTACATGCCTTACATAGTTATATACTTATATGTACAGGAGCGTATATGTTGTATGAAAACCAAAATTGGGGAAATGTAGTTCTAAAGGGCTAATGTTGCTACTAAAAAAGTTGACGTTAATATATTTTGATCACATGACATTAATGCTTCATTCATTCCATAATATCCTTTTTTGACGGGAAGAACAATTTCATTAATAATCAGTCATACAGATCTACAATAATAAAATAGAAAAGAAATTACATAACGGTTACAATCAAAGCAATTACTATTATGCATCGTAAAGCACATCTCGATCGTACTCCACCGCTTCTAGCTTAACGCGAGCAGTGATTTTCGATATTTTCGCATCTTTTCAAGTAGAGCTCTTCGCAATCTGCGCACGAATTGTTCTGATCGACGAGTTGATGATAAAACCTAATCCTGTATGAATCCAAATCTCCTTCCCAATTATTGAAACCTAAAAAAATTCTCATCTATTGATGATAATCAAGAACTTAGAAAACTCTAGGAAAAACCCAAATAAATTGAGAACAACCCAAGAATAATTTGGGAACAAATCAACGGGGAAAAAAAAGAAGACAAAACATAAAGAAAAAACAATGAAAAGGGTCGGAAAATTTTCCGAAAAAATTAAATTATTTTCTGCCTAAGCGGTAAAGAAAACTAAAACCCTAAAAAATGAGAGACAAAAGAGAAAAAGGAGAGAGAGGGGAGCGGCTATTGTTTTAACATTGAACTATCATTCCATAATATTCTTACATTTACTATACATGTGTAATGTTCAAACCATGAATGATATTGGGTACAGAGTAGTTAAGATATTATATAAAAATTTATCTTGATGGATATTATTGGATTAGCTTTAATATGAATTTATCAAAATATCAAATTTTATATTTTTTGCCAATAAATAATTAGATAAATTAATGGTTAAATAAGTAAATTGGAGATTGTGCATGATGAAAAGGTGAAAAACATTATGAAGCAGATGGAGTACCGAGTACATAATACGTAGTAGTATCTATTTGTAACATGCTTGATATAATAATTTTTTAAGTGATGAAATTGAAATCATCAATTAAGTAATCTCATTGCCTAGTGTACCATGTTTGGAATAAGATGGATAATACACTTAATTTCCTATGGGTAACTGTTACCACTTATTTGACCTTTCCTTAAATTGAGTTGACTGAAGTAACAAAACATTATACAAACGCTTCTCAAAGTAAAAGTAGGAACGGAAGAGTATAGTTTCTCTCTCTCCCTCCTCTCCCTCTCTCAAACCCTAACCTTCATTAGTGAATTTTGAAGGGGCTTCTATTGATTTTATTGGTGGAAACCCCGATCTTTTTATTTTGTTTGTTCTTTTTCTAATTTTGTTTGAGTTTTAGGGTTTTAATAATACTTCCTCCTTGTGCGAGGGAATTGTTCTCCCTCGAAAGATAGGGTTTTTCTTCTCCTTTTAGGGAGAATTTTCTTAGGTTAGAGGATCCTAAATTTCTGGTGTACGAGGGAGAATATTATTTAATTTCGCAAGAGAAATTGATTCAGCGATGAAGATTTGTGCGGTGTCGCAGCAGATGTCAGTTCTACATCTACAATCAATTGAATCAGATTTAATTAAATATCAAAATTACAACAGATCAAAAGACCCCCTCGTTGAAGGTTGTATCAAACAACGATGTGTTAAAGGGTATACAAGATGTTCGATGCGCGATGATCATAGTTTTGCAGAAACCAAGTTTTATTTGATTCGATTTGTTATGTATTTGATAGATTCAGATTTCTTTTGTATATGTCGTATGACTTTTTATTAATGAATTAATTTTATTTCAAAAAAAAAAAAAAAATACAAACGCTTCTCAATTAACAATTTGAGGTAAATGATTACTTTCCTTAGGTATACCAAACAACTAATAATGGTACTCCGTAACACTTAATTAACATTGTCATTTCTATTCCTTAAATGTTTTCCTTATTCCTAAATTCATATCAAACATCCCCTTAGATTATTAATTTAACTAGATTTTAGCTCGTGTGATGTACGACTTTTTATATAATTAAAAAAATAGTCATATAATGTCAGGAAAGTTGAAATAACGCTAGAAGATGCGTACGGAACTTAATACAAATTGTTCAATAGAAATTGGAATGCGATTGAAGCTATAAATGTGAATGAAAGACATAATGGTTTAATTAAAATGAAACACAATGAGAGAGGAAAATGTGTGATAGTTTAAAAGTACGTTAAGAAAAATAAAAGGATAGGATGACACGTGACATGCATATTATCCAAGTCTATTTAAAAATAAAAATAAAAATAAAATAAAAGAGGAGGATGATACATATATGACACACAAATTCTTATTTAAAGGTGGTGTAAAAAAATATAGTGTACATTCCCTCAAAAATATAATATAGTACATCTGAGTAAAATTAGACTCAAAATGTTTAAAAGTGAACCCGATATAATGTAAAAGTTATCCATTTTTTACGATAAAACTTTTCTCTTTAATAAAAATGATCTCATACAATAATGTAAAAAGGTAAATATATAACCCTTTAAAATGTTTACCTATAAAAAAAATACTTTGTATTATAGTATACCTCCAGTTCAAAATGGAACTCAGGAACACTCTAAGTAATCTGACTGATTTTTGCAAACACTTTTTAAGCTCGTAAGAATATATGTTCCAGTGTTTCCTTCTCAAGATGGAGAGGTCACTCTGTGGAGGAATGTTGTGTGGTGAGGGGTTAGGATGTATGTTGAGGAAAAAAGATATGTGTGGGAGGTGGTTATGGTTTACATGGATTATGGTTGTGTGTTTGTTGTTGGGATTAACTTGTATTAATTCTCAGTTTAGGTTAGCGATGACTTTGTTCGTCGCTTTCAAAACCCTTTATTTCAACGCTGCTCCCCATTTTATGGGGGTTCATAGCATGCTTTTCGAGTCACTTTTAGTGATTCATATAACTTGTGAGCAATTCGCAAGCTCTTTGCAACCGACTCGTGTCATTACTACGTACTTTTCTACTTCTTTCTTTGGTTTTCAAGGTTTACAGGTTATTAAAGGTGCCTTCAATTGGCTATCTCCCCAACGTTTCAATATTTCTCAAAGAAATCACTCAAAATGACTTTGGCATACTACGTGCGGTACGTCGTTGCAAACAAAGTCAAGACAACAATCGAGGGTTCAACGGAGAAGAGCTTGCTACCATTTTGGTTTTAAATAGTTCGCTTTTAGTTGGTTATGTAAGCTGTTTATGGTTCTTTAATGTTTCTAGTTTAAGTTGTAATTTGTAATCTTGTTTTGTTATGCAATATTAAGCGTATAAAAAAAAAAAAAGGGGAAATTCTCTATGGTAGCACTATACTTTTGCAAATTCTCAATGGTAACAAAATTCTTACCCATTTCTCTAAAATAGCATTAATAATATGTATTTTCTCTAATCTAACATTATTTTAGTAATTTCAATCTATCTAACTAATATAACACTAACTATGATTAAATTTCTAACCTTCTTTTTACTATTTTCAAATATTCCCAACCAAAATACTTCCCCAAAATCCGGAGAACGTCCATTACAAAACCATTGCCATCCGGCCTATCCCCTTCCAAGTTCCTAAATATTAATCATCAGCAAATTTGACGTTTAATTATGCAACTAAATTATGCAATGGAAACATTCGAAGCTTAAAGCCGTTGAGATGGACTACATCTGAAGCTTGTACTATACCAATCGAAAATAGGTTTAATCAATGTTTGGTGAAAATCTGATGCTCGTACGTAATTGATTATTTTATGCAACTAAATTATGTAACCAAAAATCAGAGACGAAATATAATTCAATATAGAAATTTGTATTTGAAAAAGAATCCATGAAAGGGGTCAAGGGGATTTAGAAGAAGAAACTTGTGAATGGATGATGGGGGACTCAGAAGAGACGAGGCAAGTTGAACTAACAAGTCTAAATTTTTTACCACATCTGTTTTAATTTCATTGAACGAAGAAGAAAACTCAGACGAAGATAAAGTCCAAGGAAGGAGATGGAGGGGATGAGAGGAACTGAGGAAAAGACGAAGAGCGTAAAGGGGAACATCGAATTGTTGGTTTTTTCCGAGAATTTTTGGAGGTAATGAGTTCATCATAATTAACTCTAATTAGGTTAATTTTTTGGAAATTATTAAAATAATGTTAGATTAGAGAAAATACATATTATTAATGTTATTTTAGAGAAAGAGGTAAAAATTTTGTTACCATTGAGAATTTGCAAAAGTACAATGCTACCATAGAGAATTTCCCAAAAAAATATGTATGTCAGATGTATTTTTGATCGAAATAGGACTTAGCCTTATATAGAGAAACCAACCTAGCTGAGCTCACATTTCCCTCAAACACCTTCTAGCTGTCGTTTTCTTGGCAGCCATTCCACACGCTTAAAAGTACGTGGTTTTGTTAAGAAAAGCCAGGATTGCTAAGTCAATTTTCTAAAACAAATCGCTAACTGCAAGAGAGATTTTAGGGGAAGATTTTAACAAGACTTTTCCAATATATTTTATTAAAAAAAATTCAATTTATTTATATACTGAAAATCGATTTTTAAATCACATCCTAAACTCACTCAAGCAATTATGCTAAGTCTTTGTGTTCTCTTGTTCCATAAACTAAAAAAATGAATATTTAATAGTTACATAATCCTAAAAATAAAACTTACGGAGTATTATTTTACTGAAATTATGTACACACTCTGTGAAGCTTCAACTTTGTCGCTTCATTGGAAGTTCCTTATGTGGAACTTCAGAGTTCCAGTTGGAAATCTTCCCTCTGGAACTTGTAAGATTGGTGTACGTTCCTTAAACAATTTCTATGGTGAGTCAACAATGCAAAGACCAGTGCTCCATGCTTAGCTTGTTTCACTACGAAATTTCCCTAGCTTAGCTTGTTCCAACTCGGGGACAACTGTTCTAACCTTCACATAAACTAGGCTCATATTAGGAAGCTTGTGTGTTTTCATTAACCAAAATCATTAGGGGCAACACATTTTGATATTGCCACAAATAAACATTTTACGTAGTTAACATTGTCGTTTAAGATAGTTATTATACTTTTATAGTTACCCGTGCAATAGCAGGTCACAGACTAATATTAATATTATTTTTGAAATGACTTTTTGAGCTAGAAACCTATTTTAAATTATAAAATCCAAAATTATTGGTTCATTTAACGTGTTTATAGCCGAATATGACAAAATACACAGTTGCTAAATGCAACCTAGTTTTACTGACGCAACCTTTTTTACTTCCATTTTTTTCATTCTTAAAAAACTCTAACTCTAACCCTCACTTTTACTATTTTCTCTCAACCTTTTTTGATATTATTTTGGTTCAAATACTTTTTTTTTTTTTTTATTATTATTATTATTATTATTATTATTATTATTATTATTATTATTATTATTATTATTATTATTACTATTATTATATCAAAGAAGCGATTACACAAAGTTGGATGGGAGCCTAGCCACTAATTGGGCTCCGACACCCTTATTCAAAGCAAAACACAAACGATGAAAAAGAAAAGAACGAATGTTAGCAGCAGCCGTGTTACTCTGAGCAACCCGTGTTATTATTATTATTATTATTATTATTATTATTATTATTATTATTATTATTATTATTATTATATCAAATGCTAACAAAGTCAAACATTTTACAAATGATTAGTGGGCAACCGAGATATAATCTGGGCCCCCACTCCTCTAGCTATAGCAAAACCTATCCTGGTGAAAATATGAGCAGCAGCACGAGCCCCAATGTCTTGTGTCCTAGAAAACTTCTGAATCCGCTTCAACAACGCCACAGCATCCTTATCCAGCTCGCCCAAAGAAGAGAAAGAGAATGGAAGAAAGCCATAACCAATGGCCCTGCAACGTGCTTCGTACTTGGCCCGCTTCCGAACAGCCGCATCAGTCACAACCCGGCCTGAGGCAAAGCTAGACAACCCAGACCGTGTCAGAGGAGAAGATCCCGTCAAGTGTATTATTATTATTATTATTATTATTATTATTATTATTATTATTATTATTATTATTATTATTATTATTATTATTATTATTATTATTGTCACGTGTATCTAATCAAATTAGATTTTTTTTTTTTATTGCAATGGACGATATTTTTGACTTGGAATTGAGGTAATTTTCGTTTTTTCCCCTATTTTTTGAGTCTTTTTCATGCAATTGGTATGAAACAAAAACTTCTATTTTGTACAGATTAAACATAATATGATTAAATATTTCGTACAGATTAAACAAAATATAATTAATTATTTCATACAGATTGAACATAAAGAGTTTGAAGCTAGGCTCTTGGGGAAGGAGGAAACCACCTATTGAGTGGTTGGAAGACCGGTGGTTGAAGAATGCTAGAAGGTTGAATAGAGGGCCAGGGATTGAATAGAATCCAGATGAAGTCTATATTCCATTCTTTGAGGATCGGATATGATTTAGCACAAAGAATCGGATATGATTTAGCTTTAAAGAAGCATCTCAAGTAAGAGAACTCGGACTGGGAGAGGATAACACTATTTCTTTCTTTCCAGATGGACCAGAGACGAAAGATAAATATTTTTAGGGTTTTAAGATGATGACAAAGACTGGTAAAGGCAGTAAACAAATCAGGAAATCTGATCATACAATCAAGCTAATTTATAGTTAGATGGGTCTCCCAAACCTGGAAAGAGGAGTTACAATGGAGGAAGGAGTCTATATTCCATTCTTTGAGAACTCGAATTGGGAAAGGATAACACTATTTCTTTCTTAGGGTTTTAGGATAACACTCTTTATTTCTTTGAGAACTCGGGCCGGAGAGGATAACAATATTTTTAGGGTTTTAGGATGACGACAAAGACTGGTAAATGCAGTAAACAAATCAGGAAATCTGATCATACCATCAAGCTAATTTATGGTTAGATGGGTCTCCCAAACTTGGAAAGAGGAGTTACAATGGAGGAAGAGGTGATCCATAGATTTTACATTAGAGTTACATCTTGGGCACATAGGAGTTGGTAGAATTTTCCTGCTAAATAGAATTTCTATGCAGGGAAGGCCTAAATGACAGATCTGCCATACGAAGATTTTAAGTTTTGGTGGAATATCCAGTTTCCAAATCCACATATAATCCCATTTAGGTCTGTCATTTGGTAAGTTATGGGCTAACCAGTTAGTTGACTTGACTGAGAATGCCCCGCCATTTGTGCATCCCCAAATAGGGGTGTCATGTGTATCCTTTAGGGGGATAGGATTCCTTTGACTTTTTGGACAAGATTTCAGGGAGAATGCTTCTTAGTTTGTTAATGTCCCGGTTTTTAGAAGGAAGGATAAAATCAGAAGTGCATCTCATGTGTGACCAGCCACACCATCAACTTAATGGTGTGACGTGCGCAACTAATATGGAAAAAGTTATTGATGGGCGTTACTTGACTTTCTATGCTGGTGTTACTTATACATTGTATTCGCTGTTACTTTTCTTGTTTTACTGTAGTTTCTTGAATTTCATGTTAGAGGTTCCTTGTATAGACTACTTGATTTTCTATGCTCGTGTTACTTGATTTTTTATGTTGGTGTTACTTATACATTGTATTCGTTGTTACTTTTCTTGTTTTATTGCAGTTTCATGTCAGAGGATACTTGTATATAGACTGGTGTTACTTGATTTTCTATGACAGTACAATGTTACTTATACGTGGCATTCGCTGTTATTTTCTTGTTTTACACAATTTCTTGGATTTCTTGTTCGAGGTTCCTTATATAGACTAGTGTTACTTGAATTTTTATGCCAATGTTACCTTTAGTTATTGCAGTTTCTTCAATTTCATGTTATAGGTTCCTTGTACAGACGGGTGTTACTTGAGTTTCTATGCTGGTGTTATTACAATGTATTCTCTGTTACTTTTCTCGTTTTATTGCATTTTCTTCAATTTCAGGTTATCTGATGTTACTTTGTTTTCTATGTTGATGTTACTTTATTTTCTACGTTGATGTTACTTTATTTTCCAGTCTTTAAACATATTAGGCTTATTTATAAGTGTGAACATGTCACACCATCAAGTTAATGGTATGGCTGGTCAGATATGGCTAGTCACTGTTATCCCACTTTTTGGACTAATGACATAACCGCTCTAACGTTTGATCATGTCGTGTCAACCAGGTTCTGTCGCGTCGCAGGTAAACACAGCTCCAGGGAGATACGTCCGACGTAGCATCGTACGACGAGGCATAAACAACGAAGGACGGGCGACAACGCACAGGCAACAGAGACGCGTCCTCAAGGAACAGGTTGATAAAGATAAGTTAACCTAAAGCCCATGATAGGCAGCGCCGTCACACTAGCAGGAATGAGTCCAAGACATGCGCGAGAAGCGCGGAGGTGGTTGAAGACTAAAGAGACGTGTAACAAAGATATCCCTATCTTTGTGGGATTCTCTCAACCAACTAGACCGTTGGAAATATCTTATAAAAGCATGAAGACGATGACAAGCGGAAGGGAGAAAACAAGAAAAGCTCTCATATTCTCAAGCCATAAAAGCATTCAAATCATTCTTGTATTCGTTATTTATATTTTGTTACATTGATTTCTAGAATAAGATACAAACAATCATATAGGAAACTTAGTGGATTGATAGCCTCATAGCTATCCGCGGTTTTTTACCTTATTCCTGGGTTTTCCGCGTCAACACTTCTCTGTGTCGTGTCTCTCTTTGTCTTCCCTTATTTGATTATCGCTTAGTTAGTGTCGACCTAAGCCAAAGATCGCCCCTAGACGAAATTTGGCATAAACAGTTTGGCGCCGTCTGTGGGGACATTAACTAGGTTTCACGCAAAATCACCCTACACACCATGACTACTGAAGAGATGACGCTCGCAGAGATGAAAGCGGCCTACGAGAAGGCCCAAGCAGAGCTGGCCCAAGAAAGGGCCTCCATTGAAAACCTCCAGAAGGAGCTCGAATCCGTGAAAAGTAACAAGCATCAATCGCGTTACAAGCCAGGTGCAAAACCGAAGAAGTTGATATTCGAGATGACTGGCGACTCTGAAGACCTGTCCAACGGCGAAGAGCCACATGAGGAAAAGGATGAAGCAATACCGGACCCCGTCACCAAGCGCCTAAATAAGATGGAAAATCACATGAAGAAGCGATGCTCGTTGATGATGAAGCTGATGACCAAACTGCCGGGGGCACCCACGCCCGTGGAGACCGAACCGACCGACGGGTATGCAGCATCGCCGTTATGTGAAGCGATCGCTAGGGTGACGGTACCACACCAGCTCCGACTCCCTACCTGGACCACCCTGTATGACGGAACGTCTGATCCATACAGACACGTCAACTTCTACAAGCAGCGAATGTGGCAGATCGACATCCCCTACGACCTGGTCGAGCCCGTCATGTGCAAATCCTTCGGAGGAACCCTCGACGGAGCAGCCCTGGAATGGCTCATGAACATAACACCTGGATCTATCTTCTGCCTGTCCGACCTCATCAACGCCTTCTGCCAACAATTCGCCAGCAGTCGCCAGTTGGAGAAACAAACAAGTGACCTCTATCGGTTGGTCCAAGGACCTACCGAGTCGGTACGCGATTATTTTAACCGTTTTAATTGTGAAAAAATTAGCATAAAAACTGTGATGTCAGGACAGCCATCGGAGCATTCAAGAGAGGTCTCGTCCCCAACTCAGAGCTGTACCGGGAACTAACCAAATACCCCTGTGCAAACTTCAAAGAAGTCAGATCGAGGGCTACGGCCCAGATGCGGATTGAAGACGACGAGATTACACGAATGGTTTCTCAGCGACCAGCAGGGGGCAGCAGCGACAGGAGGTCGTACACCCCAAGGAACAACGGCTGGAGACACCAACCATACAACCGCCAGGGTCAGGTACAAAATGTCAATCAATATGATGATACTAACAGTGTTTACAGGAATGAACGGGTCGTTTATCCCCCCATCTCCGAGTATGGCTTCAACGTCGACATCGGAGGCGTGGTAAACGCCCTTCAAAATGTAGGTGGTACCGTCAGATGGCCTAAGAAGACTGACAGACCAGACTCTATGAAGGACATGAGCAGGTGGTGCGACTTCCACCGCGACAATGGCCACACAACCGAGGAATGCATCTCCCTCAAAAAGGAGATGGCATATCTATTGAAAAGAGGCCACCTGAAGGACCTACTGAGCGACAAAGGAAAGGAGACGTACAACAAGGATAGCAGCTCCCAACCCAACCCAGCACCAAGCGGCGACCGACCAGCCCCGCCCACGTTCGAAAAAGTGGTAAACGTTATTTCTGGTGGTTCAGATATATGTGGACTAACTTCTTCTGCAGCTAAAAAAATCAACAGGGGCGAATCTGAAGCCGTCAAAGAGGGGCAGACCGAAGACGAAGTAGCACTCGACAAGTCATTAGCGGCGATGATAATAACCTTCGACGACTCAGATTCAACCGACACAATACAGGAACATCATGACGGGCTAGTCATATCGCTCCCAATAGGCAACGCTCTCATCAAAAGGATATTGATCGACAACGGCAGTTCAGCAAACGTATTGTTCCTAGAGGCTCTGCAGGAAATGGGACTAGACGAAAAGAGTATAATCAGAAGGTCGACAGTCCTAGTAGGATTCAGTGGAGAATCGCTACGAACAGTAGGAGGGATATCGCTGCCGACGTACGCAGAAGGTGTTAATGTGATGACCAAGTTCAACGTCGTCGACTGCCCATCAGCATACAACGTCATTTTGGGACGACCATGGATCCACAAAATGAAGGCGGTGCCGTCGACATACCACCAGTCAATTAAGTTCCCAACCAAATGGGGAGTCATTGAAATCAAAGGACAGCAAAGGGACGCAAAGAAATGTTATGAACCGGCGCTGAAACCATCAAAGTCATCCATCTAGCAATTACAGCCAGGGTCGACGGTAGACGACCCCGACGACCAACAGATCGACGAAATTACGCTAGATCAGGCAAAGCCAGACCAAGTAGTAAGGATCGGAGCGTCGCTGCCTGACAATATCAGAAGTCAGATAGTGTCATTCCTAAGAGAAAACTCGGACTGCTTCGCTTGGTCGCACGAGGACATGACAGGAATCAGTTCAGACATCATCACCCACAAACTCAATGTCGACCCCAACTTCAAACCAGTGAAACAGAAACGGCGAAAATTCGCGCCTGAGAGAAATAAAATCATAGACGAAGAAGTCCAAAAACTGATAGACTCCGGGAAAATCAGAGAAGTCAAGTATCCAGATTGGTTAGCAAATGTCGTCGTCGTCAGTAAAAAGAATGGAAAGTGGAGAGTCTGTATCGACCCATTCCCGCTGCCGCACATCGACGCCCTGGTCGACGCCACTGCTGGACACGAGCTACTAACATTTATGGACGCCTACTCCGGATACAACCAGATCCTTATGCACCCAGACGACCAGGAGAAAACATCTTTTGTAACAGACAGAGGTATTTATTGTTATAAAGTCATGCCTTTTGGTCTTAAAAATGCAGGTGCAACGTACCAGCGATTGGTCAACAAAATGTTCAAAGACCAACTTGGAGACACGATGGAGGTCTACATCGACGACATGCTAGTAAAATCAAGGAAGGCCGACGACCATGTCGAACACCTACGACAATCCTTCGACATATTGAGAAAATACGGTATGAAACTCAACCCAACTAAATGTTCTTTCGGAGTGTCTGCAGGGAAATTTTTAGGTTACATCGTCACCCAAAGAGGAATCGAGGCTAGCCCCGACCAGGTGCGCGCAATCATCAACATTCAATCCCCCAGGAACATAAAAGAGGTACAACGCTTGACAGGAAGAGTGGCGGCGCTAAATCGTTTTATCTCGCGGTCGTCGGACAAGTGTCGTCTATTCTACGACGTCTTGCGTAAAAATAAAGGTTTTGACTGGTCCGACGACCACGAAGCAGCCTTGCAAAACCTCAAAAAATACATGATGTCGCCACCCCTCCTGTCCAAACCCAAAGAAGGCGAAGTCCTACAACTGTACCTAGCCGTCAGCTCCACAGCAGTCAGCGCGGTCCTAGCCCGAGAAGACGAAACGCAACAGCTACCTATTTACTACATAAGTAAGTCGCTACTAGAAGCGGAAACCAGGTATTCCTCCCTCGAAAAACTCGTTTTAGCACTCGTTACTGCAGCTAGAAAACTAAGGCATTATTTCGAAACTCACCAAATAGTGGTGATGACTAATTATCCAATCAAGTCTGTGATGCGTAGACCAGAACTAACAGGTCGAATGGAGAAATGGACGATGGCGCTAGGAAGCTTCGACATCAAATACCAACCAAGAACGGCGGTGAAATCGCAGGCACTAGCAGACTTTGTGGCAGATTTTAGCCCCGACCTGGAGAAAATAGCAGACGACGAAGTCAAACTCATCAATAACGTAGAAGAGGTATGGACGCTCTTCGTCGACAGCTCGTCTAACTTTCGCGGTGCAGGTCTAGGCTTCGTGCTAAAGTCACCACAAAGGGACATGATAGCACAAGCCATATGCTGCGACTTCAAAGCGACAAACAACGAAGCAGAATACGAGGCATTAATCGCCGGGTTGACGCTAGCTGAAAAATTGGGAGCAAGTGGACTCAACATCTTTAGCGACTCACAATTAATCGTCAACCAGATCAACGGCGACTACGAGGCTAAAGACCTGAAAATGACCTTGTACCTCGAAAAAGCAAAAAAACTAGCCTCCAAATTCAAACCCCTCTCCATTAAACAAGTTCCACGAGACCTAAACACGCAAGCCGACGCCCTTGCCAACCTAGGATCCGCACTCAGAAAGTCGTCATTCTCGACCATACCTCTAGTACACCTATTGTCACCCGCTATTGAAAAAGACATACCACAAGATGCCAGCCTCGTCCTATCAACCACAAACACCGACAGCTGGACCAAGCCCATCCTCGACTACCTAACACATGAAACCCTACCCGACGACAAGCTCGAAGCTAGGAAGATACTTTTCAAAGCTTCACGATATGTTATTTTGCAGGGCATATTATTTAAAAGATCAGCGAACGGAATGTTGATGCGATGCGCAGAAAAAACAGAATGGGAAAGACTACAAAAGCAATACCACGAAGGAGAATGTGGCGGACATGAAGGAGGACGAAGCCTGTCAACCAGAATCAAAAGAAACGGATACTATTGGCCAACGATGCTCAAGGACGCAATGAGGTACGTAGCTAAGTGCGACAAATGTCAACGACACGCAGGTATGACACATAAACCATCTGAATTTTTACACCCCACCTTAACTCCGTGGCCTTTCATGAAATGGGGAATGGACATCGTCGGTAAACTACCCGTCGCCCCAGGACAAAAGGTCTTCATGCTCGCTCTAACAGATTATTTTTCTAAGTGGATAGAAGCAGGTGCGTTCCAACAGGTAAAAGACAAAGAGGTATGTTCGTTCATATGGACTAACATTATATGCAGATTCGGAGTGCCATCAGAAATCATATGCGAAAACGGATCCCAATTCATCAGCGACAAAACTAGGGCTTTCTGCAAGACGTGGAACATTGAGCTAAAGACGTCAACGCCAAGATACCCCCAAGCAAACGGACAGGCGGAATCCAGCAACAAAACAATCATCGCATCGCTAAAAAAGCGGCTAGACGATAAGAAGGGACGATGGGCAGAAGAGCTGCCATCCATCCTATGGGCCAACAGGACGACGCCTAGGACGGCGACGGGACAGACTCCCTTCTCACTCGTTTACGGGTGCGAAGCAGTACTACCCCCCGAAGTGACGCTGCCCAGTGCACGATATGGACTCATGACGCCAGAGCAGAACGACGTCGAACTTAGTGAAAACCTCGACAACACAGAAGACTTCAGAGAAGCAGCGTTGATAAGAATGGCGTCGCAACAGCAGATTGTGGCAAAATGCTTCAACAAAAACGTCAAAGTAAAAATGTTCAAGGAGGGCGACTGGGTGTTGCGCAAAGTGTTCCAAAACACAAAAGAATTAAACGCAGGTAAACTCGCGCCAGCTTGGGAAGGACCATACTTGATCGATAAAATCGTCGGAAAGGGGGCATACAGGCTCGTCACCAAAGACGGCAAGTCGGTCCCCCGAAGCTGGAACGCTACACATCTTAAACTCTATCACTTTTAAAATATCCGTCGTAGCCAATTTTATCAGTTGTCGTACCATCGTTCCTACCTTCTTCCTTATTTTTTATCGCTTTATTTGTTTGGAATTATTACTGACTTAGGCATCGGAGGGCCGTTGGCATCCCCAACGGCCAATCCTCCTAGCAACCCATGTTTTCTTTTGCAGAAGATAACACACGACGCATGACAGAAAATGAATCCCAAAGTGATTAACAACGAGCAACCAATACAGGTACGGTTTTACATACATGTAATGCCACCATTTCAATATTTGTTACCCGTAAGACACGTGCCACACGACGCACGACGAAAGCTTCAAAACACAAGAGTCACAAAGAACACACGCAAATAAGAAAAAAGAGGAACACACTTATATAGCAAAATACAAATTGCGCGACCCCTAAGGCCACGACTTCCGAAATTCAAACACAAAGCATTATCCAAACACCTCGCCGCCGCCACCGACGACGAATAAAAACATCCAAAACACGAAAACAAAACACAAGTCATCCAAACCACCTCGTCGTCGCCATCGACGACGAGTAAAGAAATTCACAAACAAAACACAAAAACCAACAGAAATTCAAAAACTACAAACTATTACATCCCTTCTTCCTGCGTAGAGGCCACGACCTCCTGCTCCGACTCCTGCTCTGGGGGCACGACGGCGTCAGTCACGACTGGCACCTCCACCGACGCCACGTCCAACGTCTCGTCTTGAGAAACGACGACAAGAGCCTCCTCTTCGCACCCAACAGCTAACACCTCCCCCTCTTGGTCCGGAACAGGCGCATCCACCACCAACAAGGCCGCATCCACCTCTGTCGCCTCAGTACTGGCGGTGTCAGCCGTCTTCGCTAACTCTTCCGAATCCACCACAGGCACCGACAGGTCAGCAATGGTACCGCCATTAGCCAGATAGTCGTCCACCTCCTTCTGACACGGCCAAAGACTAGTCTCCCCAATCAAGCAGGAGTACATCATTTGCGCCCGCGTCCTCCATATAGCGAGAGCCTCGACGTCCTTCGCCTCCTTCTGCAGGGCGTCGTACAAGCTCCTCAATCCATCTAACTCCTCCGTTGTCGAGGCCAGCTCTTCCTTCACTTTCTCCAGATCTTTAGCCACGTCGGCTAACTGCTTATCCTTACCTTTCAATTGATCACCCTTGGCCTTAACCACCGCAGCAAGGTCCACGACCTTCTTCTCAGTAGCCTTCCACTTCGCTTCCCACGACGCGGCCGCCTTCTTCGCCGTCGCCATCAGCTGCCTCGCATTCGTCACCTCGTCGCACAGCAACGAACATTGCCTACGTACAGCCAAGGCAGCCTGCGACGCCTGCGCAAAACCAATGCCAAAACAGATTTACACAACACACATCTTTTGCAAACAAAAAAGAAGAAAAAACTAAATAAAACTCACCCGCAGACTAAGTTCAGTGGCGTCCGACGCGACAGGAAGAGGATCCACCTCGTGATATCGTCGATACGTCGTAGGCAAGATCAAGCGATCAGCGAAAGGCCATATAACAAACGCCTCTTCATCACCCAAGAAGCCTGGGGGCAAAGTGATAACCGTATCCTCGACAGGATTCGTCTCAGCAGGACGCTTCTTGGCCGACGAAGTAGACACTTTACTAACGTCGACAGCAGCAGACGACGCCTTGAACGGCTGTGGGGGCGATGACGAAGCAATCGGATTAAAGCCTTCGGCTCCTATGACAACAGGCGTCTCGGCCGACGAACCTATCGCAGAAAACCGAGGTACGACCGTCATACCTTGTCCACCAGAAGTCGAGGACGACCTCAATCACTTCCTCGCACGCTCCTGAATCTCGCTCTGAGACATCCTTGCCACAGGCCTAGACGACAGAGTGTGCTCTACACCCAATACAAAAGATCAAGGTCAAACACTATCCAAAGCAAAAACAAAAATATATACAAACCCCGAAATAAACAAACGTTAAATACCTGAGTTGTCAGCCATATCGCCTACTTCACCTTCGGCGGACGATGAGTTTTCCACTACCTCTTCAAGCAAATCCAACCTTTTCATACGACGAGTCAGTTGACCTGATTCCTCGTCTATTTCCTCCTCCTCGGCGACGTCGCCTGACCGGTTCACCTCCTGCTCGTCTAAAAACTCCCCGTCGCGACTAAAAGACCTATCCTCGACAGAATAACCCAAGAATTTCCGATACTTATCCTCAGAATCAACGTTCAACTCAGTCAACGACGACGCCTTGACAACTGCAAAACAAAACCAAGTAAGGCGACGTTCAGTAAAACGACGAGAAACAAAGACAAAACAACACATTTACCTTCCGTCGTCCATCCCTCGACCAGAAACCGCCCTTTATCTCCCAGAGAATCTTTGCCTACGAAGACAAAACGACTCTGCCAACCCCTGTCGTTCACACCTAAACCAACACCTAAGTTCGTCTTCCCCTTCTTCGTGACCAAGGTATACCTACAACACTTCTGCAGCGCTAGTTCGTAAGTATACATCAAGTCAGACAGGTCAAACGGCATACGCCAGTTTGCAGTAACTCCGTGCACCACCGTGAAAACCCGCCATATCTGGGGCATCAACTGACCCGGGCTCAAATGGAAAACCTCGATAAAGGACCTAACCAGAGGAGTGAAAGGAAATTGGAAGCCAATTGTGAACGGATACTCATACATAACCACATACCCCTTTGGACAGTCAAAGGCTTCCTCGTCCGAGCCGGGAATGTTCACTTCCGCCGACGGCGGCAAACCAGCAAGTTCAACAAACGCCGCCGGATCCACCACAGTAGAATATATCGGGTTAAGGGACTTAACCCGAGTGGATCCCGACTCCCCCTTTCCTCTCGCTACAACCGACTTAGATCTACCCATCTCACTTACAAAAATCTACAAGAAAATCGAAAAAAGAAAGCAAATTTTACCTGAAACCGAGCAAACTCAGTGCGAAAATCGACTTCGCTTTCTCCCTCTTCTCTCTCCTGCTTTCGGATCTAAAATTTTTTTGAAAAATCTTGGTGTGAAGAACTTTATTGCATGTCGTGAATTGATATTTATTACTCTGGAATTCTGAACGGTTTTGTCCCACGAACTGGGCAGTTGAAGACGGATTTTGCTTTTAAATTTGAATTGTTTCTTTTGCTCTGTGTGACTCCGCAAATTCACAATTGGGGGCAAACTGTTATTCCACTTTTTGGACTAACGACATAACCGCTCTAACGTTTGATCATGTCGTGTCAACCAGGTTCTGTCGCGTCGCAGGTAAACACAGCTCCAGGGAGATACGTCCGACGTAGCATCGTACGACGAGGCATAAACGACGAAGGACGGGCGACAACGCACAGGCAACAAAGACGCGTCCTCAAGGAACAGGTTGATAAAGATAAGTTAACCTAAAGCCCATGATAGGCAGCGCCGTCACACTAGCAGGAATGAGTCCAAGACATGCGCGAGAAGCGCGGAGGTGGTTGAAGACTAAAGAGACGTGTAACAAAGATATCCCTATCTTTGTGGGATTCTCTCAACCAACTAGACCGTTGGAAATATCTTATAAAAGCATGAAGACGATGACAAGCAGAAGGGAGAAAACAAGAAAAGCTCTCATATTCTCAAGCCATAAAAGCATTCAAATCATTCTTGTATTCGTTATTTATATTTTGTTACATTGATTTCTAGAATAAGATACAAACAATCATATAGGAAACTTAGTGGATTGATAGCCTCATAGCTATCCGCGGTTTTTTACCTTATTCCTGGGTTTTCCGCGTCAACACTTCTCTGTGTCGTGTCTCTCTTTGTCTTCCCTTATTTGATTATCGTTTAGTTAGTGTCGACCTAAACCAAAGATCGCCCCTAGACGAAATTTGGCATAAACAGTCACATACTCCGTATAAGACTTGAGGTAAAATCAGCCAGTGAGGTTTCTCATTAACATGGAGAAGGCCGATATCTTGTCTATTTTTTAGACAAGACTGCACAGCCTAGTTATCTTTCCAATTTTTAATCACAAATTCTTATTTACAATGGGTGTACAATAAATATTGTACACCGGAGTAAAAGTTAACTCAAAATGCTTAAAAGGTAAGCATATATATGTAAAAGTTATCTATTTTTAAGTGATAAATTTTTTCATTTTAGTAAAACTTATTTCTTCCAAATCACTAATAATGTATAAAATTAATAATTTAACCCTTTAAAATATTTATCTATCAATTTTTTTTACTAATATAAAAGTTAATCAAAACTAAGTTAAAGTTACAAAAAAAATAGTTAAAGTTATTTTGGTGTACGTACAATAAATTTATTGTGCACCTTGTGCGCGCAAGACCTTTTGATTTTTAATATCTTGTCTCTCTGATTCAGTATATGTCTCCACATCTTGGAGTATTCCTTAATTATTTTAATACCAAGAGTTTTTTCGATCAACTACTAGCCTCTTTAATTATGCAACGCATCATCCAAATATCCTAGCTAGCAATTTCCAACGGCTACTTTCGTGACGCATAAAGATGAAAGTTAGGCCATGTTCTTTTGACCTAAATTCAAATGAATTAAACTGAAATTAACTGAACTGCGCTGAATTGAATTGAACTGAACTGAATTTATATTTAACTTAATCGAATATTACATAATTGAAATAGATAATAAATACAATAAATAATAAATAATTAGTGATAAATACTAAATAATAAGTACTCAGTAATAAATAATAAATAATAAATGATAAATTATAAATTATAAATTATAAATTAATATATAATAAATAATACTCTATAAATAATAAATGATAAATAAAATAAATAAAAAATAATCCCTCCTGCCCTCAATACTCGTCTCGTTTTGACTGATAATGATTTTTAGGCAATTTAATTGACTTATTAATTTATTAGGTGGTAGTTGACAGTAGATTTTTTTAAAATATAGTTATTGGGGCGGGATATGTGTCAAACAAATGGGTGCGAGTGGGGTGGGGTTGAACTTTTTAATGTTCTTTTAGTAAGTAGGAATACATGTGAGTCAATGGTTAAGTGATAGAAAAATATATATAATATTAATAAAAGCGTATCATTTATAGAAAGAGACGAATATTAAATGACGACATTATAAGGAAAGATGGGAAAATATTAAGGAACGGAGAGAATAATAAATAATAAATAACAAATAATTAAATAATAGCAGTAGTAATTAATAAGTTATAATAATAATAATAATAATAGTAATAGTAATAGTAATAGTAATAGTAATAATAATAAGTTGAATTGAATTGAATCCTATACCTTTAAAACATGTAAACTTTGATTCACTATTGCAGCAATAGTGTGTTACCTTTTTTGCCCCCCTTCTACCTCTTTATTACTGAGTTGCCATTCTCTCGCTCCTCGTATAACTTCATTTTGTACTCTCTTGCACCTCTCTCCTGATATTCAGCTATTTTCTCTCTCCTCATTTTCTCTGTCATTCGAGCTCCTCATTTTCTAGGGTTCTAAACTTCCATTCCCTTCTTCATAATTCACTCCATCGAATACCAAACCACTCTAACTCCTAACTATCAATTTCAAATCGAAACTCTAAATTCTTAATTACAAAGTGACCGATGAATGATTTTTGGAAAATTAGGGGTTCTGTTCTTCAGAAAAGGTCAAATCTTCGCGTGTTTTGATCAATTTGATGCTATTTTTGCTAATTTTGTTGATTGTTGATGAGATTCTGTGTGGCCATCTCCCATCTCCTTCCCACTCGCTCGAACCAAATCCAACACCAGGTATCATCAATAGTTCTTCATCTTTACATCATGAAGTGATTTCTAAGTTGTTAATCTGATTTTATTTAAGTATTAAATTAGAGTAGTGTGTTGCAGAGATGAAGATTATTGCAGCTTGCTTGTTGGTTGCTTTGGGCGGTAAAGCTTTCACTACTGCCGGTTATGTCAAGAAAATTATTGGATCAGGTACTTTTTCTCGTCCTTTTTTCATAATGGAGCTTGATTGATGAAGATAATATATAAAAAATTTGTCTTTCACAGTTTGTGTAAGATAATACTTTCGATTATAATGCTAATTAATGTAGTGTGTTGGGTGATAATATGAGATGGATTTAAGTTTCTCTATGGATTCAAGCTAATACGGAATGAAATAGCTGGTGGACACTTTCCTTTAGTTTCTACCTTAGTGTCATTCACCGAAGAATCTTAGGGGATGGATAATTAATGAATTGAATATCTTTTTAGCGTGGATGGTCAAACCAGAAGAAACTACAAAGTGGGCTTGGAGAGGGATTGGGACTGTATTTGGTTTAAGTAGATTAACATAGGTTAAGATTTAAGCAGGTTTTTTTAATATTAATATAGAGTCGTTGTATTTGTTTTAAGTAGATTAAGGTTCGAATTCCGTTGGGATATATTTTTGAATCCCTCTGATTTGTCCTATCTACTTCATCTGTTGGTTCTTATTGTTATCTTTTTATTATGTTTGTCTAACTCTGATATCTGCGTTCCACAATTGCTGCAGCTGGAAACTCTCTTGAAATTTTATGTTCCGGCATATCGATATCTTACCCTCCAGTGCTTATCTGAGGTAATACTGATGTTTGATTTTCTTAAGGTTTTTAAGTGTCCTCTGTATGTGCTCCTATATCATTGTACATGTAGTTAAGTTAATCGTACATCATAAGTGTTTTCGAAACTGTTAGTTACCCCCATGTCTCTAGAAAAACACCAGCTTGGTGAACTTTTTAAATCTTGTATAATTATAGTTTTGTTGATATGAATTCATCGAAGTTTAGGTAATGTGGATTTGGTAGAATGTAAGGCACAGAGTTTCTATTGGTGTTTTGAGAGTTTGTTAAATTTGTTTTAGTAGGAGTTTGGTAAAATTTTCCATAAAGGGTTTGAGGGTTTTGTTAGTCTCCGAAACTGAGCTTGAAAAGCACTAGGATACTCTGGGCTGAGATGGCTCGAGATGAGGTGACGTTCTATTTTTTTCATCTTATTCATTATGACTAGGGTTGCTAGACTATTGGTGTATAAAATGTGGATGAGAAATAAATAAATGAATTAATGTATTTAGAAAAGATAAGACGGTTTACAATGACGATTCCGGTATCTGGGCCTTGGTGCGTTTCTTTTTCGCCCTTTCTTGTAGTTTACTGTTTATTTATCATTTGCAATTGTGGTTTATGGTCATTTAGATGTTTTTAAAATATAATATGCTTTTAAAACAGATTGCTTTTAAAACACTTTTTTTTTTTATTACAACTTGTTAATCGGTAAATAAATGGCCTTAAGTTGTGAATAATTGCATAACTTTTTCCTGCAGAAAGTACGGTATCTAGGTTATAGTAGACCTGCACGCAGCACCCGGGTCACAAATTGGGAATGAACACAGTGCAACTAGAGATGGATCTCTTGAATGGGCTGATGAAACTGTTCAACAAAGTGTTGATGTTATCGACTTCTTAGCTTCACGGTACATTCTCAGAACTAAATGATTCAGTTCCCTTCTGTTGTAGTGTCATGTACCTTACACTGCGCTTCAGGACTGAGAAAAGTTTGACTTCAGAACATTTGAGGGAAATTTCAGAAAGAATTGAAACAGATGGTTTCGATACATGCTTCCCTCTTTTGATATGAACAAAGCCCACAAACATGTTTCCCTCAGCTTTCTTGAAGTCAAACTTTTCTCAGTCTTACAAAGAATTCTGAATATATATATATCTGAATACATAAATCAGTAGAAGCTACGTGTAACCGGTGTCATTTTGTATATTTTTTAAACCTTCTAAAAGCACATTTTTACGTATTTACTAATTAAAAACACATTTTTTCCAACAATAACACACAATCTGTTTTAAAAGCATATTGTTACGTACTCCCTCCGATTTTAGGTTTATGGTCATTTAGATGTTTATGGTCATTTTCATTTATGTTCCTGATTTTAGGTTTATGGTCATTTAGGTTTAATAGCGAGTTCATTCTGCTATTTCTAATCCAGTAGTTTTAGGTTTATGGTCATTTAGATGCTTGGTTTCAATTTCAAGTGGCCGTCATCTAAATGCTCGATTTCAGTTTTTGTGGCATCTAAATGCTCGGTTTCAGTTTTTGTGAAGCCTATTCTGTTAAGTCAAACTTGATTTGTCATTTAAATGCTCGGTTACAGTTTAAAATGAATGTCTCCCTTTACATGGTTGGTTCAAACTGAAATGCTCGGTGTCATCTAAATGCTCTGCTATTCCTGATTTTGTTAGATTTTTATGGTCATTTATGTTTAATACCGAGTTCATTTTGCTATTTCTATGCTCGTAGTTTTAGGCTTATGGTCATTTAGATATTTGGTTTCGATTTCAGATGGTCGTCATCTAAATGCTCGGTTTCAGTTTTTGTGGCATCTAAATGCTCGGTTTTAGTTTTTAGATGACCTCGAGCATTTAGGTGGCGTCTAAAACTAAAATGCTCGGTGTCATCTAGATGCTTGGTTTTAGTTATTCCCCTGTTTTTGTGTAGCCTATGCTTTTAAGTCAAACTGATTGGTCGTTTTTTAAAATGAATGTCGCCCTTTACATGGTTGGTTCAAACTGAAATGCTCGGTGTCATCTAAATGCTCTGCTAATCCTGATTTTGTTATATTTACATTTATGTTCCCGATTTTAGGTTTATGGTTATCTATGTTTATACTGAGTTCATTCTGCTTTTTCTATGCTCGTGGTTTTAGGTTTATGGTCATTCAGATGTTTGGTCTCGATTTCAGATGGTCGTCATCTAAATGCTCGGTTTCAGTTTTTGTGGCATCTAAATGCTCAGTTACAGGTTTTTTACTGTTTTAGTGGAGCCTATTCTTTTAAGTCAAACTGATTGGTCATTTAAATGCTCGGTTACAGTAAAATGAATGTTAATTCAACCTAATTAGTTCGTTTCCTTTGGTTTTGTTCTTGATTTTGCTGTTTAGGCCAATTTTTAGCGTTTGATTGTTAGTTGATTTGTGGTGTTTGGTTGCTTTGTTGTCAATTCGACTTTTTTCAATTAATGGTTAGTATTGACGAGTGGAATCAAGCAAACACGAGTCTTTCATTTTGGTTTTTCGTACTTAATTTTTTGGGGATTTCTTGTGAATTTTGTTGAGGCTAGGGCTTTCAATTTTGACCCCACTTGATGATTTTGCTGAATTATGTTCCCCATTTATTGATTTTGGATGAATAATTTGGGTTTTTATTTTTATTCGAGTTTGTAGAATTATGCTCTTTTGTTGAACTTTTTGATTCGCCTTTCTTCTCCTGGAATCTGATAGAATTTGGAACTAGGGTTTGTTACTGTGTTTTAATTATTCCTGATTTTTCCAATAACTTTTTTTCAGTATGCAATATTCCTACTTTAAATGTCAGTCTTCATGATGATTTGATTCTATTGAACTTCATTGAATATAGGAAGCATGATAAAGTGATGATGTTCTTTGATTAGTGGAGTAGTTCATCCTTACAAGTGAATTTCTGGTTCCTTATTTAACTTGTTGTCGCCTCCCATTCGATTTTGAAGTTATAATACATTACACTATCTCTGAATTTAATATAGTACTAAACGGTTTAGTATGGAGTAGATCATGGTTGAGATGTTGGGTGCAGAATTATGGAGTCTAAATTGTCCCTGTATGTTGCTTTTGTTTGATGTGTGCTCTTATTGGATTATTTGAAGATGCTGAGAGCAAACCTCAACTCAGTATAGTAGTTTGAGTTTTATGTACAATAAACTAATATTTATGCTATTACGCTGAAATCTGTGTATTATTTTTGTAAGGGGTTCTAATCTGGAGAGTATGTGGTATTAGAAGGTCATCATTAGTTCAATATATAAATGCCACCATAGTATGCACTTCTGTTTAAGATTTTAAATCAGTTAGAAGTTGGGAAATACCTTTGTCACTCTACTGCTATGGAGTACTTTGTATTCCATCCTCGTTATAAATTTGATTTAGATTATGGAGTAATGATGCCGGATTCCATTGTACACCCTTAATTTAAGGTGAAAATGATCGATTTGGGACAAGTTGTCCTTCGGTATTGGGATGAATTTTCACCTTATTTTATTTAGAAGGTTGAGTTCAAGTGTAATAAGAACATTGTGGTGGTCTATGCAAACATGACATAATTGATATTCGTTACTGCACAACTTTTCAAAAATTTTATGAAACATTCTTGTGATTTTTCTCTGTAATATATTGTTGTCTTCTGATTAATAGTTCTTATGCTTGTTTACCTTGTCTTCTGATTAATAGTTCTTATGCTTGTTTACCTTGTTTAAATTGATCTCCTTGGTGGGTAATAAATATGCATTTTTCTTGGATGCCCAGTAGCTGTAAATATGCTCTGTGTGCCAAGGAAAGGTTTGGATATATTCTACTTGCTCTAACTGGACAAGGGATGGACTAATTTACTAAGTGATGTTTCTGAATGTTTTGCAAAAGAGTAAAAGGTAACATGAAGGTCTTAAATCTAACAGATTCTCTCCTTTTCACGAAGGCCAGTCTTGTACATTTGCCTTAAAACTGCCAGATTTCCAGCTATCTGTTTCTTAGTCCTTGAAGTTGTAATTGACTAATGTGTTGGATTGAAAGTCTTGTAAATTTTAGAAGACGACGGTTGTTTTAGGGAACTTTTTCCTAGGGAATATGCCCTTTACCAATTCTTCTGTTTAAACTTCATATGTAGCAGACATATTTTCACCGTGTCAATTTGGTTAAATGAGTGAGAATATCTATGTATATGTCTGGGAAATTAGAAGGGTCTCTCTTTTCCTCTTTCTCTCTCAACATCTTGCGTGTTTTTGGTTTGGGTGGGCGGGGGTGCTTTTACAGGATTAGTTGAGAGAGGACCCGAGGAAAGTACAAATCATACTCTATATGATTATTTAGCCGAGGTTATGATTTGTGTTCGGGAAGATTTTCTGTAGTTGTTAATTTGTTACATGCAGCTGATCTCATTAAACTTCTAATTGTGGTTAAATATTTGGTTTTACAGGGCATGGGTGATATGAAAGCAATATCAAGCTTGGATTTGGAAGGAGTGGCTGTGTAGTTGTCCAGGGGTTTTAAGAATGGATCAGGATCCAGGTTCCTTTCTTTCTTCATATGCTCTGCCTTGTGCTGATTAGATGATTAATAAAACTAAAATCCGAACTCTAATTTGGTATAACCTTGGCGTATTTGGTTTTTTTTTCCCTATGAATACGTCATTTTTGTCGTCCTCATGCTGAAAATCTACCAAATGTTCTGACACCTATCCATCTATTTATCTTTACCAGTTTGCTTGGGTCCTGTCAAATTTGCATACCAAGTAGTTGGAGATGATTTAATGCAAACACACAATAAGAACACTTAAAGATCATGTTGGCATGGATTTTCGAAATCATATCCTGTGCACACTGCATCCATCTTCTTTGGAATGAGGGACCCTATTATTCTAACTCAAGACTTTGTGAAACGGTCTTCTGTTAGTCGTCACTAAGCATTCTTAACTTCTGGGTTTTGACAGTAGCAATTCTCAGGTTTTTGTCAGAATCTCTTTTTCCTGATGATGATTTCGGTTTTTTTTGTCTTATAGATACACATACAAGTATTGTGGAGTCGTTTGTTGTTATGAATCATATAACTGGGTTGAACTTACTCCCTTGTAGCCTTGTAGGCATTTCGATATGCAAAACGGGGACGAAAGATTCCCATTTTCATGCTAATGCTAAGTTTAGTATTGCAGCAGGTTCAAACCATCTAAAACTCGGTTAAAAGTGGAAATTTCTGATTATGAAACAAACATAAATTTTATATGAATTGAATCAACACTTATATTAGATCATTTGTTATGCAGAAACTTAACAATCATCAACGGCTACAAAACAATGCAATCATGAATCAGATTCTTGAGTTGAAAAATCTTCAACTTACTGGAGGAGATAATCAGAAAAATCATTGCATCATAATGGAGAATATGTTACACCCTTCTCCATCCACATCACTTCAGGAGTATTAGTCAATGACAGACTCGAGCAGCAATGCAAGGAACTCAATTGTCTCACTAATGAGCTTCAGAGCTTAGACAACTCAAGTCAAGTGTTAATGAGGGAAGATTAATTTGTGTTGCAGAGATGATTGTTGCCGCTTACTTTTTGGATGCTTTAAGCGGTAAAGCTTGCCCTACTGCCGATGATGTCATGAAAAATCTTGGGGTACTTCTCTCTTCCTTTTTTCATACTCGTAGCTTGATTGATGAAGATAATATATAAAATATTTGTCTTGTTACTGCTCTCCTTCCGGATCCTCACCATCTACTTCCCTTTCCACAGCAGATCGGCAGAGTTGGAGCAGCAACAAATCACGATGAAGAAATCACTAAACAAAAATGAAACGTCTCCATCGATCCATTATGTCTAGGTTTTAGGGTTCCCAATTCATTGCCGTCCCCGCAACAAAAAATGGGTAAGGCGCCATATTTTTTCTCTAATTATTATCGTTTTAGCACATAACAGATTAATTATCATACATTGTCTTTAATTTTAATGGTTTTTGTTTGTCGTTTTGAGTAAATTAATGGTTTAAATTTTTGCATTTGTTGACCCTTAAAACTTGGATTGATTATCTCATTTTAATTGATCTTTGAATACATGGTTTCTTGTTTTTTTTTACGATTCTATTGCGATTGTTTCTTTCTTATAGTTAATTGATTTGGTTTGTTTCAAATGAATTTTTAAATATTGGCAAATCGTATTATCCTTTTCTATATGGTTCTAATAAGATTGATTGGGGTTATCATTAGAGTTGCTGGCTCAGGGACGGGCCTCATAGCTGGATGGAGTTTTTTGAAATGAACGTTCTGTCAAGACGGGGTTGTTTGAAATGAATGTTCTTCTCTTGTGGTGTGGAGGTGTTTGGCGTAGGCAACGGTTCAATATTCGAATAATCTGTTGCATTCTAGGTAGTATTCAAGGATGATGTTCGGTTTATCTTAAGAGGTAGTGTAATGAGTTTTGACTCTAAATAAAGTGCATATTGAGTTTTAACTCTATGGGGGTTAGGTAGTTGGTTAATTTCAAGTGTATCAAGTTTCGACTTGATGGGTACTATTAACTTTGTGTTCATACTAGGTGCAGCAGGTGTTCTCTCGTTTGGTATTATGAGTTTTAGATTACCCATTTCATGGTGCAATGAGCTTTAGCTCCGTTGATCACAATGGAATTCGTGTTACTCCGTATCTCTTTCATCATAATGGGTGTTGGATTTCCTGTTCATGATGTAATCAGATTTGCACATTTCCTTTGGTCACACATTTTGTATTAACTGCCACCTTCTTTTCTCTACCGACCTAGATGTATGGATGTCATTCATTTCCCTGAGAGAGCAGGAGGTCTCTTTCTAATTCAGGCATTCAGTTAGTGAGGTTTGTGTTCTCCTTATGAAGTTGGAATCAACTACCTCAATTTTATTTTTATTTTGGATTTTTTAGCCTTTTGAACAAGGATTAAGGATGAATGTCTGAAGTGTGTATCTCTTTGTTATGACACACCCGACTACCCGAGATTATAATTTACACGCTTATCTATTCGATGTTTGTGTTGCATGCTGTGCTTTTTTCCCCTTGTAAAACAGTTCGCGTTACTTTGCCTAACTACACCGATGTTATGCGCTTTACCTGATAAAGACAAATTTTAGTACTGGATTAACATAAGAGTACGGGTGTCTTAAGGAAGTATAGTTCTTTTTTATATAATTGATAGGTTGTTCAGTACGATGAAACTTTCTGGATCATGTTCGTCTTTCTCAATTTCTATTTCTTGATTTATGTCATGCGTAATCTGACACCTTAAGTCGAATTACTTTTTTAGGTTTGTTTTAATAAGGGGTGCCAATCATTTTTTTAAAGGAACTTGTTTTTATATTATGATATTTATTTTTCGCTTTTCTCTGATATTTTCCTAACCTTGGTTTGGTTTTCTTTTTTAAAAGAAAATTTATATGTGATGAAAAATGGAGGAGAATTGAGGCGGTGGGAGCGCTATGGACTAGGCTCACACCACACAAACACTATCAATGGTCTTGGGATATTTGTTAACCCACCCTTTTTGACTGCTCTGCCTGTGTTGGTAGTTTATGATATAGATTCTTCAAACGGAAGAAAACAATTCAGTTTTATGACCCTGAATCCGTAGAACAGCAAAGAGCATCATGTTCTTCTATTATTTCAATAAGCATCTACATGTGCATACTAAAACCTTGGAGGACTAAATACCTATTTTTATTACTAGCCAATGAGTTGTGATATACAAACCATGAACCTCACATAACATGTTTATATTTCAGGCTGATAAAGAGGCAACACATAGTCGACCAGCAACAACTCTCTCCGTGATTAATGCCCTATAGTGGTGCCTAAGCAAGTGGAGTTGGATTAGGCGGCGTTAGAGGACAACACTGAGGAGGCTTTGGAGGTTACATTTGAGGAGTGATCTCTTTCACAGACGTCTTCCTTTTGCCGAGAATGCTCATCCACGCTACAAATGCGTGAAAGTTAATAAGTGACGAAGTTATGTATCATGGCAATATGCATCTACACTTTTGGAAGAAGTCCTTATTATGTAACACTGTTTTAGAACTTAAACTACCCATTACTCCTTTTGGGTCACTTGTACTTTAGAAAACTCGATGGATGTCTCCGATTATTTTCATTCCATAATTAGGCTCCTGATTTGCATAATATCTTGGAAGATAGATATATATAACTTGGGGGACCACTGTGTTATCCTTCAGAAAGGTGGCTTTTGCTACCACTTCTGTATTACTGCTTCTTCTGTCTTACTGATTCTTGAGCATTCAACTTATTGACAACTTGAAGGACATGTGTTTTGCTTCACTGTTGTATTCAATTACTCTGCATTTACATTATCATGGACTGCTTTGTATTCAACTTTGCCTTTGTAGGTAGTATTCATTAGTTCAAGTATTATTCAAATTTAGTTTCCAATCAAACATTTTTCTAAACTTTTTCCATTTACTAATTAGGGTCGGGATTTGATTTGTGTTTCCGTATTTATTTTTCGATAACTTGGGGGACCGTGCGCGCTAGCGCACGGGCCAACAACTAGTTAAATAAAAGTGAACTGAATACTTCCAAACTGAATTGAACTGAATTGTCAAATAAGTCTTGAAACTGCATTTAAGCAAAATGAAGAGGACGTACCTTAGAACAACTAAAACTAAAACTAGTTAATGATTATGACCCTATAACTGTTTAACACTACTCCAGTCCTCTATTTGTTAATGTAGAAAAAAAAAGTATTATTACTCCGTAGTTAATAGAATATGGTATACTTCGAGTTAATTTCTAAAACTATAGTACAGAGTAGTTAAACCTGTATGTACATATTTTATCTGGAATAACTTTTATTAAAAAGAAAATTTTCATTATTATAAAAAACGGTTACATTATTTCATGGTAAATTTCTACATTTTTTGATTAACTATACACCCACCTTACAATATTTATTGTATATTGGGTGTAATTAAGAATTTATATACTACCTCCGTTTCATAAAGTTTTTTACGCTTTGAAAAATGTGTCAAAATATCAAAACTTTGACCATAAGTTCTCACTATTATATCTATAAAAAATTATCATGAGATACCTGGTTAGATTCATCTCAAAATTTATTTTATAAGTATCAATTTTTTTTATAATTTTTTGTCATTCAGAATTGGATATATTAACAGTTAAACATTGCACTAGAGTCCGTGCAAATAGTAAGTGTAAAGATCTTTTTGAAACGGATGTAGTATAACATATTATTAGGATGATTTTACAATAGCTACAATAAAATGGTAGCCATTATAATACGTTAAATCTCAACCATTAAATAAAAGCAGACCAATCTAAACCATTGATTTTGTTGACTTTTAATTTAATAATAAACCATTTTATAATTTAAATAAATTTTACCATAAAAATAAATGAATTAAATTATTCCACTTTCATCAACGTTTTATTGAGAAGTTTCTTCTCAAAAAAAACACAAATATACAAAATTTATGAAACTCTTTGATTCTATTCTTCATTCCCATCTGTTCTTTATAATCAAATCGGGATTATGTGTATTGTTCAAGTCATCAAATCGTTAACGTTATCCATTTATAATCCTTCATCTAACACAATAAAAAAAAAAATTACTCCATAATTAACCGTTCATCTAACCCAAATAAAAATATTCTCCATCAATAACCATTCATCTAAACACAAACACCATCCCATTCTTGATAATTAGTTTTTTAATGATGCACTATATTGGCAAAAACATCAACAAACAAATACTCCATTGGAGAACAAGAAGTAGTTTTACTTTTTTATTATTTTAATTTTCTTTTACATGAATACGGGGAAGTTATTAAGAGAGAAAATAAAAAAAATTCAATATGGAAGGATAATGAAAGGTTTTTTTGGGTAAAAAATTATAAATTTTAATATGAAGTCAACATATTCAATGGCCAAGATAAGTCAACAATGATGAAGGGCTCATATTTAATGCATTGTGGTGGCTACCATTTTGTTGTAGCCACTCAAAAACCTTCCAAAATTATATATCTCACTACTATTACTTCTGTCAAAGGATTTACTTGAACTGTTATATATATAAGTCAAACACCTGAAGACTAAGTAGTGTAAATCAGAATTATTTGTAGCATTTGCCTCATCAATACATTTTGATCAACAAATTATTTCCCCCGTTCTTTCTCTCTCTAATCTTTTAAATTCCCTCGTTCTTTCTCTCTCTAATCCTACCATGGCGGATAAACAAATTAGTGCGAACAATGAACGACAACAACACCAGCGACGGCGACGACGACGACAACCACAGCCACCACCACTACCACCACAGCAACCGCAACAACCACAAGTACAACCACCACAACCACCGCAACAACCACCACAACCACCGCAACAACCACCAGTACCACTGCCTTATCCAGGTTTCAGATTTGATCCCTATGATCATGAACTCATTAAATACTACCTCGAGTACAAGATCAACGGCAATGACTTGCGCTCTAGTCCCATAAAAGAAGTTAACATCTACGACCACCATCCTCGAAAGCTCTCTGGTACGTTTAATTACGCGATTAACATAATCCAGTACGCATGTAAATTAAATCATATACTCTCCGTTTATTATTGTTTCTAGGTTGGGTACAATTCTTGATTTTCTTACTCTTTGTTTTGTTTCTTGCATGGGTGCAGTTCTTGATTTTCTTGATTAAATTATGAAAACTCCGTATTATGAATTCATGTATTCATCTTTTGTGTTTTTTCTTTTTATTCTGACGTGAACTAGCTTATTTGGTTTTTGTTAGACGACACACGTGCATGTTGAATTGTTGATGAATATTGTGTAGATTGATTATCCTAGCTAGCTAGCATTTGAATTTTTTATATTCTTACTCTCCGTTTTGTTTCTTGCATGGGTGCAGTTCTTGATTAAATTATGAATACTCCGTATTAATTATGAATTCATGTTATATTCATCTTTTGTGTTTTTTTTTTTTTAGCTCTGACGTGAACTAGCTTATTTGGTTTTTGTTAGACGACACACGTGCATGTTGATCGTATTGTTGATGAATATTTGTGTAGATTATCCTAGCATTTGAAGTTTGTTTTAATTTGAAGTTTGTGTAGATTATCAGATTGAGGGTCAGCTCGTTCTTTCATTCACTTATTTATTTCTACATTTATCTTATGCATGTGAACTTATTAATATTTCCCGGAACTTATATTTGTAGTTATAAATTGATTTTTGCAATTATTTAAACATTATTAAGTTTGTGTTTGTAATTTAAACCTGCAGAAGATTACCAACCACAAGGAAAGGATGATGTATGGTATTTCTTCACTACAAGGGAAAAGAAGTACATGTATGGAAATCGTGCAGCCCGGAATGCCGGTAATAATGGATATTGGAGATGTACCGGAACTGATAAAAAAATCACGGATGACATTGATGAGAATAAAGTGATCGGACTCCGAAAGCATTTGAAGTATTACGAAGGAAGACAGTCAGATAAAAATCAGAAGAAGACAGAGTGGATGATGCATGAATATCAAACCCTAGTTCAAGCTGAATCCTCCAAAGCCAAAACCGAAGAACTAAAGAGGAAAAGACATGCACCTACCAGTATGAGGGTACGTATGTAACTATGTACATATTTTTCTAATTTGAATTTAATTATACTTTAATTATTATTTCAATAATTTAGAAATAACCCTAGTTTCTGTTTATAATTAAGTTAGAGTAATAATATTTTTGTACTCTTTTCTTTTTTGGGGTAACGTAGTTGGATACTGTGCTATGCAAAATCTATTTCAAGAAGGAAGCAGCCCGAAAGAAGCCAGCAAATAAAAAAACAGTAAAAGTTACAGACATGGATGCAGCCGGAAATCAGCCAGAAAGCAGCCGGAAAGCAGGACAAGTTAAAAAGAAGAAAGCTGCGACACGAAATAAGACACCAAGAGTAAACAACTCAGCTGCCAAGGACAAAGGCAAGGGCAAGGGCAAGGGCAAAGCCAAAGTGAAAGCAGACGAAATTGAAATGAACCATAGCAACCAAGACTCTGACTACAACACCAGCTCCTATGATAGCGCAAACTCCACCACCGAAACAGATTCATATGGTTGTTATGATCATCTTGATTGACATCAATTTCAAGCTTTAATAATGGTGTAGTACCGTCACAACAATTACTACCGATGTCGGGTTCTACCAACTTATTTGCATCATCATCGCGATTCATAATGGATTCAGGACGTAGATTGTTAGATTAATGATAAAATTAGTTGAATAATATTTTCTTTGTCAGAGTAGTCAATAATTTAGTGGTTTACACTAAGTCATGGGATAGTTTTCTGATTTTATTAGTTAGTGGATCATTGGGAAATTATGCTTTCCTTAATTTTAGCTTTACTTGTTTTGTCAAGCGGGCCCTATTATGAGAGATCCTTATAATGAGTAGGATGAAAAAATTGTCAACCGTTGGATAGAAAAAATTTAACGGCTCATGATTAATACGCCACATTAACGGTAAAACGGTAAGTAGAAAAAAAATGTATCGTTCTTGCTTGTTTTAATAAAGACAAACTTGCACCCCTTCTGAAACTATCTCTCTCCTCTCGATTAATTTTTTAAAAACAAACCCCCAATTTCCTAGCTTTAATGTTGGGAATCAATGACTTCATGGGCCTTCTGGATAAAAGTTTCAAAAGAATTAGGGGCTGACAGTCAAAATTGAGAATATGGTTGGCCGTTGCACTCTTATTAAATATGTGCTCAATACTTATCCTCTTTACCAAATGCAAACCTTCATTCTTCCAATAACAATGATCAATAGTATTGAAAAAGGAACGAGAAAAATCTTATGGAATAAAGTGGATAGAACTAGGTATATATAGCGCGTACTTCGTGGAATATTGTTACTCAGCCTATAGGAGAAGGGGGGGTGTGTGTGTGTGTGTGTGTGTTAGGGATTAGACGTTTAAAAGAATAAAATTTGACTTTTATGGTTGTTTATGCCAAAATTCGTATGGGGGCGACTTTCGGCTAGGGTCGACACTAACTAAGCAAAGAATCAATGACACAAATAATGAGGCACGACACAGAGGAGTGTTGACGCGGAAAACCCAGGAATAAGGTAAAAAACCGCGGATAGCTATGAGGCTATCAATCCACTAAGTATTCTATATGATTGTTTATGCTTTTTCTTCTGAGAATCGATAATTAAGATCTCAAGTACAATAATGAATGATGAAATAGTTTATGACTTAAGAGTTTCGAGGCTTGAGTGAACGTGGCTTGCTTATCATTATCTTCGTCTTTTTATAGGGTATTCTCAACGGTCTAATCGGTTGAGAAAATCCCACAAAGTTAGGAGAATCTTCATCACACGTCTCTTCAGCCTTCAACTGCTTCCGCGCTTCTCGCGTGAGTCTTGGACTCGTTCTTGCTAGCTTGACGGCGCTGCCTATCATGGGCTTTAGGTCAACTTATCAGCCCGTTTCTCGAGGACGCGTCTTAGTTGCTTGTACTTTGTCGCCTGTCTTTCGTCGGCTGTACCTCGTTGTATGATGCGACGTCGGACGTATCTCCCTGGAGCTGTGTTTACCTGCGACACGATATGACCTGGCTGACACGACACGACCAAACGTTAGAACGGTTATGTCGTTAGTCCAAAAAGTGGGATAACAGTTTGCCCCCAATTGTGAATTTGCGTAGTCACACAAAGCAAAAGAAACAATTCAAATTAAAAAACCGTCTTCAACTGCCTAGTTCGTGGGATAAAACCGTTCAAAATTCTAGAGTAATAAATACCAATTCACGACATGCAATAAAGTTCTTCACACCAAGTTTTTCGAAAAATTTCTAGATCTGAAAGCAGGAGAGAGAAAGCGAAGTCGATTTTCGCACTGAGTTTGTTTGATTTTCAGGTAAAATTTGCTTTCTTTTTCGATTTCCTTGTAGATTTTTGTAAGTGAGATGGGTAGATCTAAGTCGGTTGTAGCGAGAGGAAAGGGGGAGTCGGGTTCCACTCGGGTTAAGTCCCTTAACCCGATATATTCTACTGTGGCGGATCCGGCGGCTTTTGTTGAACTTGCTGGTTTGCCGCCGTCGGCGGAAGTGAAGATTCCCGGCTCGGATGAGGAAGCCTTTGATTGTCCAGAGGGGTATGTGGTTATGTATGAGTATCCGTTCACAATTGGCTTCAAATTTCCTTTCACTCCTCTAGTTAGGTCCTTTATCGAGGTTTTCCATTTGAGTCCGGGTCAGTTGATGCCCCAGATATGGCGGGTTTTCACGGTGGTGCATGGAGTTACTGCGGACTGGCGTACGCCGTTTGACCTGTCTGATTTGATGTACTCTTACGACCTAGCACTGCAGAAGTGTTGTAGGTATACCTTGGTTACGAAGAAGGGGAAGACGAACTTAGGTGTTGGTTTAGGTGTGAACGACAGGGGTTGGCAGAGTCGTTTTGTCTTTGTAGGCAAAGATTCTCTGGGAAATAAAGGGCGGTTTCTGGTCGAGGGATGGACGATGGAAGGTAAATGTGTCGTTTTATCTTTGTTTCTCGTCGTTTTACTGAACGTCGCCTTACTTGGTTTTGTTTTGCAGTTGTCAAGGGGTCGTCGTTGACTAAGTTGAACGCTGATTCTGAGGATAAGTATCGGAAGTTCTTGGGTTATTCTGTCGAGGATAGGTCTTTCAGTCGCGACGGAGAGTTTTTAGACGAGCAGGCGGTGGACCGGTCAGGCGACGTCGCCGAGGAGGAGGAGATAGACGAGGGATCAGGTCAACTGACTCGTCGTCGGAAAAGGTTGGATTTGCTTGAGGAGGTAGTGGCAAACTCGTCGTCCGCCGAAGGTGAAGTAGGTGATATGGCTGACAACTCAGGTATTTGTCGTTTGTTTATTTCGGGGTTTGTATATATTTTTGTTTTTGTTTTGGATAATGTTTGACCTTTATTTTTTGTATTGGGTGTAGAGCATACTCTTTCGTCTCGGCCTGTGTCGAGGATGTCTCAGAGTGAGATTCAGGAGCGTGCAAGGAAGCGACTTAGGTCGTCCTCGACTTCTGGTGGACGGGGTATGACGGTTGTACCTCGGTTTTCTGCGATAGGTTCATCGGCCGAGACGCCTGTCGTCATAGGAGCCGAAGGCTTTCATCCGATTGCTTCGTCGTCGCCTCCACAGCCGTTCAAGGCGTCGTCTGCTGCTGTCGACGTTAGTAAAGTGTCTACTTCATCGGCCAAGAAGCGACCTGTCGAGACGGATCCTGTCGAGGATACGGTTATCACTTTGCCCCCAAGCTTCTTGGGTGATGAAGAGGCGTCGGTCATATGGCCTTTCGCTGATCGCTTGATCTTGCCTACGACGTATCGACGATACCACGAGGTGGATCCTCTTCCTGTCGCGTCGGACGCCGCTGAGCTTAGTCTGCGGGTGAGTTTTACTTAGTTTTTTTTCTTTTTTGTTTGTGAAAGATGTATGTTGTGTAAATCTGTTTTGGCATTGGCTTTGCGCAGGCGTCGCAGGCTGCCTTGGCCGTGCGTAGGCAGTGTTCGTTGCTGTGCGACGAGGTGACGAATGCAAGGCAGCTGACGGCGACGGCGAAGAAGGCGGCCGCATCGTGGGAAGCGAAGTGGAAAGCTGCTGAGAAGAGGGTTGTGGATCTTGCTGCGGTGATTAAGGCCAAGGGTGATCAATTGAAGGGTAAGGATAAGCAGTTAGCCGACGTGGCTAAAGATCTGGAGAAAGTGAAGGAGGAGTTGACCTCGACGACAGAGGAATTGGATGGATTGAGGAGCTTGTACGACGCCCTGCAGGAGGAGGCGAAGGACGTCGAGGCTCTTGCTATATGGAGGACGCGGGCGCAGATGATGTATTCCTGCCTGATTGGGGAGACTAGCCTTTGGCCGTGCCAAAAGGAGGTGGATGACTATCTGGCTAATGGCGGTACCATGGCTGACCTGTCGGTGCCCGTGGTGGATCCGGAGGAGTTGGCGAAGACGGCTGACACTGCTAGTACTGAGGCGACGGAGGTGGATGCTGCTTTGTTGGTGGTGAGTGTGCCTGTTCCGGACCAAGAGGGGGAGGTTTTAGCTGTTGGGTGCGAAGAGGAGGCCCTTGCCGTCGTTTCTCAAGACGAGACGGTGGACGTGGCGTCGGTGGAGGTGCCAGTCGTGCCCCCAGAGCAAGAGCCGGAGCAGGAAGTCGTGGTTTCTACTCAGGAAGAAGGGATGTATTAGTTTGTAGTTTTTGAATTTTCTGTTGGTTTTTGTGTTTTGTTGGTGAACTTCTTTACTCGTCGTCGATGGCGGCGACGAGGTGGTTTGGATGACTTGTGTTTTTATTTGTCGTCGGTAGTGGCGACGCTGTGTGTGGATAATGTTTAGTTTTTGAAATTTCGGAAGTCGTGGCCTTAGGGGTCGCGCGTCGTGTGTGTTAAGTTTGTGTTTCTTTATGGTTATCCCGTTGCGTTTTGATGTCTTAGTTTCGTGTAGCAGATGCTTTGCGAGTAATAAGTATTGAACCGACTGATGTGTAAAATCATACCTGCGTTGTTACTTCGTTGTCTCTTGCGGTCTCGCTCTGAGTCGTACGTTGTTGCTTGTGGATGTCATTCGCCGTGCGTCTTGCACTCTGCAAAAGAAAACAGGGGTCGCTAGGAGGATTGGCCGTTGGGGATGCCAACGGCCCTCCGATGCCTAAGTCAGTAATGGTTTTTAAAATAAAACGATAAAGAAAAGTAAAGACGACGATGCGGCGACTGATAAAATTGGTTACGACAAGGTTTCAAAAATGGTAGAGTTTAAGATGTGTGGCGTTCCAGCTTCGGGGGACCGACTTGCCATCTTTGGTAATGAGTCTGTATGCCCCCTTTCCGACGATTTTGTCGATCAAGTACGGTCCTTCCCAAGCTGGTGCTAACTTACCCGCGTTCAATTCCTTCGTGTTTTGAAATACTCTGCGCAGTACCCAATCTCCTTCTTTGAACATTTTCATTTTGACATTTTTGTTGAAGCACTTTGCCACGATTTGTTGCTGTGACGCCATCCTTATCAATGCTGCTTCCCTGAGATCTTCTGTGTTGTCGAGGTTTTCGCTGAGTTCTACGTCGTTTTGCTCTGGCGTCATGAGTCCATATCGTGCACTGGGCAGCGTCACTTCAGGGGGAAGTACCGCTTCGCACCCGTAAACGAGTGAGAAGGGAGTCTGTCCCGTCGCCGTCCTAGGCGTCGTCCTGTTGGCCCATAGGATGGATGGCAATTCTTCTGCCCATCGCCCCTTCTTGTCGTCCAACCGCTTTTTCAGCGACGCGATGATCGTTTTGTTGCTGGATTCCGCCTGTCCGTTTGCTTGGGGGTATCTGGGCGTCGACGTCTTTAGCTCGATGTTCCATGTTTTGCAGAAAGCTCTTGTCTTGTCGCTGATGAATTGTGACCCGTTGTCGCAGATGATTTCTGACGGTATTCCGAACCTGCATATTATGTTAGTCCATATGAACGAGCATACCTCTTTGTCCCTTACTTGTTGGAACGCACCTGCTTCTATCCACTTGGAAAAATAATCTGTTAGGGCTAACATGAAGACCTTTTGTCCTGGGGCGACGGGCAATTTGCCAACGATGTCCATCCCCCATTTCATGAAAGGCCACGGAGTTAGGGTTGGATGCAAGAATTCGGATGGTTTATGTGTCATACCTGCGTGTCGTTGGCACTTGTCGCATTTGGATACGTACCTCATGGCGTCCTTAAGCATTGTTGGCCAATAGTATCCATTTCTTTTGATTCTGGTTGATAAGCTTCGTCCTCCTTCGTGTCCTCCGCATTCTCCTTCGTGGTATTGTTTCAATAGCGTTTCCCACTCGATCTCTTCGGCACATCGCATCAACATTCCGTTTGCTGATCGCTTAAATAGTACGTCCTGCAAAATAACATATCGTGAAGCTTTGAAGAGTATCTTTCTGGCGTCTAGCTTGTCGTCGGGTAGAGTTTCGTGCTTTAGGTAATCGAAGATGGGTTTGGTCCAACTGTCTGTGTTTAGGGTTGATAGGACGAGGCTGGCGTCTTGTGGTATGTCTTTTTCGACGGCGGGCGATAGTAGGTGCACTAGAGGTATGGTCGAGAATGGTGATTTTCTGAGTGCGGATCCTAGATTGGCAAGGGCGTCGGCTTGCGTGTTTAGGTCTCTTGGGATTTGTTTGATGGAGAAGGGTTTGAATTTGGAGGTTAACTCTTTTGCTTTCTCGAGATACAAGGTCATTTTTAGGTCTTTAGCTTCGTAGTCGCCGTTAATCTGGTTGACGATTAGTTGTGAGTCACTGAAGATGTTGATTCCGCTTGCCCCTAATTCCATAGCTAATGTCATTCCGGCGATTAGCGCCTCGTATTCTGCTTCGTTGTTAGTTGCCTTGAAGTCGCAGCAGATTGCCTGTGCTATCATGTCCCCTTGTGGTGACTTCAGTACGACGCCTAAACCTGCACCACGAAAGTTAGATGAGCCGTCGACGAAGAGTGTCCATATTTCTTCTATGTTGTTGATGAGTTTGACTTCGTCGTCTGCTATTCTTTCTAAGTCGGGGCTGAAGTCTGCCACAAAATCTGCTAGAGCCTGCGACTTTACAGCCGTCCTTGGTTGATACTTGATGTCGAACCTTCCTAGTGCCATTGTCCACTTCTCCATTCGACCTGTCAGTTCTGGCCTACGCATCACAGACTTGATTGGATAGTTAGTCATCACCACTATTTGGTGAGTTTCAAAATAATGCCTTAGTTTCTTAGCTGCAGTAACGAGTGCTAAGACGAGTTTTTCGAGGGAGGAATACCTGGTCTCTGCTTCCAGTAGTGACTTACTGATGTAATAAATGGGTAGTTGTTGTGCTTCGTCTTCTCGAGCTAGGACCGCGCTTACTGCCGTCGAGCTAACGGCTAAATAGAGTTGTAAGACTTCTCCTTCTTTTGGCTTGGATAGGAGGGGCGGCGACATCATGTATTTTTTGAGGTTCTGCAGGGCTGCTTCGTGGTCGTCGGACCAGTTAAACCCCTTGTTTTTGCGTAGGACGTCGTAAAATAATCGGCATTTGTCCGACGACCGCGATATAAAACGGTTTAGTGCCGCCACTCTCCCTGTCAAGCGTTGTACCTCTTTTATGTTCCGCGGGGATTGAATGTTGATGATCGCGCGCACTTGGTCGGGGCTGGCCTCGATTCCTCGTTGGGTGACGATGTAACCTAAGAATTTTCCTGCGGACACTCCGAAAGAACATTTAGTCGGGTTAAGTTTCATACCGTACTTTTTTAGTATGTCGAAGGATTGTCGTAGGTGTTCCACGTGATCGTCAGCCTTCCTCGACTTCACCAGCATGTCGTCAATGTATACCTCCATTGTGTCTCCGAGTTGGTCTTTAAACATCTTGTTGACTAATCTTTGGTACGTCGCACCTGCATTTTTAAGACCAAAAGGCATGACTTTATAACAATAAATTCCTCTATCCGTTACAAAAGATGTTTTTTCCTGGTCGTCTGGGTGCATAAGGATTTGGTTGTATCCTGAGTAGGCGTCCATGAATGTGAGTAGCTCGTGTCCGGCTGTGGCGTCGACCAGGGCGTCGATGTGCGGCAGAGGGAATGGGTCCTTGGGGCAAGCTTTGTTGATATCTGTGAAGTCGATGCATACTCTCCATTTTCCGTTCTTTTTGCTGACGACGACGACGTTTGCTAACCAGTCTGGATATTTGACCTCTCTGATCTTCCCTGAATCTATCAGGTTTTGTACTTCTTCGTCTATGATTTTATTCCTTTCGGGTGCGAACTTACGTCGTTTCTGTTTTACCGGTTTGAAGCTGGGGTCGACGTTGAGCTTGTGGGTAATCACGTCTGGGTTAATTCCTGTCATGTCCTCGTGTGACCAAGCGAAACAGTCCGAGTTTTCTCTTAGAAACGACACTATCTGACTTTTGATGTTGTCAGGCAGTGAGGCTCCGACCCTTATGACTTGGTCTGGCTTTGTCTGGTCTAGTACTATCTCGTCGATTTGTTGGTCGTCGGGGTCGTCCGACGTCGACCCTGGCTGTAATTGCTAGATGAGTGACTTGGATGGTTTCAGTGCTGTCTCGTAACATTTCTTCGCATCCCTTTGCTGCCCTTTGATTTCCATGACCCCCCACTTGGTTGGAAATTTGATTGATTGGTGATATGTTGATGGCACTGCCTTCATTTTGTGGATCCATGGTCGTCCTAGGATGACGTTGTACGCTGATGGACAATCGACGACGTTGAACTTGGTCATCATGTTGACGCCTTCTGCGTATGTAGGCAGCGATATCTCTCCTACCGTCCGTAGTGCTTCTCCACTGAACCCTACCAGGACTGTTGATCTCCTTACTATGTTTTTCTCTTCTAATCCCATTTCTTGTAGTGCTTCCAAGAACAGTACGTTGGCTGAGCTTTCGTTGTCGACCAGTATCCTTTTGATCAATGCGTTTCCTATTGGGAGCGATATTACCAACCCGTCGTGGTGCTCTCGCTGTGTATCTACAGAATCTGAATCGTCGAAAGTAATAGCCATTGCGGTCAGGGACCTGTGTAGTGCGACCTCGTCTTCGGTTTGTCCCTCTTCTACGGTCTCAGATTCTCCCCTGTTAATTTTTTTAGCTGCAGAAGAGGTTAGTCCACAAATATCTGAACCACCGGAAATAACATTTACCACTTTATTGAACGGTGGTGGTTCTGGTCGCTCGCTGCTTGTCGCTGGGCCGGGCAGGGTGGTTTGCTCTTTGGAAAATGTTTCTTTTCCCTTGTCGCTCAACAGTTCCTTTAGATGCCCCCGTTTCAGGAGGTATGCGACTTCCTTTCGGAGGGAGATGCACTCCTCGGTTGTGTGTCCGTTGTCGCGGTGGAAGTCGCACCATTTGCTCATGTCCTTCATGGAGTCCGGTCTGTCGTTCTTCCGGGGCCATCTGACTGTTCCACCTACATTTTGAAGGGCGTTCACCACACCTCCAATGTCGACGTTGAAGCCGTAGTCGGAGATGTTGGGGTGTTCGACCCGCTCGTTCCTGTAAACATTGTTAGTATCATAATACTGATTGACACTTTGTACCTGGTTTTGCCGAACATACGGTTGGTGTCGCCAATTGTTGTTCCTTGGGGTGTACGATCTTCTGTCGTTGCTGCCCCCCGTCGATCGTTGAGATGCTGTTCGGATAACCTCGTCGTCTTCGATTCGCATCTGGGCGGTGGCCCTTGATCGCACCTCTTCGAAAGTTGCACAGGGGTATTTGGTTATTTCCCGGTATAGCTCCGAATTGGGGATGAGGCCTCTCTTGAACGCCTCAATAGCAGTCCTGACATCACAATTTTTTATACCAATTTTTTCACAATTAAAACGGTTGAAATAATCGCGTACCGACTCGGTTGGCCCTTGAACCAACCGATAGAGATCACTGGTTTGTTTTTCTAACTGGCGACTGCTGGCGAATTGTTGGTAGAAGGCGTTGATGAGGTCGGACAGACAGGAGATGGATCTGGGAGGGACGTTCGTGAGCCATTCCAACGCTGCTCCATCGAGGGTGCCACCGAATGATTTGCACATAACAGGTTCCACTAGGTCGTGCGGAATCCCGATCTGCCACATGCGCTGCTTGTAGAAGTTGACGTGCCTATAGGGGTCGGATGTCCCGTCGTACAGGGTGGTCCAGGTTGGGAGCCGGAGTGTGTGCGGAACCGTCACTCTAGCGATCGCTTCGCAGAACGGCGACGCGGCATATCCGTCGGTCGGCTCGGTCTCCACTGGTGTAGGTGCCCCGGGGAACCTGGTCATCAACTTCATCAGGCGGGAATAGTGCTTTGTCATGCGTGCATCCATCTTGTTCAGGCGTTGGGTCACCGGATCGGGAGCTTCTTTGTCTTCTTCCTCACGGGTTTCCTCCTCATCGTCGGTCACGTCTTCAAAGTCATCGGGCATCTCGAACGTTAGCTTTTTTGGCTTCCCACCTTTGTAGCGGGACTGGTGCTTGTTGCTCTTTACAGATTCGAGCTCTTTCTGGAGGGTTTCGTTGGATGCCCTCTCTTGGGCTAGTTCGGCTTGGGATTTCTCGTAAGCCGCCTTCATCTCTGCGATCGTCATCTCTCCAGTAGTCATGGTGAGAGGGGTGCTTTTGTGTAAAACTTAGTTAATGTCCCCACAGACGGCGCCAAACTGTTTATGCCAAAATTCGTATGGGGGCGACTTTCGGCTAGGGTCGACACTAACTAAGCAAAGAATCAATGACACAAATAATGAGGCACGACACAGAGGAGTGTTGACGCGGAAAACCCAGGAATAAGGTAAAAAACCGCGGATAGCTATGAGGCTATCAATCCACTAAGTATTCTATATGATTGTTTATGCTTTTTCTTCTGAGAATCGATAATTAAGATCTCAAGTACAATAATGAATGATGAAATAGTTTATGACTTAAGAGTTTCGAGGCTTGAGTGAACGTGGCTTGCTTATCATTATCTTCGTCTTTTTATAGGGTATTCTCAACGGTCTAATCGGTTGAGAAAATCCCACAAAGTTAGGAGAATCTTCATCACACGTCTCTTCAGCCTTCAACTGCTTCCGCGCTTCTCGCGTGAGTCTTGGACTCGTTCTTGCTAGCTTGACGGCGCTGCCTATCATGGGCTTTAGGTCAACTTATCAGCCCGTTTCTCGAGGACGCGTCTTAGTTGCTTGTACTTTGTCGCCTGTCTTTCGTCGGCTGTACCTCGTTGTATGATGCGACGTCGGACGTATCTCCCTGGAGCTGTGTTTACCTGCGACACGATATGACCTGGCTGACACGACACGACCAAACGTTAGAACGGTTATGTCGTTAGTCCAAAAAGTGGGATAACAATGGTTAAATTAGGTTGGAAAATTCTTATTAACCGAGAACCTTTGGGTTCGAATTTTTAATAAAAAGTAGTATTTAAAAAAGTCTTCATTTTTTATTTTAATCCGGGGCCAGATCAATCCCCGACGTGGCTAGACATTTTGCAGAGTCGTTTCCTTTTATATAAAGGGTTGATTATCGGAATTTGGAACGGTAAAACTACGTCCTTATGGTATCATCATTGGTAGGCCCAACACCTCTTTACACTTTAGTTACTAGGGATTTCCCGGAGTCTATCGCTCAGTGGTTTGTTAGTGATGTGATTAAAAAAGGAAAATTGAATATTGATAGGATTAGAGGCCTTTGCTTACAAGTATTTGTGATTTGATTACTGCAATACCTTCGTCCATTAGGGATGATCAGGAAGACTTCATTAGATGGACGGATAGTAAGGATGGTCAGTTCTTTTTTTTTTTTTTTGCTAGGCAAGCAAGATCGAATAATATTAAGCTCAAAACAGATTTACAACCTAAACTAACTCAAGGATGAACAAACCAACTAGGTTGGACCATTCCATCTAAGAGCTAGAAACAGAAAACTATCTTACAGAGTAGCAAACCACAAGCTATCTCTCCTAGTTACATGTTTAGGTAAAACAACCAAAATTCGATCTCTAACATTTTGCTTAACTCTAGCTACCATATTCTTTTTGATAAGCAAGTAGTATTATATATTGCAAAATCATGTACAACTCGGACTAAGATCAAGAGGACAAGCCCTCTGATCAGAAACACAGGAAACCTGTGAACACTACCCTGTGACCAGGGCTAAAAACCAGCTATGATCCCTAGTGCTAATAGCCCTAGGTAAGAAAATAGAAATCCTATTATGTATAGTTTTCTGTATGGTATCACACACCTTGTCTATCCTTCTAATCTGTGCATTCCAGAGTGCATTATTCCTTTCCTTCCATATATGGTAAACTGTACAAAGTATACCAGTGATGATCACACCCTTCCTGAACTTTGAAAATTTCCTTTTTTGAACCCAATGAATCAATCTGTGAAGATCAGAGGTAGCTGGAGCTATACCAAGCCATTTAGATACATTATCCCAACATTTGGAGCTGTATTCACAACTAAAGAACAAGTGGTTCTGATTCTCCACAGCTGTCCCACACAAGAGACAGAGATTATCATCAGTAACACCTATTTTCATCAATTTCTCCTTGGTGTTAAGTCTATCCAGCATAGCCAACCAAGTGATGAATCTGTGTTTTGGAACCCCCAACCTATCCCAGATAACATTTGCCCATGGCTGTCTAGCATTTACAGGAAGCAAACTGTTGTAAGCCAGTTTGATGGAGTATTTAGGCATAGGCACAACTTTTTCAAAAGAGAGGTAACCCTTCATTATATCCCTGACTTGACAGATTGTTCTCCAATACCAATTGTCACCAGCTTTGGGAGCATAATCCCACCAGTTGCTATCTTTAATGTACACTGAATGCACCCATTTTACCCAAATGTTGTCTTTCTTTGTTCCAATCATCCAAACATGTTTTCCCATTGCAGCAATATTCCACAATTTTAGGTTCAGCACCCCAAGACCACCCTCTTTTTTTGATTTGCAAACATTTCTCCAAGCTACTTTTCCAGGAATTCTGTAATCTGCAGAACCACTCCATAAAAAGTTTCTGCAAATACTGTTAACAGCTTTGAAAACACCTTTTGGCAAACTCATGATTTGTGACCAGTATGAATGTAAGGTCATTAGCACAGAATTCACCAATGTGAGTCTACCAGCAAAAGACAAATTCCTGGAGCTCCAAAGTTTCACTCTAGCACACATCTTCTCAACTATCTTTTCACAATCAGCTATTGAGATTCTTTTAGAGCAGATGGGGATACCCAAGTATCTGAAGGGAAAACAGCCTTTAACAAACCCTGTCATATCCAAAATTCTCTGAACATCAGCTTCAACCATGCCAGAACAAAACACTGAAGTTTTTGAGGGACTAGCTTTTAGACCAGTAGTGTCAGAAAAGAGTTTAAACCCTTGCATCATGAGATGGACAGATCTGAACTCACCTTTGCAGCATAAAATTAGGTCATCAGCAAAACACAAGTGAGTTAACTTGGAATGCTTACATTTTGGGTGAAAACTGAAACCATCCTTTTCCCCTACCATCAAAAGAAGTCTAGACAGATATTCAATGCAAAGAACAAAAAGCAGTGGAGACAAGGGATCACCTTGCCTTAAGCCCCTTTTTCCTTCAAAGAATCCATGAAGAGCTCCATTGATAGACAGTGAATATCTAGGAGTTCTGACACATTGCATAATCAGATGTGTAAAGTGAGCAGGAAACTGTAAGCTAACCAACATCTCTTCCACAAAATCCCATTCAACTGTGTCATAAGACTTTTGGAGGTCCAACTTTATAATGCAACCAGCACCCCCATTCTTCCTTTCATAACCTTGTGCTAAATCTTGACACACCATAATGTTGTGAGCTATGAATCTACTGTGCACAAAAGCTCCTTGATTCTGAGATATCAACTCAGGTAATACATCCCTTAATCTGTTGCACAGGACCTTTGAAATGCATTTGTAAAGTACATTACGGCAAGAAATAGGTCTAAAATCTTGAACAATTTCTGGACAGTTACCTTTTGGGATGAGAGTAATACTGGTTGTATTAATCTCCCTCAACAATTTCCCACTATTTAGGAAATCCAAGATAGCAGAACAAACATCACCCCCTACAACCTCCCAGGAACCCTTGAAAAATGAACTCCCAAAGCCATCAGGGCCAGGTGCTTTGTTCCCATCTATATCCCACATAGCAGCTTTAATTTCCTCGTTTGTGTATCCTGTGTTCAGTAGATTTCTCATTTCATCAGTAATCAAGGGACCTTTGTTCACTACAGCCTGCTTTACATGAGTTCTATCACAATTACTAGTACCCAACAACCACTTGTAGTAATCTAAGAATGCACCAGGAACCTGAGAAGGATCACTAATCCATTTTCCATGCATGTCTTTAATGGAGAATATGCTATTGTGAATGTGTCTCTGCCTAATGGATCTGTGAAAAGGGGCAGTATTATCATCACCCCCTTTGATCCAATCTGTCTTTGCTTTTTGTGCCAGAAAACTCAAATAAGCTGAATGAGCCATACTGTATTCCTGTAATGCAACCCTTTCCTGATCAGCTAGCTCCCCATCAGATGGATTTAGATGAAGTGCAGTTTGAATATTACTGAGGTGCTGAGAAGCTTTAACTTCTTTAACCTCAATTTCACCAAACCTTTCTCTATTCAATTTCTTCAAAGCTATCTTCACATTCTTCAACTTCTGCACCACTTGGAACATTCTAGTGCCTTACTGAGCACCATTCCAAGCAGTATTGACAATGTCATTATACTGTGGAGCTGCTTGCCACATGGAAAAGTATTTAAAGGGTTTCCTCCCACCTGCCACTTGAGGATACACTGTGATAACCCCTGGGCAATGATCAAAATAACCCTCATTCCTGAAACACACCTCAGTGTTAGGATATTGATTACTCCAGGCTTGATTAATTAAAACTCTATCAAGCTTAGAAAACACCCTCTTATCCCCTTGCTGCTTATTGTTCCATGTGTAAAAGTTTCCACTGGATTTAGCATCCTCAACTTGACACTTGCTAATGCAATTTTGAAAATCCTGAATTTCACCAAGTCTAACTGCACTCCCCACCCTCTCACCAGCGTGAAGAACACAGTTGAAATCACCCATCAAAATCCAGGGTCCATTCAATCTTGCAGCAATATCACCAAGATCTTTCCATAATGCCACCCTTTCTTTTTGTGAATTATGCCCATAGATGAAAGAACACCAGAAACTACTGCCATTCTTCACAACTATTTCACAATGAATCAACTGACTGGAACAAAACATAGGATTAACCTGGAACTCACCAGGGTTCCAAGCTAAAATTATTCTCCCACCAGGGTGAGACATGGTATTGGATGTGAAGGACCATCCCTTAAACAGATTAAGGTACAAAGCACCAAGATTCTTTCCTTTGACCTTTGTTTCCAGGAGACAAACAATGCCACACCTGTTATTGTGCAGAAAAGACTTGACATCTCTCTGCTTGGTGCCCTTGTTTACTCCCCTGACATTCCAGAACAGTAATCTATCCATCAATATCAGGAGGTATTCCACCTCCATCACTTGATGAACCATTTCTCAAGCTACCTGAAACAATCAACCTTTCCCCTGTTTCCTCTGAAGCACATTGAGTATCCAACACCTGGAAAGAGTTATTCACCATAACAGGTGCTGTCATCTCCTTCTTGTGTTTAACTGTTTTAGTAGCCTGCACAAATGTCTCAACTGGTTTTCCCACTACAGGGAGTGCAGGTTTGTTCACCACCTTTGGCACCCACTTCTTTTTACCCTTCTGCTTCCTACAATCCACAACAAGGTGACCTAGAAGCTTGCAATGTTCACACACTATGGGCTTCTATTCATACCCTATATTAATGCATTTCAGACTACCATGTTCATCATGAAACTGCACCTTATCAGGGAGATTCTGAGTTATTGCAACCTCAATTTGAACTCTAGCATACTGCAACTTATCTCTATGGATTGTTGCTTGGTCAGCTTGTATGAATTTACCAATAGTCCCAACAATCTTACTTAGACTATGCAACCCCCAAAATTTCAATTCCAGATTATTCAACTGAATCCAAATAGGAACCACCTTCACCTCATCTTTAAAATGAACAATATCCTTGTGCCATGGTTTACAGATCACAGGCTTCTTATCAAAAGTAGGTTTGATGTCAGCAAGAACCTTATCACGATTCTCCATGGTAAGAAAACGAACTATGAAAACTCCATGTTCAATTTCTACTACTTTATCAACCCCTAAATTCTTCCAAATACGCCTAAAAAACCCCTCAATAACAGATAATGGAGGGCTAGCCCCCAACACAGCACACACAATAGCTGAATTCCAGTAATCAACCTCTTCTTGAATGTCATCTAAGTCTATGCTAACAATATTATTGCTAATACAGTCATCATCATCATCACAATCAGTTTGCAGTATAGGAATAGGGATTACCTAATCCTTCGCACTTTGCCCATTCCCCGATTTCATCACCGACAACCAAGAAGAAAAATTTCTGTGTGCCTCCGATCGAGTTTTCAGAGTAGAGAGCGAAGTTCTAGGTGAAAGAATCTCATCCTCCTCTTCTGTGGAGATCGTTTCATCGTCACATGTTTCAACCTCCATGGCTGCAACATCCAACAACTCATCCATGGATTTCGTCTTCTTTGCTTGAGACTCCAAAGTAGGACCAATCGGCTTGCTTAGTTTCTTCCGAGCTTTGGATTTTCCTGCCATGGCACCAGCGTAGGATAAGAGGAAAACCCTAACCTACGCCGAGAGAAAAACTTGGGCGGGAAGAAAACTTTGGTATGTTTAAATTAGCTACCATATTCTGAACAGTTGGAAAGGAAGCATTCCAAAAACAACCATTCCTACTTGACCAAACAGCATACACTGCAGCAGCTAGCATTGCAAAGCTAACTTGCTTCCTAAACTTTGACATTCTGCCATGAGCAATACACCTTATGAGCTGCTTCAAATTACCAGTGGAATAAGTAATTCCTAACCAAGTTTTGAGACAAGCAAAGAACAGATGCTTATGATCTTCATCAGCTTGTCCACAAATCAGGCAAGTTGCAGTATTACTAACACCAAATCTTGCCAATTTTGCAGTGGTTTGAAGCCTGTCCTGCACTGCCAACCAACATATGAATCTATGCTTAGGGATATTCAGCCTATTCCACACCATATCATCCCACTGAATCACAGGTTTTGGTCCAATGATTTTCTCATAAACTGTTTTCACAGAATAATGAGGCATAGCAGCTAACTCAGTTTGAGTATAAACTAGTTTCAATCTCTCTTTTATGGCACATATCTTCTTCCAATACCAGCTACCAGAAGCTACAGGTTTATACTCCCACCAATCCCCATCCTTAATGTACACAGCATGAACCCATTTGATCCAAACATTATCCTGCTTGGAAGCAATGGCCCAAACATATTTTCCAATGCTTGCAATATTCCATTTGACAACATCTCTAAATCCAAGTCCACCTTGCTTCTTATCACAACATGAACTTTCCCAAGAAATGTTACTGTTTTTCTGACTATAAGCTTGCCCACTCCAGAGAAATGCTCTACAAACTTTAGTAACTTCCTGCAGTACTTTCTTGGGTAAAATAAATACCTGAGCCCAGTACATATGAATACTCATCAACACAGAATTAATGAGCTGCATTCTTGCTGTGTAGGAAAGATTCCTTGAACTCCAGACTTTAATCCTAGAAACCATCTTATCCACTAAGACATCACATTGAGCAGCAGAAATTCTTTTAGCACAGATGGGAACACCTAAGTACTTAAAAGGGAGCTGACTCCTAGTAAAACCAGAAACATTGACAATTCTGTTGATTTCATTCTCAGCCATACCACAACAGTAGATAGCTGACTTCTGCTTGTTGGCTAACAAACCAGAAGAGTTGGAGAACAGCTTAAAAGCTTGAAGCAGAAGATACACAGAGGGGAACTCACCTTTACTACACAGGATTAGATCATCCGCAAAGCATAGACGAGTGAGCTTAAGTTCTTTGCATCTATGATGAAATTGAAATTGAGACAACTCACTCATTTTGTAGAGAATTCTGGACAGGTATTCCATGCAGATCACAAACAGAAGGGGAGACATGGGATCACCTTGTCTTAAACCCCTTTTTGACTTGAAAAAGCCATGCATTGTGCCATTAAGCATCAGAGAGAACTTAGGGGTGGTCACACACTCCATCACAAGAGCCACAAAAGCTCCAGGAAAACCTAGCTGTACCAACATTTATTGCAGGAATTCCCAATCAACTGTGTCATATGCTTTTTGAAGATCAATCTTCATCATACAACTTGGTTTAGCACTCTTCCTACCATACTGTTTTACCAAATCCTGAACTACCATGATATTATGCACTATGTATCTGCCATGTACAAACCCCCCTTGATTCTCAATGATCAAATCTGGTAATACTTGCCTCAATCTGCCACAAATCACCTTAGTAATGCATTTATACAGAGTATTGCAACAGGAAATAGGTCTGAATTCACTAACATTCTTTGGACATTTAGTCTTAGGAATGAGAGTGATGACTGTATGATTTAATTCCTTAAGAAATCTGCCTTGTTGGAGAACATCCAGAACAGCATTGATAACATCATCACCAACAATGTTCCAAGAATCTTTATAGAAGTAGGATCCATACCCATCAGGCCCTGGTGCTTTCCTACCAGGAATAGAGAACAAAGCTTTCTTCACCTCATCAGCTGTATATGGAGTATTTAGAATATCTCTATGAGCATCTGTAATCAAGGGACCAGCTTGGACAATATGACTAAGAACAGGTCTTCTAGAATAGATCTATCAGTGTGAGTATTACCCAACAAAGTTGTGTAATAATCCAAGAAAGCTTGGGAGATATCAGCAGGATTATCTCTCCAAATCCCATCCATGCCATGAATGATGTAAACTTGGTTATGATTATTCCTAGCTTTGATACTCTGATGGAAGAGGGAGGTATTTTCATCACCATCCCTAATCCATGAAGCCTTTGCCTTCTGTTTCAAAAACTCTAAATAAGCTTGATGTTTATTTTTGTAATTCTGCACTGCACTGAGTTCTGCATCAGCAAGACTCTGATCAGCAGGATCAAGATGCATTGATGTCTGAGCTGCAATCATGTCATGGTATGCTTGAAGATCAGCAGCTTGAACATCAGAGAATCCCTTTCTATTCAACTCTTTGAGCACCAACTTCACCTTCTTCAGTTTGTGAACAACACCAAACATCTTGCTCCCTTGAACTGTACCACTCCATTGTTCTTGGATAAGAGTCAGAAAATGAGGAGCAGTTTTCCACATTGTAAAATACTTAAAAGGCTTTCCCCCCCCTGTATCCCTAGGATAGACAGTCAACAATCTAGGGGAATGATCAAAGCAACCCTCATTCATAAAACACACTTCAGCTGAGCTATAAACACCTAACCACTTAGGATTAGCCATTATTCTATCAATTTTAGAAAAAACTCTAGCTGCACCATGCTGTTTATTATTCCAAGTGTAGAAATTACCCACACTCTTAATATCTTCCATGCTACAAAAATGCATACAATCACAAATATCCATTATTTCAGCATTCCTAACAGGGGAGCCAACTCTCTCATCAGTACTCATAACACAATTGAAATCTCCACACAAGATCCAGGCATCCTGTGTGTTTAAAGCTTTCAAATCTTTCCACAACACTTCTCTATTAGAGCTATCATTGAAAGCATAAATGAAAGTACAGAAAAAACTAGGCATACCACTCACTGGTTGGATGAAGCAATGCATAAAGTGACTAGAAGCTGCTTGGATACTCATAGAAAAGCTTCCTGGATTCCAAGCCAAAATAATTCTGCCACCATTATGATAACTTGCATTACTGGAGAAACACCAATTTGGGAAAACTCTTTGGTAAAGCTTCCCTAAGTTAGGAAGCTTAACCTTATGCTCTAGGAGACCAACTAACCCCACATGATATTTATGAAGAAAATGCTTCACAGTATCCTGTTTCTGAGCTAGGTTGATACCCCTAACATTCCATGATAATATCCTATCCATAAGATTTGGAAGAGTTCCCTCTTCCTGTGCTACCCTCCTCAATGTCATCTTCCCTATCCAACTCAGCAGTACTGCAAGCACTGTGACCACCATCATCATTCAGCATTTGGAAAGAATTAACAACTGGTGTTGGAACCAAGTTGGTAGGTCTAACCCTGATTGGCCTGAGAGTTCTTTGAAACCCCTCCTGATCCACCTCTGGTGCCACCACTTCTGTGTGATTCTGAACTTGTTGTTTTTTCTGCACCCATATTCTCTTAGTTTTCCCCTTCCTACACTCAATGGTTGAATGTCCAACTAGTTTGCAGTTATAACAAACAGTTGGTCTCCACTCATGGTCAGTTCAATATTAAATAAGCTTACTTTATGTCACTAGTAGAGAAATCATCATTTGCAACTCATCAATCGCACACGCTAGTTATAAGTGGTGAAATAAGGGTCTGGTCAACGCGGGTCAAACTTTAAATGACCTTGATACAACGTTTTAGTCCACTGAGCGTTGTGAAAAATGCAGTTTAAAAAAAAACAATTCGCAGGGCGCGCCGATGAAATTTGTTGCAATTAGTTAGGTTAATTACAACTTCCAACACTACTGTGTTCGCTGCAAGAATACAATCGTTCCTAATTTACAACGTGCTCCCATGTTTTATCGCTGCAACCACTTATCTAAGTCATCCTGATTTCCATCCCTTCCCAGAATCCCAGGTAGTTTGCTATCGTCTTCGATCGATCTCCATCAGATCTACACACTTCAAGTAAACAAACGCAATCTCACCGCTGATAGTCTCCCTCTTCATCTTTGATTTTCTGTTTTGCCGGCCACCACAAAGGTATCACCGCCGGTAGTCTCCCTCCTCAACTTTGAGGCCAGAGTTCCTTTGCAACGCTCACTTGCCGCTATTTCCTCTTCCTCTCTGGCCCTTGAATTCGCCAGCACCCGAACGCGTTTTCTTGTTCCTTCTCAACATCCGCCGCCGGCAACACCGCACGCCTCCAATTCAAACCCTCAAAATTGCAGATAAGTAGAGATAGAAGGAGAATTTTGGGTTACGCCAAAAACTAGTATTTTTGTCAAAATTTTAAAACGCCGTTTACATGCGAAATTCACTATAAAATCATAAGATTCCGATCATTAGTGACAAAACTGCCGAAAATCCTACGAACATATTAATTAATAATCGCATGAATTTGCAATTAATTATACCAAATTAATTCACCCCTTTAATTATTTGCAAATTTATAAGATTAATCCATATTAATTTAAATGGTTATGCAATTAATTAGAGGCTCGTGATACCACTGTTAGGTTATGGACAATCTAATGTCATGTAGAAAAACCATAAATGCCAGAATCAAAATTAAATGCACATAATCATTTAGAATAATTTAGTGAACACACTTTGTGATGCATGCCTTCCCTAGCTGCTCCCGAACCGAACAAGAACAAATTAGAACGTCAAACGTCGTCCCTCCGTCGTAGAAAGTCCACAGTACGTTCGGATCCGCCTTAGATCGTACGAACTAGGATATAATATAAGGTTTATGATTTTAGGATCTCTCTTTTAGGCGATAGGCAAAGTGTATTGAATTGTATTTCAATTGATGTATTTTATTCATGACCATAGGCCATGTTTTTATAGGAAATAGGAAAAACCCTAGGAGCCAAAACCGACCAACCTTGATGCACAAGCAAGGCTAGAGGCCTGCTTTGTGCGTTGGCCCAAGCAGCCCTGCCCAGCTCCATGCGCGCAGCGCTGGGCCTGGCGTGCAGCCTTGTGCGTTGGGCCTTGCGGCTTGGCGTGCATTTCTTGTGCGTTGGGCCTTGTTGCCTAGCGTGTTGCGATGCACTTGTGGAATAGCTCGTCGAGCGATGGGCTGGCCCATGCGCTGGACTGTCTCTCGTCGAGCTTCCGATTTGTTTTTCCGATTCCGGAATTTACTTCCGATTCGAACATTATGTACGATTTCGATAATATTTTCGACTCCAATAACATTTCCTATTCCGACAATATTTCCGATTCCGATAATATTTCCGTTTCCGGTAATATTTCCGATTCTGGCAATATTTCTATTTCCGATAATATTTCCGATACGAACCATATTTCCGTTTCCGGCAATATCTTCGACTTCGATATTATTTATATTTCTGTTATGAACCATATTTTCGTATCCGGTAATATCTTCATTTTCGGCAAATATTCTTTATTTGCCTTTTGACAGTTTGTTTAGCTCCCACTGAAACCAACATCCGTCATTTTCGACATAATTAGAGTATTCATTGAATATAATATTCAAATAAATATTTGATCTGTTCAAGTATTATTTGTGTGACCCTGCGAACTCAGTCAAGAGTAAGTTGTGTCATTAATAACATTAATTTCACTTGAACTGAAGCGACCTCTATCTAGGCATTCAGATCACTTGATCTCACTGAATAATTAACTTGCTTAATTAATACTAAACCGCATTTATTAGACTTAGCATTAAATGCATTAAATGCAAACTTGGACCAAATGCATTATTATTTCCTTCAGTTACTTCTTATTTGCTTCTCTAAATTAGTTAATTTACTGAAATAACTCAAGGAATAATATTCCACTCATTATTGACATTAGAAGAATTGAAATAGACCTCTTGAAATAGACATGTTACCTGCCCCTGAAGAATAATCCTACTATGTAACAACTTAGAAAACAAAATGTGTGACAATAGTTAAGCTTACTGCTGGTAAAAGAGTCCTTCTAACCAACTTGATATGATTAAATATAGTTTTTCGGATTCTAATTAAGTCCTTTGGAAAGTTTCCTTAGCGGCATTAATTTTTCAGTTGAGTCAGTTTTTGTTCCAACGGAACCCGATCCATGTATTTGAGGTACTGTAATTAGGTACAATTGATTTGTTTCAGGTCTATTAGTACTTTATTTAAATGAGACACACTCGAAATTAATTAGTGTTTGTTTGTTTGTTCAAAACAAGGAAGTAAGCATATCAAGTTACTCCATGTAGCCAACGAAGCAAGCATAATATAGTTTTCATAATGTATGATAAATTTACGCTGGCATTAAATTTTGGCAAAAGCCAACATATGCATTTCTTTGCTTCGACCCTCTAGGACTGTTATTACGGCCTCTACTTCTTAAACCACTGGATTGATATTTAGAAGTTTCTTATAGTAAAAAATTGTTTATGCGTACCCTGAAATTCGATTATATGATTAATGCTTGTTTGTCTAATAAAAATCTTACAATTTATGTAAATAACAATAATAAAAAAAATTCATAGCCTTTCATGGCCATGAATGTGCTTGCCTATCACGGTATGCCTATTATATTGCTCCGTTAGACTAACTTATGAATGTTAGTGCTCATTAGTCTACTAATTACATGGATTCTATTGTTTCTACTGTAGGAGATTTGACTAATAGCAGATTAAATTAGAATGGCTTATCTTTAATTATGTCGTGGCGTGACACCAATCACTGCCCTAAAGTTGAATTTGCCCCGCTACACACACGGACTCATGGCAATCAACCCCCAGGGTTACACGACTCTTCATTTCCGGTGTGGACGGATACGAAGATTGAGAACACCCTTAAGCAATGCCCAGAACAATGGTCGATTTTGTGTTTTTGTTTTTTGAGAAAATGAATAAGGTTTTCTTTTTCTGTGTCTGGAGGAAGAATCAATTGCCTTTTTAAATAGGCCAAAATGATCAACAAATATGGAAGGCTATTAATTGGTCATCAATTAGGCCATAAATGGAGGAAGCAATTAAGGTAATAATGGTCAACAAATCAATTAGCTGAATTACACAATCAATTCAATACTTACGCTCCAAAATTGATGATTCATAATAGGAAAAACCACATTGTATTTACGGAAACTTTAATTCTTTTGAAGCAACATAATTTGGAGTTTTTCAACATAGACCGAAAGGAGTAAAACTCCAACATTCCCCCACATGATTCAAAAGAAAATAGGCTTTATTAAGAGAAGATGTTCTGGGCAAGGGATACTTAGTTTTACAAGTATCAATGTCTTGTGGACTTGAATTGATACCTAGTGCATACTAGTATGTCATACAACCATGTAAGGTAGAATTACCCTTGAACCATGGGGATTGTAGTAACACAAGAGCGCACCAAACTTTTCTCAAAACAGTAGTGTTCTCGCGAACTTTAATAGTCAATGCCCCACTTATGCCTGGTTTTTCATGAACGCTCTAGAGGTCCTAGCCTAAGGAACCTCATAGGGGATTGGGCGTAACCCCCACATTCACATAGGTAAGCTCATCAAGTTTGTACTGTCACAAACCACCTTTACAAGGCTATGAACTTATTAAGAGCCTTGGCTCAACCTTACACATATGATAGTAGAAAAAATACTACATCACTTTTATTAATAGGAATGGTTGTAGTACATTACTTGAGTTCTTTTGTGACTTCGTTTGACCCATTGAACTTAGTTATTTTTAAGACGGGTATCAATCACAATTCACTCCACATAGGCTTCAAATCCATTCCTCAATGCTGACTCCAGCAAAAAATTTATACAAAGGCCTTTGATGAGAATCTCATATTCCTCTCATTTTCACATGATATCACAATTTTTCATGATCAATATCCATGCCTCAAGCATATATATATATATATATATATATATATATATATATATATATATATATATATATATATATATATATATATATATATATATATATATATATATATATATATATATATATATATATATATATATATATATATATATTCTAATTACATTACAAGCTCTCTCAATTATAGCTTGTAAGCCACAACACATAATACTTATGGAGTTGGCTTCACCAACAATGGAGTTCACATTTTACAATCAACTCATAGTACATGACAACCCACATACATAGTAATATGTAAATAAAAATGTGGACGAAAAACAGAAAAATCACCTTACCCCCACAATGAGCTAGCTAGCATCAATTTTTTTTTTTCCTAATGGTAGAATCCATTGATATGGATACTCAACTCCATAATAGACTCATCACTTTCTATTACTTAATGAACATCTCAAACATACTCGTTTGACCATCACCCCAAGGTACATTTCAGTAATTAATGGAGACCACTTCATATTCTCCACCTGCAATACAAGATTATCTACATATTCTGCTTACCACATAAACAATATCAAGTCGATAACCAAACATAAACCATTAGAACTTCAAACATGTTAGCATATTCAATTTATGAAATATTATTTCCACATAAATTTCGACAATAATATGCTAGGAACATACTATAATGATGGTCACTCAATTGGTTATATTACCAAACACCACATACTCATTTCAATTTGGTAGTACCTTTACCAACTTATTTGTCCCATTGTATCTTTCATCTTGTTTGTGAAAAATAAAAAAATAGTAATCTCATATGAAGCATTAATGCGTGTACATTGCAACAAAAAATGATCCACACAAGCCATATGAACAAGATCAAAGTCAATCATATTTGAACACACATATGCATCAAATCCACTCAGGATAAATTCATGAATTTAATATAAATTGGAAGTAACTAAGCTAATTAAACACTAAGGTTTTAGAGAACCCATTAATCACCAACCTAGCTTGTCCTTAGCCTCAACAAAGTCACTTCTTAGAATAATTTTAAAGGTTGTGATTAGAGATTGACTCCTTCATGGTTTGACGAGTCTCACTTCCCTCGAGTATAATAGACCATAACACACTTATATGTCCACTTTAATTGATAACTCACAAGAAATTAGCGCCAAATTATACTTATGAATTAATCATACAACATAAGAGTCTTATTCATTATTAGAAAACACCTCATTACCTTATTATTCCACAAAATATAACTTGCTACATCTTAATAAACAATGCAAGAAAAATAAATGAATCCACCTTAACTAGGTCTTTCAAAGGTAATGATATGTTATACCTCGAGAATCAAGTATATGAAACAAATATATAAATATATATGACTTACAAATTCACTCTACCAAACTTCAAAGTTCTCATGAATTAACTCTCATAATTCAATTTCCCCTTTAGTCACACACTAACAGGGTTTCTCGTGACATAAACTTATCAAAGATTTCACAAACATCATAACCATTGATAGCAAGATTAGGAAATAACACAATGAACTCATACTCCTTTAGAGTAAAAACATAAATATTTCCTAATCGATCATGACCCAAAAGAATAATAGAAATAATAAAATAAGGATCAATAATCAACTTGCTAATACTAGATCATCCTTTGAATTAATCCTATTGCCCATTATGTATTCCCGATAGTAAAACTACTCATTTGCCTCAAAAACTAACTCACAAAACCCCCCACATTCACCAACATAAAGAGTTTGACAAAATAATACCACACAAGGGAGATTGTATACATATAAATTAGTTAGAGATTGACACAAAATAATTCAGTTAAAAAAACACCCCTTTTATATAGTATCTTGGACAAAGTGAATCGGGAGTCAATCTACGTAAACTTGACTAATCGTTTGATTTTGGTTAACCAACACTCTATTGTTTAAAGCCTTGACTATGCTCCTCTTATCCGAACAAAGATTATGCTTACAAAATTTCAAGGTAAATAATAAAGTGAATAATATCGTCGGTTTGCTTATGGATGTACCCAAAATTATGTCAATAATGAAGATTAACCGGAAAGGTTATGATAAAGAAGTCATCTAAAACCATAAACGAAAAGCCAGAGAGGTTGACAAAACGTAACAATTAAAAAAATGAATAAGGTGAGAAAATCAAGAAGATATCTTAAATAGAAGCAAAATCATGAAAGACATTAATATGATTGTTACAAAAATCAGCCCACTAATTTCGTCCAAAAGTACAAGTGTGCAACCATGCTTCTTTTGAAGCATCCTACTAAACTGAGCAATGAGGGCCAGCAATGAGCAATCACTCCATTTAAAACTGCTATTTCTTTTCCACCTCTGATCTTTGACTAAATGAAAAAGAATACGGAGTAGTTCACTACTCAAACCTAAATAGAACATCCCAATCTAGTCAACTCCCTGAAACACTCCCGCTCGATCCGCCAAATCAAATACGAAGTATACTACTGTAATCACACCAACAAACCAACCCTACAAATTATATAATAACCAAAGATCAATTCATCCACCAAATCAACATCAAAATTCAATACTGGTACATATCATCAAAAAAAAAAAAAAAAAACTCAAAGCAAGACAACCCCTTAGTAAAAATAAACCCCATCAAAATGAGAGAAACTAAGAAAAAACCAAATCCAAATCTTAATACCGAACAGTAGCAAAGAATAAAAATCAAGATCCAGTATACAACAAACATGTACGCCAATATATATTCGTTTTTGATATTATTATCAAACCCTTGAATGTCGATCTAACAAATAAATAGAATGAATTGAAATTGGACATAAAATCATAGTAACAACAAAATATGCGTTTACACAATACTACTAGCCATAATAATAAAAATAAAATTCAACTTTAGATTGTAGGAGATATGACTAATAGCAGATTAAATTAGAATGGCTTATCTTTAATTATGTCGTGGCGTGACACCAATCACTGCCCTAAAGTTGAATTTGCCCCGCTACACACACGGACTCATGGCAATCAACCCCCAGGGTTACACGACTCTTCATTTCCGGTGTGGACGGATACGAAGATTGAGAACACCCTTAAGCAATGCCCAGAACAATGGTCGATTTTGTGTTTTTGTTTTTTGAGAAAATGAATAAGGTTTTCTTTTTCTGTGTCTGGAGGAAGAATCAATTGCCCTTTTAAATAGGCCAAAATGATCAACAAATATGGAAGGCTATTAATTGGTCATCAATTAGGCCATAAATGGAGGAAGCAATTAAGGTAATAATGGTCAACAAATCAATTAGCTGAATTACACAATCAATTCAATACTTACGCTCCAAAATTGATGATTCATTATAGGAAAAACCACATTGTATTTACGGAAACTTTAATTCTTTTGAAGCAACATAATTTGGAGTTTTTCAACATAGACCGAAAGGAGTAAAACTCCAACATCTACTTTATTTTGACTTAAATGTTGGTGCTCATTAGTTTGCTATTTGGTCGTATTTTGTAATATTTACCTGTGTTACACTTCTTTTATTTTTTTGCAGTACTATAGCTAGTGGAGTACCTACTTGTTTTCGAGCGAAGAATCAAAGATTAAGAATTATCTTGGCCAGTTCGGTGTGGAGGTGCTGCTGGGAAAGTGCACTACAAAAAATTGTACTATTAATGACAGGAAATTCCGCCGCGAAAGGCCAATAATCGTTGATTAACGACGGGATTTCCTGTCGCGAACCCGTCATAAAAGGGGGCCGTCGTTAATAGAAATCCCGTCGTAAATCCGTCGTAAACCCGTCGTAAAAGACCTATGCGACGGTTATTCCCGTCATTATTTGGTTGTTAGCCCCGTCGCAAAAGGTTTTTGCGACGAAATTTTTGACCCGTCGTAATTAGGTTGTCGTTAAATATACAAATTCTTGTAGTGGTGGCATGTCGACTTGGTTCAAACGGTTGTAGTATGCTCTTTGCAGACAAAGTCAAAACTTTATCTAATTTTAGATTTTTTAAATGGAGCACATCTGTTTTTTAAAATCTCTATGGACAAAGGATTTTCAGGTATGCCATTTTTAGAGCTTTAATCTGATGCTTCTTTTGATTTAATTTTGGCTTTGAAATTTGTTTTTGAATAGTGAGGATCAGGCAAGACTTTACACTGCTTAATAATATATGTTGCATGTGTCACATCTTCACAAGAACGGGATTGTGTATTAAGATCTAAAATCTAAAAATATTCTAATGGATGTTGATGGAAATGTAAGTTGGATGCTACCTGATAGACTACATGCATTTCTTATCATTTCATTTTAAATACTTCTTCCGTCTTTTAATACTCGCAACGTTTGTTAGTTTCACGCATGTCAATGCACAACTTTGATCATTCATATCTTAAATTCTTTTTATGCAAAAATACACATTATAAAAAGTTGATCTTTTGAAAATACACATTGAGACGAATCTAACAAGATCTCACATGACTATGTTTTATCTTATATAAAAAAACACTATGAATAGTCAAAGTATATTATATGAATAGTGGCAAAAGTCCAAACGTTGCGAGTATTAAAAGACAGAGAAAGTATATATATAATGCCTCCTGCTAAAAATGGTGTTTGTGTGCAGATTGTACTAACTGGTATTGGACTTGCAAAAGAAATTGATGAATCAGGCAAATCAAGTTCTTTGCATGTGGAACCATGGGTCCAGGATCGTGTTATGATCAAATGATGTGATAATGCAGTTATTTGGGTATCTGATGTAATAGTATTGTCCAATTGGTTACACAGTGTAAACTGTGAATGTGTATTTTTATCAAAAATAATTTCTGAAAATCAGAATAATACATGTTTGTGTTATGACCATGAGCCCAATAGCTATACATATATTTTATTGATATACTTCTTCGTTGTTGTGTTTTATGTTTGTAAAAGAGTTAACTCAATACTCAAAAAACAATTCCATTGTTCAAGATTTGATCTCTATGCATTCTTATTTGAGAACAAAGAGTAGGTTGTTCGTCTATCAATAATACACTAATCTAAAAGTGGAAATGTGGTGCAAAACTTGATTTATCGTTTTTTGCGCGCCGCCCGACACCTAGCTAGTTAAGAAAAATGGGTAGGCGGAGTGTTTAGTGTTGTTAAATTAGAAAATAAAGGGATCACTTGCATATTTATCTGGGACGAAAAGAGAATTACAATTGTAATATAAGGGTAAAAGTGATATTTTTTTTTTTGACGGGGGGTTAAAAGTAAAATAATTGTTGAACAAATAAGGAAATATTCTAAAAGAGACTAATAAAAAAACATATCAATGCATAAAGGGGACTAATAAATCTTATAAACAAGAACGGAGGGAGTACTCAGCTTATGTGTAACGATGTACAATAAAAAATTGTACATGGGGATAAATTTTACTCAACTTTTTTTAAGTTTTAAAACTTTACTAATACTAGTTGTTGGACCGTGCGCTAACGCGCACGATCTCCCAAGGTATACAAATTTAATTTACAGAAATGTTACGTAAAAGACTAACATTTACAAATTTACGTTAAATGCTATAAAAACAAAGCTAAAGTTCGATTTGCATGTAATTAATAATATGAAATCATACAGACGGTTACAATATTTGTGTCATTGACAATGTAGCATTCCACAAGCAACATTGATAGCAAAGACGAGAATAGGGCGGAAGAAAGCTAGGTTAGAAAGAGTGATGCGAGAAATTCGATGGAATGAGTTATCGGGTTCCCAAGAAAAGGAAGAAAGAAAAGGCAAAATAGAAAAAAAGAAAAGAAAAAAGGAGACACAAATACACAGGTATTTGTTTTCCCTAAAATTCACTAAAATTCAAACTTGATACGGAGTATTTCTTTTCTAAATCCTACAATACACAGGTATTATTTTTCCCTCTGATCCCGACAATATCGTATCTGATAACACGTTGACTAAAAGTGACCATAAGTAAATTATATCCTCGTTGAGAAAGGATTAACTGTGAGCTAGCTATATAAGTCAAACACCTGAAGACTAAGTAGGGTAAATCAGAATTTCTTGTAGTATTTGCCCCCATCATTATATTTTTATCAACAAATTATTTCTCCTCGTTCTTTCTCTCTCTAATCCTTGAAATTTCCTCGTTCTTTCTCTCTCTAATCCTACCATGGCGGATAAACAAATTACCGAGAACAACGAACAACAACAACACCAGCGACAACCACCACAACCACCGCAACAACCACCACAACCACCGCAACAACCCCCAGTACAAGTTGTACAACTGCCTTATCCAAGTTGTACTCGAGATATTCTTTAATGAGTTCATGATCAGTGGGATCAAATTTGATCCCACTGATCATGAACTCATTAAAGAATATCTCGAGTACAAGATCAACGGCATTGAGTTGCCCTTTAATCCAATGTATGAAGTTAATATCTATGAATTCCATCCTCGAGATCTTACTGGTACGTTTAGTTTGACTATTAAAATAATTCTTATGTAAATTAATACTCTCCGCAATTTTTTATATTCTTACTCTCCGTTTTGTTTCTTGCATGGGTGCAATTCTTGATTAAATTATGAATACTCCGTATTAATTATGAATTCATGTTATATTCATCTTTTGTGTTTCTTTTTTTTAGTTCTGACGTAAACTAGCTTATTTGGTTTTTGTTAGACGACAAGACGACACACGTGCAGGTTGAATTGTAGATGAGTATTGTGTAGATTGATTATCCTAGTATTTGAAGTTTGTTACTTTAATGGATAAAGTATCTTTAATAAAATATAAAAAGATTGCAAATTTAGGGTTTATAAATAGCCTAAAAGCCAATACACAAGTATTGTTTAAATTATGACTGAAATAATGTCGGAAATTATTTTCTTTAATTTTTTTTTGTACGTTAAAATTGATTTTTCCTGATTTTTTTTCTTCCAGTTAAAAAATTACAATTAGATAAAACAAACAGATTCTTAAATTCATGATAATTTGTTTTTAAATCGATTATCGTTTCTACTTCTATCTAGGGATCTAGGGATGTAAGTGGATTGAGAAAAGTCTAAATTCCAATCCAATCCAGTTCAAACTTGTCGGACTATATCGGACTTACTCAAATTTACCAAGTTCATCATTATTTGACTTGAAACCAAAAATTCAATTAAGTCCAAATTAAGTTTTAAGATTTTATTTATAGATATACGTAGTACATATTTAAATTAAAAACTATTGTGAAATATGTGATTTTTGGGTCTTTATTACTATGTGCAACAAAAAAAAGAACCAAAAATATTATATCAACCTCTTTATCTTTCACTTTTTCTCGTCAGCGGTGATGGTTGATTATTGAGATTTAATATATTTTAAAATTAAAAAAAGACAATAGTATAGCATAGAATTAAACCATACTTTATTTGATTTTTACTTTAGATCGAGGATTCTTTCGATAATTCAATTATATTTTTCTAAATTTATCTTATACGGAGTACTACATACATATGAACTTATTAATACTTATCAGAATATATACTTATTAAAAAAAATTGATAAGATTATCTGTTATTATATTTTTGGTAGTTATTTACACATTATTAAGTTTGTGTTTGTAATTTAAACCTGCAGAAAAATACCAACCACAAGGAAAGGATGATTTATGGTATTTCTTCACTACAAGGGAAAAGAAGTACATGAATGCCGGTAATAATGGATATTGGAAATGTACCGGAGCTGATAAAAAAATCAGGGATGATTTTGATGAGAATAAAGTGATCGGACTCCGAAAGCGTTTGAAGTATTACGAAGGAACACAGTCAGATGAAAATCAGAAGAAGACAGATCGAGTGGTTGATGCATGAATATCAAACCCTAGATCAAGCCGAATCCTCTAAAGCCAAAACCAATGAACTAAAGAGGAAAAGAAATGCATCTACCAGTATGAGGGTATGTAACTATCTACATATTTTTCTAATTCTCCCTACTCACATTCTAATTTCAATTTAATTATACTTTAATTATATTTCAATAATTTAGAAATAACCCTAGTTTCTATTTATAATTAAGTTAAAGTAATAATATTTTTGTACTGTGCTAATTGAATTACTTTTCTTTTTTGGGTAGTTGGATATTGTGCTATGCAAAATTTATTACAAAAAGAGGGCAGCCGGAAAGAAGCCAGCAGATAAAAAAACAGTACAAGTTACAGACATGGATGCAGCCGGAAATCCCCCAGACAGCAGCCGGAGAGTAAACTCCACCACCACCGATTACGACAGCGAAGCCAGCTCCTATGATAGCGCAAACTCCACCACCACCGATTACGACAGCGAAGCAGGTTCATTTGGTTGTTATGATCATCTTGATTAACATCAATTTCAGGCTAGCTTTAATAATGGTCACAACAATTACTACCGATGTCGGGTTCTAACAACTTATTTGCATCATCATCACGATTCGTAATGGATTCAGGACGTAGATTGTTAGATTAATGATTCAAATTAGTTGAATAATATTTTGTTTGTTAGAGTAGTCAATAATTTAGTGGTTTACACTAACTCATGGGATAGATTTCTGATTTTATTAGTTAGTGGATCATTGTGAAATTATTTCCTTAATTTTAGCTTTACATGTTTTGTCAAGCGGACCCCATCATGGATGAAAAAAATTGTAAACCGTTAGATAGATCAGAACTAACAACTCATGATTGATACGCCAAATAGAAAAAATGTGCGTCTTTCTTGCTTGTTTTAATAAAGACAAACGTGCACCCCTTTTGACACGTACTATCTCTCTCATCTCAATTATTATTTTTTTTTAAAACAAACCCCCAGTCTCCTAGCTTTAATGTTAGGAATCAATAACTTCATGGGGCTTCTGGATAAAAGTTTCGAAAGAATTAGGGGCTGACAGTCAAAATTGTGAATATGACGGGTCGTTGCACTCTTATTAAATCTGTGCTCAATACTTATCCTCTTTACTCAATGCAAACCTGCATTCTGCCCATAACAATGATCAATAGTATTGAAAAAGGAACGAGAAATATCTTATGGAATAAAGTGGATAGAACTAGGTATATAGCGTGTACTTTGTGGAATATTGTTACTCAGCCTATAGGAGAGTGGGGTGTTAGGGATTAGACGTTTAAAAGAATAGAATTTGACTTTTATGGTTAAATTAGGTTGGAAAATGCTTATTAACCGGAGAACTTTTGGGTTCGAATTTTTAATGAAAAGTAGTATTTTAAAAAGTCTTCATTTTTTATTGTAATCCGGGGCCACATCAATCCCCAACGTGGCGAGACATTTTGCAGAGTCATTTCCTTTTATATAATGGGTTGATTATCGGAATTTGGAACGGTAAAACTACGTTCTTATGGTATCATCATTGGTAGGCCCAACACCTCTTTACACTTTAGTTACTAGGGATTTCCCGGAGTCTATCACTTTTTGAACAAGGTGGTCTTTTTGTTTATCAAATAGAACACTTTTCCGAAAAAGTTGGTTCCTTATATATGTTATTTAAATAATAAATAGTACATATATAAATAACCACATCTCTTAGATAGGTGGTTTCTTAATTTAAATAAAGAAATTCCTTCAATAATGTGGTTTCTTAATCTAAGAGAATACCACCTCTCATGACGTCTCTTAAGGGGTTTTTAGATGGTCTCTTTTGGCTTTTTTTGAGGTAGTGTTTTGTGAGCTTAAATTATATAGTCTAACTAGTAAGAATTATCTTGGCCGGTTTAGTGTGGAGGTGCTGTTGGGAAAGCGGCATGTTGACTTGGTTCAAACTGTTGTAGTATGCTCTTTGCAGACAAAATCAAAACTTTATCTAATTTTAGATTTTTTAAATGAAGCACATCTGTTTTTTTAAATCTCTACAGACAGGGAATTTTCAAGTATGCCATTTTTAGAGCTTTAATCTGATTCTTCTTTTGATTTAATTTTGGCTTTGAAATTTGTTTTAGAATAGTGAGGATAAGGCAATTTTACACTGCTTAATAATATATGTTGCATTGTGTCACATCTTCACAAGAACGGGATTGTGTATTGAGATCTAACCTAAAAATATTCTAATTAATGGATGTTGATAGACATTTAAGTTGGATGCTACCTGATAGACTACATGCATTTCTTATCTTTCCATTTTAAAAATATATTATGCCTCCTGATAAAAATGGTGTTTGTGTGCAGATTGTACTAACTGATTTTGGACTTGCAAAAGAAATTGATGAATCAAGCAGATCAAATTCTTTGTGTGGAACCATGGGTCCAGGATCGTGTTACGAGCAAATGATGTGATAATGCAGTTATTTGGATGTCAGATGTAATATTATTGTCCAATTGGTTACACAGTGTAAACTTACACTGTGAATGTGTATTTTTATCAAAAATAATTTCTGAAAATTAGAATAATACATGTTTGTGTTATGGCCATGAGCCCAATAGCTATACATATATTTTACGGATTTTTCACCAAATGCCCTCGAGGTTTACTTTAATGCACCAAGTACCCCTAAACTTTCCAAAATGCACCAAATACCCCTGACATTTAAAACAATATCATCAAATACCCTTATTGACCATTTTCCGTCTATTCCGTTAACTTTTCCGTTAACATTTCTTTTCCTCATTTTTCTTTATTCTTTCCCCTTCCCATGGAAATCTTTATCCTCTTCCTCAACTTGAATCCAAATCATCAATTATCCACCAATTTCTTCAAATGTCGCAGCCATCCACTACTATTGTTTGTTGCTAGCCAGAAATCTCCACCCACTATCCTCTTTCTTCCGATCTGCATTTTCGGTCTCCTCTCTTCTTTTCTCTTCCACCCATCCTTGTAGTGAAGCCCAAACCCAAAATTCGTCGGGATTTTTTGAGCAAATCCAAAGCAATTTCGCACAAAAAAAACTGAATTGTATATCGAATTATATACTTAATGAGCTTTAATTTTCATCTGGGTATCTCGAATTTTCTCTTGAAATTTCAACAATGGTGATGCAGATTTCTGGGATTCAAAAGGAAAGAAACCAGATTAAAACTTGTGATATGATGCAAGTTGTGGTGCTTGGAAAACCCGAGGTAGCCGACTGTGAGCACCCAAAAAAATCACCGAACATTGTAGCTTAAACCTAGCAAAAAATCAATTTGATTCAATTGGGATTTTCGTCAATTTCACTTTTTTTTGTTGATCTGAAAAATTGATAAATTTTGACTTGGATATGAGAAAACTAGGTACGATTGAAGTAATGATCGGTGGTTGAGGGATGGTGTTCAAATGTCGGAAGCGGCGGAGCCGTGGTGGTTGGATTTGGTGGTTTGGGGAAATTGGTTTCAACTAATAGAAATTAGCATTGGTCTAAGGGATGCAGTTGGCCGACGTATGTAGCAAGCAAAAAGGGGGAGGGGTTGGTCTGGATGTGGAGGTTCGAGTTTTGACAATGGTGGATAAGAAGAGGATGATGATGATGGCGTTTAGCAGAGGACAGAAGTGAAGAGGAAGCCCAACAGATGTTTTGGGTTTTTTTTTTTTTTTTTAAGATAATAGTTAATTAATTATTTTAGGGGTTTAATTCATTTAATTAAGGTTTAATATTAGGATTAATAGAGAAATGGGTTGAGTAAGGGCAAAAAAGTAAACACATGCTAACGGAGACTTGACGTCTGTCAGCCTCAAGGGTATTTGATGATATTGTTTTAAACGTCAGGGGTATTTGGTGCATTCTGAAAAGTTTAGGGGTACTTGGTGCATTAAAGTAAACCTCGAGGGCATTTGGTGAAAAATCCGTATATTTTATTGATATACTTCTTTGTTGTGTTGTTTTATGTTTGTAAAAGAGTTAACTCAATACTCAAAAGCAATTCCACTGTTCAAGATTTGATCTCTATGCATTCTTATTTAAGAACAAAGCGTAGGTTGTCCGTCTATCAATAATACGCTAATCCAAAAGTGGAAATGTGGTGCAAAACTTGATTTATCGTTTTTTTTCCGGTGAGCATCCGACACCTAGTTAAGAAAAAATGGGTAGGTGGAGTCTTTAGTGTTGATAAATTAGAAAATAAAGGGATCACTTGCATATTTATTTGGGACGAGAGAATTACAATTGTAATATGTAAAAGTGAAATAATTGTTGAACAAACAAGGAAAGATTCTAAAAGACGCTAATAAAAAAAAACATCGCAATACAGAAAGGGGACTAATAAACAAGAACGGAGGGAGTACTCAGCTTATGCGTAACGATGTACAATAAAAATTTTGTACATGGGGATAAATTTTACTCAATTTTTTAAAAGTTTTAAAACTTTATTTATATTTTATATTATGAAATATTTTTTAATAGATAAACTTTTTAAAAGATTACATGGTTACCTTTATACATTAAGCGTGAATTTAACTTTACACTTGTCTTACGCTGTTTATTGTCAGGGGCGGTTTTGAGGGTGTACGAGGTGATCGACGGAACATGGCCACCAAATGTTTATAATATAATATAACTAGATTAGGTCCCGTGCACGCACGGATGTTTAAAAATTATTATTTGACCAAGTTTTTTATAAAAAATTTAATTGAATTATTTATCCCTTAAATGTATTGCGTAATTAATAATCTCGAATGTACTCATTTTATCATATTTTAACTTACTATATATTTTATATTTTATATGTTCAATATGATGATCTGACTAAAATATTTGATATATTTAATATGCTAATTTGACCAAAATATCGAGTAAGAATATTTTCTATTATTGATATGACAGTTTGACTAAAATTTAACCAAAATTTTAATAATGGCATATTCCATAATCCTATATTTTTTTTCATATATAAACATTTATACAAAAGGAGAGAAAATAAAAAAAAACAATAAAATAAATATGTCTTTTTAGGAAAGAGTTTTTGGCGGGAAACTTTTTCACCAGGAAATGACACGTGTCATTCCTGGTGTCTCTTTTAGTATATAGTAATAGATTTGTTTCTTTAATATAATGTAAACAAAAACAAAGTTGGAGTAGTGGTTAAGGCCTTAATGAATGATTTCGAAGGCCTTTAGTACAATTCCTAACAAGTTCATTTTCTTTATTTTTTTTCCTTTTGTTTTTAATTAAATAAGGGTCTCGTTTAGAACCTGCACATGGCCCCATAATCATGACATCATTGTAGCTCCGGCACTGTTTATTGTACACTAAAGGGTGCGTAATTAAGAATTTGTGTATAACATATAATAATCTTCTTTTCTTGAACTTCAAAAAAAGTACACTCGAAAATTATGAATCCTACTCCGATTACTTCTGTCAAATTAAAGGATTTTACTTTTACAATTAATTAAATATAGATAAAAAGATTTATTTACGGAATATATTACATATGTAGATACTTTTCACTGAAATACAAACTCGATATTTCTTTTCTAAATCCTACAATACACAGGTAGTATTTTTCCCTCTGATCCCGACAATATCGTATCTGATAACACGTTGACTAAAAGTGACCATAAGTAAATTATATCCTCGTTGAGAAAGGATTAACTGTGAGCTAGCTATATAAGTCAAACACCTGAAGACTAAGTAGGGTAAATCAGAATTTCTTGTAGTATTTGCCCCCATCATTATATTTTTATCAACAAATTATTTCTCCTCGTTCTTTCTCTCTCTAATCCTTGAAATTTCCTCGTTCTTTCTCTCTCTAATCCTACCATGGCGGATAGACAAATTATCGAGAACAACGAACAACAACAAGAACAACCACAACCACCACAACCACCGCAACAACCACCAGTACAAGGTGTACAACTGCCTTATCCAGGTTTCAGATTTGATCCCACTGATCATGAACTCGTTAAAGAGTATCTCGAGTACAAGACCAACGGCATTGAGTTGCCCTTTAATCCAATGTATGAAGTTAATATCTATGAATTCCATCCTCGAGATCTTACTGGTACGTTTAGTTTGACTATTAACATAATTCTTTTGTAAATTATATACTCTCCGCAATTTTTTATTTTCTTACTCTCCGTTTTGTTTCTTGCATGGGTGCAATTCTTGATTAAATTATGAATACTCCGTATTAATTATGAATTCATGTATTCATCTTTTGTGTTTTATTTTTAAATTCTGACGTGAACTAGCTTATTTGGTTTTTGTTAGACGACACACGTGCAGGTTGAATTGTTGATGAGTAATTGTGTAGATTGATTATCCTAGTATTTGAAGTTTGTTACTTTAATGGATAAAGTATCTTTAATAAAATATAAAAAATTGCCAAATTGGGGTTTATAAATAGCCTCAAAGCCAATACACAAGTATTGTTATGATTTTGACTGAAATAATGTCGGAAATTATTTTCTTTAATTTTTTTGTACGTTAAATTATTTTTTTCCCCTGATTTTTTACTTCCGGTTATAAAAATACAATTAAATCAAACAAACAAATTCTTAAATTCATGAAAATTTTGTTTTTGAACCGATTATCGTTTCTACTTCTTCTAGGGGTGTAAGTGGATTGAGTCCAACTTCCAATCTACTCCCGTCTAAACTTGCCGGACTGGATCAGATTTGAAAATCATTGGATCTGACTGGACTCAAATTTACCAAGTTCAATTATTATTGGACTTGAATCCGAAAATCCAATTAAGTTCAAAGTTTTATAGATATACGTAGTGCATATTTAAATTAAAAACTATTGTGAAATATGTGATTTTTGGGTCTTTATTACTATATGCAACAAAAAAAAAAACCAAATATCGAAATCCATATAGAAGTATAGAACCCATAACCCAAAAATATTATATCAACCTCTTTATCTTTTGATTTCTCTTGTCGGCAGTGATGATGGATGATTACTATTGAGATTTAATTTTTAAAATTTTGTTTTTTAAAAGAACTTAAACCTTTTTTGGCCAAGTATTTAAATGTGGATCAACTCAAAAAAAAAGTTTGGATCGGACTCGGACTAGACTCAAATATCCAAGTCCAAGATTTTTTGGATTGGATTTGGACTTGACATAGTCCAATCCAGTCCAGCCAATTTACACCCGTATTTTCTATCAAGAATATGGGGATACTATTTTAATTTTGAGCATATAATTAAACTGTATGCACCATGGACATAATACTTTTAGGGACCATAGACATATTTTCCTTTTTCGTATCAAGTTGGGTAAAAAAAAAAGTATAGTATAGAATTGAACCATACATTATTAGATTTTTACTTTAGATCGAGGGTCCTTTAATTTCGATCTTTGATTCACTTATATTTTTGTAAAATTTATCTTATACTACATATGAACTTAAGAATACTTATTGGAATATATATTTATTAAAAAAGTTGATAAGATTATCTGTTTTTTTTTTTGATAATTTGATAAGATTATCTGTTATTATATTTTTGGTAATTATTTAGACATTATTAAGTTTGTATTTGTAATTTAAACCTGCAGAACAATACCGAGCACAAGGAAAGGATAACGTATGGTATTTCTTCACTCTAAGGGAAAAAAAGTACAAGTTCGGAAACCGTCCAGCTAGAAATGCCGGTAATAATGGATATTGGAAAGCTACCGGAGCTGATGTAAAAATCAGGGATGATAATGATGAGAATAAAGTGATCGGACTCCGAAAGTCTTTGAAGTACTTCGAAGGAAGACAGGTAGGTACAAATCAGAAGACAGAGTGGATGATGCATGAATATCAAACCCCAGATCAAGCCGAATCCTCCAAAGCCAAAACCGATGAACTAAAGAGGAAAAGACATGCACCTAAGAGTATGAGGGTATGTATATACTCCGTATTTTTCTAATTCTCCCTACTCACCTTCTAATTTCAATTTAGTTATACTTCAAATGCATTATATTTCGAAATTTTCTTATCCCCCTCCACGTTATATATATATATATATATATATATAGAGATATATACTACCTCCATTCCTATATGTTTTATTATGGTTACTAATTTTCACGCCAATTAAGGTAAAGGAGAGGGAGATCAAGTGGGTAGTTATTTGCATGTGGGTGAAAGTGACATCTTGTTTAAGTGTAAAAGCAAGGCCCTTTTCTGTTCACCTTAGTTCCACTTAGTTCAGGAAAAATAAGGTCAGATAAGTTCAGGAAAAATAAGGATTGCCAAGTACAATTTATAACTAAAATAAGTTTTGATAAGTTCTAATAAGTTCAGATAAGTTCGGATAAGATTAGTTCAGAATAAATAAGTGGAAATCAGGTGAATAGAACGCAATGAATAAAAAAAATCAATTACAGTGTATAACTAGTTATTGTCCCTAGGACATTAAATATTTCTCATTTTCCCAATATCATAATTTTGATAAAAGTGAAAACATTATAAATAATCGTAATTTTCCATTGTTTAAATAAAAAAAATAGAGGAATCTCAATGCACAATAATTAGTCGTTAAATGCGTGTAAAATACCAATCGCAAGTAATATTTTTGTATTGCGCTCATTAATTTAAATTAAATTAAATTTTTTTTTTTGGTAGTTGGATGTTGTGCTATGCAAAATCTATTTCAAGAAGGAAACAGCCAGAAAGAAGCCAGCAGATAAAAAAACAGTACAAGTTACAGACATGGATGCAGCCGGAAATCAGCCAGAAGGCAGCCGGAATGCAGGACAAGTTAAAGAGAAGAAAGCTGCGACACGAAACAGGACACCAAGAGTAAACAACTCAGCTGCCAAGGACAAAGGCAAGGGCAAGGGCAAGGGCAAAGGCAAAGTGAAAGCAGACGATAATAATAACCAAATTGAACTGCCTTTAGCTTCTGAAATGAACAATATCAACCAAGAGTCTAACTACAACACCGGCAACTCCACCACCACCCCGTATTTCGACGGCGAAGCGGGGTCATTTGGTTGTTATGATCATCTCGGTGACATCAATTTCAACAACCCGACGCCGGTTTATAGTGGCGGTGTTGATTTTTTTGAAGGAGTGCAGCAATTCACAGCACCTGCAGGTAATCAACCTTATCAAACCAATGGCTGTCTTGATCCTCAATCGTCTTTCCCTCATCCACCAATAATGCCACAACAACAACAACCCTTTCTTGATCCATCGACATCAACGTCGTTGTCGTCGTACTCTATGGTGCCCCCTCTCCTGAATCGTGAATGCCCATCACCTAATTATGATGATGCTAATTACAATAATGGCCCGGGCATGCAGCAGAGGTGTTTTAATGGTAATAATAATAACTACTACCCATCATACCCTAGTGATCATGACATGGTAAGCTTTAACAATGGTGTAGTACCGTCACAGCAATTACCACCTATGCCGGGTTTTACCAACGTATTTGCAGCATCATCATCATCATCATCATCAGCTCCAGATAGGTTGATGACCGCAAGTGGCGCCGGTATATACTTTCCCTCAACACATGGAGGTGCAATCGAACAAGCAGGCAAGGTGGAAGAGAATAATGGAAGTTGTGGTCAGGATATTTACGACGATCTTGAAGCGATTCTTAAAAAATTTGGGATGTAGATGCGGATCAGGATCAGGATCAGGATCAGGGTAAGGGGTAGTTCTATTGTAGTAGTGTACAAGTCTTTAATTTGGCAGGATTAAAGACTTGTACAAAACTTATGAGTATACAGTAGTTTTTATGGGTCCCACTCTTGTGTCCCATTATATACCACTTGTTTCTATTGGTCCACCTCATTAAAATATAGTAACATGTTATTGCTTTTTTTTTCCTGATTTTTTTTATTTATTTTCTAGTCCTCCTATCACATTCTCTCCTATCACATTCACAAATTAAAATGTTTTGTAAGCGTTAAACTATAATTTAGTTTCTTCTATCTCCACAAAATCCTAATTAAACTATTTTGATTACCCGAACTTCCGTCTCTACAATGGATTCTAATAATCAAGAAGCATTCATGGGTGGTCTTGTCACTTTACCATCTAAGGTATGTAGAATTCAATTGAATATTTTTTTGGTTTGAATCATTTTTATACTAAATACGAATATGAGAAGGAAAAGAATGTCATGTAAAAGATTTTGACAATAATCATGTTAATTAGCAGCCATTGTTGTCAAACGCCAGCGTAAAAGTGATTATTCTCAGGATATTGAATCTGTTTCTTTTCTTTTAATTCGCGGGCTAACATATTATTGATTATGAAGATCAGATGCTAACACAAATCCTTCGCTTATTTGTATTTTATCCTATAAGTAATTTATTCTATGTGCACAATTTATGATACTTATGATTACATATTCGTATGAGATGATACTATGTTCAAAGTAGAAAATTGTTAGTGAGCTACGGGGATCTGAGCAATCTTCCCTTCAAAACAAAATACAACTTTGTCAATCCTACAACAACTAAGAAACCAAGTGAATAAGGACTAATTAGGCGTGGATACAAAAAAAAAGTATTGGTAGTTTACAACAACAAAACAAAAAAAATAATCAGTCGGAAAAATATATTAAAATTTGAGGACTAAAAAATTAAATTATGACAATTACAATTCCTTAATTAAAATTAGAGGGAAAAAAGCAATAAAAAGTTATTATAATTTAATGAGGTGGACCAATAAAAATAAGTGGTGCATAGAATAGGACACAAGAGTGGGACGGAGGATTATTAATAGCTACAATAATAAATGTAGTTACTTTTGTTTTCAATCAAGTGTCAACCATTTAATTTTGGAGATTAATCTTGTCCATCTGAATCTTTGACATTTTAATTATACTGGAGTAATATGTTTATAAAGCGTTTTTTCAATCATAATTAAAATTAAAATGAAATTATATTTCATACGCCGTATTTATTTAGAAACTGTTGCTGCTAGCTATAAGCCTATAGTTATACCTAAAAAATTTGAATTCCCGACTCTTCAAAATGGAATCCATGGCACCAACCCAATGACCAACATCATTTTTTTTAAAATATTATCAATATCATCGTATAATTATAAGTTTACCATCCAAGATTATCAACATAACTTAATGAATCTACGACAAATCATTATCATCAATATTTCTACAACTACTTTTATTATCTCTTCCCAGTATAGGTGAAATTGGTTTTTTAACTTGTAAAAAAAATTGCAACAGATAATGTTTTGATCCAAAATTTAAAAGATCTCAATTTTATGTCACATGAACAAATCAATGGCAGAAGAAGGAAAGCAAGAAAAAGGAAAACTGGTTTTTTTTTTTGTAAACAATTTTATTGCTGAATAATTTTACTCCGCAATTGTTAAGTCAACCTAATGAATGATATTTATTTGAAATTCAACAGTCTGTTCAAAAAATAACAATGGCTACAAAATATTGTAACCATGGTAAAACTATCTTCATCCATGTTGCTATTTTGGGTTTAGCAAATATATAACCTTTGCCCTTCCGTTTAAAGCAAAAAATGGTTTATACATCCGGGTGCACAGTGCACCCCTTGTAAAACGCAGTCGGAACTCGGAAACTAACAAAACGCAGTGAGCACTGTGCACCCGGGTATATAATCCAATTCGCGGTTGGGACTTGGGAGTGAGTCAATGAAAATGTTGACATGATTTTAAGGAATTAATCCTCGTTCTTCATCAAATTGATTTTCACAGCCACAAATCACCAATTCCAATGTAATAAAAGCATCAACAGGCAGTAAAAACAGAATAAACAAAATTAAGAAATCAACCTGTCGTTTTAGTAGTAGTCGTCTTCATCTTTTTTCGTTTAGACATATTCACAAACATCTTGCAGGCACAATCTTCATTACAAACTCATGCCATAAAAACAAAACCCCCTAAATCAATTCCCTAATAGCAGAACTGATGAACACCCCATGAATCCCCTATTACCAATATCAGCAAGACTCTTCCTCTTCTGTGCTTTCTTCTTTGATCTGGGTTTTGTCAAATAAACCGGGTTAAACACCTCCTTCGGCTTTTGCTTCAGCTTCGGCTTCCTGACCCTCTTCTTCTTCTTCTCAGAACTGATATGGTGGGACTGGGTAGTTTCAGCATTGGAGAAGGAGAGAAATTGGAGGGAATGGACCGAGACGACGTCGTCTCGCCATTGAAGAATATCAAGGTCTGTATTCACCTCATCCATTGAAAGAGGGAAATCATTGTGAGACGATAATGTCTCGGTTAATGTAGAACGAAGAGGGTTCATCAATGAGTTGTTGTCCATTTCATCCAACGTTTCCAGAATCTTGTCACGGTTTTTGTCAGCGTACATGAATCCGTGTATATGGATAATCTATTTGAACAAAATGAAACAAAAACTGTTAGAAATGAAATTAAGGAGTAGTCAGAAATTGGCAAGTGGAGATTGAGGAGAGACTAGAGAGAGACCTGATTGAGTTGGCCAGCCTTTAAACGAGCAGCGTGAGGATCTTTGAGGTAGCGCTGGTAGTCGTCAATATACAGAGTTTGGTGCATTTTCCCCATTTCTTCTGGGTTCTCTTTCTTTCTTTTGTATTGCAACTTTGCAATAGAGACTGCTGCAGTAGTGCAGTGCTGCTACTGTACTCTCTTTTATTGGAAACCGTACTCTTTTTTTGTTACTCACCGAGATATCAAGGGGCAAAAGGGGAAAACATACTCCGTACGTAGTCCTAAGTTAAAGTTCGTAAGAAAAATAAAATCCGTTCTCGACTACTCCCTCCGTCCCGGAATACTTGAAAAGCTTTCCTTATCGGGCCGTCTCGGATTACTTGAAACACTTCTAAAAATGGAAACTTTACATAATATTTTATTATTTTCTCACCTTACCTAAGGGCCCACCAACAACCCTACTACCCCAAATAAACATTAAAAAATTCATGACCCCCCACCACATCCCACTATCTATATTAAAAAAATACCCCACTACCAACTACTTTTCAATTAAATAAAAAGTCAATTATAATGAATTAAACTCCATGCCGGTCAAACGGTTTCAAGTATTCCGGGACGGAGGGAGTATATTCTACGGAGTATCACTGTCACATTTTGTTAAAAAAAAAGGAAAATTATGTTGGGTATTTTCATTCACATTTATTTTGGGAATTATTGAACGACGTCATCATTTAATTGAAAAGGAAAATGTTTGGTTGACCCTAAGGGTTGGCAACTCGTAAGATACATATAACATAAAATAATATATAAACATAATTAATTGGAGAGAGAAAGTGTTATAAGTAAAGTTTCAATGCATTTGTAACCAATCAAAATTCAATATTGAAAGGGTTACTAACCCTTAGGGTCACTCTATCATTGTCCAATTGAAAACACCTTCATTATCTTTTTTGTATTAAAAAAAATACTTGAAAACACCCTCATTTAATAGATAAAAATATTGATTTGCCCTTGAAAATAAACTCATTCCTACTACCTTTGAGTCTTTGTGTAATACTCCGAATTTTTAAAACTTGATTAATTATGCTAAATTATTTTTATTTAGCTAAAATCGTTTTAAATCCTAATTTCAAACTTTATTTTAATTAACGAAGTTTTATTGCGATTAAGTATTAATATCGTTACACGATTTATTTTTCAGATTTTATAATTTAGTTTTTATTCGAGCATAAACTACATTTTTAAATCCTGTTTATTTCAAATTTTTAATAATTTCGGAACGTTCTTATTTTATTCGAAAATTTAATTTATTTTATGATATCGATATTTTATAAAAATTATTTGAAAATATGATTTTAATTAAACATTCCTATTTATATCAATTCCTAAATGTAGCAAAGAATTTTCAGAATTTTTCCTAACTAAGTGAAATTACTAAAATACCCCTAAAGAGCAAATATCCAATTTTCTTCTCTTCCTTGCTCTCCACGTACAAAGTAAGGAGGAAATTTCCTTCCTTCCTTCTTCCCTCATTTCAGTCTCCATTCAAAGCAAAAACCAAGTTTGCTTCTTCAACTTCATCCTTTACAAATTCAACAATTTCATAATTCAATTTCAACACAAGAGACCAATTTCACTTCCTTTTTCTCTATTCTCTGATTCAAGCAATCAACCACCACCGAATGCCGTTGCCACCATCACCACCGTGACTTCCATAGACCCCACCACAACCTCCCAGCACCACCACGCACTCCCTTCGCCACCCCCACACCACCTCCCCTGCCTTTCCCCTTCTCGGCTTCCTCTCTCCCCTGCCTTTCTCCCTCCCTGCCTCTCTTTTCGCTGCAGCACCACGCCCACCACCGTCAGATTCACCCCCTTTCTGTCCCCTTCCGTTTGTCTCACCGCCGACCAACCACCCAGAACCACCGCAGACATTCTCCGCCCCCAAAATACCCCGGCGAACGACTGCTGACCGGAAACACCCCTTCCCCTGCTTCCTCTGTTCGCTCAACCATTTTTCCCCCTTCTTAGCTGTTTCGCCGCCGCGAAACCAACCCCACCACCTTCGTCGTCACCAGCGCAGACTTTTGACGCCGGAACACCGAACCGAGCCACCCAGGCCGCCGCCTAGCCTCCCCTCTTTCCTCCCCTGTTCGTGCCCTGTTTCGCACCCCCTTCCCTCTTTGGTCGACTTTCAGAAAAAACCAAAAACCAAAATGCCTGATCTTGTTTGCTTGCTTTAATAAACCCAAAACAAAGCTGGCCCAATTCTAAACTCTTGGGCTTTTGGTAAGACAATTATAAATTTTCAGATTTCAATTAATCAATATTTATATTATAATAAATTTTTACTATATAATTATTTACTAATGAAATTACTTATTGTTTTTCAGGTTTAATTATTGATTACAAAAAAAAAATAAAAAATTACTAGCTTTATAAATCAAAAATGGAATTTAAATAATTTTTTTTTTTTATGTAAATCGATTTATGAAATATATACATATATATATATATATATATATATATATATATATATATATATATATATATATTTCGATTCAAATTTCGTTTAATAATATCTTCGTTAAATTATAAAATTATATTTTATTTATTTATTCATTATAAATTCATTATGATTTATAAAATATCGATTTGAGATTATTTATCGTTTCAATAACTAATTCATTGATTTAATATTCTGAAAGAATCGGACTTGAAGCTCAGGACGAACGATCCATCGAACAGGAAGTATAAACTACGGTTGAGGTAACATCTATTGCTAACACCCACAATCCCCTTATTAAATGTGTTTTATGAGATTATGAAACATGTTTATAATGATATGCTTTTATTGGATTGTGGGATATGAAATGTATTTATAAAGTGTGTTTTATGCATGATGATATTCAAATACGTTTATGAATGATTTTATAAGAATGATGTTTTATGAGTTACGAATAAGATACAAAACATGATAAATAAAAGTGTAACAAGTTCTGGCAGTTAGTGGGGTTACTATTTCTAGGTCGTGCACGTACCGCCGTACCGTGGGACACCTAACAAGGGAGAGTGCTCCTTGAGGGTTACCGCAAGCTAAAAGAGAAACTATCTAGGTACGGGCGTATGTCCAACAAGGGAGAGTGCTCCTTGAGGACTATCGCAAGGTGGGAGACGTCCCACAAGGCTAACTTGTCAGTTACCAAGTAAAATGAAGGTTTTATGAAAGATAATGGGAACTACTAAAGTTTCAGGTTATAAATGATGTTTTATTATTATGCTTTTGTGAAAGTGATTTACTATATTCTATTCTCCCTGTTTGCAAATTAAGTAAAATGAATTGAAATGAATTTACGTTGTTAGGGTAGTATGTTACTGGGCCTCGGCTCACGATGTTGCTTTTGTTTTAGGTACGAAGAAGATCACGGGATGCCTTAGAGTGAGGATGCAACCATCAAATTCACGGTCGATGTTTAATAAAGATAATCATGTATCACTAGTAATAATGGATGAACTAATTAAACTCTTAGTCAAAATTTCAATTGTTGAGTTGGATTTTAATATTTATATTTAATCAATGTTAGGAATATTTATTTAAATTTCATTTAGATTTCGATGTAAATATGAAAGAATTAATCGAAGTGAAGTATAATTACTGTTACTCATCAGTAGTCAATAAATGTAAAAAGGTTATGTCGCCTTGTATTCCCACGAGGGAGATACGGCATGTGACGCTCCGACTAAATTAGGGTTTCCGCTGCTAATTTAAGTTAATTAACCTAATTAAAGGTGTTTAGAAGTCGGGGTGTTACACTTTGACCCACCATCTTATTCGACAACCACCCCCGCCTTCTTCCCATTCCATCGCCGACCACCCTCACCACAACCTTGTCACCTAAGAGCATTATTAATGGTGTGCAAAATTTTTGCACTTGGGGAAAAATAAGGGAGAAAAGTCAAATTTAAGGGGTTTATGGTGTGCAAAATTTTACACTTGGGGAGTGCAAAATCAAAAAAACCCCTTGGAATGGGGATTTTTTAGATTTGGAGTGGGGAAATCCACCCAATCTAAATCCGTCATGTGACATTACGTAAAAAATTCATGTAACGATAATTTTTCAACGGGAATTTGTTCATATTTCTGATTCATAAAAAAATAAAATAAAATTATCATCATTCATAAAAATTCAAGATCTACAAATAGGCATCCATTTTGATATAATTTAACACAATTTTTTTTCCCCATTTCTCTCTCTAATTTGCTTATTTACAACTATATGTACAAAAAACTTAATTAATCATTTTTTTTTTTTATTATTGTTGTTATTAGAGAGAGAAGTAGGGATAGAGAAAGAGAGGTGAAGAGTTTTTTTTTTGCTCATGGATAAGAGAGGGATGGGGGATTTTTTTTGCTAATGGAAAAATTGAAAAATGATGAGTGAGAAAGTGGGTAGAGAGAGAGGGATGGTGATTTTTTTGCACATGGTTGGTCTTAACACAATCCACCATCACTACCGCGCCCCTTGAAGTCACCGTAACACAAGCAAGTATCTCATCGTGTTCGTCAGCGCATCGCCACTCAGCTCGTCATTAGAGGCAACAAAAAATTGTTTCTTGTAAGAGCATTGTTAATGGTGGGGATTTTTTTTGCACTTGGGGAAAAATAAGGGGGAAATTTGAAATTTTGGGGCTTAATGGTGGGGAAAATTTTGCTTTTGGAGTGGGGAAAAATGAAAATCACCATGGCATGGGGATTTTTTGCTTTTGGATGGGGAATTTTCAGCCAATCATGCCTTGCCATGTTGCATGCCATGAAAGTCTTTGTAACAATTGTTTTTTAAATGCCATTTTTTTATATTTCTGATTCATAAAAAAATAAAATAAAATTACTACCGGTCATAAAATTTTAAGATCTACATATGGTCATCCATATTTGATGTGGGCCTAATAGTTTCCACCACAAGGCCCAAAGAAGATCTACATATGGTCATCCAATCGAGCCAGCCTAACTGACCCATGGCTCAAGCCCAGGAAGTAGGCTTGGACCTTGGTGCTCAAACAAAATAAAGGCACGACCTTATTTGGGAAAGTCCACGATCTCTGGCCCAATTTACGAAAAGATCATGATTGTTGACAAAAGGACACATGTCCCAAATCCCCAAGGGGCACACATCCCACAGATAGAGTTGAGGGATCACTTCCCAATAAACCCTAGCCCTATAAAAGGCTCAGATCTCAAGGTAAGAGATTTCAATTCATATTCACCAACCAAAAACTATCTTTGCTCTACATTCTCTCTACAAATTACTTCTCTCTCTAGCTTATACTTACTTAAGCATCGGAGGGAATATTCCTACGGGAATATTCTTGTTTTGCAGGTTGCCAGAGGTTCGTGCCAGCTCATACTTGATACCTCCGAGAAACGCGTGACACGTCATCACCGTAAAAGACCCCACAACAATATTGATATAATTTAACCAAAAAAATCTCCCTCTAATTTGATTATTTACAACTATAATTACCAAAAACTTAATTACCATCTTCTAATTTTCTGTTTTTTTATTTTATTATTTTTATTATTATTGTTAGAGAAAGAAGTAGTGTGTAAAGGGGGAGGGGTGAGGTGATTTTGTTTTGCTCATGGATAAGAGGGGGGTGGGGAAAAATAAAATCCCAATGGAAAAAAAAGAAAATGATGAGTGAGAAAGTGGGTAGAGAGAGAGGGATTGAGATTTTTTTTGCACATGGTTAACAATGGTCTAAGTACAACGCAACGATCACACAGAACCATGGTGGTTCAGGAAATCTACGTACGTGTTGCCACCGAGAATCCTTGTAGTGTCACCTAATTCTCGTGTGATCTCCACGTGGTAAGATGTAAATTCAAACAAACAAAAAATATTCAACCAAAACAAATTCAAAACGTAGTGCCAATGTTATAGAAAAAGCTTGACCTCTACTTGGTTAATGAGAGGTGCCTCGAAAACCGATTCACTTCTTTATAGAAGCCTTTGTCTTTACACCCGAACTTTGAAAAAGTTTTGGATGAGAGCTTTTGAGAAATAGTTTAATATTTTGTTATATTTGAACCGATTCAAAAGCGATATAATTTTCCCATTCAAGTCCCCATACATTAAAAAATGCACAATTCTGATCCAACCAATCTTGTTCTAGTCCAATTTTAAACAGGTGCATACACTTTATTAACATGGGGTGTGTAAAATTAGTATACACATCGTTACGTGCACATTAAAATTGAGACGTAGCCCGGCATACACGTCTACATGTGATTTTTATTGTACCATGAGTTCTTGGCGGTTACTCCGTATGATTAATTTTATTTAAAAATATTTCCCCTAAAAAGAAACACAATTTTAATCGGGTCAAATATATTACGGTCAAGGCAGTAAACGACGTCGTCGACCACTCTCACGAGTCTCGTCTCATCGAGTCATTAAACGCAATTGAGTCAATGACCTAGAGTAACTACATAATTTCCCGCGCAAATCCAACACTCCGGCTGCCGAAACTCCAAAATCACCCTCTCTATCTCTCACAGTTATCAATTCCTTCCATTTCCCCAAGCTTCGATGCATTCATCCATTAATGGCGTCGCAGAAGAACCTTCGGCCATGGATTTAGACGATGAGCAGCTTGAATTCCAAGCAATTGCAGAAAACAAGCACGAAGATCAAGACGAAATCGATCCATTCATCAAATTCATCAATTACGCAAGCTCGATTATCTCTCCTCAACCGGACGATGTAGACGAAGATGGAGAGCCGTCTTCTGATACGGAGGAGAGAGAAAGAGAAGGGCCTGGGTGGAGTTGGATAGCTTCTCGTGTACTCAAGACCTGTATTTCTTATTCCAGTGGAGTTACTTCCGCTATTCTCCTCTCTGAGCTCTCTCAGGTGATCACATTTTTTATTCTATTTTTATTTTTATTTTTAATGTTGTTTTTGTCTAATTTGCGGAATTTTTAAGTTTATTGAATTCTAGGTTTGATTATTTTGACTAATTGTTTTAAGACGTCCTGCAATTTCAGTAATTCGATTGCATTTTTTTTCTCTCTTTGGAATTTGTCACTTTTTAAAGCTTAATCAATGTTACAAATTCATATTGGTTTTTAATTTTGGATTTCTTAGGGGAATGTAAAATTGTGGCTAATTATGTTAGAAATAATTGCATGAATATATGTATTGGAAGATGTTATTCTACCACATTTAGAGTGTAAGAATTCTGAATTCTGAATTAGTTTTGGTTGCACAAAACCACATTAATTTTCGAGCCTTGTGGCGCTTTCATGGCTTTTTGGAGTTTCTTTTGAAATGCGTGGAATGATGAGAATATTTGTCCTATGATATTGACCGTATTGGAAAATGAAGGATAGATGACATGTGAATTGGCTTTGTTAGCAATCTTATCTTCTTCTTCAGTCGTAATCTGTGTATGGAAAAATATTGAATTTTTACTTGCATGATTATGTGAAAAAAGTTTGAAATGATGAAGGTGATAAAATACGAGAAGTGGTTGATTTATGTATGTTTGTATTTGGTTGGTTGGAGTTGGCAGGCGTGGAATGAACAGAGGAAGACCAACGCGCCTAGGAAGAGGCCAGATTGCATCAATCAACTGAAGAAGAAGCACAAGAGAGTGAAGCTGCCGAGTACTGTCACAATAGATACTATATACGAGAAGAACTTTTTGTCACTGAATAGTGTTTTAGAAGCTGTGGTTGTTGACACCTTTGTTCTGCCAGGTTGGTGGTTATTTCGATAAAGGGTCATTATGCTTTGAATAATATTCTGATGCAAATATTCATGTCGAATCTCACTGTTGTGAAGGTGTGAACTTCATGATTCAGTTTAATTAGTCTGCACAATGTTTTACCTGGTCAGATACTCCATACTCGTCACTTACCTGATCATTTACGGACTTAAAGAATCACTTGTTGAAATTTGAGCTTCTGATTAGGAAGGACTTGATTGAAGGTTTTAGTAAACTATCTTACCTTTTTTTTTTGTACTAAGAGAAGTTGATATGATGCATTTTTTATAATATGGGTCCATCAGCCTCTTTGCTAATTCAGTTTCATTAGTAAGGTTATGCACATTTCACCAACTTAGACCTAGGTGCGAGCTTGAATTTTCCCGATGGAATACTTGATAATTATGTATCAGATGACTCACGTTTATTTTTGTATGGAATAAGGAAGATTTTTTTCTCTGTTATTTTACATTCAGGGGTTTGTTTAATGCATATGTACTCCACTAGTCTTTCATTAGTTCATGTCTTTGAAGAATTCTGACTTGGATAAACTTGAGGCTGGCATTGAGATTTGAGAGGACGGAAAAAAGGGAGTATACCTAATAGAGTGTGGAGGACAGACTGCTGTCACATTATCACCTTTTTGCATCTTTTAAGTGAATGTGAATTTAGGTAGAATCCCCTCCTTTCCTCAATAAATATCCAATGGAAGTGAACTTTTTCTTTTCCTTATCACATTCCTCTCTAGGAGGTCTTATCCCAATAGCTATTAAAAACTATTTATAAATGTTTACCTGTTTTCAGGCACTAACATCAACATGATTACTTTGGGTGATTTTTGGAGCTCAAATACCATTGATCTTTATCTCCATAGAAGGTACAGATTTGAATATGTTAACCATCATAAGTTTTCTCTTGCATTATTTTCTTCTAGTTAACTGCCTTGTGTAATATAGTATTCAGCCTTTGAGAAGCAGATTGATTCTTGATACATGATATGAAACCTCCTCTTCCTTTTTTCTGTTTTGGTTTCTTAGGTGGTGGCTTTGCCAGTATGATAATGCAGGCCCTTTTATTTTTACTTAAAATGTCCTGTACTTTTCCGAACTTGTAACTCTGAACTGAACTTAACTAATTTGAAATTGTCTGAATTTATTTGCCTTAGCTGTATTGACCTGAATTCATTAGCCTGGAATGAACTTATCTGAACTATTGGCCATGAGCTTATCTGATTTTGTTAGCCTTGAACTCATTTGAGCAGGTTAGCCTTGAACTTTTTATCGGAACTTTTAACCTTGAATTGAACTTATTACTCCGTAGACTTGAAACTTATTTATTAAGGTGAAAAGAATACGGACTCAGCCCTCAATACCCCGTGAACCATGCCGATTATGCTGCTGCTGTTTTAATGTTGATTGAGGTATATAGCCTTGCTACATCCTTAGCCTTACCTCACATTACACATATAGACTTTAGGCTTTTTCTATTGCAAAACAAGTCAAACGCTTCACACTCATTTTCGAACATCCCACACTTAAAAGCATATATATTGACATAAGAGATTGCGATTTATTATAATCAATTTGTGTAATGGGTCCAAAACCTTTGGTACAACATATTGCAGATATTATGATCTGGTATCTCTTCATAATGGGATTTTAAGGAAAGGAAGGGAAGTCTTTCTCACGGGGTGCTATCTTCGGAGTGCTAATGAAGGATCTGGCCATCCTCGACTTTTGCCAACAGAATATCTGGTGATACTGTTGGATGAGGTAATTGATTGAACCTTCTGTTGTTGTTACTTGTTAGGCTATGTGCCTATGAAGACATTCTTGGCTACAAGAGCTAGATACTGCCTAATCTGAAGCAACAAAGCATTTTGACATAATTATGCAGTGCTCCATAAATAACTTGCTAAGTTGGATTGAGTGCATTGTTTGATATATGCTATTTATGCAAGTGAAACTATTTTGTTTCATATGGCTTCTGCATCTTACTAGTTCAATGACTTAATTAGAGCTTAAACCAAAGAAAAACAGTGATATCTGGTAGAGGGAACCCTATGGTTTGTGTTGATATTATTGTTAGACTTATAAGCCTCATTAACAAAATAGGAGAGCAAATTATCTGTAAACACTAACCCCAGTTCTTACCTCATCAATTACCTCCTTTGCATCCTGTCTTCGCACGAGACTCTAGACCAATGCATAGTTGTATGTAAGTTTTCTTCCTTAACCCGCTGTCTTGTACTTATGTAACCATGGGCAGATCTATGTGGTAAAGTGGGGAATGAAGGTGCATGTCCACTAAAATATTCTGTCCTGTAGAATAAAAAGTTCAGTCGTACAGGAACTTTAATATTTTTCTTCGAAAATTAGAGTTGACTTACTACGAGGCTGTTAAAAAATGGGAAACTTGTCAAGAATAGTTGTGAATTTCTCTCTGTTTCCATCATTCAGTACATTATCATTTTTAAATTCTTGGATCGACCATGTGTACACTAAGCATCAGAATCTTGTAACAAAGGTGCATGGCACTATGACTATGGCTACCACATACACGTAAACAACAGAAATGAAGTATTGAATAGTTTGGCACCTTGTTTCTGGGTGAAAATGGAGGTAATCTGAGACGTTTGTTTCTAAAACAGTTGAGATTAAGTTATACGTACAATGTTGTGATTATTCTTGGCTCCTAGAAGTCTAGGTTATTCAAACAGATACTACTGCGATTTTTTAGATAAATGTACCACAGAAGCTTCTGGTTGTTTCTGTTGTTTGTCCTGGAACAAGAGTAGAGTCCCTGCTCAATCACATATCATCTTCATTCTTAACTCTTTGGTGTTACCGTGTTAGTACTTTCAGTATGTTAAGCCAGTTTTTACCACATGGGTGTCTCTTGGTCAAGGAAATTATCAGATAATATGCTTTTGCTAAACATTACATTATTGTAGGAGCAAGACGATGATGCCATGCTACTGGGAGCTCAATTTTGTACAGACTCATTTTCCTCTATTTCCCTGGATGGTGCAAATGAAGGGGTATCTTATTCATTATACGCCAGGTAAAAGAATATTATTGGCTTCTGTAACTGTAACTTTGGTTGTAGTTGCATGTGTTTACCCAAAGAGGGCTCCCTGGTTCAGAAAGATTTCCAATTAAACCAGCATCAGTAATTATGCAAATAGGCTTCTAGAAAATTACTGTTCCATGTTTTTGGCAAGTTCTAACAGGTACAGTTTGCACACAGATGCAGCAAGGTCACTAACACATCATGCTTCATTATTTTTGCACGTTATAACATTGATTGTTATTTTAATTTACAATTGGGTATCTCAACATCTCTCCCGAGTCCTGATATCAGTTGGCAAAATTTGGTTTTAGTTGGCATTGTCGGACTTTGTTAGTTCGTTTACTAAGACTCTCATACTATATGTAGGATTGATTCCATAGGTTCTCTGGATATTCTGGAGAAGTTTGGAGGTATACAGAGGAAGCAAATTAGGTTAATTGATAATGATTGCTCTGAGATGGATTTCCTTCTATGGGGTGATCAAGTTGTGCTGGCTAATCTCTTTAGGTAAAAATCTATCGTTCTTGCTGCAATGCTGCTTTGTTTCTGGTGTCAGTTTTTATTCTTGTCTCAATAATACATCATTTGTGCAGTGTTGGAAGTATGCTTGCAATTGATAGACCATTCATTACAAGTTCTTCGGTGACTGATGTTGAGACATGTGGAAATGTTTGTCTTGAATATGGTAGTGGAACTCAGTTATATCTAGTTCCATTTGTACGGCAAGGGGAACAGGTACACTTCTTTTTCTGTTTTTGGTCTTTTACAGCACAATATATTTTAAGTGAAACAGAAGCGTAATATCTCTGGGACTACAGGTATGTCTAGGATTGACACCAAATCGACTACGAGGATCGAAGCTTGCAACAGCTTCCTGTCCTACTCAAGGCCCTAAAGCCTCCCAAATGACTCTGCCATGTGATCCTCAAGGCTCTGTCGATTTTAGTAATTATCCTATCCAGGTGACTTATCTCTAATTCTCTAGCGTTTAATGACACCCTTTGAAGTTATGTGAATAATTCATGGGTCATGATGCCGTTGTTTTCCATGTATTGTTTAAGGAGTAATTCACAGATATACATACAATTTTTTACTTAATTTAATGACACGGTTTTTCTCTCTTTAAAATCTAGCCTGTGAGTTCTTTCTCAACAAATTCTAGTAAGACTGCTATTATGCAAATACCCTTTGTCCTCTGCCCACCCAGCCATCTACTGATGCACTCAAGGATAAATTATTAGTCCCTTTTAGATGCACTCAAGGACAAATTGTTAGTCCCTTTAAATAAGTGGAAACTAGGAAATAAATAAATAAAAAAACTTTTGATTATCACACATCAGAACTGTCTAATAGCTTTACCCTCAGATCAATATAATTGCCTCTATTATGCAGTCCTCTGCTGTAATGATAATTAAGTTTTGAATGTTCTTAACTTTCTTAATCTTCACCAATGTCTTACTTGTTCAGTCTTGCAGTCTTATATAATTGATCTGCATGAGAAGATGACTGGAATAAGCATCTACGGTGCAGCTATGGACATCTTCCGAGAAGCAAATACTGCAAAACCAATCTTTAATTTGAAAATTCAAGATCCAACCGGAGCTATATGCGTAAAGCTGCATTTTATTGAATCTTGGTATTGTTGATTTGGAGTTTTGGAATGCTAGAATATTTCTCGTTAGAGAATAGTTTGTTCATTGCTTAATTAATCTTAATCTTGTTCTTCAGGTCTTTGGGGAGATTAAGCCTTGGTCACACTGTGTACATTTCTGGTTTGACATGCACCATGACAAAACATAAGCGGTGAGCAGCCATATATTTCCGATGACTTTTGATATGTGCACAGGCTATTCCAATTAGCTATTGGCTTCTCTAATCTGTTCAAGTAATCTGGTTCGTAAACTTATTATGCAATACTTCACGTCAGATTGTAATATTTCAAATTTCTTTGACAGTCTAGAAGCACTATGGTTTGAGAATGGTCCTGGAACTTCCTTTGTCAACCTTAGTTGTTTGCCTGCAGTCCTGAACTCACCTTGTCTCCACAAGCCATCCTTCCTTGCTGACATATCAAGGCATAAATCTGGTACACATGTATGTTCCTCACTATTGCATTATTTGTGTCACATGGGAATAGTTATATGTTTTTTATAACTAATATCTTCTAGATTAGCATTATCAGTTTGATAACTTTACTCGCCTGATGATAGCATAGCCGATGTTTGGATATTCCATGTCTCTCTGTTATACTGCAATTTTGTTTCTGGTTAAAACTGAGATCTGGACTGTCTCTACTGCACCCTGTTTTAAACTATTGTCCCTTCTGCCTAGGGGTTTTCAAAATCCTTCTCGTGTAGGGGTTGCTTGTTTAAATGGTGAAGTCTGTGGAGGTTGGACTTATTGTGTTTTACTTGCTCATGACTGGGAAAGTATCTTCCTTGTCCATTATTTCTTGGTTAATGGTCAATCACTCCATCACTCAATCCCTTAAAATTCTTTTTTCTCCTGAAACAAGAACTCTTTTTCCGATCCTTCAGAAAAAAGGAACACTTCTTCTGCGTTTTCCATGACAACATTCTCGAGGCTTTACGTGCATACTTAGATCTGATACATTTTTTAAAAGCGACCGTGGCACTATTATTGGCAGAAGAAAAGGAACACTTCTTCTGCGTTTTACTTGTTTAAATGGTGAAGTCTGTGGAGGTTGGACTTATTGTGTTTTACTCGCTCATGACTGGGAAATTATCTTACTTGTCCATTATTTCCTGGTTAATGGTCAATCACTCAATCACTCAATCCCTTAAAATTCTTTTTTCTCCTGAAACAAGAACTCTTCTTCCGATCCTTCAGAAAAAAGGAACACTTCTTCTGCGTTTTCCATGACAACATTCTCGAGGCTTTACGTGCGTACTTGGATCTGATACATTGTTTGAAAGCGACCGTGGCACTATTATTGGCAGAAGATAGATATTGGTTTTTAATCACCTTTATGAGATCCGGCAATGTTTTTTATTTTTATTTTTATCAATAATAAAAGAATTTCATTTCATTAATCTCAACAAGAACATGTACAATTTTCACACGAACAACTTTGGAAACCTAGGACTCTAGGAGGAGACTTATCTTCTTGGAAGGGCCTCCTCCACCTACGTCCCAAGAAACCATGCTACATTACCTTAGTGTTTCAGACCACTCCCTATCCCTTCTACTAGTCTTTTTAGGAAGTTCAGCTATCACTCTTGTATAGATGTCACTTCTAGTTGCGTTCATCACTTCACTTGGACAATCACCGCCATATTCCACATTACATTGTTCCTCTGCTGCCAATCTGCCATATGTGATTGATCAAAGCCACTATCATACTCTCTACACCACCTTCTTTTCAAACCACCCTTCTGGATGTTTCAAAATCCACTTGCTACAGCTATTAAGATTCTGAAACTTGCACTGCCCGATTTCAACCAATTTCCCACCTCCTTGCAACCTAAGGAACTGTACTGACATTTGAAGAAAATATGTTCTGCAACTTATTTTGATTCTGATAACTTTTTTCAGGATTTACACAATCAAACTTTTTCAACAATGTTATCGCTCTCTTACTTCAATGGGAAAAGAGATAAATATTTTGCATATTTTAATGGGAGGATGACAGGCTAGATCGCACTCCTATCAAAGATAAACCTAACGTTCACCAACTAAAAATATAGCAAGGGAAGCAGGGATCGTATCCACAGGGAAACAGTGTTCTTTCTACTATTAAAAGACTAATCTAGACTACTGGTAACAAGAGTTGGATTGGTTTGTGTATTAAACTAAAGCAAATAATCAAATCGGAAAATAACAATATTAAGGGAATCTAGGGCAGCGGTTCACCATAAATGCAGACAGGATTGGACAACGGACAACAACAATCAATTAACAATCATAACTAGGAAAACATGCATCTCTCGGATCTTATGAATTCCTTAGGATAAAACAACTAGCAGGCTTTCGCTATGTACTAGAAATAATTCCTATCTAATAGCCACAGACCAAAAACATCAGATTTATACCTCTCGGCGCATAATCTAAGGTTAATCAAACTCAAATCAAAATAGTCCGGCCGAACAGAATTGACGAGCAATAATAATAAGCTATAGAAGTTATAATCAATCAATCAAATATCATGTCCACATATAATCCCAATCATGCATTCATGGATCCCCTTAAACCCTAGAAATTAAACTACTCACTCGTGATAATAAATAACAACGCAATTAACATAATGGAAAACATGATTAAAGCAATAAAAAGTTAATACACAACTTTTTCTTGAATAAAAAAAAAATGAATGTAATAGATAAATAAAAGCTTAGAAATCGTTTTGTAGATAACAGCATCTCTCGTATCGGCTAATCAATGAGTGGGGACATGAGAAGTAGGCTTAGCTGCCGTCAGAACACTTTCTAGCCTCCTAAAGGAAGTCTTAAAAGATAAGGCTATGCGCACACAAGCTAACTTCAGGTATGCAGTTAGTTCTCAAGCGATTCCCTTGTTCGGATCTGAGGTGCGACCTTAGCCTTAGAGAGCTTGTTTTGGCAGCGACTCTCTTATAGTGAGGAGACAAGGCGCTGGGTAGAACACACAATTTCCAGCGAAGTAGAAGTCAGTTTTTTTTTCGAAATTCCGTCTTTTAAGTGAAGTCATTTCCAAAAGCATAGCTTTAGCTATTACATTCCACGAATCGACGGGCTTAACCGAGTGCGGGGTTCGATGGAATTGAAGGGAAAAGATCGCTTACTAGCTCAATGCCACTAACGAAAAGAACTGACTCGCGAATCAACTCAACTTACTTGCATCAGGAGAAAGACTGCTGTTATCTACTTCACTGCGGAAAAGCCCAAAAATGGAATTTCGCTTCTCATTTTCTTTACAGTGATCGGTAGAGATGCGATCATTCGTTTTCGTTTGTAACGAAGAAGAAGAAGTTCTCCTCCCATAAAGAGAAGAACTGGTAGGCGGTCTAGTCTACCTATTATGTCAATTCACTTTCTAATGATTTATAAGAGAAGACCATGGGAAAAAAGAAAGGCTCTAAGTCCTTTTATCTCCCTAGATGGTAAAGGTCTTAGCACTTACCCTCGTCACCTTGCCTTGGATCCTTACTCGCTCTGACGATCGATTATCTACCCAAGAAGATAGAAAGTCCCACATACGAGAAAAGGTCACAAATAGAGTTGAACCAAGTAACATTGCAAAGGCATAATGATAGTAGGGTCGGGATATCGCTGAAACGAAATCCTAATTTCAATTTCCATCCTAAGTGTGAGAAATTAGGCATCACTCATCTTATGTTTGCAAGAGGTGATGAATGCTCTATCAAGCTTATGTTTTCAGCTTTTACCCATTTTTCTGAAGCTTCTGGACTTTCAACTAATCTTGATAAAAGCAATCTATTTTAATTGAAGTAAGAAATAATACCAAATTGAAGAACAATGAAATAATAAAGGTTGAATTTTTACTTGGAATTAAAAACTAAGTGTTTGAACAATTTGGAGAGAAACTAAAAATAAAACTAAGTATTAGAAACTAGAATAAAAGATGTCACTAAAAATAAAAGGCTAAGTATATATAGTTTGCCCAAAATAATACTAAAAAACGAAAATAAACTTCGCGTAAATCTGTTGGAGGTTGGCGTCGCCCGATCGGGCGATGTGCTCGACAGTCGGCCCGATCGGGCCAAATTCCGCCCGATCGGGCGGTTTGCGAAAAGTCCATAGCTGCCTTCTGATGGGCGCCCGATCCGGACCGAGCGAAGTGCGCCCGATCGGGCGCGTACGGATGACTTCAATTCTTCTTCTTTCCGCCCGATGGTCGCGTTTCGCCCTCAGCTCACAGGGCGATTTGCAATCCTCAATATCCTACGCCCATATCACCGAGTCTAACTCTCGGGGCTCAACCCTAAGTATCTAAGGCTCCCGAAAGTCGACGATAAAGGTCCCGAACTTCCTCGGGCTCGTGTAGTGGCCTAAATCACCATGAAACGGGTCTAAAAAGACCAATTTCTCATAATCAAACCTGAAACTCAAAGCACACTCAATAACACATATTAGTACTAAAAACGGCTCCTAAGAGCTCATTTGACGCATAAAAGTACTAAGGGACGGAGGTAAAACACTATATAAAACACACATATCAGAGGACGATTGGTGAATCAATTTGCTATTTCGACAGAGCCATAAAAAGAAAGATTCCAAACAAGGCAAACAAAAAGAAACGGACTAGAAAGGAAACCTAGGCAAATGAAAAGAAATGGAGGGGGAACAATTTACCAAGGATAACTATGGTATTTTGAGCAAATTCATCTTTTACTAATTGTGACTTATTAAAGTGGGGTGAATGCAATAGAAGAGAAAGGGGGATAGGTGGATATTTCAGCATGAGATAAGGTTTATTTTGATTCTGATTGTTTACCAAGCTTATTTGTATACAAACTAGTTTAGCTGAATATGAGTTATATAGCTCATTAACTCTTTCCCTGTTTCTACTCTGGCCATCAACTTTTAGCAGATTTGCAGAGTGTGGCTTGACCAAATTGAACACTGTCATGTTAACACAAGGTTAGCACATGTTTCTTGTGGTCATTTTGTCAAGACAACCACATCTGGTTATGTGGAATGCGAATTTTGTTGCTGCAGCTGTGAGACGAAAACAAGACGCACTTTCCATGTAAAGATAACTTTGGCGGATGAGACTGGTAAAGTCTTTGCATGGTGTACTGGTCAAACTGCTATTGAACTACTGCAGATATCTCCAGATGAGTTCTATGAATTACCTGAGGTATTCTTCTTGATCACCTAATTCCTTTACTGTACAATAAAAAAATAGCAAGTCTAATCCAATTTTGCGCAAATTATTGGGAAAACAATCTCAAGTATGGCTGTATGTAACCAAGCAAAGCTTGGCCTAGTGGAAAGGATTCCCCCTTCCAGTTCAGTCTCTAGTCTACTAGGGGCACTTTGGGGGAAGGTTTTCCCTTATCCTTCCCCCCTCCTCCCAAAGTGTCTAGCCCGCTAACCTTGTCCGGGTCAACTCGAGAGGAGTTCCGGTCTGATAGGGCCCTTCATCTTACATTTTTTTTTTTTAAAGTATAGCTGTATGAATGCATTTGTGCATAATGATGTTGAAAAGCTGCATGATTTTCAAGACGTTCCATCAGTTAGAAGATATTTTCCAGCATTGTGAAATATGGTTAATATAGCTTAATCATCATCTCACTGTTGCTTCTTTTGGCTGAAATCAGGAGGAACAAGTTATGTACCCATGTTCGCTTGAAAATGAACAATACATGGTAGCAATTGTGAACTGTGGGCAGCAGGAAACCGTCTTCAAAGAGTGTGTGACTGCAGAAAATGATGCGATCCCTTGGGAGATTACCCGTGCCCTTAAATTATGAAATTACAACCTTTAACTGTATATTCATCAGCATAAGCTCTGAAACTTTTCATTGAATCTTATATCCATTGCTCACAAATATCTGAAGGCATTCAGTAAATATAATATTCGTAGAAGCAATGAGATGATAGCATGTATTTGTATCCAGAATTTTACTATAAATGCAAAATTTGTATGGTAAGCCAATGATTCATATGTATGGCAGCTCTATCTGAATCAATTGCTGATATTTCTAAGGCAGCGGTCTCCAGCCCTTTAGCAATTACAAAGCTTTGAAAGCCACTATCCTCTGAGGCAGAAGGTAGAGATGAAAGTATTTCATGGCTTTTCCGAGAGAGGGGTCATTGAGGAGGGTAAAAACAAACAGATGACTTAAAACACTTGCATAAAAGTTGCAATAAACTACTCCCTCTGTCCCTTAATACTCGCACCGTTTTGACTTTTTGTACTATTCACATAATTCACTTTGACCCTATTTTATTTATAGTATATGAAAACAAATATTAGTATATATTATATTGTTGGTTTCATTTTAACATATATTTTCAAAATATTAATATTTTTATAAGTTTTTATAATATGTAGTTAAAGATATTGATGATCAAAGTTGTGCATTGGCAAGCGTGTCCAGTCAAAACGGTACGAGTATTAAGGGACGGAGGGAGTACCATTTAAAATATAAAATACCTTTTAGTAAATGCTTTGTATACAAATAACTAATGTACTCCCTCCATTTCTGAATACTCACAACACCTGTATTTGCGCGTAGTTTTAAGAATATTTGTGAGTAATGCATGGATACATTAATGTACAAGTGGGGTTGGTGGTGATATTTTTAAATTGTTTATGAGAGAAACAATAATAAAAAAATAGTGGTCTGCGGCCAAAAAAACAAATATCACAAGTATTCAGAACTGTTATAATTATTCAGAATCGGAGGGAGTAATACTTCTGTTTGGACATGTAATGTTTTATTTCTAAAATTTCATGCAAATAGGTTAACAACCATAACGTTAGACGGAGTACAAAATCAAAAGGTCTTGCGCGCACAAGGTGTACAATAAATTTATTGTACACCAAGATAACTTTTATGCATTTTTTTGTAACTTTAACCTATTTTTCTGTAACTTTTATATTATAAAATTAAAAGGTTGATAGATAAACATTTTAAAGGGTTAAATGATCAATTTATACATTATTAGTGATTTTGAAGAAATAATTTTTATTCAAATGAAAAAATTTATCATTAAAAAATAGATAACTTTTACATATATAAATGTAACTTTTAACCATTTTGAATCAACTTTTATTTCAGTGTACAATATTTATTTTACACCCCTTATAAATAAGAATTTGTGGTACAAAATACATCTAACATTGAGGCACCATCTACTAAAATTTTACCTATGAATTTCCAAAAAAAAAAAAAAAAATTACTATATGCAATTTCCCCATATAATTTGTTTATAATACGTACAATTACTTTTATTCGACAAATTCTTTAATGGTGACGAGAAATAAAAAAATAAAGTACAGTAACCAAAATCCCAATAAGCACAACAACTAAAAATGAAACTCCCAACGTAGCTCTTGAAACACCACATTTAATAAGCTCATACTTGCGCTTCAATTTATAATACCAAACCTCCCACCTAGTTCTTCCATACCCCATAAGTTGCTCCCACATTCCCTCATAGTAGAACTTATCCAAGTCTACATTTCCACACAAATTCTTGAACAGATCAACTAGTTCTTCCCTTTTCCCTACACAGCTTATGAAAATACGCCGTCGAAAGAATAATCTCACATCTTTCTGTGAAACAATTAGGCCTTTCATTAAGAAGACATAGGAAGTAATATGCTTCATCTTCTCACTATGACAATGTTCCATTGCTATGAGGTTCAGAAATAAAGCTTCCATGTAACCATGAATGTGCAAACTTGGTATGAAAAGTACTCCATTTCCAAATTTTACATCCAGAATACTCTCTGCTTGTACTGCTTTCACCTAATCCAACTTAGGCACAAAATTCAATGTTAATAAGTTTATATTAAAAATGATTCACAATATAAAATGCCTTGATCCTGTATTTTGGATGAATAACATATACTACATCCGTTTTAAAATAATCTTTACACTTTGTTTTATTCTATTTTTTGATATGAAAATTTACTACACTACTTAACTCACAATATTTACAATTTTCCACTTACTTTCTCTTATTTTATTCATTTTATTCTTACACCCACCCACCTTTTTACACATTTCACCTACTTTATCCTATTTTATTATATTCAACAAACTTTTATGTTTTTGTCTTAATATTTGTGCAAATAGTAACTGTAAAAATCTTTATGAAACAGAGGTAGTAACTTTTACCTTGATTCCTATTTCTTGAAGTGTAGACGCGCTATGCAGTTTCCGGCCAGAGCCATTACCTCTACCCTTTGGGACTTTAGAAAAAGAAGGGAGGTAAGATTTCCATATCAAATCAAGCAAATGTAGGCTACCTTCAAAGCTATATTTTTCTTGTAACAATTGTACCTCTGTGGGTATCAGAAGTTTGAAAAACCGTAAACTGAGCTCAGAAAATGATCTATCAAATTCCTTATGAATAGGGACAAGGTTATAAATCTTTTGAAGGACAAAAAATGGGATTTGGTTCTCTAACAAGGTCAAGTCATTCCTCAGTATATGAAACTTTTCCGGTGATCTAAACAATGGATCATCCCTCCTCCTTAAGCCTTTGATAGTATACCTTAAGAAGAGTTCAATGATAAAACAAGCATCAAGAAGAATCATTCTTATGAACTCGTCGCTTTCTATAGAACAGTTTCCCTGGTAAGATGCTCTAATTTTGGGTTCCAACTCCTTTAAAACCTTAACACATGGATCTAAGATAGAGTGTGAGGTATGTTTTCGACTTAGGAGGGCATTCAGGTAATCCCACTTTCGATTTTCCATGTGTAGTAGATGGATTTTACCATGATGGTACGGACCAATTGAGACTGTCTTAGGGTAATAATATACATGTGCTCCTTGGCTAAAAAGCTGGTCAGGGACATGGAAGATACTACATGGAAAAGAAAGGGCCTCTAATTTCTCTCTTATGGAAATAGTTAGGTCTTCAGCTGGTTCTAACTCTGAGATTTCAAGCGCGATTTGACCTCCACTCTCTTGCTTCTTGGAATGATCTTCTTCCATGATCTCCTTCTAGCATCCATGAAAATAAATTATGAACAACAGATAATATATTGGTGTGTGTGTACAGTATACAAATACATGAGAAACTTCAAATTTATAACACTGATAAACTTAAAACATTAAGCATATCACGATCATAAAATAGACAGCCCTAAACCAATTCTCTGTTGGTTCAGTGGTGATTGAGGCTGAACTTGGTAGGGAGGACCCCGTGTTCAATCCCCCGCAACAACAATTGGGAGGGGACTGGAACCTATCCACTCAGAACTCGCCCCGAATCCGGATTAACCCTAACGGTGAACCGGGTAGTACACCAAAAAGAAAATAGACAACCCTGAAAAATGTAGCCTTGTTTAAAGCATTGTGTAAGTAAATCAAGCAAACTAACCTGGATATGTTGATCACCTTAGTTAACGAGACATGACAACGAAGTTTTACAAGCTTGAAAAAGACAGAAGACCATAGAAGTATATATGTTAGCATGCAAGAGGAACCTTAAGGTGACTTCTTTTCATAGGAAAGGGAAGAATATTTATTAAATCGAATATGTGAGAGAATGCTAGCAATCTTCAACGTAAGACATACATATATAGGCATATAGCTAGTCTGTATAAAGAGAGATTGCATACATGCTATTACTTGATACACAATCTAGGAACTAGTACCATTACATTAAAATCTTGACAGAATTTTCAGGAGTATAAGTTCTGAATTTACACCTTCGCCTTTATTTGTTAAAATTTCTTGCTTGAAATACAATCTAGGAACTAATACCATTACATCAAAAATTGGACAGTATTTTTCAGGTGTATTTAGTTTGTTGTACTACAATTTTGTTTCCGATAACTGATATCTGGACTGTCTACTGCAGTCTGCAGTTACCTGTAGGGGATGTAACTCTCGTCATTTGTCACCACTTCAGCATTGACGTTCACAACAAAAAGAAGAAGCTAGGTGTTCTCAGAGAGCCCTCTTATGTAAACTTAGCTAACTTGGCTAGTAAAACCGTTTTCTTAACTCTGCATGTGAATAGTCTTCTCGTACATAATTAAGCCTCACAGACCTTTGGAGAGTGACACAGCTACACCTATCATGAGCATAATATTTTTTTTTGTTTAAATTTGTAGTTCATATTTTAAATTTTATACCATCAAACAACAATCTCAGATTTTCCCACCGTCCACAAACACTGGTGTTATACGCAATATTCCACAAATATGTTATTACATCAAGCCAGATTCTCCCATAGTAAAATAACTAAAGAATTATGATGAAAAGTCAATTATTCAGAAGAAATGTTCATAATCATCATGAACATGCCATCTCTTATTCATACCTGATTACGATGGTAAACACGCGACTGCAGAAAATGATTCACAGGGAGATCACTCTTATCCCAAAACTATGAATTATGGTAACCTTCGGCTGTATATTGACCAAGAAAAACGTATTGACCAAGCAACTCAATGAAGCTTAGATCAATATTCAAAATCATCCAGTACACGAACAGGCGTGAGCTGTAAGATGTGTAAGTTGCAAAATTGCCAACATGGTCAGCCGATGACCACTTCTGAATGGTCATATATCTGAATTTTATAACCTACACATGCGTGCCATCAGCACATAAGCATCACCTATAATGTGAAAAAAATGGTGAATAAAAGTTGTACTATAGACCCTCTTCTTCTATACAATTGCGTAGTCAAAATTCAGATATTCTTCATTTCTGTCTGGATTTAAAAATCTGCAAATACATGGCTCAAGCATTCCTCCTGCTACTAACGGTAGGTGAGTTATGCTCTGTTAGGACCTTAATGACGTTAACCAATGCTCTCAAACGGTCCCATATGTTCAAACCATAGAGTGTTTCAACCAATGATTGCTGAAATTCAAAGGCATGATCTGCAACAGGATACTGCGTTGGAAGAGAGAAGTTAGTTGACAGTTAATAAGCAAGGCACCTGTTGAGAAAATGTATCACGGTCATAGAAAACCTTACCTGAATGGGTTTCGGTATTTTGGTCTTGATGTACGGCCACCATCTATCTTCAACCACTGATTTTATGAGACAGCAGGCCCTTAACCCCTCGATACCAGCAAATCTTCCAAAACCGCTGTCTTTTACACCGCCAAACGGTAGGGACTGAAAAGGACGTGGACGTCATGTAAGGAAAGTAAACAGTTTATAAGAAAAAGGATGCATTGACGTTAAGGTACTAGAAATGATGAATTAAAATGGCCTCTCATTAAACTATACAACATTGACACCAATAGAACTCATCGTATTTCTTAAGTATCACTCTGCTTTTACCAATATTCCGCGCCTTTTGAAATAAATGTTTTCCGATTTAAAAAGGAAATTTACATCATTAAACTAAAAATTATATACAAAATTAAAAAGGTACCTGACACATGTAATTGGATGCGAAGTCATTAATTGCAGCAATTCCACAGTGTAGCTCTGATGCAATCCGCCTGGCTCGTCTCTGGCTTCTAGAAAATACTGCACAGCCAAGCCCAAATCTTGAGTCATTGGCCAGCCTGATGGCTTCCTCGTCAGAGCTAAATTTCATGATGGGCATGATTGGTCCAAAAGCCTGGAAAACAGCAGATACTACACAATGAGCGAGTTGCCAAGTGATGACGACAATGTGGCAAACTAGTGGAGAACTAGCATAAAGTAATCCACTTTTCATAAAATTGTCAACATTTATACTCGCGCAATCAGACCTCACAACTAACTCGCATATATTATCACAGCTTATGCTGGTGAAGAAGTTCTAAAATATCATCCAGATCCATCAATAATTACCTCTTCATGCATAATGTGCATGGAGTGGTTCACATTAACCAACACAGTTGGTGGAAAAAACTGGTCAACAGCGTCAGTCCCCAAATTTCCGAAACGTCCACGGCCAGCAATCTCTGCTCCTTTGTCCAAGGCATCATTTACCAGGCTTTGAAGCTTTTCTGCATGGTCTTGCATACAAATGGCTCCCATGTCACATTTCCCTAAAAGAGGTGGGCCCTGCAGAAATCCAAATCAAACTTCAACAATGAGAACATCTATCAGAGTTGTAAAGCATTAAACCAAATGACCCATCTATCAGAGTTGCCGAATTAGAGCTACCATTTACAAAGGGCTCATGAAAAGTTATTTGAAAAAAAAACACACACACACACACAGGAATTTCTGACAGGCTAATCAATATACAGCATAACTGCAGGTTACAACTACACAAAATTAAAGCATCTTGGAGTTTCTATACTACAAACGCACCGCTGTAACAGACTTGACAATCTTGACCACTTGAGCGACAAAAGCATTGTAAATATCACGGTGAACATAAAACCTCTCAGCCCCTGCACAATTCTGTCCACTTGATTGAAGAGAAGCTCTAACAGCGATCTGTGCAACCTATATCATGGATGTAAACGCCCAGTCAATGAGCAAACCAATCATGTTGGAGTTCAAGGAAGATCAATTTGAAAAATGCTATAGGTCATAAGATACGAAAGAAAGATTGCTTACATGTTCGACATCTACATCTTCGCATACAATAAATGGGTCTTTCCCACCAAGCTCAAGTGTAACTGGTATAAGTGTCTCAGAAGCTTTTCTCATTATCTGGTTAGGAGGGAAAACACATCAACAAACTACAAAGCATTACAAGTAGAATAACATAAATTTTCTTCTCCACTAGAGTCCTTACAAGAGTCAGAGTAGAAGAAAGGCTCTAGTAATACACGGGTTCCATTTCATCCCTACCAATTATTTTCCCCTGGGCTGCTAGCAAGAACCAATTGGGAGGATTCGGGTAGCTCATTAGGATTCAACAAGCAGAGGTTATACACTCACTTAAAGCCAAAGAGGGAGAAAAGTGAAAACAAAGATTGCGAATCTTTTTTAAACATCTATGAGTCTATGACTTCAAAATCTTTAGCCTACAGAGCGATAGCCCGCCAATCCATTATGCTCAGCTAAGTGAAGTATATATAAATAAAAACCTGAACGAAACTTTAACAGAAGTTTATTCTTATTTCATAATCACACTAGATAATGACTATGTTGAAGTCATAGACAAATTTAGACAAATCAGAAGACATAAAACAGTTGTAGACAACAACTAGACAACAACTATCTTGCAGTGAAGAAAAGAAAGGAGAAGACGGGAAAAAAATCAATTAAAGAAGCATCGAGATGAACATAACATACCTTCTTACCCACAGCAGGTGAGCCCACAAAAATGATTTTATCTGCAGAAGATACCAATGCTTCCCCAGTCTCAGCAAACCTGCCACGGCAATACAATTAGAGATCTCAAATTATAAAAGACTAGATGATTTGAACAATCAGAAAGTTTGATGCAGAAGAGGAAGAAAAATTTATACCCTGTAATTACATCAACTAAATTATCAGGAGCTCCAACTGCGGCCAAGGCTGTTTGAATTATTCGGAAATAGAAACAACCAGACCAACTAGCATGCTCTGAAACCTAAATCAGAGAGGAAACTGCTGTCAGAAACATTAGGCCTGCACAGTGAGTGTCAAATTCAATGCTGCAAGAAATATCATATTCATGAGCAACATGCACACAGGAATCTGACAGCAATACGGACAATTAGAGGATACCAAAGCATCGGAACCAAAGAACCAAGAGTCTCTGTCATCGCAGCTGATTGAACTTTAGAATGAGAAGTTATATGCATCAACAGCAAAATATACTTTTGATGCCACCAAAAACCAAGCCAAGGCCCACTACTTAAAGCTAAGAGAAGCAGCAAAGGAGCGATTACATCTTAGCACATAGGAGGTAAGGCCGTAAGGATGTAAAATAGGTAAAAAGTTTGATTATATCTTACTGGACGTGAGTTACATACCTTGATAACAATACCATTTCCTGAGAAGACTGCAGCCAGCATTGGATTAAAAATATTATGAAACGGATAATTCCATGAGACGATAGCACCAATAACCCCTAGAGGATGAAATTCCACTTTGGATCTCTTGTGAAGCATTGACCTTCCAGAACTCCTGCAATCCAAGATAATTAAGGGCAATCTCAGAATAGTGAGCTATGGATATGTGTACCATATTTCAGAACTACGGATTTACAAGACTACAATCCAATCTATATGTATTCCTAATTGAAATATTTTGCTAAACACAACCATCATCTTAATGAGACAATTTTGGCCATTTGGGTTATCGTAAAGAGATTTTCAGGTGCTGGACACAGCAATAATACCAAGTATAAATTCTTGCATCAATACATGAACTTTGAAATCGAACACACGGAGTATAAGTTTTAACTTTTAAGATTATCTAATTGTCGATACAGGAGAGGTCAGCCATGCCACCTAGTGGATAAGACTGGTTGGTTTGGTTTGGCTTGGCTTGATTTACATGTTACTTGATTCGTCCCAAAATACTTGATGCATTTGACTTTTTAAGGTCAAAGTTTATAAATATTAACTTTTTAACTAGGAAATTTTGGTATTTACTACCTTAAAAGTACACCACTTTTGTATTAACTACCTTATGGAAAATTTATTTTAATTTACTACCTTAAATATGTTTTTGTTTTGGAACCACTACCACCACTTTACCGTTTTCTCATTTTCTCATTAAGACATCTCTTTCGTTTCTTAATCATTTTAAGTGATTCAAAGTTCATTCTTCTCCTTTTTCTACAAAGATTTCATACAGAACGACATTTCAAAATAACTCTTTTGATAATTCACAAATATTTTAAAAGTTCCCAAATACTTTTTAATTCGTTTAGGCTTGTACAAAATTTTAAAAGCACGGTCTCTATAGAGTTCTTACACATAAAGGAGGAGAATGGGTTTTGAATCACTTAAACGATTAAGAAACGAAAGAGATATCTTAATTTTAAAATGATAAAACCGTAAAGTGGTAGTTATTCCAAAACAATAAATAACAAAAAATTTCATAAACAATAAAATTTTCATAAGCTAGTAAATACAAAAGTGGTGTATTTTCAAGGTAGTAAATACCAAAAAAACCCTTTTAACTACTCCGTAATACACAATTAAAAAACATTATCAAGTTGGATTTTGTTAGATTTGTTTCGACGTGTATTTTTAAAATATGATTTTTTTTTTATTAATGCATAACCTCAAAGTACAACTAGTACTAGTGTATGTATGATGGGATAAAACTAAAGTTCAAACAATACTGAGAGACATGGCATGCCAGTAACCAACTAAAAAGTCAAACTTCAGTGACAAAAGGAACCCTCCTCCTCCCCCTCCACACACACACCCGCCCGCCCGCCCGCACTCATGCACGCACACACACACACAAAACAATGAAACTAAAAGAAACGAAAACCCTTATCATCTATCTAGAAAAGGACCAATGACGCTTTCACATATAAACATCCACACGATATTTTTCAGTTTATATAAACAAGGAAAAAGAACCATGATTGATGAAATACCTGTATTCAGGCTTCAACCACTTTTCCCCTTCTGATAGAAGCCAATGTATTTTTTCACAAGTTGTCATTATTTCGCCCAAGGAGGCATCAATCATTGTCTTTCCAGTATCACGAGAAGAGATCCTGCGATATTTAATCAGCGTAAAAATAACATCTCTAAGCATACGCTATCAAGTACCAAATGAATCCTCAGATACAAATCTGAAACTTATAACCAGCCAGATGAACAAATATTCACAAAATAACATGGATTGATTGAATTAAGTTTCCATTTTAAGTAACATAAAGGTTTTTAGTTAAATCCCGAAAAGGAACACATGAAGATTATTTGTAGACGAATGAAGTAGTATTTTTTAAACTTTCTTCTAGCTTTGACACAAGTTTCATATTTTTCAGACATAAGAGTGACTTCCACAATCTTGGCACAATAGTATCCTTGTGTTCTATACAACTAGTATTTATTCACGCGACGCGTGCGTGACAGTTTGTATCAAAAACTGGAAAGATGAGCAATTGCCTAGATAAAAGAAGATCGTATTTTTATTTTTTTTGAAATAATGATATTTTTTCAAAGATAGGTGATTTTTTTTTTTATATTTGCATTTACCAAATTTGACACGTTAGTAAGAGTAAATTTGAAATTTCAAAAGGGACACCAAGAAGTCAAGAGTTAGCTTATATAATAGAGATTACAAGGAATCCGCTGCAGATTCTTCCAAGAAAATGACAACACCTTTTATAACCAGATTATCACCTACAATTTGAATCACCTACAATTTGAAAACTGTAGACATTTTCTGATAATGATATGTTACACAAGTATCAGATAGCAAGAAGAGAGTGAGAAACACCTTTTTTCTTGTTATGCAACTTGAAACATAAGTACCTAACAGACCCATGATTAATGAAAGGAAAGTGGTAGCATCAAAGATTTTAATGCAGACAACACTGAACATCCACTTCTAAAATTGTCATATCAAAGTTATAATACAAAAAATATACACGTCTGAGAATACTTTACAACTTTTGGCAACATCCATAGAGACATAACATGATTATTAAGATCAGGATGCATGCACATGTGGATGCAGCTAAAGGGGAATGATCATACTCCTCATGAAACAAAAATTGCTTTTAATACGAACCAAATCATAGACCTAAACTGTAGCAAGAGTAAGAGAACAGGAAATGAGGAAGGAGATCCTACTCGCATATAAGATCTTGATGCTCAATTATGTACTTTAAAAGTATGCGTAAAAATTGCCGTCTTTGCTTGAAGGTACTTTTGGCCCAAATCTCCTGTGCCTTCCTTGCTTGTGCAACACGTTCTCGAACCTGATAACATTGGTGGAACATTTACGTAAAGGCTCTTTGGTAAACAGCACTAGGAAATTTTATATCCAGTCTCTGCTAAAATAATAGTCATTGACATCACATCTTGAGCAGAACAGACAAAACATATTATCTTATTGTCCTAAACTTTAGGTTAAATTTTCCTTCTCCTATTCCTTCTACAAAGTCCTCTATTTATATTAACAGGAGTACGACTCATCCATAGCAACCATATCTCTACAACACATAAAGAAAATTAAACCATGCCTATTTTCAGCAGGCTATTGATAGTTGTTAATCTCTCTTTTAGCTCTTTCACACAGTTGCACTCTGAACAAATAAACTAATACAACTATACAAGAACCTGTTTTCCTGAAAGTCAAATTATCAAAAACTTGCCAATTGGCTCCTTTTAGAAACGAGGGGGGGAAAGAAGAAACAGAGTTGGAACAAAAGATAGGAAACAGTAAGGGAAGTCATTGGAAAAAAAACACTTATCTTTCTCGATAACTCTTTGTTATTTACATCTTAAACAGGTTAAGTAAGTATACAATAAGCAAGAAAATAAAGCTCATTGGACTTATTACATAAGACGTACGAAATAATTTGTGCAAATCACAAAGTACTTCCATCTCCTAAACAAGAGCCTTCCAAAGAGACATTATGCTCTAGACAGATACCTCAAGATGACATTCATAAAACAGTTCTGAACAGTATCATATTAATCTCTCAGCCTGATAAACAAGCATGCCCTCAACATGGAGGCCAAGGACCCACATCGAAAATTGGGCGCCCATAGTTCAGTATCAAAAGGATAGCATAATCACCTGATGGAACTCATGCTGATTACATACATTGACCAGCTTAAAGTGACACAGAAGTAACACATACCTCATCTGGCTTCAAAGCCGGAAAGAATCCTAAGTATTTCATTGTTGCTGGTTCATAACATTGAACTTTGTCTGTCTGTCTTCCCCTTGTAGGTATCTGCTCAAATATCAGTAAAAATAGTAATCATACTTTGGAAAAATGCAATAGTTAAACTACAACACTTCAGCTCATCTAGTCCGGAAGAAACAAAAATTTGAATGAATGACCCTCTTTCTAATTCTGCAATATTACAGTTACAATAATAAATAGTTCACCCCATAGTATGTTTAGCATTGTTTCTATTTCTGCTATTGAGAATCAAACCTAATCACAACAAAGAATCAGGTTACCAGCAGAATCCGAACTAAAATTCGAGATGTGATGCTTCGAGCTGTTTTTCGTTCTTTAATCATATTTCAACTAGTTCTATATTCTTCACACTTCATTTGATCCAAATATCAATTCACTCTCTCACCTTGTGACTATCTAAAGTCAACCAAACTAAGATACTATTCCTAATTCCTAAAACTTCCGCATATCACCAAAAAAATAAAAATAAAGCATAGCTCATTCACATTTCCGAAATAGAGACCACATTTCATCAATTCAACTTCAAAATTGAGGAACACCTAGCTAAATTAGGATTAATTGCAAAAACTAAAGCGATTAAATTCGATTCAATTGAAACTCACATAGATAAAACTGTTCTCCTTAGTCTGATTCCCGTCTTCCTCCACAACTGCAATTACAGCAACAATAAGAAAAAAAACAACATATACGGAATCAAAATCTTCAATTTCAAATGCGAAAATAAAAAAGGGAGAGAGAAATTACCGTCGGAGACATCAACGTCAATAGAAGGGACATTAGGAGGGATGAGCATGAGAAGAAATCTGCAGATGGCGTAAGCAAATCCAAGCACCAGCAATGGCCACCAGAACGCCATAGCTGCTGCGAATGCGATGATCTGATTCGACTACAACTTCAGTGGAAATGACAGGATTCCAAATTGGAAACCTAATGTTACGAAGAAGGAGAAGCAAAAGATCACTGGCTTTTGATGCGAATGAGTTTGTTCTTCAACGATACGAGTATATGACAAACATGCTTCGGACTTTGGAGTAATACTGTAATACCGTTGTGTGTCTTAGGAGTGAGAAATGTTGGTGGCAGGCAGAAGCCCCTCACATGGTCACATTCACAAGTCACAAATATTGCTCCATTTTTTATTTTTGTGTGGCAATGTTAATAAACACTAAGTAGCCAAAAAACAAAAACAAAAATCCATTACCAACCTTACAATTTTTTTTTTATTTTTTTTTTTAAGTAAAGGTGTAGTGAGCAACCTTACAAGTTTATAACTACGGTAATGAGAACATTTACAAAACTAATATTAATAACTACACAAACTTTTCAGAAAGGCCGATCTACGATAATTTATTGTGTGGCGGTCTAAAAGAGGAAGGTTATCCGCACATGTTCTATTCTTTTAGTTACCCTTATTGATGTTATAAGTTTTCTTTATTGTAGTTATAAATTACCTTATTTTCAAGGCTTTTAGCTCAAATGGTAGAGCAATGTACAATATTATACATGGTGTGGGATCAAGCTCCACGTAACCTACTACCTATATTACACTTATGTATTGGTGTATATTTTCATTGTTAGTGTTGTATTGGCCATAGTTATAACTTGTAACAAGCATATCACTTTTTATCATGGTCACTTCATTGTTTATTGTTAGGGTCGCATTTTTCAATGGTTAGGGTCACATTTATCCTTGAGTAAGGTAACTTTAGTCCTCGAATAAGGTCACTTATATCTTTGGACTTGTTCACTTTTATATTGGGATGTACAGTAAAAATGTAAAATACCGTAGATCGGGGGCACACAAAAATTTTTGTAATAACTAAGAACAGCGATTAGCTCGTAAACAGAAAGAAAATACGAGTACCATTTTACAATTTTACTAATACTTCGTAGTAAAGATGTCACTAGGCAGGACTGAACGACACCACACGGTCCAACACGAAAAGAAACCTATCACGGGCCTCACGACACGGGCATGAAACCATGGCCTTGCTCAATCTCATTCCACATTTTTTAATAAAAAGCACAACAAGCCACAACACTACATGACCTAGCACGACGACAAGTTAAATTGAGTGAAATTGATCTTAGACACTAAGTGAGGGCACGTGGTGTTGGTCCACAGTTTTGAAATTTCAGCACGACACAAAATGAGCTTGTAGTAGACCGGGCCGATTCAGGCTTAAGGTACATCCTACAACCATCTTTAATTTTATTTATTTATTTAAACCTTCTTTATGTTATGGTACTACATAAGTCAAATACGACTTATAGGGCCATACCATAGCATTAGTGATAAAGTCGTAAAGGTGGCTACTAGCTAGTGTAATACATGTAAATGACTCGATTTTTATTAAATTACTCCGTATATGAGTAAAATTGATGTAACTCTCATACTAAACCAACTTATGAATTCGACTCGAGTTGCATTAATAGACCATGCAACCTATTTATTACCATCTATCTATACTAATATATTAAAAGGTGTTTATAAGAACGTATATGTGCCACGTAGATCCCTCCTTATTATGCCACATCACCACTACTAAGTATGATGACATGTAGTTGACAACCAAAAAGCGAGTGGCAAGGATTAAACACTAGACCTCTTGAATTAAAAGTTACCATTTTTACCATCTTAGCTAGCCACAATAATGTTATATTTTTCTATTTAAATAACAAATACAACCTTTTAAAAATGAATAATAATGAATAAAAGGGAAAAAAATCCAAAAGGAAATTAATTACTTAACTTATAAATGTACAATTCTTCTCTTCTCAACTTAAGCTTGAAAACTAAAAATAAAACTTAGGGTAATGGAGTGTAATTATGAGTGCGGAAGAGGAAAACATTGACAAGAGTATAATAATCAACTAATCATGAAGAAGAGAACTCGACTTTGTTTTGATTTTCGCATATGTGAAGGAAGTTTGTTGATCGGCCACTGATCTTGCATGGAAATCATATAATAGCACCATATACGCACATATTTAAAATAAGTAAATCCCATTAAAAGTAAAACCCGAAGCAACGCCCGGGCCACAAACTAGTTTGACAATTTAAAATGACATTTCGAGATAAAAGAAACAAAAATGGCTTGTTTAGTTAATATGAAAAATAAATTTTACTTCTGCATTACAACCGAACATCAAAATTCTAGGAATTGTCTTAAAAGTCGTTTGATTGACACGAAGGAAAACAAAGAGAAGTGAGGTGAAGAATTGATTCCAAATTGAGACCCGTAGCTATCGGGGAAAAGACAAGAGGGCGGTAATATCATTGTCTCTCCACTTTTCTCTGTTCGTAAAAAACTACGGGCGCATCATTTTATAGTCTTTCCCGCTTTCCACTTTTGACAATTTCATTCACTACAACTTTTCAATCATTTTATCATCTTCTTCATTTTCCTCCATCATCACATTGAGAGAGAGAAAAAAAAAACCATCAATGGCAGAAGTAGGAAAAAGAGTTGGAGTAGCCATAGACTTTTCGGTAGGCAGCAAGAAAGCGTTGAGATGGGCGTTGGACAACTTGCTTCGTATCGGCGATCATCTCATACTCATCACTGTCCTTCCTCAACACGGTTATGAGTCCGGCGAAATGCAGCTTTGGGAAACTACCGGCTCTCGTATGTATATACTATTCTTTTTTTTTTCTTTTTTTTTGTTACTCCCTCTGTCCCTTAATACTCGCACCGTTTTGACTGGATCCGTTTGCCAATGCACAACTTTGACCACCAATATCTTTAACTACATATTATAAAAATTTATAAAAATATAATATTTTGAAAATATATATTAAGATGAAGCCAACAACATATTATATACTAACATTTATTTTCATATACAAAATAAAATAGGGTCAAAGTGAATTATGTGAATAGTGCAAAAAGTCAAAACGGTGCGAGTATTAAGGAACAGAGGGAGTATAATTAGTAATTTGTTGCTGTATTTTTACAACTTGGTATTTACTTCTTTTCTCGCAGTATCTTTTGATTAACAAAGAAAAGATAGTGATTGTAATATTTCTGAAACATGTCCATTTAAATATTTCTGATCCAATATTTATTGAGATTTGGGGGGGGGGGAGAACAGGGGATGAAAATCCATCAATTTTTAAAACACTAAATTTATTATGGATCATGCCTTAAAATAAAGTCAACAACTTGTTTCTAATTTATTTTGGCATTTAATTAGGAATATTATGAAAAAAATATCAAATTAGTGTCGTTGATACATTTGTGCTGGAATAATGTGATTTTAAGTCACAATTCACTTTTAAAAACATAGGGTTACTATGTTTCAAAAAATGATTACCAGGTCTAAAAATTTTGGTGTTTAATTTATTATAGTTACTATATGAACAATAAATGTCACTATGAGTGTAAAAAAGTGCTAGAGAAAACTGTTGAGTTTTGGGTCCACACTAATATTATTGTGGACCAGGTTCACGCAAGAATAGGAGAGAAAATGAAACTCACCTTCCCCCTCCTCTGTTTCCATTCCCTTGTATCTTAATTGCTATCCAAACATAAGAGTCTCGGCTCATTCACTAACCTTACACATTTAACATTATACACATAAATAAATATAACATAAAGGCATAGTGTATGAATATCAGTCTCTAATGTAATTATGTTAGAAGAGTGGACTGATTTTTGTTGTCGTTAATGTTGTACAATTCTGAACAGCTTTGATCCCTTATGCTGATTTCTCAAACCCTATCATCATGAAGAAATATGGAGTAGTGCCTGATGCAGAAACGCTTGAGCTTGTGAAAGATTTAACTCAGGAGAGAGAGGTATGATATATACCAAGTATATAACATTCAGTTTTACCCTTTTAACATATACTACTACTTAAGCACAATTCTCCTAGACCAAACTGTTTCCGGGATTTTGTTACAATACCATTGTTGTTGAAACTGCATGCCCTCTTTATTTGACAGATTGTTCCACTCCTGAAAATCTTCTGGGGTGATCCCCGTGAGAAGCTATGCGAATCAGTTGATAACATTCCGTTGAGTTGTCTTGTCATCGGACACAGAGGATTAGGAACACTCAAGAGGTTAGTTTTCGTTTGAATTCTACAGTTTGTTTAGGCATCTATGGATTCATCATGTGTTATACCTCATTGGTGTTCTGGCTTTTGGTTTATGTTTAACCTATCATGTTGTGTTATATCTATTAGAGCGTAATTATATCATATCTGACTTAAGTCTTGTCACTCACAATTTGAATTATACACCCGGGTGCATAACTGATTATATCATGTCATCTTATGGTCACTCTTAATAAATTAACTCCAGTTCCTCTCCTAATTCAAGGATTAAGTCTCCAATACCTAATTATCACTGTCTTTCTAACTTAACTCTGGTCACTCGCAATTTGGATTATTCGTCTGGGTGCTGCAAAGCCCATAAGCTTTTTGTAGAAGCTTACAACTTCAAATGAACATGGAGAATGATTTCAATGTACATGTACATGTACAAGTGAAATATTTGAACTATATGTTCTTTGGATTTGACCTATATGTCCATCTACTATATGTTCTTTGGGTATGAACAATATGGTCTTTGTATTTGAACGATATGTTCATTTAAAAACATGATGCACAGTGAGCATTGTGCACCCGAGTGTGTAAACCATATTTTGCTCATCAATTGTGTTTAAAGATCTTACTATTCTTCTCGTTTCCTCGTGGCAGGGTTTTCTTAGGCAGTGTCAGCAACCATGTCATGACCAATGCATCTTGCCCAGTAACCGTTGTGCCCTGAGCGGTTTCAGTTTCTGTTGAGTTTCTGTTTGTCACCTGACCCTCTGCTGGCCATCCCGAGTTACCTCAGTGGAGCTGTACTACCATCAAAGTAGAAACTCAGATCAAAGTAGAAACTGTAATAAGTCCTGTTGTTTGTAGAACCTAGAACTGTATCAAAGTAGAAACTCTGATCTTTGATAATAGTCATGTATGTTTTCAATTTAATGTAAGTCTGTAATTGATGTTTAAGTTTACCCTTAGAAAAGGGAAACTGCTATCTTAATTCCAAAAAAATTATACCATCTATGGCACCTTATGCCTGTCTGAAAACCTAAATGTTCAAACAAGGATCAATTAATCTTGCAACAGGTTTCGGTTGAGATTCTACGCCTAGTCGCCTAGTTTGAAGTTAATGTTCAAACAGGAGTATATTTGAATCCATGGTACGTTGTTTTTCAAGGCGTCCACATAAAATTCAAACAATATATGTCCTTGTATTTCATCTGATTTAGGCAAGATAAGGGTTCGTTGTAAGACACCATTCTTAAACTTTTAAGGAGAAAAAGACGGTGCATAAATTATTCTGGCCACTCAAAAGCAACTACTCTAAAAACTTTTATGCAAGAAGTAGCCACAAAATTTTCGGATTGAAGGGGGAAATTACAGCGCGCTAGTTACAACAAGAGATGAATGTTGTTCAAAAATATATTCTCATTCTAACGATTAAGACTCAACGCTGGAGCAAAGCAGCAATGGCTGCAGGAATGAGGACCCCACCGAGTAATTAACTAGCATAGCCCTAACCTTTATTTCGATACACTTCTTCCAGATGTTCCTTTGCTCTATGTACCTTCGATTGGAGGTAAAAGCTCCCTTGTTTAGCATTCCTCTCAAATAAAACATCATATTTCTGCACAAATCAAAAGAAATTATGACAAGGAGAACTTTGAATGGAACATAAAAGTTGAGACTTCAATATCATATATCTGCTTTTCGACAAACAAGTTGTTTAGAAGACGAAGGTACACTGACTCTTAAAATTTCTTCCCAAGCGGCTTTCTCGGGGACTCCAAGTATCTGTCTTGCTTCTTGTTCTGTAAGAGCCTGACTTGCTCTACGAATGGTGTTTTGCATTGCTTCTTGCGCAGCACCAGTTTTTGAGGCATCTGCAGTAAACCAATTAGCAATATTTTAAACACAGTGATACCTAAAAGGCTGAAATTGTTCTCCAGTAAACTTGGGAGAGAAAAAATAAATCACAATGCAAGTATCTCTACGTGTCAACTGTTATACATATATACGTTAATATAAAAACCGCATCAATTTAACAAGAAACGATTTACCACGTAGTCATAAACAAGGTTGAAACTCTAGATACCATATTAGAACACAAGAACCTATGTTTATAAAATCTTGAGAGATTTCTGAATAAAACACCATAAAGCAGCATAAACCAACAAACATTACAATAATACAGTGTACAAGGAAACCCTGTAGTTTCTGAATCGTTCTCAGCAACCCGAGAATACAGAACCATAATTTATCCCCACAAAAGAGAATTGAAAACTTGGTAATGGTCAACCCTCCCCTCAGATTCGACCAGTGTTACATAATTCCCTAATCTCCCTGCGAATTGCGATCCGAAAAGAGCGAATTATGGTCGGTTTTCGCCTATATTTGTCCCATTTTGGGCGAACCGCGAATTGAAAAGGCGAATTATATAGCGAATTATGTTACACTGGATTCGACACATTGTATAGGTATTGCATCTGGTTTTTCCAAACGGACATTACCAAGAACTAAATTGCCACAAAACCAAACAATGCAAAGTATAGCAAAGAACAATCACAGAAAACTTGCCAAAATGTCATGACTCAGCCACGCAGAAATGATTAGGAAAGGTCAGTCAAGGTCAAACTTACGGAGTCAATATCTCTACATCAACCCATAAAATGCAGTGGGCAGTAAAGGAAGAATCAAAATGCCTTTATCCACTAATATTAATGGTAATACTCTACACAACATAGTAGATTGCAAGATTATTGAGTCTTCACAATAGTAAATATAGGCCATTATCACCAATCACTTTCTCGCCTTCCCTGCCAACTCCACCTCGCCAAACAGCAACCAAATATTGTAACCTTCCCAACATTTAAAATATGGATAATCAAGAGAAAACTGCAGAAAGAAAATCCAACCACCATAATTCGGGAGAAAGCTAGTCTTTACTCTTTAGTTTGCAGCTGAACACCTGGAAGATTGAATATAGCTTCCCTTCAAGTTCTGTTCAAATTTTCAGAGACTAACACCCACATGGGAATTCTATGTTGTCACTAAGTTAAGTGATCTCATGTCCAAACAACAAATGAAGCCATAATCCCAATGACGCGGTCGGCTACATGAACCAAATTTTATCCCATTATCTCATTTCCAAACCCTAATGAAACTCCAAACTCTTTGTGACAGAAAGAACATTTGATTTGGAGCAAAGAGCATAAGAAAAGATTAGGATTCTAAGAAAGAAACAAGTTAGGCTCTTTTGGTTCCCTTGTTTTCTCAGAGGGGTTTCCGTTTCTAAAAGTTGTTTGCAGTAAGATAGCTAAGCATCAGGAAGGAAAGAGGGACTAACTTGTTGTGGTCCCATATTTCAGATTCAGACCCTTCAATAAGATGCTATTCAGATCACAAAATATTGAGGAACTTAACAAGTTTTTAAAATGGTGAGCACAAACAAAAACCTCCTTGGCATCAGAGAAAATATTTCATTGGCATACCAAGACCTTTAATTTGATCCTCTAATAGACAAATTTTGACTCAACAATGGAAACTGATCCTACATCAAAGGCGAGTAATAAGACCTTCTGCCTTCAGACTCTTAGATTAAGTAATGCACAAACTTGACCTCATTAATATCAAAGATTACAATTGAGATCCAAACTTCACAAAAGATGTGATAGATTGCAAAAGTAAGACTCTGTATCCTAATGGACTACAAATTATAGAAGCATTCTTCAAGGAACAATGGAAGTGAGCATATGAATGGAGCTGTTAGCACAAGGTATTATGCGATACCAGAACAGTGCTTGTATGGAAACAAAAACACCATACATTCCCATTTCAATAACTAATAAAAGCTTTAAATTCTTTGGAAAGGGGGAGCTAGAGGTCCAAAATCCCCAACTAACCTACCCCATTCTACATTGTCTGTTCCTTCATCCTCATTGATGATCACAAGTAACATAAACTAGAAGGTATAAGGAAAAGACTCTTCCAAATTCTTCCCAATGACAAAAAGAATCAATTCTTGGTAAAATGTTCTCTCACAATCTTCATCAAAGTATCAATAAATCCTCATGACGACGAGCTAGGCCAGCCCCATATACGTAAATGATAACTAATCAAGCATTGAGATAGCTAAAGTGATGTTGAACAAAGGTCTTGTACATGTACATCAACTAATCTCCTCTCATTCAAGCTTAACCTTAATCATCCCCTCCCCTCTATCAACTATAACCCCCCAAAACACACAAATCATCCATCTGAAATTCCACATAATTACCCACTTACAACTCCATCTCAATCCCCAATTTTCAACCAAACAATCCTCAATGTCAAAAAACCCATAAATTCATAAAAGGCCCAAATCAAACAAATTTACCAAAATTCATAAGAATCTATTTAATGGTAATAAAATGTGCAAAAACACAGGATGCGCAAATTAGGGAGGAAAACTTACTGACAATAGCTTGACGATAAGCTTGACCAACCGCCCGAATTAACACCCCAGAACCCACCACAAGAAGTTGGGCGAGTATCCTTGCTGCCTGTTCAACAAATTACCAATCCAAACAAATTAATCAATTGATAAATTACCCACTAAATTTCAAACATAAATTAATAAAAAAAACACATTGGGATTGAAAAAAATACCATCTTTGGCTTTAATTTATCTCTGAATTTCGATCAGCGACCAAAAATCTGAGTAGAGCAGAAGAATATGGCGCAATTTTGATATAGAAGTATAATTAGGTTTTCTCCCCTGTTTTCTTTGGGCTGCTTGTTACCTGATTTTCTTTTTCTGGTACGAGAGCCGGTGAAAGGGAAGAAGACAGCTGAGCCGGCGTCGAAGAAACGGAAGGTAGTAGTTTGTGTGTTTTTTTTTCTTGACTAATTTTAAGTTTTTGTTGATGCTTCAATGCTTCATGTATTTTTGTTTCTTTCTTCGCAAGAAATGGTTAAACTAAAAGGCAAAAACTTTTTTTTTTGTTTGACGCAGGATAAGGCTCTGTTTGGCAGGCCATTTTAGGCATCTTAAATGATAAGTTGCTGAAATTTTAAGTCACTTTAAAGCAAAATAACGTTTCGATTTAAGGTCCTTAAATTTTCATGTATTTTAGCTTCAAATTTTATTTAAAATAATTTTTTTATAAATTTCAGCTCCTTAAACGCTTAATTCTACCAAACAACTTATCTAATCAGGTACCTTATTAGTTTCAGCACCTTATCAGTTTCAGCTACAACCTTTCCAGTTTCAGCTAACTTATCAGTTTCAGCTCTATTTCAGTTAACATAAAAAAGAAAAAGAAAAGAAAAGAGTATTCAATTGCAAAATTTTAAAACAGAACACGGAGAAATATAATCAGGCTTCGGTAGGTGCAAAGTAGAAACGATCCCGGCCATAACAACAGACTTAGCGTGTGTGAACTTGATGTACCTGTACTTTATCCACCTTGTATACGATGTATTGTGAAATAATTTTTCTTAGTGAAGGATTTTGAAAATTGTCCAAGCCTGACTAATATGAGAGGCCTCCAAGTTGCAGATTACTAACAATGTTGAATATGGAGATGGAGGATATTGAACGGGAAAGAGCTCATTCCATTCCATATAAACAAGCAAGAGCCTCAACAAGTGAGGCTGAAAGAGTCATTCCAATTGTAGCGCTTTTCATACTGAAATCCCAACTGATTTGTAGCTGAAGAGAGGGCCCACCCCATACCTGCTCTGCGATACCTCTTCTTCCAGGCTCCTTCCACCTGTAAACAGAACTTTGTCTGACCTTCATCTGTTCTGCCAATATTCGCAGAAAACCATGAGGATATGCTTCTTTTGGAGAAAGCGGATCTGGTGACTTCGTACCTGTTAAATAAACCTGAAATTGCTGAATTACGACCTGAATATGAGAAAAAAACCATTCCCATATTTCCTATTTGAGCACGAAAAACAATATTGATCCTTGTGATCCAAAGGCTCCATAAGGTTTTCATAAAATATGGCAGCCTTGGACAAGATATTTTGGGCCTAATTTTCGAGTTGGGTTTGCCATTGCCAAAAATTTGAGGAAATTTTCGGGCTTTTGGCATGGTTTTTATGCCCGAACTGACCCCACTGAATTTCAATGAGTTTGATTTTAGTTTGAACCTACATTTTTTAGCCAAAAAGTAGACCTCATTTGCTCTATTCGCTTGGACAGGATAATTTGATTTACAAAAGGCTTCAATCATAGTTCCAAAAACACAAGAAATTGTTCCAAAATGTAAACAACGGTTTCCTTTATTACTATGAAAGTATGAAGAGATGCAAGTAATACACTGTAATGATATCTTCTAGTTGGCCCGATCCGAGGCCATCCCAGAATTATTAACAGCCACAACAACAACAACAACAACAACAACAACAACAACAACAACAACAACAACAACAACAAATTAGGTATCCAAGAGAAAAAATACAGCAGCACTGATGAGCTCTGAACCCTCGTTAGTAAAACAAACAACCATCAACATCGGTCGGTCTTAACCAGTACTATTACATGAATTAGACCACTCAAACCAAATCAGGCCTTATGGGTTCCTGGCTCTTTGACAATGGTCACTGGTACATTAGCATTGCTGATCACATAGTTTGCCACACTCCCCATGATTATCCTGCAAATTACAGCCAATTCGACAAATTGATTATGTTAGTTAGGAATAGACCATTAGAAAGCCACATAATTCAGTTCATGGACTGATAAATGAATAGCAAAACTCAATCTTTGTTGTAAATTGTGATAAACTGATCATCAATTTGTTATATGAGGATCATTTCCTTTTTGGATCTTTAGAATAATAGAGACGACGAATTGTAAAGAACCAAATTGTAACCCTGGACAGTAATTCCTTAGCTTCTCTAATTCTAATATGACTAGTAACTAGACCATCCGGTAACCTTGTTCCCAATCTAATACGAGTATAACTCACTGGACCTAACACGAGCCCTGACAAGAGGGAAGACGTACTGACCATATATAAGTCTGATAGGCTGATAGGGTTTCATCCTAAAAGCAATTGGTGATAGGTTAAGTAGCCCACAAATCACATGTGGCTAATACTCTTAACAAGTACCAATGATGTCTTTGCCTAGTGGTTAAGACTGAGAGTCTGTGTACAATAGGTCTCAGGTTCGAATCCCCTTACCCCTTTTGTAATTTATATTGTCTACTCTTAACAAGTACAACTTCATAACTCGAGCAAAAAAAATCCGATTCTCCTAAATTTTCCTATTCCTTGCCTAAAAATCTAATTTTGCATATATCTAATAGTTCAATTTGTGAAACCATCTCCATATTGTGCTAGGATTTATTGCTTTCATTAGAACAATTTGTATAAATCACTTCTTTTAAAAGTCCATATCAATTACTATCTTTAGCACAAATCTTTCTAATGGGTACACCAACATTACATGAATACCGATGTCAACCAGCTTAATTGGTGAAGTCTTGGAGATGATACACAAGATCTCGTTGTGTGGACACTACACACTAGTACTAAGAATCATCCAAACTTTACCCCTAAAATAATTTATAGAACTAAATTTGTAACAGATCATCCAAAATGAACAACAAATTGACAAATTGAATTAATCTCAAAAACCAAAATTGATCACCTTTTAAGACCAGTAAGTCCCCTGCTTCCCATTACCAAAGCATCCAATTTCAGATCTTCAACGGCTTCCATCACCTTTTCCCTTGCATCTCCCCAGTATATTTTTGTCACAATATGAATCTTCATACATCCCAAAAACAGACATTAAATTTAACAAATAACAACATCAAATAAAAATTAATAATTATAATTTAATAAATTTTGAAAAAAGGAACCTCTTTTTGGCGAGAAGCAGTATCACACATATCAAGAACTTCAATGTCAGTCTGAACCTCGTACTTCTTCATAACCTCAGGTTGTCTGAACTCCACCAAAGGGATAAGAGCTGCATCAATACCAATAAGTTAGTCAGCAGATCATCAATACAAGTGATAAAAACAGAGTGATCTGAAGGTGAAATTATCAGATAAGAGGTCATACGGGAGCCAGATTTAACCCAGAGAAGATTTCGAGATTCATCATGAGAAGAGTGTTTAACATGGATGAGGAATAAGGTATCGCCCTTATCAGCTAAGTTGTCAATTGCCCATTGAAGTGCACACTTGCTGCTCTTTGAGAAATCTACTGCTACTCCGAATTTCTTTGCTCCTGTCATTTTTAGATTTTATTTGATTTGTTTTTCTGGGTTTGGAAATGGTGGAGAATAATGTAGAAGAAGATTAGAAGATGGGTTGAAATTTGTTACTACTTGTAGATGATGCTTTTTGTTTTGCTTTATTAAGATTGTTAACACATAGGACACGTTTTGAAGTGTATACAATACAACTATACACAATACAGCGTGCAGGAGAGAGAAAAACAGGGGTGTTGCGGAGAGGCGGAGATTCCTTCTTCTATAATCCTCTCTCTCTGGTTACCTCCGTTTTTAAATGATCTTTCGTTTCTATTTACACAATAATGAGGAATTTTTTTGAACATACGATGATGGGGTAATAAATAGAAAAATGAGTAGTTATAAATTGTTCAATATGTGAGTGGATAAAAATGGATATTAAAGTATTACAAGTTGTATGCTGTAATGGGCCAATTAAAGGTATAAATGTAAAATTTATATGTTAAAAATAAAATAAAGTAAACTATAAAGAGCTTTTAGGAACGAACTAAAACGAAAAACGTAAAGAACTTTCGAAAACGGAGGTACTATCTTTTAATTGTTCAACCAAAAAACCTTCACTTTAGTCAGGATTGAAGTAAATAATACGGAGTGCACATAAAGGTAGTAAAGTGGTCTTTACCAGGAACAAACTTGACTTCGCCCTTGAAAATGGTCTCCTTTCGGGTGCCTCACCTTCCACCTCAACCACCAGCACCAACATCCCAGTCCGCTGGCATCCACCGCCTCCAAACCATTTCAAACTCAACTTTGACGGATCACGCAAAAATTCCTCTACTGCAGCAGGCTTCATCATCAGAGACCATATGGGCCAACACTTACGCGCCGAGACCTCCAACCTCGGCAACTCTCAAGTCTACATGGCTGAAGCGCTCGCCCTCCACAAGGGCATTCAAGTAGCAATTCATCTTCAAATCAAGAACTTATTTATAGAAGGAGACAATCTATTAGTCATAACACTGTTAAGGGAATATGGGCGACACCATGGAAGCTTGACACCATCATTAAGGATATCAAAGACCTTCTTTCTCAACACTTTGACTCTTGGGAGATCTCGCACATCTACAGAGAAGCAAATCAGGCGGCATATGGATTGCTAACGTTGGTCATCTGATTCAAAATACTATGTATTTTGATCCGGGGATTAGCCCTATGTTGTCTTCTATTGTTTCAAACGATTACTTAGGAGTTACCAATGTGCGGAGGGCCTCCTAATGTACTTCTTCTTACCTCTCATAAAAAAAAAAAAAAAAAAGGAGAGTGATAGAGATATGGTGAATTTTTTTAACATTTAAGTTATGGAGTAATCTCAAAGGGACAACTAAAAACAAAAAAATGGGGCAAATAAAAAGGGACTGACGGAGTAACCAGTAACCATAAGTACGGAGTACCAATAAACTAATAAACTCTTGGCCTAGTGGTTAATACCGAGAATCTGTTTATGATATGTTTCATGTTTCATTCCTCGCCCACATTTATAATTTGCATCGTGAGAGTGGAGTATAGCTCAGTTGGTTAGAGCTTCCCTCACGGATTTAGGTGATCCTGAGATTGATTCTCATCCCCGCCGTTGTGGCTCATTCGCACCCAAAAAAAAAATGATTCGTCTTTGGTGACTCATTTGCACAAAATATAGTCAAAGTAATGGGTCATAAAAATTAGGCAAATTTGCAAAAGACAACCTTTTATAACCACTTTTTTGCGAAAGACAACATTTTCTATTTTTTTTTGCGAAAACAGACCTTAAACTAAATTAAATTTGCGAAAGACAACCTAAATGGGTTTTCAGGCGTTGGCCCAACATTTTCCGGCTTGACTTGCCCGGTTTTGCTACTTACACCCTCTTTCCCACTTAAAACTAACTTGGAGCCAAAAATCAAAAAAGAATCCCCAAAATTTATTGCTTATCTATGTTCTTCCTTCCCCCAAATTTTTTTGGCCCAATCTTCCACATACCTGAAACAAAAACAAAAATATTAAAGTAAAAACGAGTTTGGGAATTCAGATCTGAACTGGGAGGAGGGACAACCACAATGAGAGTGATGCAATCACCAGGTTGAACAAAATGACTCAAAGCCCGAACAAGAGCTGCCTTTGGGATTTCCTTTGAAGCTTTCACAACAACCATTACCTTCTCAACACCTTCAGATGAACTCTTTTCACTCTTCTCTCTTTTCTGTTGTTGCCCACACATTTTCTCTCTCCTTAATTAAAAACCCCACTTCTCAGTTCTCTCTACTCAACAATATTCACTTCACTTGAAATAAACCCTTAATAATTTTGCAATTTCATGCAAAGATCTCCAAATGGGTACCCACAATTTTCAATCTATCACAAAACCCTCCAAATTTATTCACTATTTTGTAACAGTAACCCAAAATTTTCCAATTTTTCACCCCCAAAAGTTCAACCAATTTTTTTTTCTAGAATTAGTAAAATTAAGCAACCTGTCTTTTGTGTGAAATAATGGAGATGTTTTGGGGAAGTTTTGACTATTTGCTGATGTTGGTTTCACAAGAACAGAAGCTTCAATGAAGAAAAATACAGACCATCATGAATATCTGTAATATCATTGAAAATGAACATGGTGCTGTTTATATCAGTACTTCCATTGAAAAATGACATATGCTTAGAGACCAACGCCACTTTTTTCCAACAATTCACAAATTTGGGGAAAAAACCCTAACTTTTCTTCATCAAAATTAATGAACAAAACTTACCGAAATGTAGTTGTAGAGTGTCGAAAAACAGTTAATTGAGAAGCAATTGCAGTAATTTCATCCCAATTATTCAGCAGGAAGATTGGGCGAAAAGAAATTTGGGGAAGGAAGAACACAGAAGAGAAAGAAACTTTGGGGGATTTTTTTTGATTTTTGGCTCTAAGTTATTTTTAAAGTGGAAAAAGGGAGGGAAAGAGGGTGTAAGTAGCAAAAGCGGGCAAGTCAAGCCGGTAAATGTTGGGTCAACGCCTGAAAATCCATTTAGGTTGTCTTTCGCAAATTTAATTTAGTTTAAGGTCTGTTTTCGCACAAAAAATTATAAAAGGTTGTCTTTCGCAAAAAAGTGGTTATAAAAGGTTGTTTTTCGCAAATTTGCCTAAAAATTATAATGATAATACTGTCATAATAATAATAATAATAATAATAATAATAATAATAATAATAATAATAATAATAATAATAATAATAATAATAATAATAATTTTTCTAGGACACAGGACATTGGAGCTCGTGCTGTTGCTCATATTTTCACTAGGATAGGTTTTGCTATAGCCAGAGGAGTGGGGGCCCAGATTGTATCTCGGCTTCCTACTAACTATTTGTAAAATATTTGACTTTGTTAGCATTTGATTTATAATAATAATAATAATAATAATAATAATAATAATAATAATAATAATAATAATAATAAATGGAGTAATAATAATAATAATAACACTAATAATAGTAATAATATTAATAATGACAATATCAAGAATAAAACTACTCCCTCCGTATCTTTTTGTTTTTTACGTTTACCTTTTTGGGTGCATGTTTCAAAATGTTCTTTACATTTCCTTTTATATTATCACATATTCCCTTTGTTCTATAATGTCTCTCATATTTACTATTCATATGGTCAAAGTTTAAAAACTTTGACCATAATTAATAGTTTATTAATAGTAAAAATATTAACTTGTGGGATATCATTTGATTTGTTTCAATATAATTTTTTTAAATATCATTTTTCTATAATATTTACTAATGCAAAATTAAAAATATTAATGGTCAAAGTAGTGCATTGGAGACCACGTATAATGGAAAAGTGAGGAACATTATGGAACGGAGGGAGTAAATGTTTTAATATTCTATCAAAATTTGTGTCAAATGATTATTTTAACCAATTAAATTTATTGCGTCATTTAATCTCTCACACATTTATATTGGAACATTAAAATTTTCTTATTTTCCCAATATTATATTTTTTATAAAAGTGAAAATATTATAAATAAACGTAATTTTTCTTATTTAAATAAAAAAGTAGAGGAATCTCAATGCACATTAATTAGACGTTAATAAACGTGTAAAAGGCCAAGCGTAAAAAAAAAAAGAAACGAGATGAGTAACTATATTACTCGGTCATAACAATTGGAAAAGTTGTGCTTCTAAAAAAAAGAAAATAAAAAGTTACTTTGTAAATTAATAATGAAATACATAAACAAAGTTGAACTAGAATTTGTTCTTTTAAACCGAATTGAAGTGAAATTTTGTAGAAGAAAAAGTCTAAAAGAACGACGCTTAAACTCTTTGTTTTTTTTGGGTATGAGTTCAATGTTTTCACTTTTTAGCAACTATACATAATCATGGCCCGTGCTTTATTTTTTAAATGGATGTTTTAAAATAATAGGGACAATGTGTTTTTATTCTGTTTGGTAGATCACTTATACTATTTTTTCTCTCATTTTACTTACCATATTCCACTCAATCTATTTTCATTTTCTTTTTACTCATAACTTTCTACTCAATCTATTTTTTAATTATTCTTTTCTACACCACTCAACTCAGCCTAATTTTTTTATTATTCTTTTCTTACAACATTTCACTTTTCCCATACATATTTCTTAATTTCCAATCATTTATCTTAATTGTTGTGAAATGTATAAGTATCCTCAATATTTCGAAACAGGTGAAGTACATTATTGTTCGTATCTCCTTCAACCAACCTTATTGCTCCCTCCGTTTCTTTTTGTTTGTTACGTTTGGACTTTTGCACGTTTAGTATAATAAAGATTTTTTTTTCTTTTTTATTAAAAAAATAAACCAAAGTAAAATCTCAACCCACTAATCATTACAACCAATAAGATTTATTTATCAAAATGAACCAATAATGAAAAAACACAAATATTGCTAACTTAACATACTTGGAAAATTGCAAAGATATTTAATGAGTTGAAAAAATTAGACCAATTAAAATTAAAAGATGGCACAAAAAATGATAGTATAATAATTTTATAAAAGGAAAGGTTCTCCCACATAACAAAAATTGTAAAACACCCTAAAAATAATACGTAACAAACAAAAAGAAACGGATGGAGTATCTTTTATGTTAATTTCCATACTCTTTATGTGTCCAGCCATCGTTAACATAGTTTTAATTCCCAAATTTACCCATTTGCACATAAAAATAACCAAGTAATTAATGCAATGGCCTAATATTTTGTGCATTATTAAGTGTTGTCCTTATCATGAAACGGATGGTGTAGTTAAGATTATTGTCCTAGAACTATAAAAAATAGTTGGACTAGGGTTTAAATGTTTTTTTAGTGTGTTTGATTCGCATAGTGGTATAAGTTTGAAATCATGAGTGAAAGAACCAAATAAAAAGGTTGTAAGCCTGCAAACCTGCAACTTACAATTTCTTTTTTTAAAGGATGTAATTTGCAAAGTGCATAATGTGTATTTTAAGTGACTATATTTAACATTTTTAAAAAAAATATTAATGAACATGTGCACCCAAAAATGTGTAGAAAAATAAGGGGTATGTGTGGATTGGAGATTCCTTCTTTTTGTGAAGTAGATTTTATTAGAGCTGTTAAAAATTAACCCGTTCATAGTAGAGTTGATTATGGACGGCACGATTTGCTAAGTCCGATTCATCCGACCCCTTTAAATAGCAGACTTGGACAACGATTATAGAAAAAATTAAAAATTTGGGCGGACCAAGCCCGACCCGTTAATGTTAACAAGCGGATATGGACGAGATAATATTTGTTGCAGGCAAGCCCGCCCGGCCAGTTTATTAAAAAAGTATAATTTATTTTAGTAATAGTTAGTCGGTCATACTTGTATTTTTATTTATTTTGTAAGTTATAGAAAAACATTGGATTTATAACTTTTTAATGGGTAAATCTTTTCACAATTATTGCTAACTTATCTATTTAAGACAAATAACTTGATTCTTTCTCATATCATATCAGACGATTTTTATTTTTCACTTTGTTTTATAAAATTAAACTTGAAAATTTAGTGATAATTTAAGCGAAAATAAATAAATTAAACCATATACATAAAACAAATTAATTATATTTAGTAAAAAAAATTAAAAATATTTTTAGGCATGTTAGCTCACGGGTAAGCCCGGCCCGTTTAATAAACGGACACGGATAAAAATTCAAGCCCCCAAAAAAAATTTGGTTTTTGCATTCGAGAATCATTGGGCCAAAAAGTAAGATGAGATCCGGCCCGCTACCCAAAGCCCCAAACGATCACCTCTGGTTTAAAGGCGGTAGATGCTTTAATTTGTTTTGCATTATTAGGATTTTGAACAGATAGGACATGTTTTTAAGATTTTAGCGTGTAGTAGAATAGACAAAAACAGAGGACGTGGGAGATTCTTCCGGTTGAGTTGTTGCTGTTCAATTGTTTACGGGTCGGTTCACGTGTTGTCTGTTGAGTTTGTATTAGAGTACAATTTAAGTTTGCCACTTGGGTTGCTTGGGTTATATTATTTGGGTTGACTTTTATATGAGCCCGAATCATTTATTAGGCTTTGCTTTTATATCATTTTGGGCTCAATTCTCAAAGTTTCTGGTGTGAGGTTGGGACTTGGGAGTTATCCAACATTTTGGGCGGAATTCTCAAAGTTTCACAAACTTGAAAAATGACACTATGGAAATGGTACTAATCACTCTAGTTGACATGATATGAATTCATCAGACCCGGCCACTATCAGAATCAGGGGCGAAGCCAGACTCGGTTATCAAGTCTGATATTCAACCATTCCTGCGGCAAGTTTAGCCATCTTTGTGGGGCCGAACATTAATTAAGTAAGTAGGCTTAGCCGCTTAGGGGGGCCAGTCCAATAGAAAACCATCTAATGTTAACTTATTAGTCTTTTATTTAATAGGTGTGGTTGGACCTTCAGGGGGGCCATGGCCTACCTAGGCCCTCACTATGCTTCGTCCCTGATCAGAATCAAGATTATTATCCTACCCGAAATTGATCTACACCTAACAGAACCGGTTTTAAAGTTTTCTCACCCGAATCTAACCCAACAAGAATGAACACAACTTTACCAAGCCTAAACGAGCCATGTTATAACGTAGGTAAGAAATAATAAATTTAAACCAAGCATGTCCTTGGGACAACCGGTTCATCAAAATCTTAAACAAAAGGCAAGACTAACAAAAGGTAAGACTAACGAAGGTAGACTAATGCCTGGGGTGGCACAGAGCCACAAGCTACACTCTGACAAAGTATTTAACCTACCATGTTTACATATAGATCTTCTGATGTTGGTTATCCCAACGGCCAGAAAGTCCTAAAGAACGACAAAGCCGACTAAAAGTTCCATAACCGATTCTTGTTGTTCACCGGATGGACCGGATCGAAAATCGAAATTTTGATAATTCAAGACCCAAAATTACCGGATCCATTTTTCTTGGACTGGACCGAAAATATCGGTCCAAAACCCGGACCATAGTAATATTTACAACACATTAAATGAGAGAATTAAATTTTAAAATAGTTTATATTATATTTTACTAAGGAAAAATCACTACAAGAATTTGTATCTTAAATGGCAACTTAATAAAGACGGGTCAAAAATCCCGTCGTAAAAGACTTTTGCGACGGGTCTAACAACCCAACAAAGACGGGAACAACCGTCGCAAATGTCTTTTACGACGGGTTAACGACGAGATTTTTCATTAATGACGACCCCTTTCATGACGGGTTCACGACAGGAAATCCCGTCGTTAATCAACGATTATTGGCCTTTAACGACGGGATTTCGCGTCGTTAATGGTACAATTTCTTGTAGTGAATCGGTCTGGTCCAAAATCAAGTTTTAGACTGGACCAGACCGAAAATTGATATTTCTCGACCCGGAGACCGGAACGATTGCCTTCGGTCAGATTCGATCCGGTCCGATCAGATCTAGGTCGATGCGGTCCAGTCCATTTTTTTGGTCCGGACCAATTTTTGCACACCCCTTAATTATCAGACGGATATATACGATTATTTTGTATTGTTTGTTTTATATTAATTGTACTTTGTGTAATCTTTAGGTGCATTTGGTTTACTGTAATCAAATAATTTTTGAACTTTGGCCAATGTTTTGATGTGACGTGTTAGTAAAATTCATGCCCTAAAAAAAAGTAATGATTTTGTGTTAGTAAATTTAGTAAAATTCATAAATAGCGTGGACCAGCACAACTTTAAGTTAATTTGATTGGTCACTAATAATACGCTTGAATAACACTATTAGTTTTGTTAGATCTGGACATTTATAAATTTAGTTCGTTGACCAGCCTATCCATTACAATTATTATCATGGTTAAATATAATCCTGATAATATTAGCCATCAATCTAAATTAGAAAAGCAAACTACTATTTTTTGTCATCCATAAACAATACAAATTAAACACTAGAATTGTTGATACCAAAGCCTTGAAATCGATCTCTCTACCTATCAACATCTCCATATTAAATAAATTTTGGTTGATAATAAGGAACCTAATAATTTCCTTATAATAATGCAACCACTAATGAAATTAACATTTTTGTCCCTCATAATTTTCTCCTCTAATTCTATCATTAACCAAGTTCAATGCACAAGAGCTTCTCTTGAAAAACTAATTCCAAAATCATTACCACCATTACCAATATCAACAAACATCTTTGTTATCCCTCCATCATCGTCACCATCGGATACTGCGGCCGCCCCTTACAATGATCCTCCATACTCTTTCTCACCAAGTTCCGCCCCAATCTCCATGCAAGATTCAGATGGGGATCCCAAAGATCTCCCGGCCACCTTCAAGGGCTTATTCAACCCATTTAACCTAAAAAATAATCAACAAGGCCAATCATCATGGGCCACGTCACTATTTGAAAACCCCGACGTCAAGAAAACTTGTGGGTCCACGGATAATCCTGAACTTTGCCTATCATCCTTAAAACAATTCCTTGGACAAGGTAATGGTGATAAAAAAACAGACACTTTTTCTTTACTTGAGATGCAAGTTAAGGCGACGCTACAAGCCACAGAACTTGCCCTAGGTTTGAGTGGCAAGAAACCGGCGCAATCGGATAACGATAAGGATACCGTTAAAGATTGTAAGGAGATGTACGCTGATGCAAAGGATAATTTAGAAAAGGTATTAAAAGCTATTAAATCCAAAGATATTGGAACTATTAATAGTATGTTAAGTGCTACTATTTCTGATTTTGGTACATGCGATGATGGGGCAGAAGAGAGTGGAGGTACGTCCTCTTTGGTTGGTTATGGAAGTAAGTTGACTAAATTGGTTAGTAATTGCCTTTCCACGGTTTCTCTTATCAAGGATACTGGCGCAACTACATAATATTGATCGGATTTTTATAAGAAATTGGAATGTTTTCGTTTTTAATGCGATGATTAATCAAATTTGTATAATGGGGAAATTATATTAGGGGTGTCGAGGATTTTCTAATGTTCTTTTGCCCGATGATGGGTTGTAATATGGAGATGGGAACGGGTAGAGAAAATATAATTCCTTTTAGTAGCATTCTTTATATACATGCTATGAAATTGTACGTTATGTTTGTTATTAATGAAGTACGTCTTCGTATTTTATATTTGTATGGTTTTATTAAGATTTATGTGATTGTTATAACGAAAACAAGAATTAAAAAACAAATTATTAAAGAAATTTAACTTGGTTCACTAACAAATAACAATGTCTTTAACCTATTGGCAATAATATTTGTGACAACTTTATACATTGTATATTTGTATTACATGCAATGACTAACCGGGCGGAGTTATGCTGCTTAGGAATCAATTGATACATTAAAATTGACATGTGTCATCTCCTGGCCGGTGTATTTGAGTTTTCTTTTAATTAAAATTATTTTAGTAATTTGATACGAATACTTATATGGAAAGAATAAAAAAACAAATAAAATTAATCTATATTATAAAAATAATACGGAGTACTATGAATTAAAAAAAGAAGTTCCACCAGGAATTGTATTATAGAAAGAATCTAAAATAATATTCTAGTATTGATTCATAATATATTTTGAGAAGGGAAAAAACCCCAATTTTTTGTGCTATTACAAAATTTAATGGATTTTTTGTCATTTAACACCTTAAAAACCCAACTTTTATAATTAAACACCTTACTTAATTTAAATTATATTTAAACACCTTAAAGAATACAAAATTTAGAATTCAACACCGGTTAACGGTTTCCGTTAGATAAAACGGAGATGGGCCCACACTTGGATATGTTCATCCAACTTTAACCTATCTTCCACGATAGTTTCCCGCTTCTTATTTATTCCCTTCTCCTGCTCCTGTGCTGCTCTTGCTTCTCATTCAATTCTCACCCAAAATTATTTTTTCTTTACTAATTCAAAGCAAAATTCAAAGATTACCTTTTCCTTAAGGTATGGAGGCATCGTCATCTCCATCATCAATGAGGGGACCATAAATTTTGTATTTTCTGACTAGATAAGGTACTTTAATGAACTTTTTCTTCTTTTTGGTCCATAATTGTTAAAAATAGTTGTCAGTTTTATGGAGAATCTATAAACCCTATATTATGATAATTGAGGGAATGTGTCGGTGATTGTGTATTTAATAATAAATTATTAGGTTAGTAGTGATTGGGATAATCAATAATTGAATAATTAATCTCTTAATTTGTTTTTGATTATTCATGGTTATTGTTAATCTAGGGTTGTTTTACACTGTCTGGCATAGGGTTAGTTATTGAATACTCCCTCCGTCCCAGAATACTTGACCGGTTTTTCTTATCGGGCCGTCCCTTAATACTTGACCTGTTTTTAAAAATGGAAATATTCTAACAATATTATATTATTTCTCACTCCACCCCTATTAACCCACCTACCCCCTACTCCATACAAAAAATAATTAAAAATTCAACCCCTACTCTCCCCCAACCCCACCTCTTAACCCACCTCCCACTAACTACATTAAAATAATACCCCACTATCAACTACTACCTATTAAATTAAATAAGTCAATTCAAGTCCCTTAAACTCTGTGCCGGTCAAACCGGGTCGAGTATTCCGGGACGGAGGGAGTATGATTTATTTGAGTGCTTTTACTTTGATTATTTAACAATTTCTTACTTTGTTTACGTTTTTCAACAGGATGGAGGGTGAAGAATATGGTTATATTGATATTATGATTAGGTTAGGGGGTGAGTTTAAACCTAAAAAGTTCCAGAACTGGGAGTTAATTGTGTATGATGGTGGGTGGTATTATTGGAAAAAGAAAGCCAAAATTTCAGAAATGTGTGTTCTACATCTTAGGGAAGCAGTTATTTACGGGTTTGTGAAGTATAATGTGTCTGTTCTAAGGAAGTTTAACATTTGGTATAAGCAAAAGGGGAGGACTTTTACTACTGGCCAGAGGGAGGTAGTAAACGGGGCTGAAGTGTAGAGGTTTTTAGAGACAAAAAATAAAGAGGGACATCTTGAACTGTACTGCACTAGTGAGACAAACCCTTCACCATTAAAAGTACTACCACCACATACCCAAACAAAACAGAAAAACCCAAACCAAAATAAGCGAAAACAACCCCAGAACATAGAACGAACCCTAGATTGAGTCAATCCATTAGTCCACCACAAAGAAGGAGCCCTAGGTTGAATGACAACTTTGCTACACCACTAAAAACTCCTAGGGTGAAATCAGTTGCTAGAAAAGGTAGTTCAAAGGGGAAGGGAAAAGAAAAGGTGAAGGAGGTGAGTGAGAGAAAAGGGAAAAGTAAAGCAAAAAAGGTGTTATTTAGGGATGAGGAAAGTGGATTTGGTTCCTCAAGGATTGAGTTCAGCAATCTTGAAATAGATTGGGAAGTAGGTGAAGAAGACGGTTATTATGACAATGAAGAACAATGGTTTATGCAGTCGAAACAAGACATTCTGAATGAGGTGAAAGATAGCCTTATTATTTGTGAGCCAAGACACCAACATGGAATGAACTGCAACCCAATCTTCCAGTGTTTCTGCCTCTGTTGGCTTCTTGACAATCCTTTCAATGAAGCCATATTTCCTCTTTGTCTTTAGCGAGGTGCTAACAGCCCTTGCCCACTCTTCGTAGTTCTCACCACGAAGTTGTATTGGTGTTATGACAATCCCCGGTCCATTGCTGGAGCCGAGATGATAAGCCATATCCCCCTTCACCTTGTCTCCTGACATGATGATTCACGATCTCTCGAATACAGAAGAGGAGGAAAAAGTTAGGATTTTTCACTTGCTCTTGATACCATGTTAAACTTGGTAAGCTCTCTTTTAATTTCTGTCGTCTATTCGATCATCTCAATTCACTGTTATAAATACAAGAGGAAGGCTCAACCTTGAAGCTAAGGCTAAACAAAGATCTTGCTTCTCAAGGTTATACAACTGTTCAATATTGACAAAATCAACATCCCTATTTAGCTAGGAGTCTATGGAATGCAATTTGACGTAATGTGTATGAACACAATAAGTACACTATATTAAATCTAACAGCACTACAAAAAATTGTACCATTAACGACGGGAAATCCCGTCGTTAAAGGCCAATAATCGTTGATTAATGACGGGATTTCCTGTCGCGAATCCGTCATAATTAAAAAGGGGCCGTCGTTAATGGAAAATCTCGTCGTTAACCCGTCATAAAAGACATTTGCGACGGTAGTTCCAGTCTTTGTTTGAATGTTAGCCCCGTCGCAAAAGGCTTTTGCGACGGGATTTTTGAGCCATCGTAATTAAGTTGTCGTTAAAGATACAAATTCTTGTAGTGCAGATTTCGATCCCAAGAAACTTAAATCCGATTCCCAAGCGCCATGGAGAACTTAACATTAAGGAAGGAGTCAACCACATACCCGATCTTAATAAACAAATTTTGGTGTATGGGACAAACAATTAGGAACGGAGGAAAATGACATTATACAGTACAAATACTATTACAAGGGGTTGGCTTAGCTAATAGCGTACAAAGACACTAGCAACTAGCAAGCTGTCTACACTCCACAACTAAGCAAACATCCCTGATATACTGGCCAACCATGTATAGGATAATACAGTGGCTAAGAGAGGATGCGCACGGCCGGGCCAACTCATTGGCTGCAACCTTATGCTAATTTATATACATCCTCAATTATTCCCATATAACATAAAACATCCCATATATATGTTATGCCCTTTGTAAACAGATTAGCAAAGAGCATAATGCATATCATATAATTAATCAATTATTGAGTTGCAATTTGCGGTTGCAACCGTAATTCTTGCGAGGCAAGATGCTAGCTAAACCCGTCCACGAGTCTTTGATTTTTCCGGACCACTTCAGTACATCACTTGTCGCGCCTTGATTCTGATGAATTGATTTGAATGCAGCGGTCACATAGATTCCAGCCGACATTTTTCCTTGCTTTTGATCACCTACAATCTGAAAATATATCCAAATTAATATATTTATCAAGTTCATCACCTCAAACAGATACAACGTACAAAAACATCGACACGCATATGAATCCCGTTTCATTAATGATGTACTGCAGAGGCGGATTTACGAATCTGGGAATGGGGGTACGAAATTAGACTCGAAAAAAAAAACTCTACACTACCGCAATTTTTTTTGCCAATTATAACGTACTTGAGTTATTAATTCATTCTACTATCTTAAATTTGACCTTATACTCAGTTGTATGTTCTCATTCTTAATTTTTTTATTCAACTATATATACAAAGTATATGCTAAACATGCATACAAATATCAATTTAACTAGTTCAAATAACCATACTTATTTAATAAATTATATTAATTTTATATACTTGGGGACGAAATTTTTTAAAAATAATAACTGATATTTATTCTCAAGGGGTACGTGGAATAAATTACTCATGTTAAAGACCATGAATTTCAAATAACCGTTCATTTAGTGTTGAGGGAGCACTGTTAAACACGTGGCGGGTCTATTATCCATCAATATAAGAGATTGCTCCAAATTGCTGGTCTCTTATAATTTTAAACATATGGCTGGTCTATTATCCATAGATATCAGTTGTTCCAAATTACTGGTCTCTTAGTATAATTAGGAACGTTACCCTCCTTGTGTTAGGTTTTTCTTTAGTTCGAGGTAATTTACTTTTTGACCAACAATCTAATTTCTCTTTACTTTAAAAATAAATTGATGATTTGCGAACAAATAGCTTTTAGTTTACTAATTTTGCGAACAATTACCTTTTACTTTGTTTTTAGTAAACAACTAGCTTCAACTATATTATTGTTTTGGAAGTACTATCACTTTACGACTTTATCATTTTAAAGATAAGATATCTCTGAACCTTCATCTAAGTTGATTCATAGCTCAATTTTCTTCTTTATAGGTAAGGAATTGAATCCACAAAGACAATAAGGACCAAACGAATTATAAAATTTTGTGAACATTTCAAATAATTGTGAAGGATCAAACTTAACGGATTGTTTTGGAATATCCTTTTGTATGAAATCCTCACATATTAAAGACATAACTTAACATCAGTTGGTAAAATATACATTCGTTTGTTTCATGATACTCTTTACAATTACTATTTGCATAAATATTAAGACGAATGAGATAAAATATGTAAAAGGGTGGATGAATATGATAAAATATGGATAAAATAAGAGAGAGAGAGTACAAAAAAGTGAGTGAGTGTAAGAAAAAAATATTGAATAAAATAATACAAATCAAGTGTAAAGATTTAAGTTTGTAGGGTAAATGTTGGTTATGTTTGCGAAATGGTGGTTTTAAGAAAACTAGAATCTTTTTTTTGATAAGCAAGTAGTATATTAGATTATCAAACAATTACAGAATGAAGCCAAGAGGACAGACCCTCAGGCAGCCAGAACAAACTGGCTAAACAAACCCACTACCCTGCTATAACAGGGTGGAAAACCACATTTGATCCCTATTACTAACAGCTTTAGGCATCACACCATTCACTCTAGTACAAACAGTTTGAAGTATACTGCTACAGACCCTATCAATGCTTCTGATTTGTGAATTCCACATTGCATTGTTCCTTTCCATCCAGATGTGATACACCACACTCATAGCCAGAGTAGAGAGCACACCCCTTCTAAATTTAGTAATTTTTCTTTTGAGTATCCATTGCAGAACACCCGAAAGAGAAGTAGGAGCATTATGCATACCAGTCATGTTGGAGCAAACCAACCAGCATCTAGCACTAAATTAGCACTCAAAGAATAAGTGCTTGTGGGTCTCAGTAGCAGAACCACACAGGAAGCATAGACTGTCATTACTGATGCCCATCTTCAGTAGTCTATCTTTAGTGTTGAGTCTCTCCAGCATAGCCAGCCAAGAGATAAATCTATGTTTAGGGATACTCAATCTGTCCCATACAGCAGTGGTCCAATGCACTCTACAAGCCACGGGAGCTAAGCACAGATATGCATCTCTAATGCAGTATTTGAGCATAGAACTCAGTTGTACTTCAGTCAAGTAGTTTTTCATCCATTCCTTCACAGTACAAATTGCTCTCCAATACCAACTATCACCCATCTTTGGGACATACTCCCACCAGTTCTTGTCTTTTATATACACAGTGTTCACCCACCTCACCCACATGTTATCTTTTTTAGTGGCAATCATCCACACATGTTTTCCCATTGCAGCAACATTCCACAGTTTCAGATTAATGAGACCAAGCCCACCCTCCTTTTTAGAAAACTAGAATCTTGATTTGTAATGGGATTTGAGTAATGATTGGATGTAAGAATAATGATTGGGTGTAAGATATTGTATATTTTGATATTATCAAATTACACATTGAAACGAATAAAACAAGAGCCAATTACATGAATATCTTTTTTCTTATGTATTGAAAATAATTTAGAAAATTCTAAATTAGAGCATCATTATGGAACGGAGAAAAATAAAACCAATGTAAAAAACATAGTGAAACAGATTAAAATGAAAAGTGTGAAGATCATTAATTATGAAACGGAGATAGTAATTTATATTTTCTCAGCTAGTATTGTATCACTACAAGAATTTGTATCTTTAATGACAACCTAATTACGACGGGTCAAAGATCCCGTCCCAAAAGCTTTTCGCAACGGGGCTAACAACCAAACAAAGAGGGGAACAACCGTCGCAAATGTCTTTTACGACGGGTTAACAACGGGATTTTTCATTAACGACGACCCCCTTTTATGACGGATTCACGACAGGAAATCCCGTCATTAACCAACGATTATTGACCTTTAGCGACGGAATTTCCCGTCATTAATGGTACAATTTCTGGTAGTGCATGTATGAAGGTAAGCTACCCTAACTAGTACACAGAATTTTATATTTATCCATTTTGCATGCATAACCAGTCCACTAGTGTTTTTTTATCCATGTAAAATGGATAAATTAGGGGGAGAAAATGTTTTCTTTACACATTACCTAGCTAGGTATGAACAAATGGGATCTACCAAGGAAAGCAAAAACAAGACTACAAATATAAAAGATTGCACGAAATATGTATGAGGAAAGCACAAGTAATTGTAATAAATATAATGAAGTTTAATTACCTATAATTTCGTGCTCCAATATCTCTATATGAGCTTTGAGTATGTATGCCTATGAAATGGAAGCACATGATCACTGTGTATTTTATAGATAGCAAGGGGGTATTTTCGTAAAATTTCATTCAGTCACGTGAACACTATCAATCCTCTCCGAATCTTGAAAATAAGCGTTTTATCAACGCAGTGATGAAAAAGCTCAATGTCTTTTATAAAGATGACTAGGATATGAGCAGTGGCGGTGCTAGTGAGGGTTCAGTGGGTTCAACTGAACCCTTACTAGCGAAAAAAAGAATCAGGCAGATTTAAAGGGAAAAAAAATCGGGTTAAGTAATAGTGAAAGCCCAATATGACACAAACATCACTGGCGCTGCAGCGGTTTTTGCTTAAGTTATTAAATCAAAGGTTAGGGGTTCAACTCCCTATACCCTTTTTTCGGCTCTCCTGTTGAATTGTTTTTTTTTTTTTTTGGTTTCTAAAGCAGGCAAGCAGCCCACGAGTCCACGACACTCACACTCTCACAGTAACAACCCCCAATTCAAATCTAAAACCCTAACTCTCCTCTCCCCTCCCCTCAGCTCCTCTCCTCTCCTCTCTTATCGGTGGCTCGGGCTTCGGTCGAGGCGGCTGCGCAGCGGAAACCCGGGCAAGGTGGTCTGTGGACTGTGGTCACTGGTCAGCGCCGGCGGCAACTTGGGCAGTCGGCTACTCGGCTTCTCTCGTCTCCCCCCAAAGGTATAAAGTGAAGGAAATAATGCCCTTGGTCCAAGTATGCATTCTATGTTAAGTCTAATAAATGCGGTTCAGTATTAATTAACAAGTTAATAATTCAGTGAGATCAAGTGAGCTGAATGCCTAGCTAGAGGCCGCTTCAGTTCAAGTGGAATTAATGATATTAATCCACAGCTTACTCTTGACTGAACCCGTAGGGTCACACAAATAGTACGTAAACGGATCAAGTATTTAATGGCATTAAATACTCCATCTATGAATATTCGGAACCGACGGATCTTGGTTTCAGTGGGAGCTAAGATCGTCACAGGCAAGAAATGAATACTCCGGAAACGATGATATTGCCGGAAACGGAAATATGGATCGTGTCGGAAATATGAATATTATCCAAGTCGTAGATGTTGCCGGAAACGGAAACATGGTACGTATCGGAAAATATTATTGGAAATGGAAATATTACCAGAATCGGAAATATTGCCGGAAACGGAAATATTGTCAGAATCGGAAATATTGCCGGAATCGGAAAATAATTCCGGAAACGGAAATATTAAATATTTGTTCGAAACGGAAATTAATTCCGGAATCGGAAATATTAAATATTGTTCGTATCGGAAATAGATTCCGAAAATGGAAATTTAATCGGAAGCGTATCGTACGAATTAGCATCGGACGAGGCCTGCCGGACGAAGGCCCAGCACGAAGCCGGGCCATCGCCCAGCAAGCACGCACGCCACAAGCCCAGCGCGCGCCAAGGCCACGGATGCGTGGGCCGCGCTGCATGGGCTGCTGCTCGCATGCGCATGGGCAGCCCTTGTGGCTGCCGTGTGTGTGTGTGAGTTTGTGCTCATGCGTGATTCCTAAAACTGCAAGAGTTAGTGTGTGATTAAATTCCTATTCCTAATTAGATAAATTAATTAAATAGAATTCATGTAGGATTCTAATTTCAATTAATTCGTATCCTACTAGGATTGCGATTCCTTTTCCATAACTCTATAAATAAAGGCCTAGGGGTCATTATTTATATACAAGTTTTTAAGTATTCAAAACTAAGATTTTTAAGCAGAAAAATCAGCCAATATTCTTGCCTACCCAACCGAAAATATTAGAACCTTAAGGGCGATTCTAGTTGGTCAATCTTAAGGCGGATCCGGACGTGCTGTGGACTATCTACGGAGGGACGACACTTGGAGTCCTAAAGACTTGTTCTTGTTCGGTTCGGGCGCAGCTAGGGAAGGCACGCAACAAAGAGTATGCATCTAAACTATGCTAAATGATTATGTGTAAATAATATGTTTCCTGGCTTTATGGTTTTTCCGCATGATTTATGAACTGTCATATGAATCATAACCTAACAGTGGTATCACGAGCCCCTTATTATTTTCATAATCTAAATTGCATGAACATGGTTAAATATTACAAATTTGCAAGAATTAAAAGGGGTGATTAATTTTCGTAATTGTTAATTAATTGCAAATTGCGTTTATTTAATTATACGTACGCAGTTTTTCGGCAGTTTCTTCGTTACTCATCCGAATTGAGTGATTTTTGTGTCAATTCCGCATGTAAAAGGCATTCTAAAATTTTGACAAAAATAGTATTTTTCTTCCGAACCCAGAATTCTCAAATTCGAAGCCTAACTATGACTTTTTGAAGGTTTTAGTTTTTCGAATGCAAAATTTCGTAAATTTAAGATGTTAAATTAAATATTTGCGATTCTTGTTGATAAATCTTGAATTTTTGATTGACCTACTGCATATGTTTAACAAGTTTGAATGCCTAGTCTTGTTAATTATGCAATCTAATTTGTAATTATGATTAATTTGTTGAAAATTAGAATAATTTAGAATTAATTTGATTTTCATAATTAATTGTAATTTAATTAGAAACCTATGATTAAAAACCACCATAAAAATTGTAAATTTACGATAAATTTTAAATTTTTATGACCTAGACTTGAATCCATATCAATCGGAAATCAATTGGATAATAAATTTTCGATTTTTCGCCCTAAAATTATGAAATTAATATTATTTATTAATTTGTCATTAATTTTAAATATAAATTTTAAATTTTTATGCGATTCGTTCAAATAACTTGCACGCACGAAGCAATGGACGCTTCGTGTTACCCTTAAGGGGTGTTGTATAATGCGGGCATGCGACGACGAGCAAGGGAGCTCGTCGCCCGTGCGGCACGAATGCAATGAGCAAGGGCGTAGTGCACGAGCACAAGGCAGCAGCCCTGCCTTGTGTCGTGTGCCACGAGCAATGAACGAATGGGCATGGGCGAAGGGCGAGCCAAGGCAGTCGCGTGTGGGCAGCAAGCGAGCTGCGCCACAACGAGCGCTGCCTCGCACAAGTGCGCGCAAGCTCGCGTGCCACGAGCGCTGCGCCCAGCACTACTCGCGCGCACAGCGCGCGATGTCGCTCGCCCAGCGAGCGATGTCGCGCCCCAGCGAGCGATGGCTCGCGCGCACAGCGCGCGATGTCGCTCGCCCAGCGAGCGATGTCGCGCCCCAGCGAGCGATGGCTCGCGCGCACAGCGAGCGAGCCAGCGCGCCCAGCGAGCGATGTCGCGCGCCCAGCGAGCGATCTCGCGCGCGCGCACTGCGAGCGATAGCTCGCGTGCGATGGGGCGCTGTGCGGAGGCTTGCGATAGGACAGCAGCAGCTATGCGACGAGCGCATGGGCTGCGCGCACATGGCCAGCAATGGCTGTGTGCGTACGGCCCATGGGCGTGCAACGCGTAGGGTGTTTGCGTTACGATTAGATCGTTTTGAATGTTTAATTTGAAAATTTCAGTTCACGTAATTTTAATTAATTTTAAAATTAATAATTTGAATTAATTTCTTGGATTTTAATTTTGAATATTATAATTATAATAAATGGAATTTATTCTAATTATTTTACTAAAATTAAAATCATGAATTAATTTAAATGCGACTGAAATTAAATTAAATTTTTGGATTCAATTATAAATTTATATGAGCTTTAAATTTTAATTAAATTTGTTTGTTTCCGGTTAGACTAGAAATACAATTTTATGTTTAAAATTAGTAAAGCATATGAATTTATTGGTTTAAGTGGGAGCGCTTTTTAGTCATAAACTCTTGATTAGGTCTACAAATCCTTAAGGTTAAAACAACTCGATTAGAATTAATAAGGACTGAATAATTGGTAGATTATTGGTGCCCTTGATTAATTGCTGCAAATGTTTACGTGATGCATAATGTGTTTTACTAACCAGCTATGTGGGCCATTCATGATAATGAATGGGTGAATGGTATATATTGTATATGTACTGTTTTGCAGGTTATGAAGTGACTAGTATGGCCCAAATAGGATAGAAAATATGGTCTGCGTACCATTAATTTGAATGTAATTGGTCTAAAGCACCAAAGTTATTTTTCAATTCAAATATGGTCTGCGTACCATCAAATAGTTGTAATTAGTTATAGCTTATCCTATTTGAAGAAAATGGTGCCTCCCACGGAGATTTTCAAGACGGACTTTGAAGTCAAAGCTTCAAGATGAAGTCGGGCCATACTAGATCACAAATATCTTATGCATGTTTTAAGTTATTTATTGTTTTAAATATGTCTTAAAATGCATGAGATCAAAAGCTTGATTATGTTGCATGATTAAGGATTTTAGTTCACTTAAAATCTAACCAACATAGTAAGAGCCTTAAGTTCCAAACTTAAAAATTGAGTTAAAAGGTGCCATGCCAAAATATACACTTGCTTGGATATCCTTTACATCAATCTAGTAATAGTTTTCGCTCAGCGAGGTGTTACTTATTGGTCCTAAAGGGGCAAGGTACACAAATAATTGTGAGTACATGTTAGTTTTGGTGAAACTCAACGATATAAGTAAGGAGTCCTTTTATGTCGTGGCAAATTCGATAGGTTTACCTAATAAGTTCTTAGACGTACCTATCAACCAAGAGTAGTTTCTAGACTATTAGCAAAAGGCTTTTGCTTACCTAAGATGTTCTAGGATTAAGTCGACAAACTGTGCTTAGTTCTTCAATGATTTTAGGATCTTGGAATCATTTTATTCACACCTGCCGGAACACGTAACTTGAATAAAATGCTTAATAAACATTGAATCATGCATGTATGCTAGAATTTAAGTTTATTAAGAGAAACTGTGAATGGTTATTTATTTGTTTATTCTTTTCAATTGTAGTTTTTAATATGGCAAACAACAATTCATTCAACATTCGATCAATTCTCGAAAAGGAGAAGTTGAACGGGAAAAACTTCCTTGACTGGCAAAGGAACTTGCAAATAGTTCTTATGCAGGAAGAAAAGGAGTATGTCCTAGATGAAGCGATGCCCGAAGCTCCAGGCGACGGGGTCACTCAGGCAGCCCTCAATCGTTGGATTGATGCCAACAAGGATGTGAAATGTCTAATGCTCGCCACCATGAGTGCGGATCTGCAGAAAACGTTCATCAACTCAGATGCTTTCACAATCATCAGTGAGTTGAAGAACATGTTCCAAGATCTGGCTCGAGTCGAAAGATTCGAGACTCATAGGCAAATTCTTGAGACCAAGCTTAAGAAAGGCGAGCCCGTAAGTCCACATGTTCTCAAAATGATTGGACTCATTGAGAATATGAGTCGGCTGGATCAGCAATTTTCTCAGGAAATGGCTATAGACACCATCCTCCATTCTCTTCATAGCGGGTATGATCAGTTCAAACTGAACTACAGTATGAATAGTCTGGACAAAACGCTCACTGAGCTTCACGGTATGCTTAAGACCGCTGAAAAGACGCTCAAAAGTGATAAGCAGGATGTGCTTATGGTGCGTGGGGGCAAGTTCAAGAAATCTGGAAAGAAGAGGAATGCTAAGAAAGGTGGCAACAAGGCCAGCCCAACTAAGCAAACTGGCGCCAAATCTGCAAAGAGGAAGGTCAGTCAACCCACTTCTGAATCCGAATGCTTCTACTGCAAGAAGAAGGGGCATTGGAAGAGAGATTGCTTGAAGCTAAAGGAAGATCAGAAGAACGGAACAGTCGTTCCATCTTCAGGTATTTTCGTTATAGACTGTATACTTGCTAATTCAACTTCTTGGGTATTAGATACAGGTTGTGGCTCACACTTATGTTCCAATCCACAGGGACTAAGAAGAAGTAGAAAGTTAAGCAAGGGTGAAGTCGACCTACGAGTGGGAAATGGAGCACGGATTGCTGCATTAGCTGTAGGAACTTACTATTTGTCGTTGCCCTCCGGGCTAGTTTTGGAACTGGAAGAATGTTTCCATGTTCCAAGTCTTACTAAAAACATCATTTCAGTTTCTTGCTTAGATGCTAAGGGATTTTCCTTTATAATAAAAGACAATAGTTGTTCGTTTTATTTTAAAGAGATGTTTTATGGATCTGCTAGATTAGTCAATGGACTTTATTTATTAGATCACGACAAACAAGTATATAACATAAATACCAAAAAGGCCAAAAAGGATGATTCAGATCTCACCTATCTGTGGCATTGTCGATTAGGCCATATAAACTTGAAACGCTTAAAAAAACTTGAAAGGGAAGGAATTCTAGAACCATTTGACTTAGAGGATTATGGTAAATGCGAATCATGTTTACTTGGCAAAATGACAAAGCAACCTTTCTCTAAAGTTGGAGAAAGAGCAAATGAATTATTGGGTTTAATCCATACAGATGTATGTGGACCAATGAGTACAAATGCTAGAGGTGGTTTCAGCTACTTTATCACTTTCACTGATGACTTCAGTAGGTATGGTTATGTCTACCTAATGAAGCATAAGTCTGAATCCTTTGACAAATTCAAGGAATTTCAGAGTGAAGTAGAGAATCAATTAGGCAAGAAGATTAAGGCACTGCGGTCTGATAGAGGCGGTGAATATCTGAGCTATGAATTTGATGACCATCTGAAAGAATGTGGAATTCTATCAGAATTGACTCCTCCTGGAACACCACAATGGAACGGTGTGTCAGAACGGAGGAACAGAACCTTGCTAGACATGGTCAGGTCAATGATGGGTCAGGCCGAACTTCCATTAGAATTTTGGGGACATGCACTAAATACAGCTGCACTCACTATAAATAGAGCTCCGTCTAAAGCTGTCGAAAAGACTCCATACGAATTATGGTTTGGAAAGCCTCCAAATGTGTCTTTTCTTAAGATTTGGGGATGTGAAGTATACGTCAAACGATTAATTTCAGACAAACTTCATCCAAAATCTGACAAATGTATCCTTGTGGGCTACCCAAAGGAAACAAAGGGGTATTACTTCTACAATACATCTGAGAACAAAGTGTTTGTTGCTCGAGATGGTGTCTTTTTGGAGAAGAATCATATTTCCAAAATGACAAGTGGGAGAAAAGTAGACCTCGAAGAAATTCGAGTCGAACAACAAACTCTAGAGAATGCTCAAGATGACATTCAGGATGAAACTCAGAGATCTTTAGAAGAATCTGGTGAGAATCATGGTCAATCTAGAAATGTTACCCCGCGTAGATCGCAAAGATATAGATCTCAACCGGAAAGGTACTTAGGTATTTTGACGAACGAGAGCTATGACGTTCTATTACTTGAAAGTGATGAACCTGCGACTTACAAGCAAGCTATGACGAGCCCTAGCTCCAAGCAATGGCAAGAAGCCATGCAATCTGAATTAGACTCCATGTCTGAAAACCAAGTATGGGATTTGGTCGATTTGCCAGATGGCTACCAAGCCATTGGAAGCAAATGGGTTTTCAAACTGAAAAAGGACAAGGATGGGAAACTTGAAGTTTTCAAAGCTAGATTGGTTGCAAAAGGTTACAGGCAAGTCCACGGTGTGGATTACGATGAAACCTTTTCACCAGTTGCAATGCTAAAGTCTATTCGAATAATGTTAGCAATCGCTGCATATTACGATTACGAAATATGGCAGATGGATGTCAAAACTGCTTTCTTAAACGGCGTTTTAACAGAAACTGTGTTTATGACACAGCCTGAAGGTTTTGAGGATCCAAAGAATGCTAAAAAGGTATGCAAGCTAAAGAAGTCAATCTACGGATTGAAGCAGGCATCCAGGAGCTGGAATATACGTTTTGATGAAGCAGTCAGTGACTTTGGTTTCATCAAGAACGCGGACGAATCTTGTGTATACAAGAAGGTCAGTGGGAGCAAAATTGCTTTCCTAGTATTATATGTCGACGACATATTGCTTATCGGAAATGACATTCCTATGTTGAACTCTGTCAAGATTTGGCTTGGGAAATGTTTTTCGATGAAGGATCTAGGAGAAGCACAGTACATATTGGGCATCAAGATTTACAGAGATAGATCTAAAAAGATGATTGGACTTAGTCAAAGCACTTATATCAATAAGGTGCTTGATAGGTTCAAGATGGCGGACTCCAAGCGAGGCTACCTACCCATGTCTCATGGAATGACTCTAAGCAAGACTCAGTGCCCAAAAACACTTGATGAGCGTAGACGAATGAATGGGATTCCATATGCATCATTGATTGGTTCAATAATGTATGCTATGATATGTACACGCCCGGATGTTGCGTACGCACTCAGTGCTACGAGCAGATACCAGTCAGACCCAGGAGAGGCGCATTGGACTGCTGCCAAGAACATTCTGAAGTACCTGAAAAGGCACAAAGATGACTTCCTGGTCTATGGTGGAGATGATGAATTAATTGTTAAAGGCTATACGGACGCAAGTTTCCAAACCGACAAAGATGATTTCAGATCACAGTCTGGGTTTGTCTTCTGCCTCAACGGAGGAGCAGTAAGCTGGAAAAGTGCTAAGCAAAGCACCATTGCGGATTCTACAACTGAAGCGGAGTACATTGCTGCACATGAAGCAGCAAAGGAAGCTATATGGCTAAGGAAGTTCATAGGAGAACTTGGTGTAGTCCCCTCCATTAAAGGACCAATAGCCCTGTATTGTGATAATAACGGAGCTATTGCACAGGCAAAAGAGCCTAGACACCACCAGAGAGTCAAGCATGTACTTCGTAGATTTCACCTTCTACGAGAGTTCGTTGAAAGAAAAGAAGTCGAGATAAGCAAAATTGGAACTGATGACAACATATCAGATCCATTAACTAAACCTCTGCCGCAAGCGAAGCACAACTCGCACACTGCAGCTATGGGAATCAAGCATATTGGAGAATGGCTTTGATGTCTCTGTTTAATGTTTTAAAGTTTTAGAGTTTAAATCTTTGTAAAACATTATTGGTTAATCATTCACAATAAATGAAAGGAATTCATTTTTCCATTTAATTTGTGGTTTATTAAATGATGAGTCCCTTCAACTTGACGATATATTCAAGATAGACTGTCAGGACCAGTCCTGTGACTAAGAAATGTCTATCAAGTGAACTTGAATGTCAAAGGTTGAAAATGGTCCCTAATCGGAGTTTTCTATAAAATTGGACGCATAGAAAACGTTAGACGATTAGAATGCAAGATGACTAGTAGTTCTGTTTCTTGAACTATGTGGACATGGCAATGTCATAATCATTTGCATAGATACTTACTTTGGGAAGACTAGTATCGGACAAGACCTATGAAACTTTACTGTAAGAGATGAAAGTCTGTCATAAGTAAATTTCATTAAATTATTAGACACTAAATCCTCAATACCTGAGTGATTTGAGATTACTTGTTTGAGAACTGGTTGCTTTGACGTTGACCAACCGTCGCACCGTAAAAGGAGGCTATAAAGGCAACGCTCAGGTAATCACCTATCAAACGAAGTCTAATCTCAAGATCGCAAGATTGGGATTGTCCTCCCATAAATCGGGAAGAGATGCTTAAAAGTTGTACAAGGCCACTCGGAGAGCTAGAAACTGTGAAATGCATGGCCGTGCTCGGATGAATCATAGGCTGTGATTATCTGTTTATTTGATCAGTTGAACTCTGAAACCGAGGAACACCTCTGGACATAATAAGGATGACAACTCTTACCTTATGTTCAAGAGCAAGCATCGAGCGACAAAGGAATTAGGAAATGCACACTTGTCCCTAAGGACAAGTGGGAGACTGAAGGAAATAATGCCCTTGGTCCAAGTATGCATTCTATGTTAAGTCTAATAAATACGGTTCAGTATTAATTAACAAGTTAATAATTCAGTGAGATCAAGTGAGCTGAATGCCTAGCTAGAGGCCGCTTCAGTTCAAGTGGAATTAATGATATTAATCCACAGCTTACTCTTGACTGAACCCGTAGGGTCACACAAATAGTACGTAAACGGATCAAGTATTTAATGGCATTAAATACTCCATCTATGAATATTCGGAACCGACGGATCTTGGTTTCAGTGGGAGCTAAGATCGTCACAGGCAAGAAATGAATACTCCGGAAACGATGATATTGCCGGAAACGGAAATATGGATCGTGTCGGAAATATGAATATTATCCAAGTCGTAGATGTTGCCGGAAACGGAAACATGGTACGTATCGGAAAATATTATTGGAAATGGAAATATTACCAGAATCGGAAATATTGCCGGAAACGGAAATATTGTCAGAATCGGAAATATTGCCGGAATCGGAAAATAATTCCGGAAACGGAAATATTAAATATTTGTTCGAAACGGAAATTAATTCCGGAATCGGAAATATTAAATATTGTTCGTATCGGAAATAGATTCCGAAAATGGAAATTTAATCGGAAGCGTATCGTACGAATTAGCATCGGACGAGGCCTGCCGGACGAAGGCCCAGCACGAAGCCGGGCCATCGCCCAGCAAGCACGCACGCCACAAGCCCAGCGCGCGCCAAGGCCACGGATGCGTGGGCCGCGCTGCATGGGCTGCTGCTCGCATGCGCATGGGCAGCCCTTGTGGCTGCCGTGTGTGTGTGTGAGTTTGTGCTCATGCGTGATTCCTAAAACTGCAAGAGTTAGTGTGTGATTAAATTCCTATTCCTAATTAGATAAATTAATTAAATAGAATTCATGTAGGATTCTAATTTCAATTAATTCGTATCCTACTAGGATTGCGATTCCTTTTCCATAACTCTATAAATAAAGGCCTAGGGGTCATTATTTATATACAAGTTTTTAAGTATTCAAAACTAAGATTTTTAAGCAGAAAAATCAGCCAATATTCTTGCCTACCCAACCGAAAATATTAGAACCTTAAGGGCGATTCTAGTTGGTCAATCTTAAGGCGGATCCGGACGTGCTGTGGACTATCTACGGAGGGACGACACTTGGAGTCCTAAAGACTTGTTCTTGTTCGGTTCGGGCGCAGCTAGGGAAGGCACGCAACAAAGAGTATGCATCTAAACTATGCTAAATGATTATGTGTAAATAATATGTTTCCTGGCTTTATGGTTTTTCCGCATGATTTATGAACTGTCATATGAATCATAACCTAACATAAAGTATAAACTAATAAACTCTACTCATTAATAATTAATTTCCTTACTTATGCAAATTAAAATTGTTTCAACAATTCAACAATAAATGAATGCGTGAAATGAATTTATGAATGTTCAATTTCAATGTTCAATTCGTGAATAGATGAATTAAGTTAGGGTTTGAACTTTAAATATTGTGTAATTGTGTTGTAATAATGTAATTGCTAAACTGAAATATATGATTTTGAATTATAGGTTGATTTTGTTGATACAAGATGAAGGGTATAGAACATTTTTGGAAAAATCATATTTCAAAGTCACTAAAATCATCTGCTTGTTCATCCCCAAATTCAAGGCCACTTGACAGTTTAGTAACATTTATTGAGTGACAGTTTAGTAACATTTATTGAATGATAGTTTAGTAACATTTATTGAGAAAGATCTTTTTTTTCTAGTTAAGGATGATGATGTAATAGATAGCTTTCAAAATATGAAAACTCGTTCAATTGTAATTTTTTTTAATATTATTGTAAAAGAATATGGGCCCCACGAATTATTAGTTGTAATTTGAATTTTGGATTTTGGATTAATATTTTATTATATGCGTCAGAGGATTTCGAACCCTTAATGAGAAAATCCTGGCACCGCCACTGGATATGAGGATATTTGTAATGGCTTTTAGAAATCAGTGGTTTGTAATTGGTTACTCTCTTATTTAATTTATTTAGTTAATTACTACGTATAGGAGAAAGAAAACATTTTCTCCCCCTAATTAGTAATGTGCAAATGCCTAACCAACGATGGTTTAGGAACGGGAAGAGTACGTACGTAATTGTAGCACAATGTAATTCCACATATTTTGGGAGGTTCTCATTAGTGAAATATACTTTCTTCGTTCATTTTTACTCGTAACATTTGTCACTTTCACGCATGTCAATGCACAACTTGTAATTGTAGAACATTGTAATTCCCCATATTTTGGGAGGTTCTCGTTAGTGAAATATACTTTCTTCGTTCATGTTTACTCGTAAGGTTTGTCACTTTCACGCATGTCAATGCACAACTTGTAATTGTAGAACATTGTAATTTCCCATATTTTGGGAGGTTCTTATTAGTGAAACATACTTTCTTCGTTCATTTTTTACTTGCAATGTTTGTCACTTTCACGCATGTCAATGCACAACTTTGATCATTAATATCTTTAATTCTCTTTAAGTAAAAATTATAAAAAGTTAATATTTTGAAAATACAAATTAAGATGAATCTAACAAGATCCCACATAACTATGTTTTATGTTACGTATAAATCACCAACAATGATCAAAGTATAATATGTGAATAGTGTAGAAATCACAAACGTTGCGAGTATTAAAAATCGGAGGAAGTATATAATAATAAAATTCCTAAATCTATGAGGGGTTTCCTTTTCTCCCAAGTTTCCTCTCTCGGTGCACGTTAGCTTAACGTGAGCCGTAGCCATGGCAAGAAAAACTGGGTCGAAAGCTCAAGGAAACAGGCATGGAAATGGCAATGGAAGACCACGAGGACCATCTTCAGACTCCCAAGCGCTGAAAACTCGTTCGATGGACGAAGTTCTGGGCGTAGAGGCTTTGGATTTTGGGATTGAGAATGAAGTTTTCACTCCAAAATCTGGGTTGCGACATCTCCAGGTTCGATAAGAAGTTCGTCATTCATTCAATGAATTCATGGAAGTCATCCATGGTTCAGCAAAACAGATGAATGCAGGTACTACTCGATCTCAGCTGGATATTGGTATGGTTTCAATACCCATTTTACAACAATTTGATGATGCTGCTAAATCTGAGCATAGTGATAATCATAGTGAATCAACTACTGATCATAATGATGCGATTCCACCCATAGTGAATTCAGTTCATATTGAAATAGATGATATACAGGATGAGATTGATTTCTGGAATTCTGCTGTTGTTTGTTATGTAGTGGGTGCAAACCCTCCTGTTCATGTGATGGAGGGATATTTTAGGAGAATATGGAGGAATTTTAAAGTGGATAAAGTGGTGATGGTGAAGAAAGGAGTATTTCTGGTGCGATTTATGACAATGGAGGCAAGAGATACAGTGTTAACTGGTCATTACTTCTTTGATAAGAAACCCCTAATTGTTAGACCTTGGTATGTGGATATGGACATGGAAAAGGAAGAAGTACAGGTTATCCCTATTTGGTCAATTGAGATTGAACTTCAAATATTGGGGTGAAAAAGCTCTGTTTAAAATAGTGGGGCAGATTGGCAATCCAGTTAAGAGAGATTCAGCCACTATTACTAGGGACAAGCTACACTATGCTAGAGTTATGGTGGAAGTGCCAATGAATCAAAAACTACCCGAGTCTGTTTCTTTTGTGAATGAGCATGGCATGATAACTCAGGTGGAATTGAGATATGAATGGAGGCCAACACTCTGTGAGAAATGTCAGTTGATAGGGCATACTGAATCAGAATGTAGACAGAACAAAGCTAAGAAACTGTGGGTGCAGAAACAGGTTCAACCTGTGCATCAAGTAAGATCTCAAGAGGTGGAAGTGGATCAAGAGGGATTTCAGAGGGCACTTAGACCAATAAGAGTGAGAGTTTCTTCTGTGGAACCCACTCAGACTGCAAATCCTTTCCAGTTACTTAATGATGAGCAACAGGAGCAAGATTCTCCACAATTGCAAGACAGTTCTGGTGATCACAGATGTGTCAGTGAACAAATGGGGAGTTTAATTGGAAGAGGGAACTCTTCTTCTCCTCATGGATAGGATATTAAGTTGGAATGTTAGGGGGCTCAATTCATCCCAGAAGCAGAGTGAAGTGTGTAGATTCATTCAGCAGCATGGAATTGGATTGGTTGGTCTCTTAGAGCACAAGGTAAAGTTGCCAAATCTGGGTAAACTTTATCAGAAGATTTTCTCTGGTTGGTGTTTCACTAGCAACTCAAGCTTCCATTCTGGAGGTAGAATAATTGTGGCTTGGAATCCTGGAAGTTTCACTGTTAGCATTTTGTCTGTTACAGCTCAGCATATTCACTGTCATGTCACTCCTATGAGTGGTATGCCAACTTTCTTTTGCACTTTTGTGTATGCTTTCAATGATAGTAAGCAGAGAGAGAGTTTATGGAGTGATTTGAGAGTTTTGAATACTCAGGATCCTTGGATTCTTTGTGGAGATTTTAACTGTGTGATGAACATAGAGGAGAGAATTGGTTCTGCTGTTAGACAATCTGAAATTGCTGACATTAATGCCTGTATGCACTGCTGTGGCATGGAAGATATCAAAAGTAGTGGTCATTTCTTTACTTGGAACAATAAGCAGGAAGGAGCAAATAGGGTCTTTTCTAAACTGGATAGGGTTCTTGCTAACCCTAAATGGTTTGATTCTTATTCTGCTGCTGAGGTGTGTTTTCTGAGTGAAGGTGCTTTTGATCACTCACCTGGGTTGCTAACTGTTTATCCTAAGAATAATGGGGGGAAGAAACCTTTTAAGTACTTCACTATGTGGAAAAGTGCTCCAAAGTTTAGTGAGATTGTTAAGACTCAATGGGATAGACCCATTTCTGGAAGTAAGATGTTTGTAGTGGTTTCTAAGTTGAAGAGAGTGAAGTTGGCTTTGAAAGAGCTTAATAAGACTGGTTTTTCTGATGTACATGCTGCAGACTTGAAGGCCTATCATGACTTATTAGCTGCTCAAGAAGCTATGCATCTTCATCCTGCCGATCATTCACTTGCTAATGAAGAGCTAGATGCTATTAAGACATACAAAGATAAACATCAGGTTTATTTGGATTTTTTGAGGCAAAAAGCTAAAGTTGAGTGGATCAAGAGTGGGGATGAGAACACTGCTGTGTTTCACCAGAGTATTAAAAGAAGAAATTTGCAGAATCAAGTGTATAGTATTCATGATAAGAATGGAGTTTGGAGAGATAATCCTACTGAGGTTACTAGTGCTTTCTTGGAGTATTATGAATGTTTATTGGGTGGTAATAGTACTCAAAAAGCTGAAGTTCTTTCTCATATAGTTCAAACAGGTCCACTGGTTACTGATGCCCACAGAGCTATTCTAAATGCTCCTTACACTAGAGAAGAGGTGAAGAATGCTTTATGGTCTATTCCAGGTGTGAAAGCACCAGGGCCAGATGGATTTGGATCCTTCTTTTACAGAGATGCTTGGCACATAGTGGGGGATGATGTGATTGCTGCTGTGTTAGATGTTCTGCAGAGTGGCAAATTGTTGAAGGAGCTGAATCATACTGTAATTACCCTTATTCCCAAAACTAAATGCCCAAAAAATGTGAGTGAATACAGACCTATATCTTGCTGTAATACCTTATATAAATGTGTTACCAAGGTATTGTGTGGGAGAATGAGACAGATCTTGCCTGATCTTATCCAGGAGAATCAGGGTGGTTTTGTTCATGGGAGGTACATTGTTCACAATATCATGGTGATCCAAGATTTGGTTAAGCAGTATGGTAGGAAATCAGTTAAGCCTAGCTGTTTAATGAAAATAGATTTACAGAAGGCATATGTGAAGGAAATAATGCCCTTGGTCCAAGTATGCATTCTATGTTAAGTCTAATAAATGCGGTTCAGTATTAATTGACAAGTTAATAATTCAGTGAGATCAAGTGAGCTGAATGCCTAGCTAGAGGCCGCTTCAGTTCAAGTGGAATTAATGATATTAATCCACAGCTTACTCTTGACTGAACCCGTAGGGTCACACAAATAGTACGTAAACGGATCAAGTATCTAATGGCATTAGATACTCTATCTATGAATATTCGGAACCGACGGATCTTGGTTTCAGTGGGAGCTAAGATCGTCACAGGCAAGGAATGAATACTCCGGAAACGATGATATTGCTGGAAACGGAAATATGGATCGTATCGGAAATATAAATATTATCCAAGTCGTAGATGTTGCCGGAAACGGAAATATGGTACGTATCGGAAAATATTATCGGAAATGGAAATATTGCCAGAATCGGAAATATTGCCGGAAACGGAAATATTGTCAGAATCGGAAATATTACCGGAATCGGAAAATAATTCCGGAAACGGAAATATTAAATATTTGTTCGAAACGTAAATTAATTCCGGAATCGGAAATATTAAATATTGTTCGTATCGGAAATGAATTCCGGAATCGGAAAATTTAATCGGAAGCGCATCGTACGAATAAGCATCGGACGAGGCCTGCCGGACGAGGCCCAGCACGAAGCCAGGCCATCGCCCAGCAAGCCAAGCGCGCCGCACAAACAGCAAGGCCAGGCCCAGCAGGCTGCGCGCAGCGCGCACAGCACAGCACGCGCAGCGCACAGCGCGCACAGCGCGCGCAGCGCGCAGCGCGCGCGGGCGCTGAGTGGGCTGCTGCTCGCGCGCACGCATGAGGCCCATCGTGGCTGTCGTGCGTGTGTGTGCAAGTGTTTGTGTTCGTGCACGTTTCCTAAAACATGCAGAGTTCGGTTAATGATTAAATTCCTAATTCTATTTGATAAATTAATTAAATTAGAGTTCTTGTAGGATTCTAGGTTTGATTAATTTGTATCTGAATAGGATTTCGATTCCCTTTCCATACCGCTATAAATATGAGGCTAGGGCTCACAATTTATAACACAAGTTTCAAAGTATTCAAAGTGAGTTTTGAGAGAAAAATTCAGTCACACATTTGCCTATAAAGTGCCGAAAATAATAGTACCTTAAGGGCGATTCTAGTTGGTCAATCTTAAGGCGGATCCGGACGTGCTGTGGACTATCTACGGAGGGACGACACTTGGAGTCCTAAAGACTTGTTCTTGTTCGGTTCGGGCGCAGCTAGGGAAGGCACGCAACAAAGAGTATACATCTATTCTATGCTAAATGATTATGTGTAAATAATATGTTTTCCTGGGTTTTATGGTTTTTCCGCATGATTTATGAATTGTCATATGTATCATAACCTAACAGTGGTATCACGAGCCCCTTATTATTTTCATAATCTAAATTGCATGAACATGGTTAAATATTACAAATTTGCAAGAATTAAAAGGGGTGATTAATTTTCGTAATTGTTAATTAATTGCAAATTGCGTTTATTTAATTATACGTACGCAGTTTTTCGGCAGTTTCTTCGTTACTCATCCGAATTGAGTGATTTTTGTGTCAATTCCGCATGTAAAAGGCATTCTAAAAATTTTGACAAAAATAGTATTTTTCTGCCGAACCCAGAATTCTCAAATTCGAAGCCTAACTATGACTTTTCGAAGGTTTTAGTTTTTCGAATGCAAAATTTCGTAAATTTAAGATGTTAAATTAAATATTTGCGATTCTTGTTGATAAATCTTGAATTTTTGATTGACCTACTGCATATGTTTAACAAGTTTGAATGCCTAGTCTTGTTAATTATGCAATCTAATTATTAATTATGATTAATTTGTTGAAAATTAGAATAATTTAGAATTAATTTGATTTTCATAATTAATTGTAATTTAATTAGAAACCTATGATTAAAAACCACCATAAAAATTGTAAATTTATGATAAATTTTAAATTTTTATGACCTAGACTTGAATCCATAACAATCGGAAATCAATTGGATAATAAATTTTCGATTTTTCGCCCTAAAATTATGAAATTAATATTATTTATTCATTTGTCATTAATTTTAAATATAAATTTTAAATTTTTATGCGATTCGTTCATAAAACTTGCACGCACGAAGCAATGGACGCTTCGTGTTACCCTTAAGGGGTGTTGTATAATGCGGGCATGCGACGACGAGCAAGGGAGCTCGTCGCCCGTGCGGCACGAATGCAATGAGCAAGGGCGTAGTGCACGAGCACAAGGCAGCAGCCCTGCCTTGTGTCGTGTGCCACGAGCAATGAACGAATGGGCATGGGCGAAGGGCGAGCCAAGGCAGTCGCGTGTGGGCAGCAAGCGAGCTGCGCCACAACGCGCGCTGCCTCGCACAAGAGCGCGCAGCCTCGCGCGCAGCGAGCGCAAGCTCGCGTGCCACGAGCGCTGCGCCCAGCATTACTCGCGCGCACAGCGAGCGATGTCGCCCGCCCAGCGAGCGATGTCGCGCCCCAGCGAGCGATGGCTCGCGCGCACAGCGAGCGATGTCTCGCGCCCAGCGAGCGATGTCGCGCGCCCAGCGAGCGATGGCTCGCGCGCCCAGCGAGCGATGTCGCGCGCCCAGCGAGCGATGTCGCGCGCACGCACTACGAGCGATAGCTCGCGTGCGATGAGCGCTGGCGCGCGCAGCGAGCACCAATGCGTGCGGAGGCTTGCGATAGGGAAGCAGCAGCTATGCGACGAGCGCATGGGCTGTGCGCACATGGCCAGCAATGGCTGTGTGCGTACGGCCCATGGGCGTGCAACGCGTAGGGTGTTTGCGTTACGATTAGATCGTTTTGAATGTTTAATTTGAAAATTTCAGTTCACGTAATTTTAATTAATTTTAAAATTAATAATTTGAATTATTTTCTTGGATTTTAATTTTGAATATTATAATTATAATAAATGTTATTTATTCTAATTATTTTACTAAAATTAAAATCATGAATTAATTTAAATACGACTGAAATTAAATTAAATTTTTGGATTCAATTATAAATTGATATGAGCTTTAAATTTTAATTAAATTTGTATGTTTCCGGTTGGACTAGAAATACATTTTTATGTTTAAAATTGGTAAAGCATATGAATTTATTGGTTTAAGTGGGAGCGCTTTTTAGTCATAAACTCTTGATTAGGTCTACAAATCCTTAAGGTTAAAACAACTTGATTAGAATTAATAAGGACTGAATAATTGGTAGATTATTGGTGCCCTTGATTAATTGCTGCAAATGTTTACGTGATGCATAATGTGTTTTACTAACCAGCTATGTGGGCCATTCATGATAATGAATGGGTGAATGGTATATATTGTATATGTACTGTTTTGCAGGTTATGAAGTGACTAGTATGGCCCAAATAGGATAGAAAATATGGTCTGCGTACCATTAATTTGAATGTAATTGGTCCAAAGTACCAAAGTTATTTTTCAATTCAAATATGGTCTGCGAACCATCAAATAGTTGTAATTAGTTATAGCTTATCCTATTTGAAGAAAATGGTGCCTCCCACGGAGATTTTCAAGACGGACTTTGAAGTCAAAGCTTCAAGATGAAGTCGGGCCATACTAGATCACAAATATCTTATGCATGTTTTAAGTTATTTATTGTTTTAAATATGTCTTAAAATGCATGAGATCAAAAGCTTGATTATGTTGCATGATTAAGGATTTTAGTTCACTTAAAATCTAACCAACATAGTAAGAGCCTTAAGTTCCAAACTTAAAAATTGAGTTAAAAGGTGCCATGCCAAAATATACACTTGCTTGGATATCCTTTACATCAATCTAGTAATAGTTTTCGCTCAGCGAGGTGTTACTTATTGGTCCTAAAGGGGCAAGGTACACAAATAATTGTGAGTACATGTTAGTTTTGGTGAAACTCAACGATATAAGTAAGGAGTCCTTTTATGTCGTGGCAAATTCGATAGGTTTACCTAATAAGTTCTTAGACGTACCTATCAACCAAGAATAGTTTCTAGACTATTAGCAAAAGGCTTTTGCTTACCTAAGATGTTCTAGGATTAAGTCGACAAACTGTGCTTAGTTCTTCAATGATTTTAGGATCTTGGAATCATTTTATTCACACCTGCCGGAACACATAACTTGAATAAAATGCTTAATAAACATTGAATTATGCATGTATGCTAGAATTTAAGTTTATTAAGAGAAACTGTGAATGGTTATTTATTTGTTTATTCTTTTCAATTGTAGTTTTTAATATGGCAAACAACAATTCATTCAACATTCGATCAATTCTCGAAAAGGAGAAGTTGAACGGGAAAAACTTCCTTGACTGGCAAAGGAACTTGCAAATAGTTCTTATGCAGGAAGAAAAGGAGTATGTCCTAGATGAGGCGATGCCCGAAGCTGCAGGCGACGGGGTCACTCAGGCAGCCCTCAATCGTTGGATTGATGCCAACAAGGATGTGAAATGTCTAATGCTCGCCACCATGAGTGCGGATCTGCAGAAAACGTTCATCAACTCAGATGCTTTCACAATCATCAGTGAGTTGAAGAACATGTTCCAAGATCTGGCTCGAGTCGAAAGATTCGAGACTCATAGGCAAATTCTTGAGACCAAACTTAAGAAAGGCGAGCCCGTAAGTCCACATGTTCTCAAAATGATTGGACTCATTGAGAATATGAGTCGGCTGGATCAGCAATTTTCTCAGGAAATGGCTATAGACACCATCCTCCATTCTCTTCATAGCGGGTACGATCAGTTCAAACTGAACTACAGTATGAATAGTCTGGATAAAACGCTCACTGAGCTTCACGGTATGCTGAAGACCGCTGAAAAGACGCTCAAAAGTGATAAGCAGGATGTGCTTATGGTGCGTGGGGGCAAGTTCAAGAAATCTGGAAAGAAGAGGAATGCTAAGAAAGGTGGCAACAAGGCCAGCCCAACTAAGCAAACTGGCGCCAAATCTGCAAAGAGGAAGGTCAGTCAACCCACTTCTGAATCCGAATGCTTCTACTGCAAGAAGAAGGGGCATTGGAAGAGAGATTGCTTGAAGCTAAAGGAAGATCAGAAGAACGGAACAGTCGTTCCATCTTCAGGTATTTTCGTTATAGACTGTATACTTGCTAATTCAACTTCTTGGGTATTAGATACAGGTTGTGGCTCACACTTATGTTCCAATCCACAGGGACTAAGAAGAAGTAGAAAGTTAAGCAAGGGTGAAGTCGACCTACGAGTGGGAAATGGAGCACGGATTGCTGCATTAGCTGTAGGAACTTACTATTTGTCGTTGCCCTCCGGGCTAGTTTTGGAACTGGAAGAATGTTTCCATGTTCCAAGTCTTACTAAAAACATCATTTCAGTTTCTTGCTTAGATGCTAAGGGATTTTCCTTTATAATAAAAGACAATAGTTGTTCGTTTTATTTTAAAGAGATGTTTTATGGATCTGCTAGATTAGTCAATGGACTTTATTTATTAGATCACGACAAACAAGTATATAACATAAATACCAAAAAGGCCAAAAAGGATGATTCAGATCTCACCTATCTGTGGCATTGTCGATTAGGCCATATAAACTTGAAACGCTTAGAAAGACTTCAAAGGGAAGGAATTCTAGAACCATTTAACTTAGAGGATTATGGTAAATGCGAATCATGTTTACTTGGCAAAATGACAAAGCAACCTTTCTCTAAAATTGGAGAAAGAGCAAATGAACTATTGGGTTTAATCCATACAGATGTATGTGGACCAATGAGTACAAATGCTAGAGGTGGTTTCAGCTACTTTATCACTTTCACTGATGACTTCAGTAGGTATGGTTATGTCTACCTAATGAAGCATAAGTCTGAATCCTTTGACAAATTCAAGGAATTTCAGAGTGAAGTAGAGAATCAATTAGGCAAGAAGATCAAGGCACTGCGGTCTGATAGAGGCGGTGAATATCTGAGCTATGAATTTGATGACCATCTGAAAGAATGTGGAATTCTATCAGAATTGACTCCTCCTGGAACACCACAATGGAACGGTGTGTCAGAACGGAGGAACAGAACCTTGCTAGACATGGTCAGGTCAATGATGGGTCAGGCCGAACTTCCATTAGAATTTTGGGGACATGCACTAAATACAGCTGCACTCACTATAAATAGAGCTCCGTCTAAAGCTGTCGAAAAGACTCCATACGAATTATGGTTTGGAAAGCCTCCAAATGTGTCTTTTCTTAAGATTTGGGGATGTGAAGTATACGTCAAACGATTAATTTCAGACAAACTTCATCCAAAATCTGACAAATGTATCCTTGTGGGCTATCCAAAGGAAACAAAGGGGTATTACTTCTACAATACATCTGAGAACAAAGTGTTTGTTGCTCGAGATGGTGTCTTTTTGGAGAAGGATCACATTTCCAAAATGACAAGTGGGAGAAAAGTAGACCTCGAAGAAATTCGAGTCGAACAACAAACTCTAGAGAATGCTCAAGATGACATTCAAGATGAAACTCAGAGATCTTTAGAAGAATCTGGTGAGAATCATGGTCAATCTAGAAATGTTACCCCGCGTAGATCGCAAAGATATAGATCTCAACCGGAAAGGTACTTGGGTATTTTGACGAACGAGAGCTATGACGTTCTATTACTTGAAAGTGATGAACCTGCGACTTACAAGCAAGCTATGACGAGCCCTAGCTCCAAGCAATGGCAAGAAGCCATGCAATCTGAATTAGACTCCATGTCTGAAAACCAAGTATGGGATCTGGTCGATTTGCCAGATGGCTACCAAGCCATTGGAAGCAAATGGGTTTTCAAACTGAAAAAGGACAAGGATGGGAAACTTGAAGTTTTCAAAGCTAGATTGGTTGCAAAAGGTTACAGGCAAGTCCACGGTGTGGATTACGATGAAACCTTTTCACCAGTTGCAATGCTAAAGTCTATTCGAATAATGTTAGCAATCGCTGCATATTACGATTACGAAATATGGCAGATGGATGTCAAAACTGCTTTCTTAAACGGCGTTTTAACAGAAACTGTGTTTATGACACAGCCTGAAGGTTTTGAGGATCCAAAGAATGCTAAAAAGGTATGCAAGCTAAAGAAGTCAATCTACGGATTGAAGCAGGCATCCAGGAGCTGGAATATACGTTTTGATGAAGCAGTCAGTGACTTTGGTTTCATCAAGAACGCGGACGAATCTTGTGTATACAAGAAGGTCAGTGGGAGCAAAATTGCTTTCCTAGTATTATATGTCGACGACATATTGCTTATCGGAAATGACATTCCTATGTTGAACTCTGTCAAGATTTGGCTTGGGAAATGTTTTTCGATGAAGGATCTAGGAGAAGCACAGTACATATTGGGCATCAAGATTTACAGAGATAGATCTAAAAAGATGATTGGACTTAGTCAAAGCACTTATATCAATAAGGTGCTTGATAGGTTCAAGATGGCGGACTCCAAGCGAGGCTACCTACCCATGTCTCATGGAATGACTCTAAGCAAGACTCAGTGCCCAAAAACACTTGATGAGCGTAGACGAATGAATGGGATTCCATATGCATCATTGATTGGTTCAATAATGTATGCTATGATATGTACACGCCCGGATGTTGCGTACGCACTCAGTGCTACGAGCAGATACCAGTCAGACCCAGGAGAGGCGCATTGGACTGCTGCCAAGAATATTCTGAAGTACCTGAAAAGGCACAAAGATAACTTCCTGGTCTATGGTGGAGATGATGAATTAATTGTTAAAGGCTATACGGACGCAAGTTTCCAAACCGACAAAGATGATTTCAGATCACAGTCTGGGTTTGTCTTCTGCCTCAACGGAGGAGCAGTAAGCTGGAAAAGTGCTAAGCAAAGCACCATTGCGGATTCTACAACTGAAGCGGAGTACATTGCTGCACATGAAGCAGCAAAGGAAGCTATATGGCTAAGGAAGTTCATAGGAGAACTTGGTGTAGTCCCCTCCATTAAAGGACCAATAGCCCTGTATTGTGATAATAACGGAGCTATTGCACAGGCAAAAGAGCCTAGACACCACCAGAGAGTCAAGCATGTACTTCGTAGATTTCACCTTCTACGAGAGTTCGTTGAAAGAAAAGAAGTCGAGATAAGCAAAATTGGAACTGATGACAACATATCAGATCCATTAACTAAACCTCTGCCGCAAGCGAAGCACAACTCGCACACTGCAGCTATGGGAATCAAGCATATTGGAGAATGGCTTTGATGTCTCTGTTTAATGTTTTAAAGTTTTAGAGTTTAAATCTTTGTAAAACATTATTAGTTAATCATTCACAATAAATGAAAGGAATTCATTTTTCCATTTAATTTGTGGTTTATTAAATGATGAGTCCCTTCAATTTGACGATATATTCAAGATAGACTGTCAGGACCAGTCCTGTGACTAAGAAATGTCTATCAAGTGAACTTGAATGTCAAAGGTTGAAAATGGTCCCTAATCGGAGTTTTCTATAAAATTGGACGTATAGAAAACGTTAGACGATTAGAATGCAAGATGACTAGTAGTTCTGTTTCTTGAACTATGTGGACATGGCAATGTCATAATCATTTGCATAGATACTTACTTTGGGAAGACTAGTATCGGACAAGACCTATGAAACTTTACTGTAAGAGATGAAAGTCTGTCATAAGTAAATTTCATTAAATTATTAGACACTAAATCCTCAATACCTGAGTGATTTGAGATTACTTGTTTGAGAACTGGTTGCTTTGACGTTGACCAACCGTCGCACCGTAAAAGGAGGCTATAAAGGCAACGCTCAGGTAATCACCTATCAAACGAAGTCTAATCTCAAGATCGCAAGATTGGGATTATCCTCCCATAAATCGGGATGAGATGCTTAAAAGTTGTACAAGGCCACTCGGAGAGCTAGAAACTGTGAAATGCATGGCCGTGCTCGGATGAATCATAGGCTATGATTATCTGTTTATTTGATCAGTTGAAATCTGAAACCGAGGAACACCTCTGGACATAATAAGGATGACAACTCTTACCTTATGTTCAAGAGCAAGCATCGAGCGACAAAGGAATTAGGAAATGCACACTTGTCCCTAAGGACAAGTGGGAGACTGAAGGAAATAATGCCCTTGGTCCAAGTATGCATTCTATGTTAAGTCTAATAAATGCGGTTCAGTATTAATTGACAAGTTAATAATTCAGTGAGATCAAGTGAGCTGAATGCCTAGCTAGAGGCCGCTTCAGTTCAAGTGGAATTAATGATATTAATCCACAGCTTACTCTTGACTGAACCCGTAGGGTCACACAAATAGTACGTAAACGGATCAAGTATCTAATGGCATTAGATACTCTATCTATGAATATTCGGAACCGACGGATCTTGGTTTCAGTGGGAGCTAAGATCGTCACAGGCAAGGAATGAATACTCCGGAAACGATGATATTGCCGGAAACGGAAATATGGATCGTATCGGAAATATAAATATTATCCAAGTCGTAGATGTTGCCGGAAACGGAAATATGGTACGTATCGGAAAATATTATCGGAAATGGAAATATTGCCAGAATCGGAAATATTGCCGGAAACGGAAATATTGTCAGAATCGGAAATATTACCGGAATCGGAAAATAATTCCGGAAACGGAAATATTAAATATTTGTTCGAAACGGAAATTAATTCCGGAATCGGAAATATTAAATATTGTTCGTATCGGAAATGAATTCCGGAATCGGAAAATTTAATCGGAAGCGCATCGTACGAATAAGCATCGGACGAGGCCTGCCGGACGAGGCCCAGCACGAAGCCAGGCCATCGCCCAGCAAGCCAAGCGCGCCGCACAAACAGCAAGGCCAGGCCCAGCAGGCTGCGCGCAGCGCGCAGCGCGCACAGCACAGCACGCGCAGCGCACAGCGCGCACAGCGCGCGCAGCGCGCAGCGCGTGCGGGCGCTGAGTGGGCTGCTGCTCGCGCGCACGCATGAGGCCCATCGTGGCTGTCGTGCGTGTGTGTGCAAGTGTTTGTGTTCGTGCACGTTTCCTAAAACATGCAGAGTTCGGTTAATGATTAAATTCCTAATTCTATTTGATAAATTAATTAAATTAGAGTTCTTGTAGGATTCTAGGTTTGATTAATTTGTATCTGAATAGGATTTCGATTCCCTTTCCATACCGCTATAAATATGAGGCTAGGGCTCACAATTTATAACACAAGTTTCAAAGTATTCAAAGTGAGTTTTGAGAGAAAAATTCAGTCACACATTTGCCTATAAAGTGCCGAAAATAATAGCACCTTAAGGGCGATTCTAGTTGGTCAATCTTAAGGCGGATCCGGACGTGCTGTGGACTATCTACGGAGGGACGACACTTGGAGTCCTAAAGACTTGTTCTTGTTCGGTTCGGGCGCAGCTAGGGAAGGCACGCAACAAAGAGTATGCATCTATTCTATGCTAAATGATTATGTGTAAATAATATGTTTTCCTGGGTTTTATGGTTTTTCCGCATGATTTATGAATTGTCATATGTATCATAACCTAACAATATGATACAGTGGATTGGGGGGTTTCTGAAATCTATGCTTGAGCAGTTGGGTTTCCCTAATTCCTTTGTGCAGATTGTTATGGAGTGTGTTACTACTCCCATGTTTTCTTTGATGGTTAATGGCTCAATGCAAGGGTTTTTCAAATCCAAAAGAGGGTTGAGACAAGGTGATCCCATGTCTCCCTTGTTATTTGTCATCTGCATGGAATATTTATCAAGAATTCTTCAGAAAATGAGTGCTCTCCCTCAGTTTCAGTTTCACCCAAGGTGCAGAGATATTAAGCTCACTCACTTGTGTTTTGCTGATGATCTGATCCTGTGTAGCAAAGGTGACTTCCCTTCCATTTATCTTCTGTTGCAAGCTTTCAAATTGTTCTCCATAACCTCTGGTTTGTCTGCTAATATTCAAAAATCCTCTGTTTATTGTCATGGTATGACTGAATCTGATGTAACTAGAGTGATTGCTGCTTCTGGTTTTACTAGAAGTGCTTTACCTTTTAGGTATTTGGGAGTTCCAATTTGTTCAAAGAAAATTACAGCAGCTCAGTGTGAGATGTTGGTGGATAAAATGACTGCTAGAATCAAAGTATGGAGCTCTAGGAACCTCTCTTATACAGCTAGGATGCAATTGATTAATGCTGTTTTGCTTAGTATCCATATGTATTGGTCCCAGATTTATATTTTGCCCAAGAGTGTTCTAAAAGAGATTACCAAAATTTGTAGATCCTTCTTATGGAGTGGACAGGCATATAGCTCTAAGCCAAGTTATATAGCTTGGGAGCAGACTTGTTGTGATAAGAATCAAGGTGGTCTTGGTTTTAGGAATATGGAGGTGTGGAATGTGGCTAATCTGGGGAAGTATGTTTGGGCTGTAGCCAATAAGCAAGATAACATCTGGATAAAATGGATCAATTCAGTTTATGTTAAGGATGGGGATTGGTGGGATTTTGTCCCTACTAGTTCTTCTAGTTGGTACTGGAAGAAAATCTGTGATACTAAAGAACAAATCAAGCAAGTGTTTACTGCTACTGAATTCTGCAGTATGCCTAAATATTCTGTGAAATTGGTGTATAATAAGCTCATTGATTCCAAGCCCATGGTTCACTGGGACAAGATGGTCTGGAATAGACTTATTGTGCCAAAACATAGGTTCATCTCTTGGTTGGCAATTCAGCACAGATTGCAAACAACAGCAAAAATGGCAAGAATTGGAGTTAGCTCAACTTCAGATTGTCTTCTCTGTGGTCAAGCCCCTGAAGATCATGAACACTTGTTCTTCAAGTGTCCTTACAGTAGCAGATGTCTCACTGATTTGAAGAGTTGGTTGGGGATTCAAAGCTCCCTTACTACCTTACAGAGAGGAGTTAGACAACTGTCTAACAGCAACAGTTCCAAATTTAGGAAAAGTGTTATGTATGCTAGCATGGTTGCTTTGATCTACCTGATCTGGAGGAGTAGAAATAGTAGTTTCTGGGATAAAGCTTTCCCTACTGTTTTGAATGTAATGACTCTTTTAAAGCATACAGTTAAGAGTAGAGTGATGGCTGTAATGCCAAAGAATGTAAGTAGGAAGGATAGTTTGTGGTTTCAGAATCTCTGAAACTTAGTTGTGTTGTGCTTGCTCTTGTGAGGAATGGTCCAACCTAGTTGGTTTGTTCCCCTTGAGTTAGCCTAGGTTGTATTCTGTTTTGTGGAAATTAATATTATCATTACTTGCTTAGCAAAAAAAAAAATAAAAATAAAAATCTATGAGGAAGTGCAATTCTAAGAGAATCAATACCTAGTATTTAAAAAGGAAAACCGGCCAATTCTATTTTAAGGACACATAAGCAACACCATTTTGAAGATACGTGGCAGACACATAATCATCACCACTTAGAAGACACGTGGCCAAGAATACATAATCAATTCTTCATTTAATACATAATAAGTTACCTCAACCTTTCATCCTTCCCTTTTCAATTTTAGTTTAACCGTTTAGAACAATTTAATTAGAGACATTGATCAATACATTGGCGGTTATGGTGAATATAAAATGAGAAACGTTTCAGATGGTTATAATTCTCGGGTTAATGAATTTGACTATTTATTAAACCTACATGTTTACAATTTTTTATAGACTTACATTCCTACCTAGCTTATTTTGCTAAATTTCTTCATTCTAAAGAATTTTACTATTTTTCTATAGGTGGGTGGAAGTTAAAATTATGTTCTTCTAATTCATGCACACCCCATTGTTTTCTGAAAAAATATTTCTTCTAATGAGGTTGGTATTAGTTAATGTTATCATTATATTCATTTTTTATCCCATTTAAATCAACGGTGCATCCTAATTCTTTGCATTCCGTTGCCTGACTTGCCTCAATCATCATCATATTTCAAGTTCTTTTACAAACGACTTAAAAAATCTACAACATTGATGCATTTTTGTTTTGCAATCTGTATGACATCTACTACTACCACACCCCTAACTCTGTAAGCATAATTTCGAGTTTTAAAAAAATGGTTTAGTCTTTGATATTTTCCAGAATTTTGACATATCACGTCTGGTTAGCTTGATCAACAACTCTTAATTCTTAGTTCATTTTCCTTTTTGGTAGTTTTCTTGATTGTGATGCGGAGGATAGGGTGCTGAACTTCATGTATACTTGGCAATTGAAACATAGTTTTTAATCCAACAAACAACAATCGTGAATTTCTTAGAATATTGAAGATTTATGGATTTCTTTGGTTTAATCCAAAGAATACATATGCTTAGCTTAGTTACTCCGTACTAGCATATTTCTCGTATTCTCATTTTTTAAAAGCCCCTAGGATAAAAGCTATACTCCTAAATTAAGAATGTATTTGTGGTCTTGTGGGAGCTCATAATATATTCCATAAAAGTAATCCTCCCACCCAATATATCTTGGAAATTTTAGTTTGTCTACGTACTATCAAAATTATAAGTGAAAGTTTTTAGTGAAGTATTATACATTTATACTTTTATCGGTATATGAATTTAACATTTTTTTTAATTGAGTTTCCTAAAATATAGCCCGTGCGTAGAACGGGCCAAAAACTAGTTCTAATTAATACATAGTACTTGGCTGTTGGCTCTTTACACAATATAGGAGATAATATTTACATATTTGTCCTGTTTGGCAATTGGCTGTTGGCTTTCCATGGTTTCTCTTATCAAGGATACTGGCGCAACTACATAATATTGATATGATTTCTGTAAGAAATTGTTATGTTTTCGTTCTTAATTAATCAAATTTGTATAATGGGAAAATTATTTTAGGGATCTCGAGGATTTTCTAATGTCCCTTTAATTTACCCGATGATGGGTTGTAATTTGGATTTGGGAACGGGTAGAGAAAATATAATTCCTTTTATTAGCATTCTTGATCTTTATATGCATGCTATGAAATTGTTATGTTTGTTATTAATGAAGTACGTCTTCGTATTTTATATTAGTATGGACCGTATGGTTTTATTAAGATTTATGTAATTGTAATAACTTGATCGCATGATAAATTTGAGGAGTTCTTACTTGATAATTGGGATAACTCTCAACCTCTTGTCCCCTTCCTGGCAACTTTTAAAAGCTCATATTGTCTCAGCGTGCTTGGACCAGTTTTGTGATGTTTCTGGTAGCAAGGTATCCTGTGATAAATCAAGGGTGTTTTTCTCAGAAAATACCCCTGTAGAGGTGCGTGGTGAACTATGTGATACGCTGAACATTGGTGAAACAGACGACCTAGGAACCAAGTACTGTGAGGGCAGTTGTGATGTGGAGATGTTCAGATGTAAGGGGGAGTGCTCTATTGCTTGGAGAGGCATAATGGACAATATTGATGTATTAAAGAAGGGCATAAGTATGGCAGTAGGTAATGGCAATAATACTTCATTTTGACGCCATTCCTGGGCTACTAACACTCCTTTAATTGATTGTGTTACTCAAGCTCCACCACCAAACATTTTAAATGCTAAAGTTAATGATATGTGGGATGGGAATATAGGGTGGAAATCTCAACTGTTTGCAGATTTTTTACCTTCTGATGTACTGAAGAATATTTTTTCTTTCGAATTACATGATGACCCGGATACGGTGGACCGTATTTTCTGGAATGGGGAGGCTTCTGGAGGCTTTACTATAAAGTTTGCCCTCCAATTGATCCATAATGATGAGGGTGAGCAAGGTCAGCCTTCGTGGAGAGCAGTGTGGAGGCAGCCAATACCACAAAGAATGAGATTCTTTATATGGCTGCTACTTAAAAATAGACTCATGTCTAATGTTAATCGCTTTAGTTTTTCTAAGTTCATATACTCCCCGAGGTTTCTTTATACTACTATTAATTTTGAGTTGTCGTTGTTTTTCATATGTTGCATTTAATTTATAAGTACATAACAAATCACATTCAAAAACTTTAAGATCGAATACAACCCTTAATTAAATCTTAATTTAAGAATTTAAACTTTTTTCATTTTTCATTTTTCAGCAGCCTTTTTAATGCGGTGAATCCTGGAGTAGTGCCAATTCTATAGTTCTTTATGATATTGATGTTGCAGGGTGGCTCCAAGTACCACAAATTGAGCATAAATAGCACCTAGTATTGTACTACACCCATGGTGCTAAACTACAATCCCCCATGGTGCTGAACTACATTCTACATTCTCGCCCCTGTGCCCTCTTATAACACCTCCACAACCTGCACTTCCCGGGTTACCTCTAGAAGCCCCTTCTGATTTAACTTAACCCAACCCGGTCTTGGAGTTTGCCAACAGAAATAGACTACCTCACGCTTCCTCTTCCTTTGACCTAGAAGCAACTCATCCTTAGCCATTGCTTGTTGGATATTGCCCACCCTAGCCATAAGAAAATTGTATTGGTCGAATGGAATATCCACATTGGTGTTAAAGCTTTACAAGTGAAGATTATTCTCCACTTAGCTGGTAATCGATTTAGTTTTGAATCAAACTGTTAGTTTAGATGAACAACACAAGAAGGGGGGTGAATTAGTGTTTGTAGATGTTGGATCTACTTTTTCGCGGAATTAAAAACATTAAGAGATTGCAAGAGAGATTTTAGCGTGGAAACCTCTCTACCCTAATAGAGAGGAAAAACCACGGCCCCGTAGGGACTTAAACCCTTTTACTAATTAGGAAAATCACAGTTCCCTAAACTCAACTCCCTTAGGAACAGTCCCTCAACCGTTCCTTCTCAATGATCTCTCTAGAGATCTTCTCTCTCAACTCTTCAGCTTGACTCTAAGCTGATTCTCTCATTTACAAGGTTCACTCAAACCCCTTCCCAACTCTCAAGTATAAAAGATAGAATAACAAATAGAATCTGGAATTCTGCTGGAGCAGGAACTACGTATGTGGAACAGGAACTGACGGTACTGACGTGGGTTATAATGTAGATTTAACTTAAGCACGTAACACCACTAAGTCAGACAATTTTCCTAGACTTATGAATGCAGTATATATAGTGATGCATGTTATCTATTAACCCTAGAAGATATATTTTATGTTTATCTTTTATTTAGGAATCCTAGACCTAATAGAACTCTATCATGATAGACTTTTATCCTAAGACTCTAACAAACATATGATCGAATAATAACTCTTTATGCAGTAGATATATTAATGAAAACTCTATCTAAACGACACTCCTTTCCTATCATGACTCTTAAATAAGATAAACATTATTTAACCATTAACTAATGCAATCCTAATTACTATCAAACACATAATCCTAACTATACTAAAACTCCTTAGTACATGACTTAGTATTATTATGTTTAGACTTCTATTAGGACACAAACTCTAAGGTAACGTGATCTAAATACTATACTCATGCAATCCTATATACTACGTGCAGACTAGGACCAGTACCCTCGTCATTGACACTGTTCCACGTACGTTGTTCCACCAGCTCCGAACTTTCAGTTTCTAAAACAAATCTATTAAGCACACTAATGCTACTAGATTTTTTTCTCTTCTTTTTCTCTGTACTTGTACTCTTAATTCTCCTCGAGTCCAAGTTCCTCTTCTCTTGGATTCTCTAACTCTTGAATCCTCGTTCTTCCTGTAAGTCTTTGGGTCTTCTTCAAAGTCTTACCTACACACGTCATTTATCATTTATTTGCATGCATAATAAACCACGTTAGATATTGAGTCAAGTATGATAAATATGCATAAATAATATATTATAATATTTGCTTAACTAAAATACACATAGGATAATATGGAATATAATATACTAGTGGATAAATACTATTCCTATACTAATATGAACTTAATATTTACGGCAAGTATTATGTGACTCAAACACCTAAAATACATTGAATCTAGACAGTCCTATATTATGCATAATACTAATTATAAAAGCTTAAACTCTAAACATTTAATCTTTCCTAACATGCTTATGCAAATTAAAACTCTTAGACTCCTACATCGTCTACAATGCACCATAATATATGATAAATGAGACCAGCTATGATATGCATTCCTAGAAGACTCCTAATGCATATATAACTATATGAAGAGTCCTAATCACACACAACTATATGTACTTATGATAGGATATTATAAGAGACCTAAACTAATGCAAAGTCCTAAGTCTAATAAACAACTTATCCCAATATGGACTCTTAATTACACTTGCATATAACGAACATATTAGGATGCAAATATGAAAGAACTATATGCACTCCTAAACTCTATTGATGCACGCATGCGTATCTCGTACAGGTGACTGGGAACAGGAACAGTCAGACAACTAGGAACTCTGTTAAACTGTTTCTGATCTCTTTCTTGTTGTTTCTGCTGGACCATATAAAGTATCATTTCGTTCCTCCTTTGTCACTTTACTTACCACATGAAGTTTACCAATGTAAATGCTAATTTACATATAAACAACATGTATAACGTAGCCATCTCCGCTCTCGTCAACAATAGCTTATCATTGCTCATGTCCCTTGTCTCTTGGTTTAATCATAGCTTGTTCTTCCTATGCACATCTTAGCACACATGTTAATTAGATAATCATCATTTGTTTATAATCATCAAAACCTCACTACTCAACAATTTCCCCCTTTTTGATGATGACAAACTAATGATGCTTATCACAATTTAAGCAATAAATCGATTACACTTATTCCCCCTTAATTTTGTAAACCAACAACTTATGAACAAGTATAATGACATAGTAAGAGCAATACTAATAAACACCATATAGATAAGGATTTAGATTGTATTATATCAAACAATAAGCATCATACATACCCAACACACCTCCATCTCTTTGTATGTAGCACCTTATCGTACCAAGTTCCCATATATCACCAATCTTCCATAAGGAACTGACATCATAGTGAAACGTGGACTGACTGCTGAAATCAGTGTCTGCAGTGGCTGTTCAACTTACCAAGTTTAGTGGAACAGGAACTAACATTAGTGTTGCTTCCTTTTCCTGTTCCTGGTCCTAGAACCGTCTGTTCCTTTACTGCTCAACGAGTATATGAGTTTAAATTTCTGTAACTCATTGATATTCTTCATAATAATTGAATTCTAGGAGAAAATAATAAAGTACAAGAATTGATCACCTTTGCTTCAATTTTTTGATTTTTTTTTTTTTTTTGATTTTTTTTTTTTGATTTTTTTTGAATTTTTTTTTGAAACAAAGGCGTCATTACAAAATTTTGAGCTTTCCTAGAGTATAAGATCATATAATAATATAGAAAGGACTTACCATTAAATATAAGTTCCACCATCGAATATCAAAATCATGTTCAATGTTCCCTACCTTATTCCCCCTGAGTTCCTTACCATCTTCTTTCATGCGGAACCTTGTAGAAGTGAAGTTCCATATGATACCTAGTAAATTTCTATGTGATACGTACATCATACGGTGATTTTCCTTCAAATCTTTTATTGATAAATAATAACCCGCTGCTTCTACTTCATCTTTGACTTCCCTCTCAAAACATATTCATAATTATTACTCTTCATGCATCGTCGAACCATAGGAAAGAAGAATATTTTTTGGAGTTCAAGGGTAGTGAGAATGTGAAGTGGTAGAGTACACATATGATATGAGATAAGGAAAGAACATTCAAAATTATTGAAAGATGATATGGAGAAAGACAAGATCAGGATTGTAGAGTATGATTGAACTTAGCACACACCCACAATCATAAGATTGTACAATTATGCTAATGGCTCGGCCTGGGTAGGCTCAACCCAATCACGAAAACACAAACCTGACTTGGGGAATGTTTTTGGTATTGAAAGTTTGTTCCCTCTAAAAGATTTAAAAAGAAGTGCAATATTTCAGGAACACTACTGCCTTGTTCCTTCAACGTTTCTTTCATTGTTCCTTTGGCAACTTAGGAATTTTGTATTGGGACAACATCCAAATTTCTCAACGAGTCCTCTAATAATTTTGGGCAAGTTAATATGTCTTTTAAAACATGAGAATTGAGTGTGACACATTGACTTATAGGCGTGCATGATTTACTTCAATTGAAAAGTGTACAAGGGCCCTAAACGAAAAGTTCATTTGGGAAAAGAGTACTTTATGCTCATGTTAGTTTCAACAAGTCTTGTTCCTTTACTACTTGGTGATAGCATCAAAAGCATTTATTCACATGAAATAGCATTTAGAAAGTTGCTTAAAATAAATGGTGCGATATTCATGCAATTTGACACATCATTAATATGAGTAAGAGTGTTATACCTCACATGGTCCAAACTTGCTTGAAAACATTGGATATGGTTTGATCATTGATGGCTTGCTTACGAGTTTCATTAAGTGTTAGTTTCACATTAGAGCTGATCATGGGCGGGGTAACCCGCTAGGCCCGGCCCGCTCGACCCGCTAAAATAGCGGGCTTGGGCAACGTTTTTTTAAAAAATTGATATTTGGGAGGGCCAGGCCCGACCCGTTAATATAAACGGGCGGTTTACGGCACAAAAAAAATTAAACTGGACAGGCCAGCCCAGCCCGCTAAATTTAAAATACATATTATTTAAAATTTTATTGTTGTCTTACATAGGAAAATAAATGAAAAAAAGAATATTCTGGAGTTATCTAACCTTTCATTGTCTAAATGAAACCCTAAACTCAACTAACCCTTCCATTTTTTCACAACAGCCGTCACACCACTACTCACACCCAAAAGACAAAAACTCAATTCTTAGTTTCTTACCTTCTTCATTTCTCCTTCTTCACCATTGCCTCTCCAATTTCCATCAACTAAGCTATTCGGATTTCGGAGCACAGCGAGGACGAGGAGACGGCGACCTACATGTAAGTTCATACTTCGAAATTTCAAATAGTCTAGCATAAACTTATTTAATGAATCTGCTTCTCTACCTCATAGCACGAGCTGTCTAATTATTTTTGTTTATTACTATTGAATAATTGATAAATATTCTATATTCTATGATTGTTGTATTTTTTTGGAGGGCTTCTATGATTGTTGGAATTACTGTGCCAATATTGTACTTTTAAAGTTTACTCAATTTGGCTTTGTTAATGGGTGGAGTACATAATATCTTCTAAACTTTGTGACATGAAAATATTGAGTAATGGTCCGTTTGGCTTTTAGTTAATTTGTTGTTTCCATTTTTATTAGTTTGTGACTTTGTGTTGTTGATTTGGGTTCCTACCACAGTAGTACAGTACCACCGTATCTCATAATTCATTGTTCTTCATTTAATTTTTTTCTAAAACAAATACTCCGTAATTTTTTGATCTTGTATGTTTTAATTTTAAAACCAAATAAACAATGTTATTTTGCAATTTAATTTGAATATATATGATCATTATGTTAATAAATTTCCATGATTCATTGATTTCATACGGTGTAGTCATTATTAAAATTTCCGGATCGATGTAACTGACATACGAGTATGTTTGAAGAATATAAGAAATAGAAATTAAAGAATTTATTTGGGTATATGATTTTTTTTGTTTTGTATTCATACGAAATTACTAAGAATATTTCTTTCAAATTTAGACAATTAATTTCCTTTTTTTTCATGCCAACAATTTTGCAGAGCCATGGCAGAAGGTAGCTCTGTCAATCCACTTGACTTGGGGGAGGATGAAGATGAAATTCCATGCAATAATAAAGGCCCTCCAGTCAATGCTCGTGGTAGAAAATTAAAATCAGTTGTTTGGCAGCATATGGCTCGTGAAATATTAAAAGATGGGAGCATACAAGCTATTTGCAACCACTGTAAGATGATTTTTACAGCAAATAATAGCAGTGGTACGTCTCATCTCAAAAGACATGTTGATAAATGTCCAAAACGCATAAACCATGATATTAGGAACTTTTGTATTTCATCTAATCCATCTAGTGGGGGCACTAGCAACATGTCTTTGAAAAATCCTAATATTAATTTTGAGGAAGTACGTAGGGCTATTTGCATTTATGTTGTATCTGGTGCTCATTCTTTTGCTACATGTGAAGAACCTGGGTTCAAATATATGGTCTCTACTATGTGCCCTCAATTTAATACTATTAGTAGGCATACTTTAAGGAGAGACACTTTGAGATATTATGATGATGAAAAAAAATTTGTTATGGATGATTTGCAAAATGCTCCTGGTCGTATAGCTTTTACCACTGATAATTGGAGAAGTGAACATACAGATGATGAATATATGTGCATTACTGCTCATTGGGTTGATGCTAATTGGAAATTACAAAAGAGAATAATCAAATTTGGGGCTTTAACACCACCGTTTGATGGAGTTTCTCTTGCGGATGAGATTGCATTATGCTTGGGTCAATGGAAAATTGATCATAAGATATTTAGTTTTACAGTAGACAATGCATCTTACAATGATTGTATGATTTCTTCTTTAAAGGCTCATCTTCTAAGGAAAAACTGTTTGTTTTATGGTGGGGAATTCTTTCACTTGCGATGTGCTTGTCATATTATAAATCTTGTAGTGCAAGCTGGATTAAAGGGCATAGATGATGTTGTTATCAAGATTAAAAGTGTAGTGAAACACTTTAAGCATTCAATCCCAAAGAAGAAAAAGTTTTATAGTGTTGCTGAAACAAGTTTTGGTATAAAAACAAACAAGAAGTTGCGTGGAGATAATTGTATTAGATGGAACTTTACATTTTTAATGCTTGACCGCTTCATTTTCTTTAGAGATGTTATTGATCATGTGGTTAGTCGGGATAAGGATCTTAAAGTGTTTTCTCTCACATTGGAAGAGTGGGTTAGAGTTTGTGAATTGCATGCATTCTTGAAGATCTTTTATGATGTTACAAATACATTTTCGGCTTCAAAACACCCCACTTCAAATCTCTATTTTGATGGTGTATGGAGGATCCATAAAAAGTTGATAGATGTTACAAACGGACCCTTAAGTAGCTTGTCTTCTATGGTCAAACCTATGAAGGATAAATTCGATAAATATTGGTTTGATTATAGTCTTGTCCTCTCGTGTGCTGCTGTTTTGGATCCCCGATTTAAACTAGACAGAGTTGAATATTGCTATGAAAAGTTGTTTGGAGAGGTATATGCTAAGAAAATGGTTGAACGTGTTAGATACACTTTGTTTGATTTGTTTGATGAGTACAAAGATGTCCATACTGCTAGTTCTCCTAATCTGGCAACTAGTAGTGGTGCCCCTAGTATTTCTACTGTTGTTGGAAGTAATGCGGAACAAATGGATGAAATACTTGATTATAAGGTATTCTTGAGTAAGAGAAGGAAAGCAGATAATGTCAAGAGTGAATTGGAGATTTATTTAGAGGAAAAGAATCCGGATGTGACAGAAAAATGTGACGTGCTGTCATATTGGAACAAAAATTCTGTCCGTTATCCAAATCTTGCATGTTTGGCTCGTGACATATTGACTATTCCCATCTCTACGGTTCCTTCAGAATCTTCTTTTAGTATGGGAAAGAAGTTAATAAATCCTTGGAGAGCCTCACTTGGGCAAAAGACAATAGAAGCTCTTGCATGTTCTGAAGATTGGTTACGTGCAAAAGGTCTTAACTTAGGTAAGTTACTAAATTACTTTTATATCATCTTCAATTCATTACATTAAAATATTAAAAAAAAAAAAAAACTGATTTGTTTTGCAACTATTTTGGTATTGATTTTTTTTGTTTGGAGGTTCATCAAAATTCTTTGGCTATGGGGAATTGTCTGTTGACGACGATGAAGAAGAAGAAGAAGATGATGAGTGTCTTAGTGTTGAGTAATAATGATTAGGTAAGTTAGTAATTTTATTCTTTTTGTATTAATCATTTTATTTTCTGGTTTAAATCTCTATACTCTAATAAAGTAGTAGGATAATTTCAATCTTACTTTTGTTTTTGTTGTAGGTGACGAAAGTTCTTGAGAAACACAATGCTGATGCTTGAATTCAATGTTGGATGGATGATCTTGTTGCTTAAAAACCATGTCTTATCTTCCTCTATGGATGTTTCCTTCTTGTTCAGAAATTTGCACGCTGATTATGGAACGATACTGGATGTAATTTGTGTCTTTGAAGTTGGATAATTTAGCTTTGTAATTTAACTAATTTCTATGGGGCTTGGTGCCTCTTTCAGTATGTTGTTAGAGTTCTAAATTTGTTAAAATTAAAAATTCTAGCTGCAAATTTGAAGCAGGTACAATCACGTCAATTTATGTTAAAGCAGGTAGTAATTTTTAACTCAAATTTGAAGCAGGTACAAGCAGGTAGTAATTTGAGTTAAAAATTACCTTTTTTATTCTATGATAACTTTAGATTGATAATTTATGTTTTATGCTTTAAAAGCCCGTTAGCCCGCGAGCCGCCCGCTCTTATATAAAGGGCGGGTAAGGGAAATCAACATCATACTTAGCGGACGGGTAAGGGCAACATTTTTAGACCCGTTGGACAGATTTTTGGGGAAGTGGCCCGTCCATTACCCGTCCAAACCCGCAAATGATCAGCTCTATTTCACATGTACTCCAGTTGCTCCTTGTGACACCTTTTAATTGTTGAGATCTTGTTGGCGTTCTTTTCTTCTTTGCTGGAACGCTCTAAGTGATGCTGAATGGTTCGTCTCAACTGCTCCCTGTTCCCTGTTCCTCTTTCATCTGAACAGGAACTCGTTCTATTTCCTTTGGTCTTTATGCTTGACCATGCTTCTTCATCTTGGTTTGTCTCTCGTAGATCTGAGGAATAAGTTGCATTGGCCAGTTTGGGGTCTTTATTAACCAGTAAAGCATCTTTGTTTTCGCTCACAATGATGTAATCTAAAATTAAGACCCAAGTGTAATCTTTTTTGCAATTATAAAGTTAGTAGGTTAGTCTTCAAGAAATAAATATATATTAAAGCATAGAAATAAATATACAGAAAATTCAAGACGTGGATACTCCCTTTTGATAGTCTCTTACAACAGTACACCTTGTTGATGTTCCTTGTTGTATATTCACTAAGAGAGTTGTTCCCGAACTTCTGTTATATTTGTGAAATTGAGTTCCTCATGAGTTGGACCAGGAACTTATGCGTCGGCGTCAAAGCCTTCTCATGGATAAGTTGTTTTTCGTTCCTGTATTCTTAGGTACTTCAGTCGTTCCTTCAAATCTTGGTCTCTGTTTCCTTGATACGTGGAACATATTTTTACGCTTCAATTTCATTTACTTCAAGAATAGACCTTCAAAACCTTATCGTTAATTTGCACAACTGACCAAATACAAAGTGAAGTTAATAATATAAGAAATAAAAGAAACAAAGTAAATATCACAAAGTAAATAAGGATTTTGATTAAACTCCCTTCTTCATATTACTCATAACTCAGTCTCCTTAACGTAGTCTTTGAAACTTCAATTTAATCCATATGAGTTTGTTCGTTGTCTTCATCCATCTTGATTACAAGGAACTGATTTGTTGTGGAGGAATTGAATTTGACTTTTTACTGTTTTCTTATCCAGTTCCTACTGCGCCTGTTCCTAATATTTCAACGGACCTTAAGGGATATACCATCTTTCCTTTCTTCTTTGTGTGATTCGTTAGCTGTTCATTTCTTCGTTATAGATCTCTTGCATAATGATATAAACCTGTAATACAACTTCTCTTCTAGAACCTCTTTTAAAGGCTTTTCGTGAGAACGCACTTATATGTCTTCAAATATGTGCATGAATAACATTTTTATCATGAGCTTTATATTGTCTTTTCTCACATATGGCCTGCAAAATAGATCAGTTCTTGGTCTTGGGTACCCAAATTTTCTTGAGTCCCTTCTTGTTAGTAGGAGTAGTCATATGTGCCCCCTTTTTTTTTTTCAAACACGTTCTACTATACTACTAATACTAACAAGATTAATTATGCATTCATATGGTACTGAATAAGTAAATAGTTCATAATGCATAACCTTCTTGACTTTAGGCATACTATTTGAGAATATTAAAATAACAGTGCCTAAATAATTCAGTTCCCATAAGTAGGAACAATCAGTTCCTCCAGATTTGTTCCTTGTACTGTTTCTAGTGAGATGAAGATTGATAATTTTTTGAAATGATTTGAAAACCTTCTCTTCCATTGAAGACACATAAAAATCGTATTTAAAACAGTTAAAGTCGGATTTCAAATTCTAAAAATAGATAAGGTCATCTTTACTAGAAACAGTTGTAGGAATATGTCTAAGTTCCATCAAAGTCAATTGAAAACTTAAAGTCGGAAATTTCCATATAAGCTACCTACATGTGTTCAACACTTCACCAATTGTTTTGATTCGTAAAACCTGTTTTGAAATTGATATGACTTGTTCCATAAACGATATATAGGTTGTTCCTAGTAAATTCAGATTTTGAAAATTTTATTTTAAAAATCTGATTTTTCCTTTTTATTTGCATTATGAAGAAGTTCAATAATTTTTAAACACAGATTTCAAAACTCTTTTGGAACCAAAAATTGTTTTACCGAAAACAACACAAGGAACAACGAATCTCAGTTCCATCTCAATAATTTTGGTGTTCATGGTCACGTGGTTCAATTCAAGTTACATGACCTTTTCGACAATTTGCAAAAACAATTTTTTATATCTCAAATCAATATTGCTTTTAACAAGTCTTGTTGCACACATGTTCCTGGTAAAATATTTATGAAACAAATTCTTTGCAATTTTTAAAATCTATTTAAAAATCAAACTTTTCAGATTCAAGATAATAAAATTATATTTCAAACCTTTTGGAAAAATAGAAATATTTTTAATATCGACAAGACTAGTAGAAAATTTTAATTTTGCTGGAATTGTGCAACAAACAAGACCACTTTGTTCCTCTTCAAAACCGCAAGAACAATTTTAAATTTAAAGCAAAGCCCTATTGAAAACTTGTAAATGAACATGGTTAATTCAAGGTTGCTCACAATCAATCGTTGATTTCTATTTCTGCGTTACGGAATGAACACACATATGGCCAATAATATATAACGTATGATGTTCATAATATTTAACAATTAAGAGCGAACATAAATAATATCATAAAGATTGAAAATTTACCTCTAATTATTTTTCTTCAATCTTTGTGTTAATCATCATCATCAAATACGTGCTATCCTCCTTTTCGTCCACCAGGAACAGCAGAATTGTGGGAACTGTTTCTTTCATAACATTGTTCATCTTTTCCCGGATCACTCATCAGAATTACCTGTAAAATATAGAGCACCAGCTCTGATACCAATTGTTAGTTTAGATGAACAACACAAGAGGGGGGGTGAGTTAGTGTTTGTAGATGTTGGATCTACTTTTTCGCGGAATTAAAAACATTAAGAGATTGCAAGAGAGATTTTAGCGTGGAAACCTCTCTACCCTAATAGAGAGGAAAAACCACGGCCCCGTAGGGACTTAAACCCTTTTACTAATTAGGAAAATCACAGTTCCCTAAACTCAACTCCCTTAGGAACAGTCCCTCAACCGTTCCTTCTCAATGATCTCTCTAGAGATCTTCTCTCTCAACTCTTCAGCTTGACTCTAAGCTGATTCTCTCATTTACAAGGTTCACTCAAACCCCTTCCCAACTCTCAAGTATAAAAGATAGAATAACAAATAGAATCTGGAATTCTGCTGGAGCAGGAACTACGTATGTGGAACAGGAACTGACGGTACTGACGTGGGTTATAATGTAGATTTAACTTAAGCACGTAACACCACTAAGTCAGACAATTTTCCTAGACTTATGAATGCAGTATATATAGTGATGCATGTTATCTATTAACCCTAGAAGATATATTTTATGTTTATCTTTTATTTAGGAATCCTAGACCTAATAGAACTCTATCATGATAGACTTTTATCCTAAGACTCTAACAAACATATGATCGAATAATAACTCTTTATGCAGTAGATATATTAATGAAAACTCTATCTAAACGACACTCCTTTCCTATCATGACTCTTAAATAAGATAAACATTATTTAACCATTAACTAATGCAATCCTAATTACTATCAAACACATAATCCTAACTATACTAAAACTCCTTAGTACATGACTTAGTATTATTATGTTTAGACTTCTATTAGGACACAAACTCTAAGGTAACGTGATCTAAATACTATACTCATGCAATCCTATATACTACGTGCAGACTAGGACCAGTACCCTCGTCATTGACACTGTTCCACGTACGTTGTTCCACCAGCTCCGAACTTTCAGTTTCTAAAACAAATCTATTAAGCACACTAATGCTACTAGATTTTTTTCTCTTCTTTTTCTCTGTACTTGTACTCTTAATTCTCCTCGAGTCCAAGTTCCTCTTCTCTTGGATTCTCTAACTCTTGAATCCTCGTTCTTCCTGTAAGTCTTTGGGTCTTCTTCAAAGTCTTACCTACACACGTCATTTATCATTTATTTGCATGCATAATAAACCACGTTAGATATTGAGTCAAGTATGATAAATATGCATAAATAATATATTATAATATTTGCTTAACTAAAATACACATAGGATAATATGGAATATAATATACTAGTGGATAAATACTATTCCTATACTAATATGAACTTAATATTTACGGCAAGTATTATGTGACTCAAACACCTAAAATACATTGAATCTAGACAGTCCTATATTATGCATAATACTAATTATAAAAGCTTAAACTCTAAACATTTAATCTTTCCTAACATGCTTATGCAAATTAAAACTCTTAGACTCCTACATCGTCTACAATGCACCATAATATATGATAAATGAGATCAGCTAGCTATGATATGCATTCCTAGAAGACTCCTAATGCATATATAACTATATGAAGAGTCCTAATCACACACAACTATATGTACTTATGATAGGATATTATAAGAGACCTAAACTAATGCAAAGTCCTAAGTCTAATAAACAACTTATCCCAATATGGACTCTTAATTACACTTGCATATAACGAACATATTAGGATGCAAATATGAAAGAACTATATGCACTCCTAAACTCTATTGATGCACGCATGCGTATCTCGTACAGGTGACTGGGAACAGGAACAGTCAGACAACTAGGAACTCTGTTAAACTGTTTCTGATCTCTTTCTTGTTGTTTCTGCTGGACCATATAAAGTATCATTTCGTTCCTCCTTTGTCACTTTACTTACCACATGAAGTTTACCAATGTAAATGCTAATTTACATATAAACAACATGTATAACGCAGCCATCTCCGCTCTCGTCAACAATAGCTTATCATTGCTCATGTCCCTTGTCTCTTGGTTTAATCATAGCTTGTTCTTCCTATGCACATCTTAGCACACATGTTAATTAGATAATCATCATTTGTTTATAATCATCAAAACCTCACTACTCAACACAAACTCACGCCTTTACTTTAATTTGTAATCAGATTTTTGATAGTAATTTTGTTGTCATTCATGTTCAATTTTTAAATTTAGACTGTAAAAAGTAGGCGGTAAAATTTACCGACTGTTTTTCAGTCGGAATTTACTCAATCTTCTACCAGGGTAATAACGACTACCTTTACCGACCATTTTCGTACAAAAAATCATTTACCGACTATTTTCAGCCTTTTACTGACTGAAAATGGCGGTCGAAAAAATTCCGTTTTCTTGTAGTGGAAGTATACCTTACTCCGCATAACAATTAACAATTAACAAATATAGAAATAGAAATATAATATGATAACTTATAAGCATTAGGAATACAAATTAAAGATACAAGGGCCATGATTATTGAAATAGTATTATTCGTATATAATAATTAATATGCTTAGCTTGATTGGAAGGATAAGATCGAGCTACCATGCATATTAGTCATTAGGAATAACCCATAATTACGTCCGTAATACTTATTAGGAGTAGTAATTCATTTAAAAAACTCCAAAATTCGCACCAATCGCTGCGAAACTGCCGCCTGGAGTGATCTCGGCAGCAATGGTGGTATGAGTAACTGGGTCAAAGTGGTTGTTGTAGGAGTCTGCTACATCAAGCCTAGCTTTGATTACGTCCCAATCTACGGAACCATACTTAGCGCTGGGACCACACTCAACATGTACCTGTGCAACAAAAATTTTAACAGTATAATTTTTGTAACTATGTAAAACAAAAATAAATAGGAAAATTTAAAAATAAGGTTGGCAAGCCTTTAACAATTTCGGAAAATTACCACGAACTATATTCCATCTGTATTCTTTTTAGGAGTCACATTTTCAATTTTTGTAGCTTTTACACCCACTCACCAATTATTTATTATTTTTTACTTTCTTATGACCCCAGTTAAATCATAAATAATTCTATATTTTGCAACTTTAACATCCCACTTATTTTTTCTATATTTCTTTATTGTCAACTACCCACTTAGTCACTTACATCACTTTTTATATCAAATTCAACTATATATGTTTCCTTAATACTTATAACTTCTAAAAAAATACAGAGGCAGTATTAGACATGCGTTTAATAATGCACAATTAATTATTAAACGTGATCAGCCAGACCCCCTAAAGTATGAATGGGCTACTAAAAATATGGCAGTAACTTTAGTTGACTAATCTTGTACTTCGTATGATTTGTTAAATATTAAGGGCATGAGGGCAATTTTGATATTTTTCGTGAACATTAAACACCTCAAATTTGCATTAGTAAATTGATTAATTATTTGTGAATAGCTAGATAAAAAAAAGTAATGGCCGGACTGGTTACCCTATTAGGATTGGTCGGGGTCATTTTGGCGGGTGCAAACCAAGCCAAAAGCCATCCGGAAGGAATTCCGTCCTTGTTGCTGCCGAAGTACACCACGGCTCCTTTGGAGCCGTCGATAGGCTGCGCAGCATGGGTGAAGGAAGCCGACGACATGGCGGTAATCGTAGGAGGATATGGGGTACCAATGACACTCCCTGCCCAATTCAAATTTTGGTTAAAATTGATTTTTGCAGGGGTGCTATTGTTAATATAGACAACCGCACTGTTTTGATTAGCTTGCTGGTTCACAGCACCCAATTTCATGTTATTGGTTTTGCCGACGCTCTTTGCTTGTTCTACCATCGCAACCACCATTTCTTTCTCCTTGTCATTCATTGCGATTGCCTGTGCTGAAGCCATTTTTCCTTATTCCTTAAACTACAACGTATAACCAACATCAACTAATTAACAATAATAACAATATTATGTTGTACAGCAAACTATGTAGTACCAAAATTATATAATTATTTCAAAAAAATTAAGAGCCTAGCACGTTACCTTGAGATATCTGAATACGTTCAAAGCTAGGGAACCTTGTGTGTACGTAGTTATTTGGTGCATAACAACTGATGCACCCATCGCATATTTATAAGGGTTGTGAGGTCAAATATACTACCTCGCTGTACCATGGTCAAACGTTTGATTTGCTCAAGAATAATGTAAGTCATATAAATTAAACAATGGCAATATCTTTATTCGTAACGATGAGATTTTGACTGGTCTAGTGGTTAAGTCTGAGAGATTGTGTAAGATACATATCAGATTAAAATCATACGCCCTATTCCATCTGTATCTTACACTACAAGAATTTGTATTTTTAATGACAATCTAATAACGACGGGTCAAAAATCATTTCCCAAAAGCCTTTTGCGACAGGGTTGACAACCAAGCAACGGGAACAACCGTCGCAAATGTCTTTTACGACGGGTTAACTACGGGATTTTCCATTAATGACGGCCCCGTTTTATGACGGGTCCGCGACAGAAAATCCCGTCATTAAACAACGATTATTGGCCTTTAGCGACGGAATTTCCCGTCGTTAATGGTACAATTTCTTGTAGTGTTATATTGTCTTTATAGCTTATTCGCATAAAAAATAATGATCATTCGTCATTTTCGTAATATCTGAAGTTGGTCAAATTTACTACCTAGCTTTACCAAGTTTGTTAAAAAATATACGTCATAATTAATAATCTATGCCGATCATTAATCCATTCTTTTTAAAACAAGTATCACTTTTTGTTTTAAAGTATCATTTATTCATTTTTTCGTATTCATAATCAATCTCAAAAAAAAAAAAATTTGTCAGCAATTTTTTTTGTCTTTTTCCTATTTTGTCTTTTTCTCTGATATGTGGGTTGCCACACATATCCGAACCCTAATTTTCTAAGGGCTACCACCAACCATTAGGTTATTGGTAAACCCATATTTTCTTGTTTTTAATTTTTTTAGCTTTTGATTTCATGTTCGGAATAAGAACTACATTCTCTCCTTGTTGGAGAGTCATTTTACAACTTATTGGGTCATCTCTACTTATTTATTGGGATTTATCTCTCTCCTTGTGAAAGTTAATTGGGGCTATATATGCTTTTAATTCCGCGGAAAAATTTATTTATTGGTGAAGATTTGTGCGGCGTTACAACGGATGTCAGTCATACATCTACAATCAATTGAATCGAATTTAATTCAATCACAAAGATATACAACAAATCGAAAGACCCCTTAGTTAAAGAGTGCATCAAACAGCGATGTGAAATAGGGTATTCATCATTGTCATATATCATCCACATCAATCGTGGTTTTGTCGGATTATAATTTCGTTTGATCCAAATTATTTTGTATTTGTTAATTTTGATTTCTATATTAATGTAATAATTTTACCTTAAAACAAATATTTAGACTTCCTCGTAATATAACATCTAATTCCCAAATATGGTCGTCATACATAATAATGGAACTACTTTTTTGGACGAAAGACAGGCGATAATGGAGAACTTATTCTCAATAAAAAGATTGTTCTGTACCAAACTTAAGAAAAAAAGCTTTTTCAAACTCATGGCCGTTATCACATATATTGATCAGGAAAATCTTTCACTACGCTCTATTAAAACGTACTTTTAACCGTAAATTATTAGTCTTAATTGTATTAGAAAATCTAATAATATAAGAATTACTGATTACAAATACTATTTCAAAAGTAAGATAATTTACAATGTACATTGCCAACTTAATTTTAGTTTTTCATTTTATAATTTTAAAAGTCATATAATTTTAGTAAAATCATCAAATGAAAATAAATTTAAGTAAGAGATTCTTAATAGGTGAAGAAGATTTCGCAGAAATGAGTCAGGAAGTGCATTCACAATATGCATTTAAAAAAAAAATTAGGGTCATATCAAGAATATTTTACTTCAATAGAGGATACACTCCCGCGCATAATCTCTTAGTTCAATTGGTTTACCCAAACATATATTCTCTATGCACTACAAAATAATCATTTTATAGAGACGAGGAATTTTGTCTCTATATAATCCAAATCCGTCTCAAAATGATGCTTAGAGACGGATTTGAGACGAAAGTAGGGCGTCTCTATAGAGAGCGTCTCAAAATAATTTGAGACAGAATTCTTGCAAATCCATTACAAATTTGAGACGGAATTTTTGAAACTCCTTATACAATTCCATCTCAAATTTAATTTAGAGACGAATTTTAGTAATCCGTCTCAATTTTGAGACGTTTGTTGTATCCGTCTCAAAATCCATCTCTAATTGATGCATAATTTTGTAGTGATGTTCTTAACAAATTGCCCCATATATTATAGATAGATGTCCTTATTTGTTTGCTCTATACCTTATTTGTTTTGTGGTCCCTATTAGTTTCTTCTTACACACTATTATTTAATCTAATTAAAAGACAAATTTACCTACTGTTTACTTTTGAATACAACCAATTCTTAATAAAGTGTAAAGAAACTTTTGAACAAATCTTTTCCTCTGTTCATTCTTGGAAATTTGATTATTCCAAACTATTTTCTCCACTCAATATTGCCATTTGAAGAGATACTTCATTGGTATCTAATTTTAATTACCTGTTTAGAACTTGTACATATTAGCCTTTTGGACAAGCTTTGATATTGTCTAATTTTATTTCATGTCTTTAGTTTTGTACATTTACTGTATGTAAAAAAAAAATGTCTTTTAGTTGTATAAATATATTCCTCCAACACTCACGACTCATGAGTCATGCCACTCGATGGTGGAGAACTATTTGATTCTCAGTCTCCTAGAAAATTAGTGGAGAATAACTCCACAGAATTCATGAAAATAATTAAGATATCTATAAATTAATGGAGAAAGTTGAGACCATATCCGCTCTGTAGTCTATAATTACTTTAACGTACATATTCCATAATTAATTTATTAAAATATGCTCAATTAACCAAGTACGTAATATACCTTTGTCCATGTCTAAAGGTTACTAAAAAGTTTCGTTTTAGTCCCTTTTTAAAAGTTGTAAACAAGTTTGTCTTATTTTATTTTTGGCCCCTCATATTATTTACACATTTCAATTCCTTCTCCCCTGTCTTATTTTATCCACAATTTTTCACACTCCCATCTTCTCCCCTGTTTTGAATTAAGCTTTGGCGGACGGTAATTTTTTTCAATTTTTATTGGAAAAAGAAGTACATTTGTCGACTGCCTATCAGTCGTTATTTTTTAATAAACGGTCGTTAATTGCCGACTGACATTATAACAGACGATAATTTAATTTAATTACCGCTTACTAGTTTTGCGGTCAATAAACGATGCATGCTAGTAGAACCGTCCATGTCTTACGACACATAGAGAACCGTCCACGTCTTAGTATACATGGATAACCGTCCACCTTTTACAACACATGGTGAACCATCCCCGTCTTACAGCACAAGGAGAGCCCAAACATCATAAACATTAATTAATCATCCTAGTGTTTTCGCGCGAGATCCACCAAGAATCAAAGTTCAGTAGTAATTTTATGCATGAAGGTTCATAACCTCCAACTAAACAATTGGCAGAGCATGCGCACAAGTTTAAAAACACCATCATCATTCAGTGGCGGAGCCAAGATTTTTTTTTTCGGGGGTGTCGACGGTGGCGTATTTAGGATTATTAAAGTGTTGTTACTGGTGATCTTCCACAACACACAATATATTACTGAGCACAAAAAAAAAAACAATATATATATATATATATATATATATATATATATATATATATATATATATATATATATATATATATATATATATATATATATATATATATATATATATATATATATATATATATATATATATATATATATATATATATATTACTAAAAAAAATGTATCGTCCTAAAATTAATAAATATTCATATTACAATAAAAACCTACAACATCGTTACAATTATTCTCTACGGGTTTCATTTGCGTGGTGAAAAGAATAACTTAATTTAAGAGAGCAGGTATTTAAATCACCAATCTCTTTGATTTGAATTGAATTTGGGTGGTGATTTGTTATTCAAAACACTATGAGACCAGTTGTTTCTCAAGGCTAGCCTCTTAGGATTATAACCCATAGTTATTCAAATCTCTAAGAGACTAGTTATTTATGATGACTAGTCTCTTAAGATTATCCCCATACAGCCATACCATACGCGTTGTCTTATGTGCGGAGCTGCTGTTTTTAGTATCACCTAAGAGATTGGTTCTATTTATAACCGGTCTCGTAGATCTCAACTACAATTTTTTTTTTCAATTTTTCTTTGGGGGTCGGTGAACCCCCCTTGCACCTACCTGGCTCTGCCACTGCCATCATCTATCCACCCAAACTGCGGGGAGTATATATTTTGTCAATTCAAAAAGTTTCATCACTAACGCAAAAAATTATCCTAGAAGACAAATCAAACCATATTATTTATTTGCCAAACACACACGAAACATTTCTTATATTCGCTAAACATAGGCGAAACGTCAAACTACCTCATCAATCACAAATGAAAACATGCAAAATGGAACAATAACTAAAAGATCTTACTTTTTGGTAAATGTTTATATGGCATGTCGATGGGTCTCATTTTCTAAGGTCCTGTTTAATTCACCTTATTTAATGACTTAATTACTTATTTAAGATCTTATTGGATGAGATCAGATAAGATAAGATCAGACCAGGTCAGATTATTATTATTATTATTATTATTATTATTATTATTATTATTATTATTATTATTATTATTATTATTATTATTATTATCTATTTGTCTAGATCAGTACTAGTATGTCTAATAGATCTTTCCAAATCATGTCTAGATTAGAACCCATATATTCACATCAAAATGATTGATTTTTCTAGATTAGAACTGATATGTCTCGATCATGTCCAGATGAAAAACCTATATGTCAAAATCAAAATCGATTTGTCTAGTTCAGAATCGATCTGTCCAGATCATGTCCAGTTCGGAACCGATCTATCTAGTTCATGTCCAAAAAGAACCAATATGCATGGATCATGTCCAGCACATAACCAATTTGTCCAGAGCATGTCTAGATCAGAACTGATTTGTTCCGATCATATCCATATCAGTCCAGATCAAAACTTGTATGTCCAGATCAGAGTCGATCTATACAGGTCTCCAGGTCATGTTCAAATCAGAATAAATATGTCTAAATAAAAATTGATTTGTCAAGATCATGTCCAGATCAGAACAATTCTATCCAGATCATATCTAGATCATATCCGATATGTCCAGGTCATGTCCAGATCATAACTGATATGCCTAGATTAGAACCCATATGCATGTCCAAATCAAAATCGACATGTCTAGATAAGAACCCATATTTACAAATTATTACTGATATATGCAAATCATGTCCAAATCAGAACCCTTGTATTCAGATCAAAATCGATATGTGCAAATCAGAACCCATATGTTTAGATCAAAACTAATATTTTCAGATCAGAATAGATCTGTATATATCATGATCAGATCAGAACTCATATGTCCAAATTAGAACTGACTATCCAGATCATAATTAACCGATATGTGCATAACATATATCCAGAGCAGAGCAGATCTTTTCAAACCATGTCTAGACCAGAACCCATATGTTCAGATCAGAACCGACATGTCCAAATCATTACCGACATGTCCAAATCATCACATATATATATCTAGATCATGTTTAGGTTTGTCTAATAAAAGGAACACTAGCCTACGAGTTGACGAAGAAGATGAAGAAGCTTGGAGCAGGTAATGTTAAGAAACAGAGCAACGAGGAGAGAGAAAATAATATTTTTTATTTTAGGTTTTCTGTAGGTAGTTAAGGTTGGAGAAAACACTACAAGAAATTGTACTATTAACGACGGGAAATCCCGTCGCGAAAGGCCAATAATCGTTAATTAACGACGGGATTTCCTGTCGCGGACCCGTCATAAAAGGGGGCCGTCGTTAATAGAAATCCCGTCGTAAATCCGTCGTCAACCCGTCGTCAAAAACATTTGCGACGGTTATTCCCGTCATTGTTTGGTTGTTAGCCCCGTCGCAAAAGGCTTTTGCGACGGGATTTTTGACCCGTCGTAATTAGGTTGTCGTTAAAGATACAAATTCTTGTACCATTTGAATTCTTTGGTACTATTCAATCATCTTATTTTCACTATATTTATTTATTAATAAAATAAAAACTTTGTGATTCCTTGATACCCAAAGAGCTCAGTGATTGCTATGAAAATAAGCCAATATTTCTCCTAGTTGCCCATCCAAGCTTAAAAACAACCGGATAAAGTAGAGAATCCAATTCTGGATAGAAGGATCCTCATAGTAATTGGAGTGAATACCCAACGATCCACTCAAACAACATTGTAATGTTAAAGGGCACTGGCCAAAAACAAGTTGCGTATCTTTTTTTTAGACAACATGTTTCACACATCAAATTAATTTGTATTCCTTCGGAAACCAGACTTACCTTGGCCGGAGGCTGCCTAATGTTATTTTCCAGAGAAATTTTTTCATTTACACAGAATATTAAGGGACCAGAGTTTATTAAATGTGTCTAATGACACCCTTGAATTAGTTATTTTGTAGGACAACACCTATTTAACTCTTAAAATTAAACTTTAGTCATGGATTGAAAGTCTAGTAAACTACTTTTTGAAATAGATATAATATTATACTACCTCCGTTTCTCACACTACAAGAATTTGTATCTTTTATGACAACCTAATAACGACGGGTAAAAATCCCGTTGTAAAAGGGGTTTTGCGACGGGGATAACAACCCAACAAAGACGGGAACCACCGTCACAAATGTATTTTACGACGGGTTAACGACGGGATTTTCCATTAACAACGCCCCTTTTATAACGGGTTCGCGACGAAAAATTCCGTCGTTAATAAACAATTATTGACTGTCAGCCACCTTCTTATTTACTGTACTGTAGTCATCCATTGATTAATTAATTTCACCACATTAAGTGTTTATACTTTATATCCTTAAAAGAATACTAATGTTTTTGGAATTAAAAAGTTTGTGTTGTTCACAACCTATCAAGTATCAAACTTAAACGGTGAGAACAAACCTTCTAGGTATCACTCGTGTTTTCTATCTAACATAACATGTTACAAAACTAGGCTAACAAGCCCTATACAAACTATACACGCACAATATAACCACAAAACTAAAAGATGATTATCATCATTCCTTCCTCTCATCTTTTCTCTTTTTAGGGTTTTCAAAAATTAGGTTTTGTAGGGCGAAAATAGCCTAATTTCTTCAGGAATTTAGTTATTTTTGACCCGTTTTCTTCAATTCTGCTTTGTTTTTGTTAAATCTTAATAAAATTATATAGTTTTAATGTAGTAAGTAACTCTATGGTGGGTTTGATTCTAGTTAAGGTTCATGTGTTTAGTTTAGTTCATTTGTTTCTTTGGTAAAGCTTTGTACGAGATCAAAAAGGAGGTCAATCTTTCGACTACAATCAGACGAACCAGACGAAAATAATATTTTTCACGTCTTCAACAGATATATAGACCCTCGCCGAAAAAGGCTGTAAGTCACAACGATATAAAAGAGGATATACAAATTGTTTAATATACTATGTTCGTAGCTATGGTGAAAAAAAGTTTTTATTTGATTCGATTGTTATGTAATTGTTAGATTCAAATCTTTACGTAAACGTCATATGACTTTTCATGAATGAATTAATTTAATTATAAAAAATTAATTAAATAAATAAATATATATATATATATATATATATATATATATATATATATATATATATATATATATATATATATATATATATATATATATATCCTCTAATCTAAATCAAATTGTTTGCTGAATGTTCTTAGTTAACAATGATATGAGGTAAAGAAACTTTTTTCTCCCGTATCACAGTTGCCATAATGATATGTCATACGGTGTAGATTGTAGCTGAAACTACAACATAAACTGTGATGAAATTACAAGGAAGAATATTGTCGATTACTCCCTTCGTCCCAGAATAATTGCATCGCTTTTCTTATAAATTTGTCCCGAATTACTACTTGCACCGTTTCTATAAATAATAAATTTTTATTATTATTATATCAACTACCTTATTCACATGTCATTTTGTGGTCTCATGCACTCTCCCCCTACCCCTTACCCCCATTTAAAAAGTTGGCACATATTCTTATCTATATTAAAAAAAATACCCACTATCAATTATGAAGTAGCATTTAATTAAATATTAAGTCAATTACTATGTATTAAACGATGTGTCGGTCAAACCGGTTCAACTATACCGAGACAAAGGGAGTAAGATTTATTAGCTTCATTAACTTTAATGTATATTTTCTTAATATCAAATTTTAAAATTTTTGGTATGGCGTTATCAACTCATGCACGCATAATTTTTTCAATCCCACTTGCATGGACTTGGTCCACGCTATAATTACCGTGGACCAGGGTGTTTTTGTAACTTAATGTGAACCGGATAATCGACGTCTTATATTATAGAAACTATAGGTTCTGTAAAGTAACTATATCTTCAGAATAGTAACTATGAAAAAATAATAATAATATAGTCATTTCGATAAGAATAATTATTTTATCCAAAGAGTAACTATATCATATAGAAAAATAATTTTAACTGTAAAACAATTACTATAAAAATAAGAATAATTATATATTCATTCTTTTAGACAAAAAAAAGTAAATTATAGAAACTATAGGTTCTTTAAAGTAACTATATATTCAAAATAGTAACTATGAAAATAATAATAATATAGTCATTTCGATAAAAATAATTATTCTATCCAAAGAGTAACTATATCATATAGAAAAGTAGCTTTGGCTGTAAAACAATTACTATATTATAAAATAAATAATATGATATACAGATGTTTTAGAGGTCATATAGTAACCTTTTCTATTATAGTTACTATTGTATATCACATAATTACTGAAATAAAAAAGAGTAACTATATCAAAAGTAACAGTAATTACAACTCCTAAACAGTAATAAAGAAAACATTAACTACTTGGTTAGTTGTTTTAGCTACGACATTCTACGGAGTAATTATTTGCATCTATTAAATAAACCAGGTTAAACTCAAATATTTTTTGAACTAAAAAATACTAATCGACACGTCCACGTCTCTCTTTTCCACCAGCACGTCCTCTCCTTCCTCTACCACGTCCTTGGTTTCCATTGTTGTCAAGATTTTCTTCTTCTCTTGCTTTTGTTTCCTTGCAAAATTTATTTTTTACACGACTTCAATTTTGGGTGCATCATCTTTGTATTTCTGAATCAATAATATTTAAACTAAGTTAATGATTTAACATTTAAATATGAAAAAATGACATAGTAACTATGTAAAACATATAGTTTCTATTATGAATCATATAGTAACTCTTAGAATTAACGATGGTAAGATACTCACAGAATTGCAGATATAGTTATTGTTATTGTTATAGTCATATAGTTACTGTCATAATAATATAGTCACTTTTATTACTAATAACATAGAGTATAAAGAAAGAACATAAAAAAAAAACATAATGATAACATAGTAACTATTAAAAACATACTACCTCCTAAATGATCTTTACGGTTACTATTTGCACGGTAATTAAGGAATTTTGGTGAACATGTGATGGTGGGGTAACAAATGGAAAATGAGTGGCTATAAATTGTCCAACAATGTGAGTGGGTGGAAACTAATATTAAAGTATTGTGAGTGGGTAAATTATGGTGGGCCAAATAAGAGTAAAAATGGAATAAAGTAGGAGTGTAAAGAACTTTCAGGAACGGACTAAAACGGAAAGCGTAAAGAACTTTTAGGAACGGAGGTAGTATAATTACTATTATACATGATATAGTATCTCTTAATATTAATGATAGTCATATACGAGCAGGGTTGCGTTATTGTTATGATCATATAGTTAAATTATTGAGTTCATAACATAATAACTCTTATTACTAATAACATAGAGGACAACAAAGAGGCTGAACATAAAAATAACATTATAATATACATAAAAAACTATACCTAACATATAGTTACTATAATACAAGATATAGTACCTATAAATATTATTGATGGTCATTTAGTCACAGAGTTGCAGACATAGTTGGTGTGATAATAATATAGTAACTCGATCCATAATAGAGTAACTACATCACTAAAAATATAGAATAAACATAAAAAACATGCACATAAAGGGAATAGAATTCAAGATGAGTACCGGCGAAGGACCTTAGTAAAAAAAAAGCGCCTAGTAGTTCTTTAGATTGATAGAAAAAAATAAAGGCTTTAGATGGTCCTAAGACCACTTAGAATATAGGCTAATTTTGTTTCAGTGTGTTTTCCTTACTTTCCAAATTAATAAAGGCGTAAGATTTCTCCTAAAAACTTTTATTCTAACACTAAATAAGCACCAAACGTACTTGCAAATACAAAAACAAAAAAAGCGGCCCACTCTAGGCCTAATAAACAAGGCCCACCCGGTCTTGAATCGTGACATCAAAACTCATCAAAAAAAAAAATCCCCAAAATAACACACTATCATATTGCCACAACATGAGGGTCTAACCCATGCAACCCAAAGAAATCAAAAAGGAAATCAAATTCAAACAATACAAATGTTGCTCAAGAAAAAAAAAAACTCATAAAAAATAAACACCGCCCCCCGCATCGACACGCACCTCAGCCCACTCAAAAAACCTACACAAAGATTTTCATATCTTCCACACACTAACCCTATTCCCAAAACCGTTTCGAGTCACGAATAGAAAAAATTGATCCGGACAAAAATGCGTCTCACGCTAACAGTCAAAAAGCCTCCGAAATAGCGTCAAAATTGATTTTAATGCGAGAAAAAAAAGTAAAACACAAAACAAAGAGAAAAGAAATAAATGCAAGAACATGTGAAGCAAAGCGTCGAAAAAGACCGCCCAGAAATCATTTTCAGCGCCCAGGGCTGGGCGCCGAAATCTTTGACGCCCCAGCCTGGGCGTTGAAACTCTCTGCCTGCCTAATTTTTTCCAGAAGTGCTCGTCATTTTATCCGCACATAACGGAAAAATAACGAACACTTGGGGGGTACAACACGTATTCAGATATGCGTACCAAAAAAAAAAATAGCCGTACAAAAAACAAAAAGAACACATGGAATTTCATGTACAGATACGCGGCTTACAGCAAAAACAGCAGACTAAAATAATGATAATACTTCACTCATTTTACCGATTAAATAATATGTTTCCACCGCAGGGCATATCTATTAAAGTCCGGCATCCTAGAATTTATTCTAGCTAGAACTACACGCGACCTGATTCTAAGTTAAAAATATTTAACAAAGATACGTTGGCAGTCCTATTTATGGATTCGGTCCAATCAAGTAAAAAATATATACATTGTGCAAAAGTGTTAGACATATATAAAATGAAAAAGAGGAGAAGCAAAAAATGAAAGTAAAATACGCCTTTTTTAAAAAATGATAAGAAGGAAAACAAAAGTGCTAAGAAGGAAAAACAAACACAACTGAAATAAATAAAGGGCACCTACACCCTAGCAAGAACTACACTACTCTAGTTCTTCCGGATCATCAAATAAAGTCTTGTAGAGGGCAATGTTCGCGGGGTCCACCCGCACGGGTTTCTGCGCTGCCCCTATATCAATCTCCATAAGAACCGGCTCCGGGACACTAACTTCCAAAGATGCCAAGGCCTCAGAAACATTCTCAGTTTGAACAGTTATAGCATGCTCAGCCTCAAGGGCACAAACAATGCTGGGGGAAGGATTATCAACATCAACTGGATTAGTCACTGGTTCTACTGGCGGCTGGGCTTTCTTAAACCATACATTGTTCCGGCGACAATCTCCGCGAGAGCTTGCATTTCCTTTAGCAACGGCAGGCCCCTTCATGTTAGGCATCTTCTTAGGCCTAGAACTGGAACGGGGAGGAACTTCCTTTCGCTTTCGATCAGGACGAGCTTTCACAGTCTTAATACCATGGGTGCGAGGATTGGCAGAATTACGGCCCTCATACCTAACCCGAATACGTGGTATCAAAAGCTCAGCCGGCTCACCATTTCGAGCCTCGGTCCTCACAGCTTTATCATCGGAACTCATCCACAACTTGTAATTTTCAGAAAGACCCACAAAGCCATTTGTAGCTAGGGATGCTAATGAGCCGAGTCGAGCTCGAGCTTGGCTAAGCTCGACTCGAAATCGAAAACTCATAGTCAAACTCGACTCGACTCGAAAACTCGCGAGCCTAAAATTTTCAAACTCGACTCGAACTCGAAAACTAAACCCGAGCTCGAACTCGACTCGAAATCGGCTCGAAATCAGCTCGAAAACTCAAAGCCGAGCTCCAAAACTAAACTCAAGCTCGAACTCGGCTTGAACTCGACTCGAACTCGGCTCGAAAACACAAGCACCCGAGCTAAAACTCAACTCGTAATCGACTTGAAAACCCAAAATTGAGCTTAAATTCGACTTAAATCAAATTTAAATCTTATAAAAAGTAAGTTTATACACCAAATCAATATATCCATTAGCCCAAATGAAAGCCCAATGGAAATGATTTGTACACTTTCATACTCAAAGAGTAATACTTATAACCCTTTTCCCCTTTCCTCCCTCACTTATTTACCAATGTGGGACAAAGTTAATATAACATTTTCTTCTTTCCTCCCTCACTTATTTACCCATGTGGGACAAAATGAATATACTTATTTCCTTCTTTCCTCCCTTATTTATGTACCAACGTTGGAGTAACGATAGAAGACATTTTGACTGCCAAATAGTGTAATCCATATGGACGAATTAGATTTTTTTTTTGTCCTTAATAACTTATTCATCCATTTTAGGAAGAAAAAAAATATTTTTATTAAAGAATTAAAAAACATAAAATGATGAATAAAAATGATAAAATAAAACATTTATATTTTTATAACAGTTTTTATTATGTATATATAATTCGAGCTTCTCGAGCTTTTCGAGTCGAGTATCAAGTTGCTCGACTCGACTCGTTAAATTTTCGAGTCGATCTCGAGCTCGAGTCGAGCTGATTCGAATCGAGTTTTGACCGAGCTTTGACCGAGTCGGGTTAGAGTAGCTCGCGAGTTCGGGGAGCTCATAAGCACCCCTATTTGTAGCCACGGCCCAACGCGGGAGACCATCATAATACTTAGCCCATGCTTGAACCCGTGCTTGTGAAAAGGCCGCTACTTTAGGTGGTACTGTATCAGAAAAGGGGATAGTCTGCCTTAAGCCGTATTGACGCATGACTCGGTAAGGAAAGATATAAATGGGCCAAGATAGCCCCAACAAAGAAACATAAACCGACACATCGGAACCCCCCGTCATAGTAGTCAAACCCCACCACGGTACCACCCACTTAATAGAACAGATACCATGAGTAAAAAAGGAAATCCACTCGGCCTCGTCCTGGCCTCGGTGCAAATACTTCCGGTTACCCAAGGCTATAGGGCGATAATGTTTAGGATCGGCAGGAGTTTCTAAGAGCCTAAGTCGTTCCATGAGCCAAATCTGCAAAAAAACGTGTACGATCAGATCAAAAAAATAAGCAAACGAAACCTGGGGCGCAGTTTCAACGCCCAGGACCAGGCGCCGAAAATTCTAACGCCCAGCCCTGGGCGCTGAAACTCAGCTCCAGGCAGGACGAGCAAAAATATGTAAAATATATATATATATATATATATATATATATATATATATATATATATATATATATATATATATATATATATATATATATATATATATATATATATATATGCGTAGAGGAAAGGTCGATTACCTGCAGCAATAGGGGGATCCCCTTAAAATATTCAGATTTGGCATTCTTCTTCAACTCATCCGCACTCAGCAAAGTCTCGGCAACAACCAACGGCATAATAGAATAGCAACTTTCCATCTGGCTAATCAAGGGGATCAACCTTATGTCACCGAACTCACCATTGTTATTCGACAGCAAATAATGATTCAACAAGCAAAATACAAGGGCTCGAATGTTCAATTTCTGTTCGGTCATATTTTTACTAGGCCTAAAGTGATGTTTTACAAGTTTTTGCCAAATTAACCTCATCACCCACAACAATCTCAGCGAGCATGTTAGCATCTAGTCCTAGGAAAGCCCCTATGGTTGTTTTACCCTCTTCAATGGTTCCAGGGGTGGCAGGAGTAGCATTAGTAGGATAACCAAGGATCGCAGCAAATTCATCTGGCAAAGGACATATTTCATTGCCCCGAAAGCCAAAAACATGGTGATCGGAATCCCAAAAGCTCAGGGCTGCATACAGAAAATTATAATCAATATTAATTTGTTGCAAGCCTAAAAGTGCCTCTAAATGGTATTCTTTCAACAAAGTCTTTTCTGTATGAGTAAGGGCTCTTAGCCAACGCCTAACAGCTCGTTGGAGGGAGAAGGGAGGAATCGACATGACAAAAGCAAGAAGGAATTAAAGCTAAGAAACTACAAGAGAGAAGAAGATTGAGAGTGATGGAAAAGAGGGACGTATCTAACCCCTATATAGCTGAAGACATCAAGTGACATCCTGATCCCATTCGTAAACGCGTTAAGAAGTCCGAAAACCAAAAATCGCCAGGGAAAGACTTTCAGCGCCCACGGCTGGGCGCTGAAATGATTAACGCCTAGCCTTGGGCGCCGAAAATGTAGCCCAAGGCCCGGATCTCATAAAACGCGGAACAGGAAATGACTTAAAACCGTGTTGGTAGACACGAGGCCCTATCGCAATCAAGATCAAGCCCAAAAGCACCTTTAGCACCCAAATAGTGAAAATGAATGTTAAAACTTGGTCGAAACTTAGACTCGTCTCAAGGAATATATGTGTACACTTTTCAAAACAAATATGAGAAAAATAAATATCAAGGTCATTCTTCGAAACACCAATTTTTTTTTTAAGTCGTTGGTTTCTCAAATGAAAAATGTTTGTTTGTCAAAAGATTAATCCGGGCCAAGCTAAGCCTGATATTATTGAAAAATAAACCTTGTCGCCCGGAAAATGAAGTCGCACTCCACGACTTCACCAAAATAGCATACCACTATAAAGGTTGCTCGCACATACGAGCACGACCCCAAACATGATTAAAGGACGTTATAAAATACGTACCTCTCTTGGAAAGAAATGACCGTCAAGCCCGAGTGCTTGGGGGCTCGAAAGAAAATATATACTCCAACAAAGAGTGTGCGAAGTTAAAATCATATTCCCGGACTACGCTATATACAGCCCCATGTTTGGATAATAAGAAAAAAAAACGGATTTCGACCTCAGAGTAAAGGTCGCCGTTGATACTTGTACATGGTCCTCTGATCAAAGACCAAGTGGTGGCAAAAAATCGAGCCGTAAAGACTGGCTCAAAACCACAAAAGAAGACGACCACAAGACAAAGGTCCGTCTAAGCCCGTTGTCAACCCACATTCAGGTTACAACTAAGTCCGAGCATCCCTCGAAAGAATTCGCTCTTGCAAGAATGAATAAAAGAAATTCTCAAAAGAAATCACGATGAACAAAAAATAGGAACTTGCCCATCTTCAGTTGGCAAGGTCGCGTCACGAACCACGCGAGTTCCAAATCGAAAAAAACGAATTCAGGGACGTCCACCCTCAGCGGACAGGGCTCGCCCACCCTCAGCGGGCGGGGTCTGCGTCACTAGCCGCGCAGGTCCTCAGTTTTCGAAAAATAGAATCTTCAAAAACAAAATAAAACAGGCTCGCCATCTTCAGTCGGCGGGGTCTACGTCACAAACCGCGTAGGTCCTTATTTTCAAATTTCAAAATAGATTCGTCCACTTCTATTGGACGGGGCGTCCACCCTCAGCGGACAGGGCTCGCCCACCCTCAGCGGGCGGGGTCTACGTCACAAACCGCGTAGGTCCTTATTTTCAAATTTCAAAAACAGATTCGTCCACTTCTATCGGACGGGGTGTCCACCCTTAGCGGACAGACTCGCCATCTTTAGCCGGCGGGGTCTGTGCCACTAACCGCGCAGGTCCTTAGTCGCTGTAGCGATAACTATTTTCGGTTTTCCCTTTTTCCAAAAATTAAAGGATTGGTTTTCCGTTTTTCCAAAAAAGAGCGATGTGCTGGATTTCCCTTCGTTTAACGTCCCATAAAAACAAGGGGGTTTTCTCGTTTAGCTAACCCTGAAAATGAGAATCTTTAAAAACATTTTTACCTCTTGATTGGGCTTGGCCAGGCCCAATTACACTTTATAGCTTTGATTTCGAAAACATCTGTAGCTACTCCCAATGACAAAGTGAGGGAGTTTCTACGCCTCTTTAGATACTTCCAATGACAAAGTGAGGGAGTTTCTGTACTATCCGTTGACAAATCCCAATGACACGTGAGGGATATGTCGACACTTCAAAGTGATGACCCTTAAGTCAAATGTTATCACTCGGGGGCTCGTGAGACCCTCGCAAAACAAGTCACATACACTATGGCTTGTGTGACGCACTCCGTCCAGTACTTTGACCATCGTCTCATCTCGAGACTCAGTCAAAGTGGGGGCTAACTGTAGACACCTACTTTTGTCCCCCATTCCCGAAAGGGAAGGTTCGATGATAAGAACATAAAATCTCCACTTGGCAACGCATCTCCTATAAAATAACGAATCTCGATCACCCTTTTCATTTCACCCGAAACCTGCTATTTATAGAAACCTGCTATTTGTGGAAACCTGCTAAAAATAGTAACTGCCGTAATAGGTAGTTGTTAAAAGTCGCAAGTCATAAAAGATAGAAACCTGTCAGAATTAGGTGTTGCACTCCAACATAAATCCTAAATGAGATAAAAATTGCAAGAGGAATCCTATTCCTAATATGATTCGAAAACAAGAGTTACGTATTAATTAAAATCCTAACGAACCTAGAGTTCGTAACGGGCCCATACGCATTCCGTCATAAAGTTAATACGCGCTAAAAGACTCGGATAAGTCTCAAAGACTCCGTATTCCACGAGTCCAAATCTGATAAAGAAATACGGCCCAGATCCTATTTTCAACGCCTGGCTCTGGGCGCCGAAATCTTCGGCGCCCAGCCCTGGGCGCTAAAATTACCTGGGTACGTGTTCTCTCCTAATTCTTCTTGGATTAGAGCTCTAAAATTCTATCTTTCCACGAACTCTTTTCTATAAATATAGCCCCAAATTCGACGTGGAAGGAACACACACAATTCATATTCTGAGTCTTGACTCCAACCCCTAAGCTTAAGCCTCACGCTGCGAAATTGATCCCGCGTTCTGTCGCAATCGATCCAAAAATCGAACAGAACGTATCCTGTCCCTTGTAGCTGAAGAACTAAGCCTGGAAACTTGAGATTCGTTAAATAAAAGGAGAAATAGAAAAGCCAAAGTGGTTAGTTTTCTGAGAACCGTGACGCACCTCACAAGGGTGCATCGTAATGTGTCCCTTCGCATGATTTAATTGCTTTCCTCGCCCTTTTATAAATTGTTAAACTAATAAATCTGATTGTTCTATCACGCCTAATAAAGATAATATTTTGGGAAATTGAACTATCATGCTAGGTCCCTTAAAACAATCTAAATCAGATAATCGCGATCGATCTAGTATTATATGTTGCATATTGTTAAAATCAACTCAGATTAGTTTAATAGTTAACGCATGTCCCTTCAATTATTTATGCTGAGCTAGTAAGGATATCCTGCCTCTGGAGTTATCGAAGTGAGAGTACTCCTCTCGGTAGTTACAGTCCCCCGAACCCTCAATCTCTACCCTGCGGGTGTACGTTGAGCAATCCGCACACCAGGGATCACAAGGGAACCTATGGCCGTCGTGGTCAAACATAATTGCACTCCCTTATGTCACGATAACCGGGTTTTGTCAGTTTTTCTCATTGTCGTTAAAAACTGAATGGCGACTCCTATATTACTAGTCAATTGGGTGTAAACTCACAGGAAATCCAATTACACTTGATTTGACAAAAGAAACGTCACACCCACGAGGGACGAGGTCACGCATTAGCCTCGTGCTTTTTCGACCCCCTCACACCCACTAACTGTTACTGCTCAGTAACATGGGCATAGTTGGAGAGAAACAGGGGAGACCAAATCAAAACACTAATTGCACGTTTAAACAGAAATACGTGGGTGAGTTTCAAGGATCATGGAAAATCTTTTGCTTGAGAAACAAGGAGAATGAAAACAGAATCCTATGTTTACATTTATTAATTAAATTCGTTTTATTTGTTAAAAAGATTTTCATTTTAAAACTCTTTTATAATTACAGTTAATATATTTCAATTTAAAACGTACCAAAATACTTAGGTTCCTTTCGTTCCAAATTATGTATAAACATTATTAAATACTTACATAAATCCTAAACAAAAACTCATATGTTGTAGTCTTCATGTTGCACCTTTAGAAGCTTTACTCGAAGTCTTCCCAATTTGTTCCTTCTCTGGAACATCGAGGATCCACATAATATATGAGGATCTCGCCTTAGGAACTCGCCTAAGGATCTCGCCTTTGTAACTTGCCAAATGATTAATTCTTCAACGTAGCGTCTGACATGGATCAAGTGACTTGCATATATTCCACTTTGCTTAGTTTATCCAACTCAGGATCTCCCTAACTTAGCATTATCCCTCTAAGGATCTCGGAACCTATTATGCAACATAACTTAACCAATAGTCAGGAGTTTGCTTTGTCATCATCAAAACTTTAGGGTCAACAATATGTACTTTTAAACAATAAAAACCTGTTTGTTATAAGGATTAAAAGTAAAAAAACGACTCGGATGCATGTAGCTCTACATCCAACCGGGTGTACCTTCTACCAATTGATGTTGCGCATCGTCTTCTTGCAGACCACATGTTTCACATACATCGAAATTATTTGGATTCCTATGGTAATCAAATTTACCTTAACCGGGGTCCGCCCGACATTATTTTCCAAAATTATTTATTCCACTTAGATAGAACATTCAGGGACTAGGGTTTTTTAAACGTGTCTGATCTAATTCTTAAAATTAAAACTATGTCATGGATTGAAAGTCAGTAAACTACCCTTAAGGTTACTCTATCATTGTCCTTTGTTAGTCACGCATTGATTAATTAATTTTACCGAATTTAGTGTTTATATCCCAGAAAGAATATTTATATATTTTGGTAAACAAAAAAGTTTGTATGGTTCATAAATCATTTACAAGCTATCAAGAATCAACCTAAAAGGGTGATAACAAACATTCTTGGAAGGACTCATGTTTTCCTTATGGCCCGCGTATTTATGTTAAAAAGACTATATTGCCCTTTACAAGAAAATCAAACCTTCCCCCTTCCTTCGCCCATCCCCTCCCCGGACCTGCCATTTTTGTCGACCACAACCCACAGGAGATGCACCTGACCACCAGCCAAACCCAGTTTTACGCTACTCTTCTGTACACCCACCATCCCGACCACCCCGCTAAGGCATTGCATCGCGCTAGGCCTTGCAGCGCCGTCGTCAACGCAAAAGAAGTAGGCCCATCGTTATTAGGCTATCATTAAAGAAACAAATTCTTGTAGTGTTTTTCTAGCTTTTGATTTCATGTTCGAAAGAAGAACTCCATTCTCTCCCTACTGGAGACTCCTTTTACCCACTTATTGGGGCATCTCAACCCATTTATTGGGTTTTATCTCTCTCCTTGTGACAGTTTGGGGATATGATTTTAATTTCGCTGGAAAAGTTGATTTATTGGTGAAGGTTTGTGCGACGTTACAACGATATCGGTCCTACATCTACAATCAATTGAGTCGAATTTAATTGAATCTCAAAGCTACAATAGATCGAAAGACCCCCTCGTTGAAGGCCGTATCAAACAACGATGTGAAATAAGGTATTCATCATTGTCAGATGTCATCCACAACGATCGTGGTTTTCCGGATTAGAATTTCGTTTGATCCAAGTTATTTTGTATTTGTTAGTTTTGATTTTTATTAATGAACTAATTTTACATTCAAAAAAAAAAAAAAATATATGTATTTAGCCTTCCTCCTAATAGCTAATTCCCAAATATGGTCGTCATACATAATAATGGAACTACTTTTTTTGGACGATAGACATGCGATAATGGAGAACTTATGCTCAATAAAAAAATTGTTCTATACCAAACATAAGAAAAAAAACCTTTTTCAAACTCATGGCCGTTAACACATATATTGATCAGGAACATCTTTCACTAATTCTCTATTAAAACGTACTTTTAACAGTAAATTATTAATCTTAATTGTATTAGAAAATCTAATAAGATAAGAATTACTGATTACAAACACTATTTCAAAAGTAAGATAATTTACAATGTATAGCCAACTTAATTTTAGTTTTTCATTTTATAATTTTAAAGTCGCATAATTTTAGTAGAATCATCAACTGAAAATAAATTTAAGTAAGAGATTTTTAATCGGTGAAGAAGATTACGCCCAAATGAGTCGGAAGTGCATTCACGATATGCATTAAAAAAAAAATTAGGGTCATACCAAGAATATATATTTTACTTCAATAGATGATGCACTCCCGCGCATAATCTTCCATTCTTTACCTATCAAGAATCTCTTAGTTCAATTGGTTTACCCAAACATACATTCTCTATGTTCTTAAAAATGCCCCATATATTATAGATGGATGTCTCCATTTGTTTTCTCTCTACCTTATTTAGTTTGTGTTGCCTACATATTTCTCCTTACACACCATTATTTAATCTAATTAAAAGTCAAATATACCAATTGTTTACTTTTGAATACAACCAATTCTCAATAAAGAGTAAAAAAGCTTTTGAACAAATCTTTTCCTCTGTTCATTCTTGGAATTTGATTATTCCAAACTATTTTCTCCACTCAATATTGCCATTTGAAGAGATACTTCATTGGTATCTAATTTTAATTACTTGTTTATTTTTTTAATTTTTTTTTTGGTAAGCAAGTATTTGTATATATTATTCACAATAATTACAAACTGGCATCAAGTGGAACAAACCTCCACTGAAACTGACAAACACGCACTAAACCAAACAAGACTACCCTTCTGCAAGGGTGATAAACCAGCTCGTATCCCTTGAGCTAAGAGCTCTAGGCAATACAGAATGAAGCCTAGCTATTACAAGCATTACTCTTTACAAGACTACACAATTTATCGATGCAGTTAATTACCTGTTTAGAACTTGTACATATTAGCCTTTTGGACAAGCTTTAATATTGTCTTTATATTGTCTAATTTTATTTCATGTCTTTAGTTTTGTACATTTACTGTATGTAAAAAAAAAATTGTCTTTTAGTTGTATGAATATATTCCTCCAACACTCAAACTCATGAGTCATGTCACTCGATGGTGGAGAACTATTTGATTCTAAGTCTCCTACAAAATTAGTGGAGAATAACTCCACAGAATTCATTTAAATAATTAAGATACTATAAATTAATGGAGAAAGTTGAGACCATGTGTTTATGCCAAATTTCGTCTAGGGGCGATCTTTGGCTTAGGTCGACACTAACTAAGCGATAATTAAATAAAGGAAGACAAAAAGAGACACGACACAGAGAAGTGTTGACGCGGAAAACCCAGGAAGAAGGTAAAAAACCGCGGATAGCTATGAGGCTATCAATCCACTAAGTTTCCTATATGATTGTTTGTATCTTATTCTAGAAATCAATGTAACAAAATATAAATAACGAATACAAGAATGATTTGAATGCTTTTATGACTTGAGAGTATGAGAGCTTGAGTTTACGTGCCCTTCGCTTGTCTTCGTCTTCGTCCTTTTATAGGAAATTTCTAACGGTCTAGTTGGTTGAGAGAATCCCACAAAGATAGGGATATCTTTGTCACACGTCTCCTTGGTCTTCAACTACCTTCACGTTTCTCGCGCATGCCTTGGACTCGTTCCTGCTGTCATGACGGCGCTGCCCATCATGGGCTTTAGGTTAACTTATCTTTATTGGCCTGTCCAGAGATGACGCGTCTCTATGTCTTGCGCGTTGTCGTCTGTCCTTCGTCGTCTATGCCTCGTCATACGACGCCACGTCGGACGTATCTCCCTGGAACCATGCCTATCTGCGACACGACAAAAACTGGTTGACACGACATGATCAAACGTTAGTGCAGTTATGTCGTTAGTCCAAAAAGTGGGATAACAGTTTGCCCCCAATTGTGAATTTGCGGAGTCATACAGAGCGAAAGAAACAATTCAAATTTAAAAAATAAAAAACCGTCTTCAACTGCCTAGATCGTGGGACAAAACCGTTCAGAATTCCAGAGTAATAAATATCGATTCGCGACATGCAATAAAGTTCTTCACACCAAGATTTTTCAAAAATCTCTAGATCCGAAAGCAGGAGAGAGAAGAGGGAGAAAGTGAAGTCGATTTTCGCATTGAGTTTGCCCGATTTCAGGTAAAATTTGCTTTCTTTTTTTCGATTTTCTTGTAGATTTCTGTAAGTGAGATGGGTAGATCTAAGTCAGTTGTGGTGAGAGGAAAGGGGGAGTCGGGATCCACTCGGGTTAAGTCCCTTAACCCGATATATTCTACTGTGGTGGACCCGGCGGCGTTTGTTGAACTTGCTGGTTTGCTGCCGTCGGCGGAAGTGAAGATTCCCGGCTCGGACGAGGAAGCCTTTTACTGTCCAGAGGGGTATGTGGTTATGTACGAGTATCCGTTCTGGCTTCAAATTCCCTTTCACTCCTCTAGTTAGGTCCTTTATCGAGGTTTTCCATCTGAGCCCGGGTCAGTTGATGCCCCAGATATGGCGGGTTTTCACGGTGGTGCACGGAGTCACTGCGAACTGGCGAGCGCCGTTTGATCTGTCTGACTTGATGTATACTTACGACCTAGCGCTGCAGAAGTGTTGTAGGTATACCTTGGTCACGAAGAAGGGGAAGACGAACTTAGGTGTCGGTTTAGGTGTGAACGACAGGGGTTGGCAGAGTCGTTTTGTCTTCGTAGGCAAAGATTCTCTGGGAGATAAAGGGCGGTTTCTGGTCGAGGGATGGACGACGGAAGGTAAATGTGTTGTTTTGTCTTTGTTTCTCGTCGTTTTACTGAACGTCGCCTTACTTGGTTTTGTTTTGCAGTTGTCAAGGCGTCGTCGTTGACTGAGTTGAACGCTGATTCTGAGGATAAGTATCAGAAATTCTTGGGTTATTCTGTCGAGGATAGGTCTTTTAGTCGTGACGGGGAGTTTTTAGACGAGCAAGAGGTGAACCGGTCAGGCGACTTCGCCGAGGAGGAGGAAGTAGACGAGGAATCAGGTCAACTGACTCGTCGTCGGAAAAGGTTGGATTTGCTTGAAGAGGTAGTGGCAAACTCGTCGTCCGCCGAAGGTGAAGTAGGCGATATGGCTGGCAACTCAGGTATTTTTACGTTTGTTTATTTTTGGGGTTGTGTATATTTTTTGTTTTTGCTTTGGGTAGTGTTTGACCTTGATCTTTTGTATTGGGTGTAGAGCACACTTTGTCGTCTAGACCTGTGTCGAGGATGTCTCAGAGCGAGATTCAGGAGCGTGCGAGGAAGCGATTGAGGTCGTCCTCGACTTCTGGTGGACAACGTATGACGGTCGTACCTCGGTTTTCTGCGATAGGTTCGTCGGCTGAGACGCCTGTCGTCATAGGAGCCGAAGGCTTTCATCCAATTGCTTCGTCGTCGCCCCCACAGCCGTTCAAGGCGTCATCTGCTGCTGTCGACGTTGGTAAAGTGTCTGCTTCGTCGGCCAAGAAGCGTCCTGCTGAGACGAATCCTGTCGAGGATACGGTTATCACTTTGCCCCCAGGCTTCTTGGGTGATGAAGAGGCGTCTGTTATATGGCCTTTTGCTGATCGCTTGATCTTGCCTACGACGTATCGACGATATCACGAGGTGGATCCTCTTCCTGTCGCTTCGGACGCCGTTGAACTTAGCCTTCGGGTGAGTTTTATTTAATTTTTTCTTCTTTTCTTTTTTGTTCGCAAAAGATGTGTGTTGTGTAAATCTGTTCTGGCATTGGTTTTGCGCAGGCGTCGCAGGCTGCCTTGGCTGTGCGTAGGCAATGTTCGTTGCTGTGCGACGAGGTGACGAATGCGAGGCAGCTGGTGGCGACGGCGAAGAAGGCGGCCGTGTCGTGGGAGGAGAAGTGGAAGGCTGCTGAGAAGAAGGTCGTGGACCTCGCTGCGGTGGTTAAGGCCAAGGGTGATCAGTTCAAAGGTAAGGATAAGCAGTTAGCCGACGTGGCTAAAGATTTGGAGAAAGTGAAGGGAGAGCTGGCCTCGACGACGGAGGAGTTAGATGGATTGAGGAGCTTGTACAACGCCCTGCAAGAGGAGGCGAAGGACGTTGAGGCTCTCGCTATATGGAGGACGCGGGCGCAAATGATGTACTCCTGCTTGATTGGGGAGACTAGCATTTGGCCGTGTCAGAAGGAGGTGGACGACTATCTGGCCAATGGCGGTACCATGGCTGATCTGTCGGTGCCCGTGGTGGATTCGGAAGAGTTGGCGAAGACGGCTGACACCGTCAGTACTAAGGCGACAGAGGTGGACGCTGCCTTGTTGGTGGTGGACGCGCCTGTTCTGGAGCAAGAGGGGGAGGTGTTAGCTGTTGGGCGCGAAGAGGAGGCTCTTGTCGTCGTTCCTCAAGGCGAGGCGTTGGACGTAGCGTCGGTGGAGGTGCTAGTCGTGACTGACGTCGTCGTGCCCCCAGAGCAGGGGTCGGAGCAGGAGGTCGTGGCCTCTACTCAAGAAGAAGGGATGTAATAGTTTGTAGTTTTTGAATTTTTGTTGGTTTTTGTGTTTTGTTTGTGAATTTCTTTACTCGTCTTCGATGGCGACGACGAGGTGGTTTAGATGACTTGTGTTTTGTTTTCGTGTTTTGGATGTTTTTACTCGTCGTCGGTGGCGGCGGCGAGGTGTTTGGATAATGTTTTGTGTTTGTATTTCGGAAGTCGTGGCCTCAGGGGTCGCGCAATTTGTGTTTTGCTATATAAGTGTGTTCCTTTCTTTTTCTTACTTGTACGTTTTTTGTGACTTTTGTATCGAAGCTTTTGTCGTGCGTCATATGGCATGTGTTTTATGGATAACAAGTATCGAAATGGTGGCATTACATGTACGTAAAACAGTACTTGCGTCGGTTGCTCGTTTGTTAATCACTTGGGATTCATTTTCCGTCATGCGTCGTGTGCTATCTTCTGCAAAAGAAAACATGGGTTGTTAGGAGGATTGGCCGTTGGGGATGCCAACGGCCCTCCGATGCCTAAGTCAGTAACAATTTCAAACAAATAAAGCGACAAAAATAAGGAAGAAGGTATAAACGATGGTACGACAACTGATAAAATTGGCTACGACGGATATTTTAAAAGTGATAAAGTTTAAGATGTGTAGCGTTCCAGCTTCGGGGGACCGACTTGCCGTCTTTAGTGACGAGCCTGTATGCCCCCTTTCCGACGATTTTATCGATCAAGTATGGTCCTTCCCAAGCTGGCGCGAGTTTACCTGCGTTTAATTCTTTTGTGTTTTGGAACACTTTGCGCAACACCCAGTCGCCCTCCTTGAACACTTTTACTTTGACGTTTTTGTTGAAGCATTTTGCCACTATCTGTTGTTGCGACGCCATTCTTATCAACGCTGCTTCTCTGAAGTCTTCCGTGTTGTCGAGGTTTTCACTAAGCTCGACGTCGTTATGCTCTGGCGTCATGAGTCCATATCGTGCACTGGGCAGCGTCACTTCAGGGGGTAGTACTGCTTCGCACCCGTAAACGAGTGAGAAGGGGGTCTGTCCCATCACCGTCCTAGGCGTCGTCCTGTTGGCCCATAGGATGGATGGCAACTCTTCTGCCCATCGTCCCTTCTTATCGTCCAGCCGCTTTTTTAGCGATGCGATGATTGTTTTGTTGCTGGATTCCGCCTGTCCATTTGCTTGGGGGTATCTTGGCGTTGACGTCTTTAGCTCAATGTTCCACGTCTTGCAGAAAGCCCTAGTCTTGTCGCTGATGAATTGGGATCCGTTGTCGCATATGATTTCTGATGGCACTCTGAATCTGCATATAATGTTAGTCCATATGAACGAACATACCTCTTTGTCTCTTACCTGTTGGAACGCACCTGCTTCTATCCACTTAGAAAAATAATCTGTTAGAGCTAGCATGAAGACCTTTTGTCCTGGGGCGACGGGTAATTTACCGACGATGTCCATTCCCCATTTCATGAAAGGCCACGGAGTTAAAGTGGGGTGTAAGAATTCGGATGGTTTATGTGTCATACCTGCGTGTCGTTGACATTTGTCGCACTTAGCTACGTACCTCATTGCGTCTTTGAGCATCGTTGGCCAATAGTATCCGTTTCTTTTGATTCTGGTTGACAGGTTTCGTCCTCCTTCATGTCCGCCACATTCTCCTTCGTGGTATTGCTTTTGTAGTCTTTCCCATTCTGCTTTTTCTGCGCATCGATCGCATCAACATTCCGTTCGCTGATCTTTTAAATAATATACCCTGCAAAATAACATATCGTGAAGCTTTGAAAAGTATTTTCCTGGCCTCGAGCTTGTCGTCGGGTAGGGTTTCATGTGTTAGGTAGTCGAGGATGGGCTTGGTCCAGCTGTCGGTGTTTGTGGTTGATAGGACGAGGCTGGCATTTTGTGGTATGTCTTTTTCAATGGCGGGTGACAATAGGTGTACTAGAGGTATGGTCGAGAATGGTGACTTTCTGAGTGCAGATCCTAGATTGGCAAGGGCGTCGGCTTGCGTGTTCAAGTCTCGTGGCACTTGTTTAATGGAGAGGGGTTTGAATTTGGAGGCTAGCTTTTTTGCTTTTTCGAGGTACAAGGTCATTTTCAGGTCTTTAGCCTCGTAGTCGCAGTTGATCTGGTTGACGATTAATTGTGAGTCGCTAAAGATGTTGAGTCCGCTTGCCCCCAATTTTTCAGCTAGCGTCAGTCCGGCGATTAACGCCTCGTATTCTGCTTCGTTGTTTGTCGCTTTGAAGTCGCAGCATATGGCTTGTGCTATCATGTCCCCTTGTGGTGACTTTAGCACGACGCCTAGACCTGCACCGCGAAAGTTAGACGAACCGTCGACGAAGAGCGTCCATATCTCTTCTACGTTATTGATGAGTTTGACTTCGTCGTCCGCTATTTTCTCCAAGTCGGGGCTAAAGTCTGCCACAAAGTCTGCTAGTGCCTGCGATTTCACCGCCGTTCTTGGTTGGTATTTGATGTCGAAGCTTCCTAGCGCCATCGTCCATTTCTCCATTCGATGTGTTAGTTCTGGTCTACGCATCACAGACTTGATTGGATAATTAGTCATCACCACTATTTGGTGAGTTTCGAAATAATGTCTTAGTTTTCTAGCTGCAGTAACGAGTGCTAAAACGAGTTTTTCGAGGGAGGATTACCTGGTTTCTGCTTCTAGTAGCGACTTACTTATGTAGTAAATAGGTAGCTATTGCGTTTCGTCTTCTCGGGCTAGGACCGCGCTGACTGCTGTGGAGCTGACGGCTAGGTACAGTTGTAGGACTTCGCCTTCTTTGGGTTTGGACAGGAGGGGTGGCGACATCATGCATTTTTTGAGGTTTTGCAAGGCTGCTTCGTGGTCGTCGGACCAGTCAAAACCTTTGTTTTTGCGCAAGACGTCGTAGAATAGACGACACTTGTCCGACGACCGCGAGATAAAACGATTTAGCGCCGCCACTCATCCTGTCAAGCGCTGTACCTCTTTTATGTTCCTGGGGGATTGAATGTTTATGATTGCGCGCACCTGGTCGGGGCTAGCCTCGATTCCTCTTTGGGTGACGATGTAACCTAAGAATTTCCCTGCAGACACTCCGAAAGAACATTTAGTTGGGTTAAGTTTCATACCGTATTTTCTCAATATGTCGAAGGATTGTCGTAGGTGTTCGACATGGTCGTCGGCCTTCCTTGATTTTACTAGCATGTCGTCGATGTAGACCTCCATCGTGTCTCCAAGTTGGTCTTTGAACATTTTGTTGACCAATCGTTGGTACGTTGCACCTGCATTTTTAAGACCAAAAGGCATGACTTTATAACAATAAATTCCTCTGTCTGTTACAAAAGATGTTTTCTCCTGGCCGTCTGGGTGCATAAGGATCTGGTTGTATCCGGAGTAGGCGTCCATAAATGTTAGTAGCTCGTGTCCAGCAGTGGCGTCGACCAGGGCGTCGATGTGCGGCAGCGGGAATGGGTCTTTAGGGCATGCTTTGTTGATGTCTGTGAAATCGATACAGACTCTCCACTTTCCGTTCTTTTTACTGACGACGACGACATTTGCTAACCAATCTGGATACTTGACTTCTCTGATTTTCCCGGAGTCTATCAGTTTTTGGACTTCTTCGTCTATGATTTTATTTCTCTCAGGTGCGAATTTTCGTCGTTTCTGTTTCACTGGTTTGAAGTTGGGGTCGACATTGAGTTTGTGGGTGATGACGTCTGAACTGATTCCTGTCATGTCCTCGTGCGACCAAGCGAAGCAGTCCGAGTTTTCTCTTAGGAATGACACTATCTGACTTCTGATGTTGTCAGGCAGCGACGCTCCGATCCTTACTACTTGGTCTGGCTTTGCCTGATCTAGTATAATCTCATCGATCTGTTGGTCGTCGGGGTCGTCTACCGTCGACCCTGGCTGTAATTGCTAGATGGATGACTTTGATGGTTTCAGCGCCGTTTCATAACATTTCTTTGCGTCCCTTTGTTGTCCTTTGATTTCCATGACTCCCCATTTGGTTGGGAACTTGATTGACTGGTGGTATGTCGACGGCACCGCCTTCATTTTGTGGATCCATGGTCGTCCCAAAATGACGTTGTATGCTGATGGGCAGTCGACGACGTTGAACTTGGTCATCACATTAACACCTTCTGCGTACGTAGGCAGCGATATCTCTCCTACTGTTCGTAGCGATTCTCCACTGAATCCTACTAGGACTGTCGACCTTCTGATTATACTCTTTTCGTCTAGTCCCATTTCCTGCAGAGCCTCTAGGAACAATACGTTTGCTGAGCTGCTGTTGTCGATCAATATCCTTTTGATGAGAGCATTGCCTATTGCGAGCGATATGACTAGCCCGTCATGATGTTCCTGTATTTTGTCGGTTGAGTCTGAGTCGTCGAAAGTTATTATCATCGCTGCTAATGACTTGTCGAGTGCTGCTTCATCTTCGGTCTGCCCCTCTTTGACGGCTTCATATTCGCCCCTGTTGATTTTTTTAGCTGCAGAAGAAGTTAGTCCACATATATCTGAACCACCAGAAATAACGTTTACCACTTTTTCGAACGTGGGCGGGGTCGGTCGGTCGCCGCTTGGTGCTGGGTTGGGTTGGGAGCTGCTACCCTTGTTGTACGTCTCCTTTCCTTTGTCGCTCAGTAGGTCCTTTAGGTGGCCTCTTTTCAATAGATACGCCACCTCCTTTTTTAGGGAGATGCATTCCTCGGTTGTGTGGCCATTGTCGCGGTGGAAGTCGCACCACCTGCTCATGTCCTTCGTAGAGTCTGGTCTGTCGCTCTTCTTAGGCCATCTGACGGTACCACCTACACTTTGAAGGGCGTTTACCACGCCTCCGATGTCGACGTTGAAGCCATACTCGGAGATGGGGGGATAAACGACCCGTTCATTCCTGTAAACACTGTTAGTCTCATCATATTGATTGACATTTTGTACCTGACTCTGGCGGTTGTATGGTTGGTGTCTCCAGCCGTTGTTCCTTGGGGTGTACGACCTCCAGTCGCTGCTGCCCCCTGCTGGTCGCTGAGAAACCATTCGTGTAATCTCGTCGTCTTCAATCCGCATCTGGGCAGTAGCCCTCGATCTGATTTCTTCGAAGGTTGCACAGGGATATTTGGTTAGTTCCCGGAACAGCTCCGAGTTGGGGACGAGACCTCTCTTGAATGCTTCGATGGCTGTCCTGACATCACAGTTTTTTATACTAATTTTCTCACAATTAAAACGGTTAAAATAATCGCGTACCGACTCGGCAGGTCCTTGGACCAACCGATAGAGGTCACTTGTTTGTTTCTCCAACTGGCGACTGCTGGCGAATTGTTGGTAGAAGGCGTTGATGAGGTCGGACAGGCAGAAGATAGATCCAGGTGTAATGTTCATGAGCCATTCCAGGGCTGCTCCGTCGAGGGTTCCTCCGAAGGATTTGCACATGACGGGCTCGACCAGGTCGTAGGGGATGCCGATCTGCCACATTCGCTGCTTGTAGAAGTTGACGTGTCTGTATGGATCAGACGTTCCGTCATACAGGGTGGTCCAGGTAGGGAGTCGGAGCTGGTGTGGTACCGTCACCCTAGCGATCGCTTCGCAGAACGGCGATGCTGCATACCCGTCGGTTGGCTCGGTTTCCACGTGCGTGGGTGCCCCCGGCAGTTTGGTCATCAGCTTCATCATCAACGAGCATCGCTTCTTCATGTGATTTTCCATCTTATTTAGGCGCTTGGTGACGGGGTCCGGTGTTGCTTCGTCCTCTTCCCCATGTGGCTCCTCACCGTCGGACAGGTACTCAGAGTCGTCAGTCATTTCGAATATCAACTTCTTCGTTTTTGCACCTGGCTTGTAACACGATTGATACTTGGTACTTTTCACGGATTCGAGCTCCTTCTAGAGGTTTTCAATGGAGGCCCTTTCTTGGGCCAGCTCTGCTTGGGCCTTCTCGTAGGCCGCTTTCATCTCTGCGAGCGTCATCTCTTCAGTAGTCATGGTGTGTAGGGTGATTTTGTGTGAAACCTAGTTAATGTCCCCACAGACGGCGCCAAACTGTTTATGCCAAATTTCGTCTAGGGGCGATCTTTGGCTTAGGTCGACACTAACTAAGCGATAATTAAATAAAGGAAGACAAAAAGAGACACGACACAGAGAAGTGTTGACGCGGAAAACCCAGGAAGAAGGTAAAAAACCGCGGATAGCTATGAGGCTATCAATCCACTAAGTTTCCTATATGATTGTTTGTATCTTATTCTAGAAATCAATGTAACAAAATATAAATAACGAATACAAGAATGATTTGAATGCTTTTATGACTTGAGAGTATGAGATCTTGAGTTTACGTGCCCTTCGCTTGTCTTCGTCTTCGTCCTTTTATAGGAAATTTCTAACGGTCTAGTTGGTTGAGAGAATCCCACAAAGATAGGGATATCTTTGTCACACGTCTCCTTGGTCTTCAACTACCTTCACGTTTCTCGCGCATGCCTTGGACTCGTTCCTGCTGTCATGACGGCGCCGCCCATCATGGGCTTTAGGTTAACTTATCTTTATTGGCCTGTCCAGAGATGACGCGTCTCTATGTCTTGCGCGTTGTCGTCTGTCCTTCGTCGTCTATGCCTCGTCATACGACGCCACGTAGGACGTATCTCCCTGGAACCATGCCTACCTGCGACACGACAGAACCTGGTTGACACGACATGATCAAACGTTAGTGCAGTTATGTCGTTAGTCCAAAAAGTGGGATAACAGCATGTCCGCTCTGTAGTCTATAATTACTTTAACGTACATATTCCATTATTAATTTAATAAAATATGCTCAATTAAACAAGTATGTAATATACCTTTGTCCATGTCTAAAGGTTACTAAAAAAGTTTCCTTTTAGTCCGTTTTTAAAATTTGTAAACAAGTTTGTCTTATTTTATTTTTGGCCCCTCATATTATTTACACATTTCAATTCCTTCTCCCCTGTCTTATTTTATCCACAATTTTTCACACTCCCATCATCTCCCCTGTTTTAAATTAAGGTTTGGAGGACGGTATTTTTTTTCAATTTTTATTGGAAAAAGAAGTATATTTTTCGACTGCCTATCAGTCGTTATTTTTTAATAAACGGTCATTAATTACCAACTGACATTATAGCAGACGGTAATTTAATTTAATTACCATTTACTAGTTTTGTTGTCAATAAACGGTGCATGCTAGTAGAACCGTCCATGTCTTATAACACATGGAGAACCGTCCACGTCTTAGTATACATGGAAAACTGTCCACCTTTTACAACACATGGTGAACCATCCACGTCTTACAGCACAAGAAGAGCCCAAACATCATAAACATTAATTAATCATCCTAGTGTTTTCGCGTGAGATCCACCAAGAATCAAAGTTCAGTAGTAATTTTATGCATGAAGGTTCATAACCTCCAACGAAACAATTGGCAGAGCATGCGCACAAGTGCATAAACACCACCATCATTCAGTGGCGGAGTCAGGATTTTTTTTTCGGGGTGTCGGCGGTGGCGTATTCAGGATTATTAAAGTGTTGTTACTGGTGATATTCCACAACACACAATATATTACTGAGCACAAAAAAACAATATATATATATATATATATATATATATATATATATATATATATATATATATATATATATATATATATATATATATATATATATATATATATATATATATATTTCCTCCGTTCCTAAATAGTTGCACCGTTTTGACTTTTACGTTTGCCAACGCATAAGTTTGACCATCAATACTTATAATTATGTATTAGTAAAAATTATAAAAAATTGATATATTTAAAATATATATTAAGATAAACCTAATAATACTTTGTATAATAATTTTTAATTTTATTTATTAGTAGAAAATTGAGGTCAAAGCAAGACAAGTGAATAATGTCAAAAGTCAAAATGGTGCAACTATTTAGAAACGGAGGAAGTATATATATTACTAAAAAAATGTATCGTCCTAAAATAAATAAATATTCATATTAAAATAAAAAGTCTACAAAATTATTACAATGATTCTCTAGGGGTTTCATGTGCGTGGGGAAAAGAATAACTTAATTTAAGAGAGCAGGTATTTAAATTACCAATCTCTTTGATTTGAATTGAATTTGGGTGGTGATTTGTTATTCAAAACACTATGAGACCAGTTGTTTCTTTGTCTTATGTGCGGAGCTGGTGTTTTTAGTATCACCTAAGAGATCAGTTCTATGATACAACTGGCCGGTCTCGTAGATCTCAGCTACATTTTTTTTTCAATTTTTCTTTGGGGGTCGGTGGACCCCCTTGCACCTACGTGACTCCGCCACTGCCATCATCTATCCACCCAATCTGCGGGGAGTATATATTTTGTCAATTCAAAAAGTTTCATCACTAACGCAGAAAATTATCCTAGAAGACAAATCAAACCATTTATTTATTTGCCAAACACACACGAAACATTTCTTATATTTGCTAAACATAGACGAAACGACAAACTACCTCATCAATCACAAATGAAAACAAGCAAAATGGAACAATAACTAAAAGATCTTACTTTTTGGTAAATGTTTATATGGCATGTCGATGGGTCTCATTTTCTAAGGTCGTGTTTAATTCACCTTATTTAATGACTTTATTACTTATTTAATATCTTATTAGATTAGATAAGAAAAAAAAATTATAGATCAGATTAAATTGGATGAGATCAGATAAAATAAGATCAGACGAGATCAGATTATTATTATTATTATTATTATTATTATTATTATTATTATTATTATTATTATTATTATTATTATTATTATTATTATTATTATTATTATTATTATTATTATTATCTATTTGTCCAGCAGCGCGTCTCCTGTGAGACCAGTCACACCATCAACTTGATGGTGTGACGAGCGCGAAACCAATAGCATACCTCCTCTAAAACTATATAAAGAAAAGTAACAGATCTAAACTATAGGAGTAACATACCTAAACTAAAAAAGTACCTCCTCTAAAATTATATAAAAAAAAGTAACATGTCTAAACTATAGAAGTAACATACCTAAACTAAAAAAAGTACCTCCTCTAAAATTATATAAAAAAAAGTAACATGTCTAAACTATAGAAGTAACATACCTAAATTTGCAAGTGTAAATTGGTCTCACCATCAGTTGATGGTGAGGACAGTCTCATATAAGAATTTGGGTTTGTCCAGATCTTGCCTAGCTCAGAACCAAATTATCCAGATCACGTCTAGATCGGTACTAGTATGTCTAACTGATCTGTCCAAATCATGTCTAGATTAGAACCCATATATTCAGATCAAAATGATTGATTTTTCTAGATTAGAATCGATATGTCTCGATCATGTCCAGATGAAAAACCTATATGTCAAAAGCAAAATCGATTTGTCTAGTTCAGAATCGATCTGTCCAAATCATGTCCAGTTCGGAACCGGTCTATCTAGTTCATGTCCAACAAGAACCAATATGTATGGATCATGTCCAGCACAGAACCAATCTGTCTAGAGCATGTCTAGATCAGAACTGATTTGTTCAGATCATATCCATATCGGTCCAGATCAAAACTTGTATGTCCAGATCAGAGTCGATCTATCCAGATTATAACCGATCTATCTAGGTCTCCAGGTCATGTTCAAATCAAAACAAATATGTCTAAATGAAAATTGATTTGTCAAGATCATGTCTAGATCAGAACCAATCTATCCAGATCATCTCTAGATCATATCCGATCTGTCCAGATCATGTCCAGATCATAACTGATATGCCTAGATTAGAACCCATATGCATGTCCAAATCAAAATCGACCTGTCTATATAAGAATCCATATTTACAAATTATAACTGATAATGCAAATCATGTCCAAATCATAACCCTTGTATTCAGATCCAAATCGATATGTGCAGATCAGAACCCATATGTTTAGATCAAAACTTATATTTCCAGATCAGAATAGATCTGTACATATCATGATCAGATTAAAACACATATGTCCAAATTAGAACTGACTATCCAGATCATAATTAACCGATATGTACATAACATATCCAGAGCAGAGCCGATCTTTCTAAACCATGTCTAGACTAGAACCCATATGTTCAGATCAGAACCGACATGTCCAGATCATTACCAACATGTCCAGATCATTACATATATATCTAGATCATGTTTAGGTTTAGGTTTGTCTAATAAAAGGAATAGTTAGATCATGAGCAAGCTCAAATAAAAAAATTAATGTGAAAATAGATCGTGAGCAAACTCAAATAAAAAATGTGAATTTTGAATAATATTTATTTTACATGTAAATAGTTTAATTTTAATAATTGTAGATTTTTATTTAAATCTTAATTCTGAAAAATCAAATCCGTTCACATCAGATCAATTCAGATCAGATCAGATTAAAACAATAAGTTTAGATTAGATCAGATCAGACCTGATCAGATAAGGAGAATAAGGTGAACTAAACGGGACCTAACTCATCGCCAGGGAATTTTTTTGTAGAAAATCCAAATACCCCAACTCTCTCTTGATACCATATAAAATACTATTGACACTACAAAAAAACAGTACATTAACGACAACCCTTCAATGACAGGGCCTGAATCCCGTCGTTATTGTGATGGGTTTTACGACAGGGCCCAAATCCCGTCATTATTGTAATGGGGTCCCGAATCCCGTCGTTTTTGTGATAAAGTTTTATGACAGAAAACTTAAACCGGCCCATCACTCACCAGCGAATAATTAAAAACCTACAACAATCTCATATTCTCTCCCCTCCCTCATTTTGTTCCTTTCGCTCCATCAAACAAAGGCGACGAAGGCGATGAAGCTCCTCCGTAGAAACCGATGAAAATCGCAGGATTTCATGAAATTCCTTCATAAAATCGAAATTATTCAAGTTTTATTTGTCCAATTCTGCTACAAATCAGAGATTATTTGATTAAAATCGAGCTTTATCAAGTTTAAATCCGGATGCAAGTTTATTAGGTTTTCTCCAAATTGATGATTCAAGCATTATCAGGTATATAATCTCTCTTATGGTCGTTTTTTGCTCTTCAGTTGAATTTGTGTGAGAATCTGTCACTCCAATTTTATTTGTGTTTGTTTGATTTTTCCGAGAATTTGTAACTCCAATCTGATTTACCGACAAATTTTACTAGATTACTTCTCATTAAAGTTGCGAATTCGTTTCTCCTAGTTATCTGGTGGTTTTTTTTGTTCTAGAATTTGATGTTTGATTGATTCTAGCTTTAAAAATCTGCAATTAAAGTTTTTAGAAGCTTTTTTTTGGCATTTATCTGAAATTAAGGTGCAAGTTGTTTGGTAATTATGGTCATAAATTAGATTAGTTGATTGTAGATGATAATACTATCATTGGAAGAGTTATAATATACAAATTATCGTTTATTTTGTTGTTCTTGTTGTTGTTGTTCAGAGGAATGGAATAGTAAAATAACGCAATTGATAGAATCAATGGTTCTTTTCTTTGACATAATGCAGGAATTCCATGAGGACATGAGGTGTTACATAAAAGAGGCCAGGAGATTACAGTTCAAAGTTGGAATTCAAGTTTCATAAAATGGTTTGGTTAAGTGGTAAAGTTACTTTGTCTGCATTATCCAATTCGTTTTTACTGAAGAGTTTTGTTTTCTGAACTTCCTCCGAGTTAGAAGTCTGCTCTTCCAATCGAGCATTTGATGTTGTTATTCTTTTGTAAATTATGTGTTTCAAAGCATCATATTTGTTATTTTAAATAGCGCGTTTGGCATGTCGTTTATTTAGACTTAATTTCACAAATTTAGACAAGATAATATGAAATATATTGTGTACTTGCTTAGAATTGTTGAATTAGGATGCATATCATATGTTACTAGTCTTTGTGCTAGCTTTGAACTTCTCCGGAGAGTGGGAGACAATTGCCACAACAAATTCAACTCTCCTAACTTGTACATTGAACTTGTACATTGAAGCATTGGATATTCTATTTTAACTAATTATGCTCTGTATTAGGTTCTTACTTCTTAGTTGCGATGACATTTTATAATTTCTGAGATTTGTTTTTACTCATTGAGTAGAAAATAGTTGCTATAGAGCTTCTCTTTGTAGGAATTATCTTCTTATCTATTCTTTTCATGTCATTTATTGTGCACAAAGTGGTGCTTCCATCAGTGTTGTTCCCCTGCTTGACTTTGTAAAGCTCATCCTGTATCTCTTCTATAGTTTATTTTCACTTTCATGAACCACAGTCATGTTGGTGATCGAAATATTTGCCATTTGTTTCCCAGGATTTCATGGATATTGATACTAGCACTCACTTGGATATGCTCCCACTCTAGATGAAGGTGTATTTTACAAATATGTGACTTATTATAGGCCTCCATTTGCATACACACCTCAAATGCTTCTACCTTGTCTTCATTCAAGTTATACTTGAAAAGGTAATTTCTTACTAAAAACACAGAATTTAATGTTTTCATACAATTGTTTCTTGCCTTTTGCTATTAATATTTGGGATAGAACTTGGCATTATAATTCATCCTATAAACTCAAAGGTTCCTGAAACTTATACGTTTTGCATTTCATTCTGTATAAATTGAAGTGAGGGCCAGAGAAGGAAGGGTGGTTAATATCCACATGGTTTCATACTATTGGATATGTATTTCAGTATTGTGCAACCCGATGTCATCTCGTGATTGTGGGTTACAAAGTATTATACCAACAGGTATGTAGCTGTATCTATCATCTTGAGTACTTATTACTATACTTTGTATAATGCTCAAATTTTTTGGGGAAAGTTATCAAGTCCATAAGAAAATCTCTACATCCTTGTTCAAACATACAATTTAAAGTTTATACCTTATGTTATTGTTTTTCAGAGGAATAGAATAGTAAAATAACGCAATTGATAGAATTAAGGGTTCTTTTCTTTGGCACAATGCAGGAAGTTCCATGAGGAGATGAGGACATGAGGTGTTACATAAAAGAGGCCTGGATATTACAATTCAAAGTTGGATATCTAGCTGGTCCTAAACATTTTGTTGCGGCATGCGGAAAAATTCAGAGCCAGGTATAACTATTGAACTTGAAACTGGCTTCCAAACAAGTGATGGGATTTCAAAGTTCAAACTATCAAATTGTTTTTGCATGTCAAATGTCAGGATTTAGAAGTGGGCAAGAATCCTCTGGCTAATTACTGAGTTAATTACCTTGGAACTACATTTGATTTGTTTGTTCCGCTGTTCTAGTGAACTTCAGGTGCCAGCAGCATATCTCAAAAAGCAGGAGTTGCTGCACTTGGAATGGGAAAGGCTGGTGGAGAGGCAGTAGCAACAATGGTCAAAGCATTTAGAAAGAGCAATGGTCAAGCGATTTCTTGATTAAAAGTTTCAGTGGTAATCCTCTCCCTGCATATAAACAACGAGACTCCCTCTCTTGTTCTTTTTCTTCCCCTATCTCTCCCCGCATTAAGAGCCGATCTTATTGACCCACATACTAGTTCACCTGTTTTCTGCTGTTCTAATTCTGTCTTGAAATTTCTTATAGGCCTATATTCAACAGTTAGAGTGTCACAACATGTATGATTTCCATTGACTGATTCCTTTTAACAGTTTGCCCAAACAACAGGTATGATTTCCAAGGCTTCAAATATCAATTGTTGGTGGGTTATTGTTGATTAGGCTTAAAATTTGATGGTGGGTGTACTGCATTTGGTTGTTTCCCTAGTGATTATCCTGGCCAGTTTGATGAGCTTTTTTGAGCCAACCCTTCTAATTTTTAGATGCATTTCCGTTTTCTTTTCGTAGTTGGATTATCATGAAGAAAATATTTCCCGGTGTAGGGAAGATATCGTTTTCTAACTAAATACTCTAATACTCTGCTGTTACTTCTCAGGTTGCTGCGGCTATGTGCTTCCTTGCTGCTGCTATGTGCTTCCTTGCTTCCTACTGGGCTAATGTGCCTCTTTTCTACTATCTGCTACAAACTTTGAATTTTATTTTAATTGTAGTAATCAGATTAAGTGTTGTTATTGTGGTCTTATTTTTTGTGTCTTGGGCATCAAACAATTGATTGTGGTAGTTTTAATCATGGGCCCCTGTAAATTTGGATTTTGTGAAATGAACTTGATGGTACTTTTACAATCTGATGATGGAATTACTATGTATGTAGTAATCATTGATATATATTGATTCATAACTAGCAGGTGCATGAAACTAGAAGGTGCTATAAGAATCAGACTCATGGTCTTTTGCGACGGGGAGTGCCCCTGTCATAGTTAGCTTTTCGCGACGGGAGGTTAGCCCGTCGTGTTTAGCCTTTTGCGACGGGATTTTGCCCTGTCAAAATAGGCTTTTGCGACGGGAATTTTTCCCGTCACAATAAGCTTTTGCGACGGGGTCATGACGGGGTAATCAATTACGACGCCCCCCTTTCATGACGGGATTATGACGGGTAATCCCGTCATAATTGGTTTTTTATGACGGGTTAATGACGGGATTTCCCGTCATAAATAGAACTTTTTTTTGTAGTGTGAGGGGAAAATATGTTGATGTGTTGTCTTTTTCGTGGACATACGCCTCTATTATATTACATTCTAGCTAGATATCTTACACTTCGTAGGTTTTCTAAGTCGTATAGACTAATATCTTATAGGTTATCCTCAACAATTTCCACAACGTCAGTGTAGTAAGATCAAATGCTAACGGTTGTCACCATTAAGTTGATGATGCTCTTACTAAAAGTTTGATGGCAATTTGTCTACACGATACCCAGCCATAAATCTTAACCTTTCGTTAAAGACAAATCTATCTAGTAAAACAAATTCAACTATTTTGTTTTTTCCTGATGAACCCTAATTTCTACAGTTCAGAAATTGGAGAAAATGGAACAAAAAATTTAGGGCTTTACTTTTACCTAGTACGAATTGCAACGAAAATTATAGGAAAAATTATGATTTTTTTTAATTAACACTAGCCTACGAGTTGACGAAGAAGATGAAGAAGCTTGGAGCAGGTAATGTTAAGGAACAGAGCAACAAGGAGGGAGAAAATAATATTTTTTATTTTAGGTTTTCTGTAGGTAGTTAAGGTTGGAGAAAAATTGGAGTGAAAAAATGGTTTTTAAGGGTTACTTGCAGTGCACGTACCGGTCAACGCCGGAGAATTGGATTTGACTGTCGAAAAATGAGTTTTGGTCTCATTCACAACAAAGAATCGGGGTCCCATCTTACAATTTTTTTTAATATAGAGTAAAGGTTATCATCATTCCTTCCTCTCATCTTTTCTCTTTTTAGGGTTTTCAAAAATTAGGTTTTGTAGGGCGAAAATAGCCTAATTTCTTCGGGAATTTAGTTATTTTTGACCCGTTTTCTTCAATTCTGCTTTGTTTTTGTTAAATCTTAATAAAATTATATAGTTTTAATATAGTAAGTAACTCTATGGTGGGTTTGATTGTAGTTAAGGTTCATGTGTTTAGTTTAGTTCATTTGTTTCTTTGGTAAAGCTTTGTACGAGATCAAAAAGGAGGTCAATCTTTCGACTACAATCAGACGAACCAGACGAAAATAATATTTTTCACGTCTTCAACAGATATATAGACCCTCGCCGAAAAAGGCTGTAAGTCACAACGATATAAAAGAGGATATACAAATTGTTTAATATACTGTGTTCGTAGCTATGGTGAAAAAAAGTTTTTATTTGATTCGATTGAAAACAAAAGTAGAAATATTATAAAGGTTTATATAATTAACTAGGGAAAGAAAGATACAATTAGGGCGGTCATTATTCAAGTAGTATAATATAATAATCAATACTAACATGCTTAGGTTGGTAGCATATTAATTATTAATTATTAATTATTAGGAGTGACGACCCGTAATTACGTGCAGGATGGATATTAGGAGTATTACATAGCTCCAAAATTTGCACCAAGAGCAGCAAAACTTCCGCTTGGAGTGAGCTGAGCAGCAATAGTGGTCTGAGTAGCTGGGTCAAAGTAGTTGCTGTAGGCATTTGCTACGTCGAGCTTAGTTTTGATTGTGGTCCAGTTTATGATATCATAGTTAGCGACCGGGCCACACTCAACATACACCTACAACAAATTAAATAGTAGATCGATCGATCTATTAAAATACGGATGAAGTATATATGTACGTGTTAATAGATAACTTAATTAAAAAAAACAAGTATAAGACCGAGATCGATGAATTTATACCCTATTAGGAGTGGTCGTGGAGTTATTGGTGGGTGCAATCCAAGCCAAAAGCCATCCACAAGGAATTCCTTGCTTGTTATTTCCAGAGTAAACTACCGCTCCTTGGGAGCCATTGTTAGGTTGCCCAGCATGGGTGAAGGTACCCGGATTCCCAGAGAAAATACTGACGGGGTATGTGCCACCAATGATACTCCCTGTCCAATCATTAGATTGGTTAAAGTTGATTAGCCCAGTGGTGGCGTTGTTCATGGTGACAACCGCACTGTTTTGAGCCAAACTATGTTTGTTCACAACATTCTTGTCATCAGATTTTCCAATACTCTTTGCCTTCTCTACCATCGCAAGCACAATTTCTTTCTCCTCCTGGTCATTCCTTACAATCGATGCCTGTGCTGAAGCCATTTTCCCTTTACTTGCTACGTAACCTCCTATAACAACAATTAATCAATTACTTAGGCGAAAAATAATAATTGTTATTTTTTTATTATTTGCAAAATTATGGGGTTTACCTTGATAATATGTCTTAAACAAGAGAAGCTTAAGCTTATTGTGTAGTTATTTGTTGTGTGCTTTCCCACCTATGCATACATTGCGTATTTATATACATTCATTTGCCCTAGGTTGATACTTTTTATTTGGTAATCCTTTAGTTACCTTTTCAGATTTTTTTTTATTTCTTAAAGCTACATATTCGTCAATTTTCAATAGTCAATATATCGAAAACTATATTCTTACCGCACCACAAAAAGATAATAAAATGAATGTATACTCAGTGTTGGAAGAATATTTACGTAGCTAAAGATAAAAATTAACTTACGAGTACTAATAAGTAGCTAAAATTAGATACCAATGTCACGTCTCTTCAAATGAGAATAAATGGAGAAATTATTTTGGAATAAAGCAATATTCTACCTCCACTTCTAAATAATTGCACCATTTGAATTCTTTGGTACTATTCAATCATCTTATTTTCACTATATTTATTTATTAATAAAATAAAAACTTTGTGATTCCTTGATACCCAAAGAGCTCAGTGATTGCTATGAAAATAAGCCAATATTTCTCCTAGTTGCCCATCCAAGCTTAAAAACAACCGGATAAAGTAGAGAATCCAATTCTGGATAGAAGGATCCTCATAGTAATTGGAGTGAATACCCAACGATCCACTCAAACAACATTGTAATGTTAAAGGGCACTGGCCAAAAACAAGTTGCGTATCTTTTTTTTAGACAACATGTTTCACACATCAAATTAATTTGTATTCCTTCGGAAACCAGACTTACCTTGGCCGGAGGCTGCCTAATGTTATTTTCCAGAGAAATTTTTTCATTTACACAAAATATTAAGGGACCAGAGTTTATTAAATGTGTCTAATGACACCCTTGAATTGAAGTTATTTTGTAGGACAACACCTATTTAACTCTTAAAATTAAACTTTGTCATGGATTGAAAGTCTAGTAAACTACTTTTTGAAATAGATATAATATTATACTACCTCCGTTTCTCACACTACAAGAATTTGTATCTTTTATGACAACCTAATAACGACGGGTAAAAATCCCGTTGTAAAAGGGGTTTTGCGACGGGGATAACAACCCAACAAAGACGGGAACCACCGTCACAAATGTATTTTACGACGGGTTAACGACGGGATTTTCCATTAACAACGCCCCCTTTTATAACGGGTTCGCGACGAAAAATTCCGTCGTTAATAAACAATTATTGACTGTCAGCCACCTTCTTATTTACTGTACTGTAGTCATCCATTGATTAATTAATTTCACCACATTAAGTGTTTATACTTTATATCCTTAAAAGAATACTAATGTTTTTGGAATTAAAAAGTTTGTGTTGTTCACAACCTATCAAGTATCAAACTTAAACGGTGAGAACAAACCTTCTAGGTATCACTCGTGTTTTCTATCTAACATAACATGTTACAAAACTAGGCTAACAAGCCCTATACAAACTATACACGCACAATATAACCACAAAACTAAAAGATGATTATCATCATTCCTTCCTCTCATCTTTTCTCTTTTTAGGGTTTTCAAAAATTAGGTTTTGTAGGGCGAAAATAGCCTAATTTCTTCAGGAATTTAGTTATTTTTGACCCGTTTTCTTCAATTCTGCTTTGTTTTTGTTAAATCTTAATAAAATTATATAGTTTTAATGTAGTAAGTAACTCTATGGTGGGTTTGATTCTAGTTAAGGTTCATGTGTTTAGTTTAGTTCATTTGTTTCTTTGGTAAAGCTTTGTACGAGATCAAAAAGGAGGTCAATCTTTCGACTACAATCAGACGAACCAGACGAAAATAATATTTTTCACGTCTTCAACAGATATATAGACCCTCGCTGAAAAAGGCTGTAAGTCACAACGATATAAAAGAGGATATACAAATTGTTTAATATACTATGTTCGTAGCTATGGTGAAATATTTTTTTTATTTGATTCGATTGTTATGTAATTGTTAGATTCAAATCTTTATGTAAACGTCATATGACTTTTCATGAATGAATTAATTTAATTATAAAAAATTAAATAAATAAATATATATATATATATATATATATATATATATATATATATATATATATATATATATATATATATATATATATATATATATATATATATATATATATATATATCCTCTAATCTAAATCAAATTGTTTGCTGAATGTTCTTAATTAACAATGATATGAGGTAAAGAAACTTTTTTCTCCCGTATCACAGTTGCCATAATGATATGTCATACGGTGTAGATTGTAGCTGAAACTACAACATAAACTGTGATGAAATTACAAGGAAGAATATTGTCGATTACTCCCTTCGTCTCAGAATAATTGCATCGCTTTTCTTATAAATTTGTCCCGAATTACTACTTGCACCGTTTCTATAAATAATAAATTTTTATTATTATTATATCAACTATCTTATTCACATGTCATTTTGTGGTCTCATGCACTCTCCCCCTACCCCTTACCCCCATTTAAAAAGTTGGCACATATTCTTATCTATATTAAAAAAAATACCCACTATCAATTATGAAGTAGCATTTAATTAAATATTAAGTCAATTACTATGTATTAAACGATGTGTCGGTCAAACCGGTTCAACTATACCGAGACAAAGGGAGTAAGATTTATTAGCTTCATTAACTTTAATGTATATTTTCTTAATATCAAATTTTAAAATTTTTGGTATGGCGTTATCAACTCATGCACGCATAATTTTTTCAATCCCACTTGCATGGACCTGGTCCACGCTATAATTACCGTGGACCAGGGTGTTTTTGTAACTTAATGTGAACCGGATAATCGACGTCTTATATTATAGAAACTATAGGTTCTGTAAAGTAACTATATCTTCAAAATAGTAACTATGAAAAAATAATAATAATATAGTCATTTCGATAAGAATAACTATTTTATCCAAAGAGTAACTATATCATATAGAAAAGTAATTTTAACTGTAAAACAATTACTATAAAAATAAGAATAATTATATATTCATTCTTTTAGACAAAAAAAAGTAAATTATAGAAACTATAGGTTCTTTAAAGTAACTATATATTCAAAATAGTAACTATGAAAATAATAATAATATAGTCATTTCGATAAAAATAATTATTCTATCCAAAGAGTAACTATATCATATAGAAAAGTAGCTTTGGCTGTAAAACAATTACTATATTATAAAATAAATAATATGATATACAGATGTTTTAGAGGTCATATAGTAACCTTTTCTATTATAGTTACTATTGTATATCACATAATTACTGAAATAAAAAAGAGTAACTATATCAAAAGTAACAGTAATTACAACTCCTAAACAGTAATAAAGAAAACATTAACTACTTGGTTAGTTGTTTTAGCTACGACATTCTACGGAGTAATTATTTGCATCTATTAAATAAACCAGGTTAAACTCAAATATTTTTTGAACTAAAAAATACTAATCGACACGTCCACGTCTCTCTTTTCCACCAACACGTCCTCTCCTTCCTCTACCACGTCCTTGGTTTCCATTGTTGTCAAGATTTTCTTCTTCTCTTGCTTTTGTTTCCTTGCAAAATTTATTTTTTACACGACTTCAATTTTGGGTGCATCATCTTTGTATTTCTGAATCAATAATATTTAAACTAAGTTAATGATTTAACATTTAAATATGAAAAAATGACATAGTAACTATGTAAAACATATAGTTTCTATTATGAATCATATAGTAACTCTTAGAATTAACGATGGTAAGATACTCACAGAATTGCAGATATAGTTATTGTTATTGTTATAGTCATATAGTTACTGTCATAATAATATAGTCACTTTTATTACTAATAACATAGAGTATAAAGAAAGAACATAAAAAAAAACATAATGATAACATAGTAACTATTAAAAACATATAATTACTATTATACATGATATAGTATCTCTTAATATTAATGATAGTCATATACGAGCAGGGTTGCGTTATTGTTATGATCATATAGTTAAATTATTGAGTTCATAACATAGTAACTCTTATTACTAATAACATAGAGGACAACAAAGAGGCTGAACATAAAAATAACATTATAATATACATAAAAAACTATACCTAACATATAGTTACTATAATACAAGATATAGTACCTATAAATATTATTGATGGTCATTTAGTCACAGAGTTGCAGACATAGTTGGTGTGATAATAATATAGTAACTCGATCCATAATAGAGTAACTACATCACTAAAAATATAGAATAAACATAAAAAACATGCACATAAAGGGAATAGAATTCAAGATGAGTACCGGCGAAGGACCTTAGTAAAAAAAAGCGCCTAGTAGTTCTTTAGATTGATAGAAAAAAATAAAGGCTTTAGATGGTCCTAAGACCACTTAGAATATAGGCTAATTTTGTTTCAGTGTGTTTTCCTTACTTTCCAAATTAATAAAGGCGTAAGATTTCTCCTAAAAACTTTTATTCTAACACTAAATAAGCACCAAACGTACTTGCAAATACAAAAACAAAAAAAGCGGCCCACTCTAGGCCTAATAAACAAGGCCCACCCGGTCTTGAATCGTGACATCAAAACTCATCAAAAAAAAAAATCCCCAAAATAACACACTATCATATTGCCACAACATGAGGGTCTAACCCATGCAACCCAAAGAAATCAAAAAGGAAATCAAATACAAATGTTGCTCAAGAAAAAAAAAAACTCATAAAAAATAAACACCGCCCCCCACATCGACACGCACCTCAGCCCACTCAAAAAACCTACACAAAGATTTTCATATCTTCCACACACTAACCCTATTCCCAAAACCGTTTCGAGTCACGAATAGAAAAAATTGATCCGGACAAAAATGCGTCTCACGCTAACAGTCAAAAAGCCTCCGAAATAGCGTCAAAATTGATTTTAATGCGAGAAAAAAAAGTAAAACACAAAACAAAGAGAAAAGAAATAAATGCAAGAACATGTGAAGCAAAGCGTCGAAAAAGACCGCCCAGAAATCATTTTCAGCGCCCAGGGCTGGGCGCCGAAATCTTTGACGCCCCAGCCTGGGCGTTGAAACTCTCTGCCTGCCTAATTTTTTCCAGAAGTGCTCGTCATTTTATCCGCACATAACGGAAAAATAACGAACACTTGGGGGGTACAACACGTATTCAGATATGCGTACCAAAAAAAAAAATAGCCGTACAAAAAACAAAAAGAACACATGGAATTTCATGTACAGATACGCGGCTTACAGCAAAAACAGCAGACTAAAATAATGATAATACTTCACTCATTTTACCGATTAAATAATATGTTTCCACCGCAGGGCATATCTATTAAAGTCCGGCATCCTAGAATTTATTCTAGCTAGAACTACACGCGACCTGATTCTAAGTTAAAAATATTTAACAAAGATACGTTGGCAGTCCTATTTATGGATTCGGTCCAATCAAGTAAAAAATATATACATTGTGCAAAAGTGTTAGACATATATAAAATGAAAAAGAGGAGAAGCAAAAAATGAAAGTAAAATACGCCTTTATTAAAAAATGATAAGAAGGAAAACAAAAGTGCTAAGAAGGAAAAACAAACACAACTGAAATAAATAAAGGGCACCTACACCCTAGCAAGAACTACACTACTCTAGTTCTTCCGGATCATCAAATAAAGTCTTGTAGAGGGCAATGTTCGCGGGGTCCACCCGCACGGGTTTCTGCGCTGCCCCTATATCAATCTCCATAAGAACCGGCTCCGGGACACTAACTTCCAAAGATGCCAAGGCCTCAGAAACATTCTCAGTTTGAACAGTTATAGCCTGCTCAGCCTCAAGGGCACAAACAATGCTGGGGGAAGGATTATAAACATCAACTGGATTAGTCACTGGTTCTACTGGCGGCTGGGCTTTCTTAAACCATACATTGTTCCGGCGACAATCTCCGCGAGAGCTTGCATTTCCTTTAGCAACGGCAGGCCCCTTCATGTTAGGCATCTTCTTAGGCCTAGAACTGGAACGGGGAGGAACTTCCTTTCGCTTTCGATCAGGACGAGCTTTCACAATCTTAATACCATGGGTGCGAGGATTGGCAGAATTACAGCCCTCATACCTAACCCGAATACGTGGTATCAAAAGCTCAGCCGGCTCACCATTTCGAGCCTCGGTCCTCACAGCTTTATCATCGGAACTCATCCACAACTTGTAATTTTCAGAAAGACCCACAAAGCCATTTGTAGCTAGGGATGCTAATGAGCCGAGTCGAGCTCGAGCTTGGCTAAGCTCGACTCGAAATCGAAAACTCATAGTCAAACTCGACTCGACTCGAAAACTCGCGAGTCTAAAATTTTCAAACTCGACTCGAACTCGAAAACTAAACCCGAGCTCGAACTCGACTCGAAATCGGCTCGAAATCAGCTCGAAAACTCAAAGCCGAGCTCCAAAACTAAACTCAAGCTCGAACTCGGCTTGAACTCGACTCGAACTCGGCTCGAAAACACAAGCACCCGAGCTAAAACTCAACTCGTAATCGACTTGAAAACCCAAAATTGAGCTTAAATTCGACTTAAATCAAATTTAAATCTTATAAAAAGTAAGTTTATACACCAAATCAATATATCCATTAGCCCAAATGAAAGCCCAATGGAAATGATTTGTACACTTTCATACTCAAAGAGTAATACTTATAACCCTTTTCCCCTTTCCTCCCTCACTTATTTACCAATGTGGGACAAAGTTAATATAACATTTTCTTCTTTCCTCCCTCACTTATTTACCCATGTGGGACAAAATGAATATACTTATTTCCTTCTTTCCTCCCTTATTTATGTACCAACGTTGGAGTAACGATAGAAAACATTTTGACTGCCAAATAGTGTAATCCATATGGACGAATTAGATTTTTTTTTTTGTCCTTAATAACTTATTCATCCATTTTAGGAAGAAAAAAAATATTTTTATTAAAGAATTAAAAAACATAAAATGATGAATAAAAATGATAAAATAAAACATTTATATTTTTATAACAGTTTTTATTATGTATATATAATTCGAGCTTCTCGAGCTTTTCGAGTCGAGTATCAAGTTGCTCGACTCGACTCGTTAAATTTTCGAGTCGATCTCGAGCTCGAGTCGAGCTGATTCGAATCGAGTTTTGACCGAGCTTTGACCGAGTCGGGTTCGAGTAGCTCGCGAGTTCGGGGAGCTCATAAGCACCCCTATTTGTAGCCACGGCCCAACGCGGGAGACCATCATAATACTTAGCCCATGCTTGAACCCGTGCTTGTGAAAATGCCGCTACTTTAGGTGGTACTGTATCAGAAAAGGGGATAGTCTGCCTTAAGCCGTATTCACGCATGACTCGGTAAGGAAAGATATAAATGGGCCGAGATAGCCCCAACAAAGAAACATAAACCGACACATCGGAACCCCCCGTCATAGTAGTCAAACCCCACCACGGTACCACCCACTTAATAGAACAGATACCATGAGTAAAAAAGGAAATCCACTCGGCCTCGTCCTGGCCTCGGTGCAAATACTTCCGGTTACCCAAGGCTATAGGGCGATAATGTTTAGGATCGGCAGGAGTTTCTAAGAGCCTAAGTCGTTCCATGAGCCAAATCTGCAAAAAACGTGTACGATCAGATCAAAAAAATAAGCAAACGAAACCTGGGGCGCAGTTTCAACGCCCAGGACCAGGCGCCGAAAATTCTAACGCCCAGCCCTAGGCAGGAGTTTCTAATATATATATGCGTAGAGGAAAGGTCGATTACCTGCAGCAATAGGGGGATCCCCTTAAAATATTCAGATTTGGCATTCTTCTTCAACTCATCCGCACTCAGCAAAGTCTCGGCAACAACCAACGGCATAATAGAATAGCAACTTTCCATCTGGCTAATCAAGGGGATCAACCTTATGTCACCGAACTCACCATTGTTATTCGACAGCAAATAATGATTCAACAAGCAAAATACAAGGGCTCTTAGCCAACGCCTAACAGCTCGTTGGAGGGAGAAGGGAGGAATCGACATGAAAAAAGCAAGAAGGAATTAAAGCTAAGAAACTACAAGAGAGAAGAAGATTGAGAGTGATGGAAAAGAGGGACGTATCTAACCCCTATATAGCTGAAGACATCAAGTGACATCCTAATCCCATTCGTAAACGCGTTAAGAAGTCCGAAAACCAAAAATCGCCAGGGAAAGACTTTCAGCGCCCACGGCTGGGCGCTGAAATGATTAACGCCTAGCCTTGGGCGCCGAAAATGTAGCCCAAGGCCCGGATCTCATAAAACGCGGAACTGGAAATGACTTAAAACCGTGTTGGTAGACACGAGGCCCTATCGCAATCAAGATCAAGCCCAAAAGCACCTTTAGCACCCAAATAGTGAAAATGAATGTTAAAACTTGGTCGAAACTTAGACTCGTCTCAAGGAATATATGTGTACACTTTTCAAAACAAATATGAGAAAAATAAATATCAAGGTCATTCTTCGAAACACCAATTTTTTTTTAAGTCGTTGGTTTCTCAAATGAAAAATGTTTGTTTGTCAAAAGATTAATCCGGGCCAAGCTAAGCCTGATATTATTGAAAAATAAACCTTGTCGCCCGGAAAATGAAGTCGCACTCCACGACTTCACCAAAATAGCATACCACTATAAAGGTTGCTCGCACATACGAGCACGACCCCAAACATGATTAAAGGACGTTATAAAATACGTACCTCTCTTGGAAAGAAATGACCGTCAAGCCCGAGTGCTTGGGGGCTCGAAAGAAAATATATACTCCAACAAAGAGTGTGCGAAGTTAAAATCATATTCCCGGACTACGCTATACACAGCCCCATGTTTGGATAATAAGAAAAAAAAACGGATTTCGACCTCAGAGTAAAGGTCGCCGTTGATACTTGTACATGGTCCTCTGATCAAAGACCAAGTGGTGGCAAAAAATCGAGCCGTAAAGACTGGCTCAAAACCACAAAAGAAGACGACCACAAGACAAAGGTCCGTCTAAGCCCGTTGTCAACCCACATTCAGGTTACAACTAAGTCCGAGCATCCCTCGAAAGAATTCGCTCTTGCAAGAATGAATAAAAGAAATTCTCAAAAGAAATCACGATGAACAAAAAATAGGAACTTGCCCATCTTCAGTTGGCAAGGTCGCGTCACGAACCACGCGAGTTCCAAATCGAAAAAAACGAATTCAGGGACGTCCACCCTCAGCGGACAGGGCTCGCCCACCCTCAGCGGGCGGGGTCTGCGTCACTAGCCGCGCAGGTCCTCAGTTTTCGAAAAATAGAATCTTCAAAAACAAAATAAAACAGGCTCGCCATCTTCAGTCGGCGGGGTCTACGTCACAAACCGCGTAGGTCCTTATTTTCAAATTTCAAAATAGATTCGTCCACTTCTATCGGACGGGGCGTCCACCCTCAGCGGACAGGGCTCGCCCACCCTCAGCGGGCGGGGTCTACGTCACAAACCGCGTAGGTCCTTATTTTCAAATTTCAAAAAAAGATTCGTCCACTTCTATCGGACGGGGTGTCCACCCTTAGCGGACAGACTCGCCATCTTTAGCCGGCGGGGTCTGCGCCACTAACCGTGCAGGTCCTTAGTCGCTGTAGCGATAACTATTTTCGGTTTCCCCTTTTTCCAAAAATTAAAGGATTGGTTTTCCGTTTTTCCAAAAAAGAGCGATGTGCTGGATTTCCCTTCGTTTAACGTCCCATAAAAACAAGGGGGTTTTCTCGTTTAGCTAACCCTGAAAATGAGAATCTTTAAAAACATTTTTACCTCGTGATTGGGCTTGGCCAGGCCCAATTACACTTTATAGCTTTGATTTCGAAAACATCTGTAGCTACTCCCAATGACAAAGTGAGGGAGTTTCTACGCCTCTTTAGATACTTCCAATGACAAAGTGAGGGAGTTTCTGTACTATCCGTTGACAAATCCCAATGACGCGTGAGGGATATGTCGACACTTCAAAGTGATGACCCTTAAGTCAAATGTTATCACTCGGGGGCTCGTGAGACCCTCGCAAAACAAGTCACATACACTATGGCTTGTGTGACGCACTCCGTCCAGTACTTTGACCATCGTCTCATCCCGAGACTCAGTCAAAGTGGGGGCTAACTGTAGACACCTACTTTTGTCCCCCATTCCCGAAAGGGAAGGTTCGATGATAAGAACATAAAATCTCCACTTGGAAACGCATCTCCTATAAAATAACGAATCTCGATCACCCTTTTCATTTCACCCGAAACCTGCTATTTATAGAAACCTGCTATTTGTGGAAACCTGCTAAAAATAGTAACTGCCGTAATAGGTAGTTGTTAAAAGTGGCAAGTCATAAAAGATAAAAACCTGTCAGAATTAGGTGTTGCACTCTAACATAAATCCTAAATGAGATAAAAATTGCAAGAGGAATCCTATTCCTAATATGATTCGAAAACTCGGATAAGTCTCAAAGACTCCGTACTCCACGAGTCCAAATCTGATAAAGAAATACGGCCCAGATCCTATTTTCAACGCTTGGCTCTGGGCGCCGAAATCTTCGGCGCCCAGCCCTGGGCGCTGAAATTACCTGGGTACGTGTTCTCTCCTAATTCTTCTTGGATTAGAGCTCTAAAATTCTATCTTTCCACGAACTCTTTTCTATAAATATAGCCCCAAATTCGACGTGGAAGGAACACACACAATTCATATTCTGAGTCTTGACTCCAACCCCTAAGCTTAAGCCTCACGCTGCGAAATTGATCCCGCGTTCTGTCGCAATCGATCCAAAAATCAAACAGAACGTATCCTGTCCCTTGTAGCTGAAGAACTAAGCCTGGAAACTTGAGATTCGTTAAATAAAAGGAGAAATAGAAAAGCCAAAGTGGTTAGTTTTCTGAGAACCGTGACGCACCTCACAAGGGTGCGTCGTAATGTGTCCCTTCGCATGATTTAATTGCTTTCCTCGCCCTTTTATAAATTGTTAAACTAATAAATCTGATTGTTCTATCACGCCTAATAAAGATAATATTTTGGGAAATTGAACTATCATGCTAGGTCCCTTAAAACAATCTAAATCAGATAATCGCGATCGATCTAGTATTATATGTTGCATATTGTTAAAATCAACTCAGATTAGTTTAATAGTTAACGCATGTCCCTTCAATTATTTATGCTGAGCTAGTAAGGATATCCTGCCTCTGGAGTTATCGAAGTGAGAGTACTCCTCTCGGTAGTTACAGTCCCCCGAACCCTCAATCTCTACCCTGCGGGTGTACGTTGAGCAATCCCCACACCAGGGATCACAAGGGAACCTATGGCCGTCGTGGTCAAACATAATTGCACTCCCTTATGTCACGATAACCGGGTTTTGTCAGTTTTTCTCATTGTCGTTAAAAACTGAATGGCGACTCCTATATTACTAGTCAATTGGGTGTAAACTCACAGAAAATCCAATTACACTTGATTTGACAAAAGAAACGTCACACCCACGAGGGACGAGGTCACGCATTAGCCTCGTGCTTTTTCGACCCCCTCACACCCACTAACTGTTACTGCTCAGTAACATGGGCATAGTTGGAGAGAAACAGGGGAGACCAAATCAAAACACTAATTGCACGTTTAAACAGAAATACGTGGGTGAGTTTCAAGGATCATGGAAAATCTTTTGCTTGAGAAACAAGGAGAATGAAAACAGAATCCTATGTTTACATTTATTAATTAAATTCGTTTTATTTGTTAAAAAGATTTTCATTTTAAAACTCTTTTATAATTACAGTTAATATATTTCAATTTAAAACGTACCAAAATACTTAGGTTCCTTTCGTTCCAAATTATGTATAAACATTATTAAATACTTACATAAATCCTAAACAAAAACTCATATGTTGTAGTCTTCATGTTGCACCTTTAGAAGCTTTACTCGAAGTCTTCCCAATTTGTTCCTTCTCTGGAACATCGAGGATCCACATAATATATGAGGATCTCGCCTTAGGAACTCGCCTAAGGATCTCGCCTTTGTAACTTGCCAAATGATTAATTCTTCAACGTAGCGTCTGACATGGATCAAGTGACTTGCATATATTCCACTTTGCTTAGTTTATCCAACTCAGGATCTCCCTAACTTAGCATTATCCCTCTAAGGATCTCGGAACCTATTATGCAACATAACTTAACCAATAGTCAGGAGTTTGCTTTGTCATCATCAAAACTTTAGGGTCAACAATATGTACTTTTAAACAATAAAAAACTGTTTTTTAAAGGATTAAAAGTAAAAAAACGACTCGGATGCATGTAGCTCTACATCCAACCGGGTGTACCTTCTACCAATTGATGTTGCGCATCGTCTTCTTGCAGACCACATGTTTCACATACATCGAAATTATTTGGATTCCTATGGTAATCAAATTTACCTTAACCGGGGTCCGCCCGACATTATTTTCCAAAATTATTTATTCCACTTAGACAGAACATTCAGGGACTAGGGTTTTTTAAACGTGTCTGATCTAATTCTTAAAATTAAAACTATGTCATGGATTGAAAGTCAGTAAACTACCCTTAAGGTTACTCTATCATTGTCCTTTGTTAGTCACGCATTGATTAATTAATTTTACCGAATTTAGTGTTTATATCCCAGAAAGAATATTTATATATTTTGGTAAACAAAAAAGTTTGTATGGTTTAAATCATTTACAAGCTATCAAGAATCAACCTAAAAGGGTGATAACAAACATTCTTGGAAGGACTCATGTTTTCCTTATGGCCCGCGTATTTATGTTAAAAAGACTATATTTCCCTTTACAAGAAAATCAAACCTTCCCCCTTCCTTCGCCCATCCCCTCCCCGGACCTGCCATTTTTGCCGAACACAACCCACAGGAGATGCACCTGACCACCAGCCAAACCCAGTTTTACGCTACTCTTCTGTACACCCACCATCCCGACCACCCCGCTAAGGCATTGCATCGCGCTAGGCCTTGCAGCGCCGTCGTCAACGCAAAAGAAGTAGGCCCATCGTTATTAGGCTATCATTAAAGAAACAAATTCTTGTAGTGTTTTTCTAGCTTTTGATTTCATGTTCGAAATAAGAACTCCATTCTCTCCCTACTGGAGACTCCTTTTACCCACTTATTGGGGCATCTCAACCCATTTATTGGGTTTTATCTCTCTCCTTGTGACAGTTTGGGGATATGATTTTAATTTCGCTGGAAAAGTTGATTTATTGGTGAAGGTTTGTGCGACGTTACAACGATATCGGTCCTACATCTACAATCAATTGAGTCGAATTTAATTGAATCTCAAAGCTACAATAGATCGAAAGACCCCCTCGTTGAAGGCCGTATCAAACAACGATGTGAAATAAGGTATTCATCATTGTCAGATGTCATCCACAACGATCGTGGTTTTCCGGATTAGAATTTCGTTTGATCCAAGTTATTTTGTATTTGTTAGTTTTGATTTTTATTAATGAACTAATTTTACATTCAAAACAAAAAAAAAATATATGTATTTAGCCTTCCTCCTAATAGCTAATTCCCAAATATGGTCGTCATACATAATAATGGAACTACTTTTTTTGGACGATAGACATGCGATAATGGAGAACTTATGCTCAATAAAAAAATTGTTCTATACCAAACATAAGAAAAAAAACCTTTTTCAAACTCATGGCCGTTAACACATATATTGATCAGGAACATCTTTCACTAATTCTCTATTAAAACGTACTTTTAACAGTAAATTATTAATCTTAATTGTATTAGAAAATCTAATAAGATAAGAATTACTGATTACAAACACTATTTCAAAAGTAAGATAATTTACAATGTATAGCCAACTTAATTTTAGTTTTTCATTTTATAATTTTAAAGTCGCATAATTTTAGTAGAATCATCAACTGAAAATAAATTTAAGTAAGAGATTTTTAATCGGTGAAGAAGATTACGCCCAAATGAGTCGGAAGTGCATTCACGATATGCATTAAAAAAAAAATTAGGGTCATACCAAGAATATATATTTTACTTCAATAGATGATGCACTCCCGCGCATAATCTTCCATTCTTTACCTATCAAGAATCTCTTAGTTCAATTGGTTTACCCAAACATACATTCTCTATGTTCTTAAAAATGCCCCATATATTATAGATGGATGTCTCCATTTGTTTTCTCTCTACCTTATTTAGTTTGTGTTGCCTACATATTTCTCCTTACACACCATTATTTAATCTAATTAAAAGTCAAATATACCAATTGTTTACTTTTGAATACAACCAATTCTCAATAAAGAGTAAAAAAGCTTTTGAACAAATCTTTTCCTCTGTTCATTCTTGGAATTTGATTATTCCAAACTATTTTCTCCACTCAATATTGCCATTTGAAGAGATACTTCATTGGTATCTAATTTTAATTACTTGTTTATTTTTTTAATTTTTTTTTTGGTAAGCAAGTATTTGTATATATTATTCACAATAATTACAAACTGGCATCAAGTGGAACAAACCTCCACTGAAACTGACAAACACGCACTAAACCAAACAAGACTACCCTTCTGCAAGGGTGATAAACCAGCTCCTATCCCTTGAGCTAAGAGCTCTAGGCAATACAGAATGAAGCCTAGCTATTACAAGCATTACTCTTTACAAGACTACACAATTTATCGATGCAGTTAATTACCTGTTTAGAACTTGTACATATTAGCCTTTTGGACAAGCTTTAATATTGTCTTTATAGTGTCTAATTTTATTTCATGTCTTTAGTTTTGTACATTTACTGTATGTAAACAAAAATTGTCTTTTAGTTGTATGAATATATTCCTCCAACACTCAAACTCATGAGTCATGTCACTCGATGGTGGAGAACTATTTGATTCTAAGTCTCCTACAAAATTAGTGGAGAATAACTCCACAGAATTCATTTAAATAATTAAGATACTATAAATTAATGGAGAAAGTTGAGACCATGTGTTTATGCCAAATTTCGTCTAGGGGCGATCTTTGGCTTAGGTCGACACTAACTAAGCGATAATTAAATAAAGAAAGACAAAAAGAGACACGACACAGAGAAGTGTTGACGCGGAAAACCCAGGAAGAAGGTAAAAAACCGCGGATAGCTATGAGGCTATCAATCCACTAAGTTTCCTATATGATTGTTTGTATCTTATTCTAGAAATCAATGTAACAAAATATAAATAACGAATACAAGAATGATTTGAATGCTTTTATGACTTGAGAGTATGAGAGCTTGAGTTTACGTGCCCTTCGCTTGTCTTCGTCTTCGTCCTTTTATAGGAAATTTCTAACGGTCTAGTTGGTTGAGAGAATCCCACAAAGATAGGGATATCTTTGTCACACGTCTCCTTGGTCTTCAACTACCTTCACGTTTCTCGCGCATGCCTTGGACTCGTTCCTGCTGTCATGACGGCACTGCCCATCATGGGCTTTAGGTTAACTTATCTTTATTGGCCTGTCCAGAGATGACGCGTCTCTATGTCTTGCGCGTTGTCGTCTGTCCTTCGTCGTCTATGCCTCGTCATACGACGCCACGTCGGACGTATCTCCCTGGAACCATGCCTATCTGCGACACGACAGAAACTGGTTGACACGACATGATCAAACGTTAATGCAGTTATGTCGTTAGTCCAAAAAGTGGGATAACAGTTTGCCCCCAATTGTGAATTTGCGGAGTCATACAGAGCGAAAGAAACAATTCAAATTTAAAAAATAAAAAACCGTCTTCAACTGCCTAGATCGTGGGACAAAACCGTTCAGAATTCCAGAGTAATAAATATCGATTCGCGACATGCAATAAAGTTCTTCACACCAAGATTTTTCAAAAATCTCTAGATCCGAAAGCATGAGAGAGAAGAGGGAGAAAGTGAAGTCGATTTTCGCACTGAGTTTGCCCGATTTCAGGTAAAATTTGCTTTCTTTTTTTCGATTTTCTTGTAGATTTCTGTAAGTGAGATGGGTAGATCTAAGTCAGTTGTGGTGAGAGGAAAGGGGGAGTCGGGATCCACTCGGGTTAAGTCCCTTAACCCGATATATTCTACTGTGGTGGACCCGGCGGCGTTTGTTGAACTTGCTGGTTTGCCGCCGTCGGCGGAAGTGAAGATTCCCGGCTCGGACGAGGAAGCCTTTTACTGTCCAGAGGGGTATGTGGTTATGTACGAGTATCCGTTCACAATTGGCTTCAAATTCCCTTTCACTCCTCTAGTTAGGTCCTTTATCGAGGTTTTCCATCTGAGCCCGGGTCAGTTGATGCCCCAGATATGGCGGGTTTTCACGGTGGTGCACGGAGTCACTGCGAACTGGCGAGCGCCGTTTGATCTGTCTGACTTGATGTATACTTACGACCTAGCGCTGCAGAAGTGTTGTAGGTATACCTTGGTCACGAAGAAGGGGAAGACGAACTTAGGTGTCGGTTTAGGTGTGAACGACAGGGGTTGGCAGAGTCGTTTTGTCTTCGTAGGCAAAGATTCTCTGGGAGATAAAGGGCGGTTTCTGGTCGAGGGATGGACGACGGAAGGTAAATGTGTTGTTTTGTCTTTGTTTCTCGTCATTTTACTGAACGTCGCCTTACTTGGTTTTGTTTTGCAGTTGTCAAGGCGTCGTCGTTGACTGAGTTGAACGCTGATTCTGAGGATAAGTATCAGAAATTCTTGGGTTATTCTGTCGAGGATAGGTCTTTTAGTCGTGACGGGGAGTTTTTAGACGAGCAAGAGGTGAACCGGTCAGGCGACGTCGCCGAGGAGGAGGAAGTAGACGAGGAATCAGGTCAACTGACTCGTCGTCGGAAAAGGTTGGATTTGCTTGAAGAGGTAGTGGCAAACTCGTCGTCCGCCGAAGGTGAAGTAGGCGATATGGCTGGCAACTCAGGTATTTTTACGTTTGTTTATTTTTGGGGTTGTGTATATTTTTTGTTTTTGCTTTGGGTAGTGTTTGACCTTGATCTTTTGTATTGGGTGTAGAGCACACTTTGTCGTCTAGACCTGTGTCGAGGATGTCTCAGAGCGAGATTCAGGAGCGTGCGAGGAAGCGATTGAGGTCGTCCTCGACTTCTGGTGGACAAGGTATGACGGTCGTACCTCGGTTTTCTGCGATAGGTTCGTCGGCTGAGACGCCTGTCGTTATAGGAGCCGAAGGCTTTCATCCAATTGCTTCGTCGTCGCCCCCACAGCCGTTCAAGGCGTCATCTGCTGCTGTCGACGTTGGTAAAGTGTCTGCTTCGTCGGCCAAGAAGCGTCTTGCTGAGACGAATCCTGTCGAGGATACGGTTATCACTTTGCCCCCAGGCTTCTTGGGTGATGAAGAGGCGTCTGTTATATGGCCTTTTGCTGATCGCTTGATCTTGCCTACGACGTATCGACGATATCACGAGGTGGATCCTCTTCCTGTCGCTTCGGACGCCGCTGAACTTAGCCTTCGGGTGAGTTTTATTTAATTTTTTCTTCTTTTCTTTTTTGTTCGCAAAAGATGTGTGTTGTGTAAATCTGTTCTGGCATTGGTTTTGCGCAGGCGTCGCAGGCTGCCTTGGCTGTGCGTAGGCAATGTTCGTTGCTGTGCGACGAGGTGACGAATGCGAGGCAGCTGGTGGCGACGGCGAAGAAGGCGGCCGTGTCGTGGGAGGAGAAGTGGAAGGCTGCTGAGAAGAAGGTCGTGGACCTCGCTGCGGTGGTTAAGGCCAAGGGTGATCAGTTCAAAGGTAAGGATAAGCAGTTAGCCGACGTGGCTAAAGATTTGGAGAAAGTGAAGGGAGAGCTGGCCTCGACGACGGAGGAGTTAGATGGGTTGAGGAGCTTGTACAACGCCCTGCAAGAGGAGGCGAAGGACGTCGAGGCTCTCGCTATATGGAGGACGCGGGCGCAAATGATGTACTCCTGCTTGATTGGGGAGACTAGCATTTGGCCGTGTCAGAAGGAGGTGGACGACTATCTGGCCAATGGCGGTACCATGGCTGATCTGTCGGTGCCCGTGGTGGATTCGGAAGAGTTGGCGAAGACGGCTGACACCGTCAGTACTGAGGCGACAGAGGTGGACGCTGCCTTGTTGGTGGTGGACGCGCCTGTTCTGGAGCAAGAGGGGGAGGTGTTAGCTGTTGGGCGCGAAGAGGAGGCTCTTGTCGTCGTTCCTCAAGGCGAGGCGTTGGACGTAGCGTCGGTGGAGGTGCTAGTCGTGACTGATGTCGTCTTGCCCCCAGAGCAGGGGTCGGAGCAGGAGGTCGTGGCCTCTACTCAAGAAGAAGGGATGTAATAGTTTGTAGTTTTTGAATTTTTGTTGGTTTTTGTGTTTTGTTTGTGAATTTCTTTACTCGTCTTCGATGGCGACGACGAGGTGGTTTGGATGACTTGTGTTTTGTTTTCGTGTTTTGGATGTTTTTACTCGTCGTCGGTGGCGGCGGCGAGGTGTTTGGATAATGTTTTGTGTTTGTATTTCGGAAGTCGTGGCCTCAGGGGTCGCGCAATTTGTGTTTTGCTATATAAGTGTGTTCCTTTCTTTTTCTTACTTGTACGTTTTTTGTGACTTTTGTGTATCGAAGCTTTTGTCGTGCGTCGTATGGCATGTGTTTTATGGATAACAAGTATCGAAATGGTGGCATTACATGTACGTAAAACAGTACTTGCGTCGGTTGCTCGTTTGTTAATCACTTGGGATTTATTTTCCGTCATGCGTCGTGTGCTATCTTCTGCAAAAGAAAACATGGGTTGCTAGGAGGATTGGCCGTTGGGGATGCCAACGGCCCTCCGATGCCTAAGTCAGTAACAATTTCAAACAAATAAAGCGACAAAAATAAGGAAGAAGGTATAAACGATGGTACGACAACTGATAAAATTGGCTACGACGGATATTTTAAAAGTGATAAAGTTTAAGATGTGTAGCGTTCCAGCTTCGGGGGACCGACTTGTCGTCTTTAGTGACGAGCCTGTATGCCCCCTTTCCGACGATTTTATCGATCAAGTATGGTCCTTCCCAAGCTGGCGCGAGTTTACCTGCGTTTAATTCTTTTGTGTTTTGGAACACTTTGCGCAACACCCAGTCGCCCTCCTTGAACACTTTTACTTTGACGTTTTTGTTGAAGCATTTTGCCACTATCTGTTGTTGCGACGCCATTCTTATCAACGCTGCTTCTCTGAAGTCTTCCGTGTTGTCGAGGTTTTCACTAAGCTCGACGTCGTTCTGCTCTGGCGTCATGAGTCCATATCGTGCACTGGGCAGCGTCACTTCAGGGGGTAGTACTGCTTCGCACCCGTAAACGAGTGAGAAGGGGGTCTGTCCCGTCACCGTCCTAGGCGTCGTCCTGTTGGCCCATAGGATGGATGGCAACTCTTCTGCCCATCGTCCCTTCTTATCGTCCAGCCGCTTTTTTAGCGATGCGATGATTGTTTTGTTGCTGGATTCCGCCTGTCCATTTGCTTGGGGGTATCTTGGCGTTGACGTCTTTAGCTCAATGTTCCACGTCTTGCAGAAAGCCCTAGTCTTGTCGCTGATGAATTGGGATCCGTTGTCGCATATGATTTCTGATGGCACTCCGAATCTGCATATAATGTTAGTCCATATGAACGAACATACCTCTTTGTCTCTTACCTGTTGGAACGCACCTGCTTCTATCCACTTAGAAAAAAAATCTGTTAGAGCTAGCATGAAGACCTTTTGTCCTGGGGCGACGGGTAATTTACCGACGATGTCCATTCCCCATTTCATGAAAGGCCACGGAGTTAAAGTGGGGTGTAAGAATTCGGATGGTTTATGTGTCATACCTGCGTGTCGTTGACATTTGTCGCACTTAGCTACGTACCTCATTGCGTCTTTGAGCATCGTTGGCCAATAGTATCCGTTTCTTTTGATTCTGGTTGACAGGTTTCGTCCTCCTTCATGTCCGCCACATTCTCCTTCGTGGTATTGCTTTTGTAGTCTTTCCCATTCTGCTTTTTCTGCGCATCGATCGCATCAACATTCCGTTCGCTGATCTTTTAAATAATATACCCTGCAAAATAACATATCGTGAAGCTTTGGAAAGTATTTTCCTGGCCTCGAGCTTGTCGTTGGGTAGGGTTTCATGTGTTAGGTAGTCGAGGATGGGCTTGGTCCAGCTGTCGGTGTTTGTGGTTGATAGGACGAGGCTGGCATTTTGTGGTATGTCTTTTTCAATGGCGGGTGACAATAGGTGTACTAGAGGTATGGTCGAGAATGGTGACTTTCTGAGTGCGGATCCTAGATTGGCAAGGGCGTCGGCTTGCGTGTTCAAGTCTCGTGGCACTTGTTTAATGGAGAGGGGTTTGAATTTGGAGGCTAGCTTTTTTGCTTTTTCGAGGTACAAGGTCATTTTCAGGTCTTTAGCCTCGTAGTCGCAGTTGATCTGGTTGACGATTAATTGTAAGTCGCTAAAGATGTTGAGTCCGCTTGCCCCCAATTTTTCAGCTAGCGTCAGTCCGGCGATTAACGCCTCGTATTCTGCTTCGTTGTTTGTCGCTTTGAAGTCGTAGCATATGGCTTGTGCTATCATGTCCCCTTGTGGTGACTTTAGCACGACGCCTAGACCTGCACCGTTGAAAGTTAGACGAACCGTCGACGAAGAGCGTCCATATCTCTTCTACGTTATTGATGAGTTTGACTTCGTCGTCCGCTATTTTCTCCAAGTCGGGGCTAAAGTCTTCCACAAAGTCTGCTAGTGCCTGCGATTTCACCGCCGTTCTTGGTTGGTATTTGATGTCGAAGCTTCCTAGCGCCATCGTCCATTTCTCCATTCGACGTGTTAGTTCTGGTCTACGCATCACAGACTTGATTGGATAATTAGTCATCACCACTATTTGGTGAGTTTCGAAATAATGTCTTAGTTTTCTAGCTGCAGTAACGAGTGCTAAAACGAGTTTTTCGAGGGAGGAATACCTGGTTTCTGCTTCTAGTAGCGACTTACTTATGTAGTAAATAGGTAGCTATTGCGTTTCGTCTTCTCGGGCTAGGACCGCGCTGACTGCTGTGGAGCTGACGGCTAGGTACAGTTGTAGGACTTCGCCTTCTTTGGGTTTGGACAGGAGGGGTGGCGACATCATGTATTTTTTGAGGTTTTGCAAGGCTGCTTCGTGGTCGTCGGACCAGTCAAAACCTTTGTTTTTGGGCAAGACGTCGTAGAATAGACGACACTTGTCCGACGACCGCGAGATAAAACGATTTAGCGCCGCCACTCTTCCTGTCAAGCGCTGTACCTCTTTTATGTTCCTGGGGGATTGAATGTTTATGTTTGCGCGCACCTGGTCGGGGCTAGCCTCGATTCCTCTTTGGGTGACGATGTAACCTAAGAATTTCCCTGCAGACACTCCGAAAGAACATTTAGTTGGGTTAAGTTTCATACCGTATTTTCTCAATATGTCGAAGGATTGTCGTAGGTGTTCGACATGGTCGTCGGCCTTCCTTGATTTTACTAGCATGTCGTCGATGTAGACCTCCATCGTGTCTCCAAGTTGGTCTTTGAACATTTTGTTGACCAATCGTTGGTACGTTGCACCTGCATTTTTAAGACCAAAAGGCATGACTTTATAATAATAAATTCCTCTGTCTGTTACAAAAGATGTTTTCTCCTGGCCGTCTGGGTGCATAAGGATCTGGTTGTATCCGGAGTAGGCGTCCATAAATGTTAGTAGCTCGTGTCCAGCAGTGGCGTCGACCAGGGCGTCGATGTGCGGCAGCGGGAATGGGTCTTTAGGGCATGCTTTGTTGATGTCTGTGAAATCGATACAGACTCTCCACTTTCCGTTCTTTTTACTGACGACGACGACATTTGCTAACCAATCTGGATACTTGACTTCTCTGATTTTCCCGGAGTCTATCAGTTTTTGGACTTCTTCGTCTATGATTTTATTTCTCTCAGGTGCGAATTTTCGTCGTTTCTGTTTCACTGGTTTGAAGTTGGGGTCGACATTGAGTTTGTGGGTGATGACGTCTGAACTGATTCCTGTCATGTCCTCGTGCGACCAAGCGAAGCAGTCCGAGTTTTCTCTTAGGAATGACACTATCTGACTTCTGATGTTGTCAGGCAGCGACGCTCCGATCCTTACTACTTGGTCTGGCTTTGCCTGATCTAGTATAATCTCATCGATCTGTTGGTCGTCGGGGTCGTCTACCGTCGACCCTGGCTGTAATTGCTAGATGGATGACTTTGATGGTTTCAGCGCCGTTTCATAACATTTCTTTGCGTCCCTTTGTTGTCCTTTGATTTCCATGACTCCCCATTTGGTTGGGAACTTGATTGACTGGTGGTATGTCGACGGCACCGCCTTCATTTTGTGGATCCATGGTCGTCCCAAAATGACGTTGTATGCTGATGGGCAGTCGACGACGTTGAACTTGGTCATCACATTAACACCTTCTGCGTACGTAGGCAGCGATATCTCTCCTACTGTTCGTAGCGATTCTACACTGAATCCTACTAGGACTGTCGACCTTCTGATTATACTCTTTTCGTCTAGTCCCATTTCCTGCAGAGCCTCTAGGAACAATACGTTTGCTGAGCTGCTGTTGTCGATCAATATCCTTTTGATGAGAGCGTTGCCTATTGCGAGCGATATGACTAGCCCGTCATGATGTTCCTGTATTTTGTCGGTTGAGTCTGAGTCGTCGAAAGTTATTATCATCGCTGCTAATGACTTGTCGAGTGCTGCTTCATCTTCGGTCTGCCCCTCTTTGACGGCTTCATATTCGCCCCTGTTGATTTTTTTAGCTGCAGAAGAAGTTAGTCCACATATATCTGAACCACCAGAAATAACGTTTACCACTTTTTCGAACGTGGGCGGGGCCGGTCGGTCGCCGCTTGGTGCTGGGTTGGGTTGGGAGCTGCTACCCTTGTTGTACGTCTCCTTTCCTTTGTTGCTCAGTAGGTCCTTTAGGTGGCCTCTTTTCAATAGATACGCCACCTCCTTTTTGAGGGAGATGCATTCCTCGGTTGTGTGGCCATTGTCGCGGTGGAAGTCGCACCACCTGCTCATGTCCTTCGTAGAGTCTGGTCTGTCGCTCTTCTTAGGCCATCTGACGGTACCACCTACACTTTGAAGGGCGTTTACCACGCCTCTGATGTCGACGTTGAAGCCATACTCGGAGATGGGGGGATAAACGACCCGTTCATTCCTGTAAACACTGTTAGTCTCATCATATTGATTGACATTTTGTACCTGACTCTGGCGGTTGTATGGTTGGTGTCTCCAGCCGTTGTTCCTTGGGGTGTACGACCTCCAGTCGCTGCTGCCCCCTGCTGGTCGCTGAGAAACCATTCGTGTAATCTCGTCGTCTTCAATCCGCATCTGGGCAGTAGCCCTCGATCTGATTTCTTCGAAGGTTGCACAGGGATATTTGGTTAGTTCCCGGAACAGCTCCGAGTTGGGGACGAGACCTCTCTTGAATGCTTCGATGGCTGTCCTGACATCACAGTTTTTTATACTAATTTTCTCACAATTAAAACGGTTAAAATAATCGCGTACCGACTCGGCAGGTCCTTGGACCAACCGATAGAGGTCACTTGTTTGTTTCTCCAACTGGCGACTGCTGGCGAATTGTTGGTAGAAGGCGTTGATGAGGTCGGACAGGCAGAAGATAGATCCAGGTGTAATGTTCATGAGCCATTCCAGGGCTGCTCCGTCGAGGGTTCCTCCGAAGGATTTGCACATGACGGGCTCGACCAGGTCGTAGGGGATGCCGATCTGCCACATTCGCTGCTTGTAGAAGTTGACGTGTCTGTATGGATTAGACGTTCCGTCATACAGGGTGGTCCAGGTAGGGAGTCGGAGCTGGTGTGGTACCGTCACCTTAGCGATCGCTTCGCAGAACGGCGATGCTGCATACTCGTCGGTTGGCTCGGTTTCCACGTGCGTGGGTGCCCCCGGCAGTTTGGTCATCAGCTTCATCATCAACGAGCATCGCTTCTTCATGTGATTTTCCATCTTATTTAGGCGCTTGGTGACGGGGTCCGGTGTTGCTTCGTCCTCTTCCCCATGTGGCTCCTCACCGTCGGACAGGTCCTCAGAGTCGTCAGTCATTTCGAATATCAACTTCTTCGTTTTTGCACCTGGCTTGTAACGCGATTGATACTTGGTACTTTTCACGGATTCGAGCTCCTTCTAGAGGTTTTCAATGGAGGCCCTTTCTTGGGCCAGCTCTGCTTGGGCCTTCTCGTAGGCCGCTTTCATCTCTGCGAGCGTCATCTCTTCAGTAGTCATGGTGTGTAGGGTGATTTTGTGTGAAACCTAGTTAATGTCCCCACAGACGGCGCCAAACTGTTTATGCCAAATTTCGTCTAGGGGCGATCTTTGGCTTAGGTCGACACTAACTAAGAGATAATTAAATAAAGGAAGACAAAAAGAGACACGACACAGAGAAGTGTTGACGCGGAAAACCCAGGAAGAAGGTAAAAAACCGCGGATAGCTATGAGGCTATCAATCCACTAAGTTTCCTATATGATTGTTTGTATCTTATTCTAGAAATCAATGTAACAAAATATAAATAACGAATACAAGAATGATTTGAATGCTTTTATGACTTGAGAGTATGAGATCTTGAGTTTATGTGCCCTTCGCTTGTCTTCGTCTTCGTCCTTTTATAGGAAATTTCTAACGGTCTAGTTGGTTGAGAGAATCCCACAAAGATAGGGATATCTTTGTCACACGTCTCCTTGGTCTTCAACTATCTTCACGTTTCTCGCGCATGCCTTGGACTCGTTCCTGCTGTCATGACGGCGCCGCCCATCATGGGCTTTAGGTTAACTTATCTTTATTGGCCTGTCCAGAGATGACGCGTCTCTATGTCTTGCGCGTTGTCGTCTGTCCTTCTTCGTCTATGCCTCGTCATACGACGCCACGTCGGACGTATCTCCCTGGAACCATGCCTACCTGCGACACGACAGAACCTGGTTGACACGACATGATCAAACGTTAGTGCAGTTATATCGTTAGTCCAAAAAGTGGGATAACACCATGTCCGCTCTGTAGTCTATAATTACTTTAACGTACATATTCCATTATTAATTTAATAAAATATGCTCAATTAAACAAGTATGTAATATACCTTTGTCCATGTCTAAAGGTTACTAAAAAAGTTTCCTTTTAGTCTGTTTTTAAAATTTGTAAACAAGTTTGTCTTATTTTATTTTTGGCCCCTCATATTATTTACACATTTCAATTCCTTCTCCCCTGTCTTATTTTATCCACAATTTTTCACACTCCCATCATCTCCCCTGTTTTAAATTAAGGTTTGGAGGACGGTATTTTTTTTCAATTTTTATTGGAAAAAGAAGTATATTTTTCGACTGCCTATCAGTCGTTATTTTTAATAAACGGTCATTAATTACCAACTGACATTATAGCAGACGGTAATTTAATTTAATTACCATTTACTAGTTTTGTTGTCAATAAACGGTGCTTGCTAGTAGAACCGTCCATGTCTTACAACACATGGAGAACCGTCCACGTCTTAGTATACATGGAAAACTGTCCACCTTTTACAACACATGGTGAACCATCCACGTCTTACAGCACAAGAAGAGCCCAAACATCATAAACATTAATTAATCATCCTAGTGTTTTCGCATGAGATCCACCAAGAATCAAAGTTCAGTAGTAATTTTATGCATGAAGGTTCATAACCTCCAAAGAAACAATTGGCAGAGCATGCGCACAAGTGCATAAACACCACCATCATTCAGTGGCGGAGTCAGGATTTTTTTTTCGGGGTGTCGGCGGTGGCGTATTCAGGATTATTAAAGTGTTGTTACTGGTGATATTCCACAACACACAATATATTACTGAGCACAAAAAAACAATATATATATATATATATATATATATATATATATATGTATATATATATTTCCTCCGTTCCTAAATAGTTGCACCGTTTTGACTTTTACGTTTGCCAACGCATAAGTTTGACCATCAATACTTATAATTATGTATTAGTAAAAATTATAAAAAGTTGATATATTTAAAATATATATTAAGATAAACCTAATAATACTTTGTATAATAATTTTAAATTTTATTTATTAGTAGAAAATTGAGGTCAAAGCAAGACAAGTGAATAATGTCAAAAGTCAAAATGGTGCAACTATTTAGAAACGGAGGAAGTATATATATTACTAAAAAAATGTATCGTCCTAAAATAAATAAATATTCATATTAAAATAAAAAATCTACAAAATTATTACAATTATTCTCTAGGGGTTTCATGTGCGTGGGGAAAAGAATAACTTAATTTAAGAGAGCAGGTATTTAAATTACCAATCTCTTTGATTTGAATTGAATTTGGGTGGTGATTTGTTATTCAAAACACTATGAGACCAGTTGTTTCTTTGTCTTATGTGCGGAGCTGGTGTTTTTAGTATCACCTAAGAGATCAGTTCTATGATACAACTGGCCGGTCTCGTAGATCTCAGCTACATTTTTTTTTCAATTTTTCTTTGGGGGTCGGTGGACCCCCTTGCACCTACGTGACTCCGCCACTGCCATCATCTATCCACCCAATCTGCGGGGAGTATATATTTTATTAATTCAAAAAGTTTCATCACTAACGCAGAAAATTATCCTAGAAGACAAATCAAACCATTTATTTATTTGCCAAACACACACGAAACATTTCTTAAATTTGCTAAACATAGACGAAACGACAAACTACCTCATCAATCACAAATGAAAACAAGCAAAATGGAACAATAACTAAAAGATCTTACTTTTTGGTAAATGTTTATATGGCATGTCGATGGGTCTCATTTTCTAAGGTCGTGTTTAATTCACCTTATTTAATGACTTTATTACTTATTTAATATCTTATTAGATTAGATAAGAAAAAAAAATTATAGATCAGATTAAATTGGATGAGATCAGATAAAATAAGATCAGACGAGATCAGACGAGATCAGATTATTATTATTATTATTATTATTATTATTATTATTATTATTATTATTATTATTATTATTATTATTATTATTATTATTATTATTATTATTATCTATTTGTCCAGCAGCGCGTCTCCTGTGAGACCAGTCACACCATCAACTTGATGGTGTGACGAGCACGAAACCAATAGCATACCTCCTCTAAAACTATATAAAGAAAAGTAACAGATCTAAACTATAGAAGTAACATACCTAAACTAAAAAAGTACCTCCTCTAAAATTATATAAAAAAAAGTAACATGTCTAAACTATAGAAGTAACATACCTAAACTAAAAAAAGTACCTCCTCTAAAATTATAAAAAAAAAGTAACATGTCTAAACTATAGAAGTAACATACCTAAATTTGCAAGTGTAAATTGGTCTCACCATCAGTTGATGGTGAGGACAGTCTCATATAAGAATTTGGGTTTGTCCAGATCTTGCCTAGCTCAGAACCAAATTATCCAGATCACGTCTAGATCGGTACTAGTATGTCTAACAGATCTGTCCAAATCATGTCTAGATTAGAACCCATATATTCATATCAAAATGATTGATTTTTCTAGATTAGAATCGATATGTCTCGATCATGTCCAGATGAAAAACCTATATGTCAAAAGCAAAATCGATTTGTCTAGTTCAGAATCGATCTGTCCAGATCATGTCCAGTTCGGAACCGGTCTATCTAGTTCATGTCCAACAAGAACCAATATGTATGGATCATGTCCAGCACAGAACCAATCTGTCTAGAGCATATCTAGATCAGAACTGATTTGTTCAGATCATATCCATATCGGTCCAGATCAAAACTTGTATGTCCAGATCAGAGTCGATCTATCCAGATTATAACCGATCTATCTAGGTCTCCAGGTCATGTTCAAATCAAAACAAATATGTCTAAATGAAAATTGATTTGTCAAGATCATGTCTAGATCAGAACCAATCTATCCAGATCATCTCTAGATCATATCCGATCTGTCCAGATCATGTCCAGATCATAACTGATATGCCTAGATTAGAACCCATATGCATGTCCAAATCAAAATCGACCTGTCTATATAAGAATCCATATTTACAAATTATAACTGATAATGCAAATCATGTCCAAATCATAACCCTTGTATTCAGATCCAAATCGATATGTGCAGATCAGAACCCATATGTTTAGATCAAAACTTATATTTCCAGATCAGAATAGATCTGTACATATCATGATCAGATTAAAACACATATGTCCAAATTAGAACTGACTATCCAGATCATAATTAACCGATATGTACATAACATATCCAGAGCAGAGCCGATCTTTCTAAACCATGTCTAGACTAGAACCCATATGTTCAGATCAGAACCGACATGTCCAGATCATTACCAACATGTCCAGATCATTACATATATATCTAGATCATGTTTAGGTTTAGGTTTGTCTAATAAAAGGAATAGTTAGATCATGAGCAAGCTCAAATAAAAAAATTAATGTGAAAATAGATCGTGAGCAAACTCAAATAAAAAATGTGAATTTTGAATAATATTTATTTTACATGTAAATAGTTTAATTTTAATAATTGTAGATTTTTATTTAAATCTTAATTCTGAAAAATCAAATCCGTTCACATCAGATCAATTCAGATCAGATCAGATTAAAACAATAAGTTTAGATTAGATCAGATCAGACCTGATCAGATAAGGAGAATAAGGTGAACTAAACGGGACCTAACTCATCGCCAGGGAATTTTTTTGTAGAAAATCCAAATACCCCAACTCTCTCTTGATACCATATAAAATACTATTGACACTACAAAAAAACAGTACATTAACGACAACCCTTCAATGACAGGGCCTGAATCCCGTCGTTATTGTGATGGGTTTTACGACAGGGCCCAAATCCCGTCATTATTGTAATGGGGTCCCGAATCCCGTCGTTTTTGTGATAAAGTTTTATGACAGAAAACTTAAACCGGCCCATCACTCACCAGCGAATAATTAAAAACCTACAACAATCTCATATTCTCTCCCCTCCCTCATTTTGTTCCTTTCGCTCCATCAAACAAAGGCGACGAAGGCGATGAAGCTCCTCCGTAGAAACCGATGAAAATCGCAGGATTTCATGAAATTCCTTCATAAAATCGAAATTATTCAAGTTTTATTTGTCTAATTCAGCTGCAAATCAGAGATTATTTGATTAAAATCGAGCTTTATCAAGTTTAAATCCAGATGCAAGTTTATTAGGTTTTCTCCAAATTGATGATTCAAGCATTATCAGGTATATAATCTCTCTTATGGTCGTTTTTTGCTCTTCAGTTGAATTTGTGTGTGTGATACTCCGTATTTTTATGTCGCCCTATTTTATATTTCAAGGAAATATACGGAGTTTTACGTTTTAAATATTCAGAGCAATGTTACATTTTAAACAAGAGTATACATATTATAAAAGTTATTTTAACCTCAAAGAAAAACAAAACGTTTTATTTCAAGAAAAAAATAAGGAAACAATTAGTTTACAAGGTTACGATTTAGAAAAGGAGTTTAGATTAAAAAGGAGTTCAGATTATAATTTCCAAATATTTTAAATTAAGGGAAGATCTGAATTTTATTATAAAGAAAACCCAAAACCCTTATTTATATCCCCTTCTCGCGTAGTGTTGTTTCCTATTCTACTGTCGCCGTTTTCCTTCTCTACTCGTACCTTGTTCCTGCGATCTCGCCACACCTACCATTGCTGCCGAATAATCTGTACTCTCACCTTCTCGCCTTCTATCGGTACTTCTTTGTGTAGCCATCACAACAGCAGCAACATCAACCGCAAGAAGCAGCGTTGCTGCTGCGTGTTGTTGTTGTTGTTTGTCGTGTTTCATCTTAATATTTAGATTGTTGTTGTTGTTTAATCATTGCTAATGATTACTAATATTTAAACCAAAGGCAAAAGTCAGATTTTTTTTCAACTACCTAGGTCTTGGTTGTTTTTGGAATAGTAAATACCACGTAGAATATTTTGAAGTGTGTTAAGGTTATAATGATGCCTTATTGCTACGTGTTTGGTTGATTACTCTATTAAGCATTTGACAATTCTAACTACTATAATTAGTGTCAGAATGGGAGTATGAAGTATAAAATTAAGTCATTATGAAAAGAAGTACATGGATCAGTTTACATTTGATTTATTAAAACCGTTTTAAAAACCTCTTAAAGTACTACGTTTAAGTGAGTTTTGTTATCAGATTATAAGAGCCTAAAAAAATCAGATTGTTAGGTAGATATATAAATCTGATTTTTAGTACTTTAGATGTTAATTTATGTAATCCAGAAACTAATTGTATTATTATACAATTTTTAGGTACCAAGTTCGTAGAAGGGAGATTCTAGCTAGCTCGTTACCCTTAATCTGTTTTCGTACTTCAAAAGGTACGTACTAGTCCTAGAACGTACTTGTAGTATTAGTGGCATGAGTAGGCCTTAGGATTATTTATATTTCAATGAATGTGTGGTGATGCGTACACTTGGGATTATGTCGTTGTTTGTTTATTATAAGAAGCAAGCATGATCTTTCATATTATTGTCTTTACAAGTTTTACTATTGTCAATTAGACTAAGTTTAGACATAGTATGTTAGGAGGTCTCTCAAAACCTCTGAGCCAAGGACTAATGGCCTAATAATGAGTGTCGTAATTGTTTGATCACTCGTCCTAAAGGAATTAAAAGAGAAGTCGTGTTTCTTATGTTGCGTATTTATATTTTGTTTAAGGTCTAAACAAATTGAATAACAAGGAAATTACTAAAGCACTTAAAGTGAAAGGAATGGCTTGTAAGCTCTCAGAGATAATTTCTCGAGTAGTAGTATGGGTAAAGGGACAATCTTTGTATTAGTATCCTGCACTCTTTATTATGCGCTAGGGCGCTTTTACCTACAGAAATCGAGTTAACTAAGTAGTTAAACTTCCTAGAGAAGGTACGTCAAGGACTCTTCTCGGGGGTATGCATACTGATTCAAGGGTTGTTTATACTAGAGGACGCTCTAGTAAGTTTAAAGTTACATATTCGAAGGCACGTCTAGGACTCTTCGATACTCTTATAGGATCGTTAGGTGCGGTCAAGGACGGCCTATGATCAATCTTTTATATTACAATGCCAATTCTAATTCACATAAATCAAGGTTGAGTCGGTAAGTTAGTGTCGTGTCCTGAGGTGCATTATTTAATAGTATTGAGTGTCTAGAGTGTTTATTACTAAATGATTATTGCTTTAGTGCGTATTCAGCATTAGCTGACTTGATCTTTGTTGTTGTTGGCCATGTCTCTTTATATGATGGCCCTGCGGTGAACCATAATTTCACTTGGGATTATGGGGAGCAGGCAATCTACAGGTTTGCAAATAAGCATGCATGGGGATAGATTTTTGAAGTACCTTTTCCCTTTAAGTATTACATTAGTTTTGGATTTTAATTTGTTGCAACTGCTTAACTTAACTTATTTCTTGTGTTGGAGTTTGGATTTAAGAAGGGGCCTATTGAGGTCTCCATATTGTATTTGAAATATTCGTTTTAAGACTTCCGCTGTTTATTTTCAAAGTTAGACTATAAAAGGTAAACTGTTTTTTTTTTTTTTTATTTAATTATTTCATCTGCCTTATACGTTCCATCGTGGCAGTAACACCCCAATGTTTCTCTACTCTCAAATATAAGGTGTTTTAAATAGGGAGGATTATGGGGGTGTTACAGTGTGAGAATCTGTCACTCCAATTTTATTTGTGTTTGTTTGATTTTTCCGAGAATTTGTAACTCCAATCTGATTTACCGACAAATTTTACTAGATTACTTCTCATTAAAGTTGCGAATTCGTATCTCCTAGTTATCTGGTGGTTTTTTTTGTTCTAGTATTTGATGTTTGATTGATTCTAGATTTAATAATCTGCAATTAAAGTTTTTAGAAGCTTTTTTTTGGCATTTATCTGAAATTAAGGTGCAAGTTGTTTGGTAATTATGGTCATAAATTAGATTAGTTGATTGTAGATGATAATACTATCATTGGAAGAGTTATAATATACAAATTATCGTTTATTTTGTTGTTCTTGTTGTTGTTGTTCAGAGGAATGGAATAGTAAAATAACGCAATTGATAGAATCAATGGTTCTTTTCTTTGACATAATGCAGGAATTCCATGAGGACATGAGGTGTTACATAAAAGAGGCCTGGAGATTACAGTTCAAAGTTGGAATTCAAGTTTCATAAAATGGTTTGGTTAAGTGGTAAAGTTACTTTGTCTGCATTATCCAATTCGTTTTTACTGAAGAGTTTTGTTTTCTGAACTTCCTCCGAGTTAGAAGTCTGCTCTTCCAATCGAGCATTTGATGTTGTTATTCTTTTGTAAATTATGTGTTTCAAAGCATCATATTTGTTATTTTAAATAGCGTGTTTGGCATGTCGTTTATTTAGACTTAATTTCACAAATTTAGACAAGATAATATGAAATATATTGTGTACTTGCTTAGAATTGTTGAATTAGGATGCATATCATATGTTACTAGTCTTTGTGCTAGCTTTGAACTTCTCCGGAGAGTGGGAGACAATTGCCACAACGAATTCAACTCTCCTAACTTGTACATTGAACTTGTACATTGAAGCATTGGATATTCTATTTTAACTAATTATGCTCTGTATTAGGTTCTTACTTCTTAGTTGCGATGACATTTTATAATTTCTGAGATTTGTTTTTACTCATTGAGTAGAAAATAGTTGCTATAGAGCTTCTCTTTGTAGGAATTATCTTCTTATCTATTCTTTTCATGTCATTTATTGTGCACAAAGTGGTGCTTCCATCAGTGTTGTTCCCCTGCTTGACTTTGTAAAGCTCATCCTGTATCTCTTCTATAGTTTATTTTCACTTTCATGAACCACAGTCATGTTGGTGATCGAAATATTTGCCATTTGTTTCCCAGGATTTCATGGATATTGATACTAGCACTCACTTGGATATGCTCCCACTCTAGATGAAGGTGTATTTTACAAATATGTGACTTATTAGAGGCCTCCATTTGCATACACACCTCAAATGCTTCTACCTTGTCTTCATTCAAGTTATACTTGAAAAGGTAATTTCTTACTAAAAACACAGAATTTAATGTTTTCATACAATTGTTTCTTGCCTTTTGCTATTAATATTTGGGATAGAACTTGGCATTATAATTCATCCTATAAACTCAAAGGTTCCTGAAACTTATACGTTTTGCATTTCATTCTGTATAAATTGAAGTGAGGGCCAGAGAAGGAAGGGTGGTTAATATCCACATGGTTTCATACTATTGGATATGTATTTCAGTATTGTGCAACCCGATGTCATCTCGTGATTGTGGGTTACAAAGTATTATACCAACAGGTATGTAGCTGTATCTATCATCTTGAGTACTTATTACTATACTTTGTATAATGCTCAAATTTTTTGGGGAAAGTTATCAAGTCCATAAGAAAATCTCTACATCCTTGTTCAAACATACAATTTAAAGTTTATACCTTATGTTGTTGTTTTTCAGAGGAATAGAATAGTAAAATAACGCAATTGATAGAATTAAGGGTTCTTTTCTTTGGCACAATGCAGGAAGTTCCATGAGGAGATGAGGACATGAGGTGTTACATAAAAGAGGCCTGGATATTACAATTCAAAGTTGGATATCTAGCTGGTCCTAAACATTTTGTTGCGGCATGCGGAAAAATTCAGAGCCAGGTATAACTATTGAACTTGAAACTGGCTTCCAAACAAGTGATGGGATTTCAAAGTTCAAACTATCAAATTGTTTTTGCATGTCAAATGTCAGGATTTAGAAGTGGGCAAGAATCCTCTGGCTAATTACTGAGTTAATTACCTTGGAACTACATTTGATTTGTTTGTTCCGCTGTTCTAGTGAACTTCAGGTGCCAGCAGCATATCTCAAAAAGCAGGAGTTGCTGCACTTGGAATGGGAAAGGCTGGTGGAGAGGCAGTAGCAACAATGGTCAAAGCATTTAGAAAGAGCAATGGTCAAGCGATTGCTTGATTAAAAGTTTCAGTGGTAATCCTCTCCCTGCATATAAACAACGAGACTCCCTCTCTTGTTCTTTTTCTTCCCCTATCTCTCCCCGCATGAAGAGCCGATCTTATTGACCCACATACTAGTTCACCTGTTTTCTGCTGTTCTAATTCTGTCTTGAAATTTCTTATAGGCCTATATTCAACAGTTAGAGTGTCACAACATGTATGATTTCCATTGACTGATTCCTTTTAACAGTTTGCCCAAACAACAGGTATGATTTCCAAGGCTTCAAATATCAATTGTTGGTGGGTTATTGTTGATTTGGCTTAAAATTTGATGGTGGGTGTACTGCCTTTGGTTGTTTCACTAGTGATTATCCTGGCCAGTTTGATGAGCTTTTTTGAGCCAACCCTTCTAATTTTTAGATGCATTTCCGTTTTCTTTTCGTAGTTGGATTATCATGAAGAAAATATTTCCCGGTGTAGGGAAGATATCGTTTTCTAACTAAATACTCTAATACTCTGCTGTTACTTCTCAGGTTGCTGCGGCTATGTGCTTCCTTGCTGCTGCTATGTGCTTCCTTGCTTCCTGCTGGGCTAATGTGCCTCTTTTCTACTATCTGCTGCAAACTTTGAATTTTATTTTAATTGTAGTAATCAGATTAAGTGTTGTTATTGTGGTCTTATTTTTGTGTCTTGGGCATCAAACAATTGATTGTGGTAGTTTTAATCATGGGCCCCTGTAAATTTGGATTTTGTGAAATGAACTTGATGGTACTTTTACAATCTGATGATGGAATTACTATGTATGTAGTAATCATTGATATATATTGATTCATAACTAGCAGGTGCATGAAACTAGAAGGTGCTATAAGAATCAGACTCATGGTCTTTTGCGACGGGGAGTGCCCCTGTCATAGTTAGCTTTTCGCGACGGGAGGTTAGCCCGTCGTGTTTAGCCTTTTGCGACGGGATTTTTCCCTGTCATAATAGGCTTTTGCGACGGGAATTTTTCCCGTCACAATAAGCTTTTGCGACGGGGTCATGACGGGGTAATCAATTACGACGCCCCCCTTTCATGACGGGCTTATGACGGGTAATCCCGTCATAATTGGTTTTTTATGACGGGTTAATGACGGGATTTCCCGTCATAAATAGAACTTTTTTTTGTAGTGTGAGGGGAAAATATGTTGATGTGTTGTCTTTTTCGTGGGCATACGCCTCTATTATATTACATTCTAGCTAGATATCTTACACTTCGTAGGTTTTCTAAGTCGTATAGACTAATATCTTATAGGTTATCCTCAACAATTTCCACAACGTCAGTGTAGTAAGATCAAATGCTAACGGTTGTCACCATTAAGTTGATGATGCTCTTACTAAAAGTTTGATGGCAATTTGTCTACACGATACCCAGCCATAAATCTTAACCTTTCGTTAAAGACAAATCCATCTAGTAAAACAAATTCAACTATTTTGTTTTTTCCTGATGAACCCTAATTTCTACAGTTCAGAAATTGGAAAAATTGGACCAAAAAATTTAGGGCTTTACTTTTACCTAGTACGAATTGCAATGAAAATTATAGGAAAAATTATGATTTTTTTTAATTAACACTAGCCTACGAGTTGACGAAGAAGATGAAGAAGCTTGGAGCAGGTAATGTTAAGGAACAGAGCAACGAGGAGAGAGAAAATAATATTTTTTTTTTAGGTTTTCTGTAGGTAGTTAAGGTTGGAGAAAAATTGGAGTGAAAAAATGGTTTTTAAGGGTTACTTGCAGTGCACGTACCGGTCAACGCCGGAGAATTGGATTTGACTGTCGAAAAATGAGTTTTGGTCTCATTCACAACAAAGAATCGGGGTCCCATCTTACAATTTTTTTTAAGATAGAGTAAAGGTTATCATCATTCCTTCCTCTCATCTTTTCTCTTTTTAGGGTTTTCAAAAATTAGGTTTTGTAGGGCGAAAATAGCCTAATTTCTTCGGGAATTTAGTTATTTTTGACCCGTTTTCTTCAATTCTGCTTTGTTTTTGTTAAATCTTAATAAAATTATATAGTTTTAATATAGTAAGTAACTCTATGGTGGGTTTGATTGTAGTTAAGGTTCATGTGTTTAGTTTAGTTCATTTGTTTCTTTGGTAAAGCTTTGTACGAGATCAAAAAGGAGGTCAATCTTTCGACTACAATCAGACGAACCAGACGAAAATAATATTTTTCACGTCTTCAACAGATATATAGACCCTCGCCGAAAAAGGCTGTAAGTCACAACGATATAAAAGAGGATATACAAATTGTTTAATATACTGTGTTCGTAGCTATGGTGAAAAAAAGTTTTTATTTGATTCGATTGAAAACAAAAGTAGAAATATTATAAAGGTTTATATAATTAACTAGGGAAAGAAAGATACAATTAGGGCGGTCATTATTCAAGTAGTATAATATAATAATCAATACTAACATGCTTAGGTTGGTAGCATATTAATTATTAATTATTAATTATTAGGAGTGACGACCCGTAATTACGTGCAGGATGGATATTAGGAGTATTACATAGCTCCAAAATTTGCACCAAGAGCAGCAAAACTTCCGCTTGGAGTGAGCTGAGCAGCAATAGTGGTCTGAGTAGCTGGGTCAAAGTAGTTGCTGTAGGCATTTGCTACGTCGAGCTTAGTTTTGATTGTGGTCCAGTTTATGATATCATAGTTAGCGACCGGGCCACACTCAACATACACCTAGAACAAATTAAATAGTAGATCGATCGATCTATTAAAATACGGATGAAGTATATATGTACGTGTTAATAGATAACTTAATTAAAAAAAACAAGTATAAGACCGAGATCGATGAATTTATACCCTATTAGGAGTGGTCGTGGAGTTATTGGTGGGTGCAATCCAAGCCAAAAGCCATCCACAAGGAATTCCTTGCTTGTTATTTCCAGAGTAAACTACCGCTCCTTGGGAGCCATTGTTAGGTTGCCCAGCATGGGTGAAGGTACCCGGATTCCCAGAGAAAATACTGACGGGGTATGTGCCACCAATGATACTCCCTGTCCAATCATTAGATTGGTTAAAGTTGATTAGCCCAGTGGTGGCGTTGTTCATGGTGACAACCGCACTGTTTTGAGCCAAACTATGTTTGTTCACAACATTCTTGTCATCAGATTTTCCAATACTCTTTGCCTTCTCTACCATCGCAAGCACAATTTCTTTCTCCTCCTGGTCATTCCTTACAATCGATGCCTGTGCTGAAGCCATTTTCCCTTTACTTGCTACGTAACCTCCTATAACAACAATTAATCAATTACTTAGGCGAAAAATAATAATTGTTATTTTTTTATTATTTGCAAAATTATGGGGTTTACCTTGATAATATGTCTTAAACAAGAGAAGCTTAAGCTTATTGTGTAGTTATTTGTTGTGTGCTTTCCCACCTATGCATACATTGCGTATTTATATACATTCATTTGCCCTAGGTTGATACTTTTTATTTGGTAATCCTTTAGTTACCTTTTCAGATTTTTTTTTATTTCTTAAAGCTACATATTCGTCAATTTTCAATAGTCAATATATCGAAAACTATATTCTTACCGCACCACAAAAAGATAATAAAATGAATGTATACTCAGTGTTGGAAGAATATTTACGTAGCTAAAGATAAAAATTAACTTACGAGTACTAATAAGTAGCTAAAATTAGATACCAATGTCACGTCTCTTCAAATGAGAATAAATGGAGAAATTATTTTGGAATAAAGCAATATTCTACCTCCACTTCTAAATAATTGCACCATTTAAATTCTTTGGTACTATTCAATCATCTTATTTTCACTATATTTATTTATTAATAAAATAAAAACTTTGTGATTCCTTGATACCCAAAGAGCTCAGTGATTGCTATGAAAATAAGCCAATATTTCTCCTAGTTGCCCATCCAAGCTTAAAAACAACCGGATAAAGTAGAGAATCCAATTCTGGATAGAAGGATCCTCATAGTAATTGGAGTGAATACCCAACGATCCACTCAAACAACATTGTAATGTTAAAGGGCACTGGCCAAAAACAAGTTGCGTATCTTTTTTTTAGACAACATGTTTCACACATCAAATTAATTTGTATTCCTTCGGAAACCAGACTTACCTTGGCCGGAGGCTGCCTAATGTTATTTTCCAGAGAAATTTTTTCATTTACACAAAATATTAAGGGACCAGAGTTTATTAAATGTGTCTAATGACACCCTTGAATTGAAGTTATTTTGTAGGACAACACCTATTTAACTCTTAAAATTATACTTTGTCATGGATTGAAAGTCTAGTAAACTACTTTTTGAAATAGATATAATATTATACTACCTCCGTTTCTCACACTACAAGAATTTGTATCTTTTATGACAACCTAATAACGACGGGTAAAAATCCCGTTGTAAAAGGGGTTTTGCGACGGGGATAACAACCCAACAAAGACGGGAACCACCGTCACAAATGTATTTTACGACGGGTTAACGACGGGATTTTCCATTAACAACGCCCCCTTTTATAACGGGTTCGCGACGAAAAATTCCGTCGTTAATAAACAATTATTGACTGTCAGCCACCTTCTTATTTACTGTACTGTAGTCATCCATTGATTAATTAATTTCACCACATTAAGTGTTTATACTTTATATCCTTAAAAGAATACTAATGTTTTTGGAATTAAAAAGTTTGTGTTGTTCACAACCTATCAAGTATCAAACTTAAACGGTGAGAACAAACCTTCTAGGTATCACTCGTGTTTTCTATCTAACATAACATGTTACAAAACTAGGCTAACAAGCCCTATACAAACTATACACGCACAATATAACCACAAAACTAAAAGATGATTATCATCATTCCTTCCTCTCATCTTTTCTCTTTTTAGGGTTTTCAAAAATTAGGTTTTGTAGGGCGAAAATAGCCTAATTTCTTCAGGAATTTAGTTATTTTTGACCCGTTTTCTTCAATTCTGCTTTGTTTTTGTTAAATCTTAATAAAATTATATAGTTTTAATGTAGTAAGTAACTCTATGGTGGGTTTGATTCTAGTTAAGGTTCATGTGTTTAGTTTAGTTCATTTGTTTCTTTGGTAAAGCTTTGTACGAGATCAAAAAGGAGGTCAATCTTTCGACTACAATCAGACGAACCAGACGAAAATAATATTTTTCACGTCTTCAACAGATATATAGACCCTCGCTGAAAAAGGCTGTAAGTCACAACGATATAAAAGAGGATATACAAATTGTTTAATATACTATGTTCGTAGCTATGGTGAATTTTTTTTTTTATTTGATTCGATTGTTATGTAATTGTTAGATTCAAATCTTTATGTAAACGTCATATGACTTTTCATGAATGAATTAATTTAATTATAAAAAATTAAATATATATATATATATATATATATATATATATATATATATATATATATATATATATATATATATATATATATATATATATATATATATATATATATATATATATATATATATATATATATATATATATATATATATATATATATATATATATATATATATATATCCTCTAATCTAAATCAAATTGTTTGCTGAATGTTCTTAATTAACAATGATATGAGGTAAAGAAACTTTTTTCTCCCGTATCACAGTTGCCATAATGATATGTCATACGGTGTAGATTGTAGCTGAAACTACAACATAAACTGTGATGAAATTACAAGGAAGAATATTGTCGATTACTCCCTTCGTCCCAGAATAATTGCATCGCTTTTCTTATAAATTTGTCCCGAATTACTACTTGCACCGTTTCTATAAATAATAAATTTTTATTATTATTATATCAACTACCTTATTCACATGTCATTTTGTGGTCTCATGCACTCTCCCCCTACCCCTTACCCCCATTTAAAAAGTTGGCACATATTCTTATCTATATTAAAAAAAATACCCACTATCAATTATGAAGTAGCATTTAATTAAATATTAAGTCAATTACTATGTATTAAACGATGTGTCGGTCAAACCGGTTCAACTATACCGAGACAAAGGGAGTAAGATTTATTAGCTTCATTAACTTTAATGTATATTTTCTTAATATCAAATTTTAAAATTTTTGGTATGGCGTTATCAACTCATGCACGCATAATTTTTTCAATCCCACTTGCATGGACTTGGTCCACGCTATAATTACCGTGGACCAGGGTGTTTTTGTAACTTAATGTGAACCGGATAATCGACGTCTTATATTATAGAAACTATAGGTTCTGTAAAGTAACTATATCTTCAGAATAGTAACTATGAAAAAATAATAATAATATAGTCATTTCGATAAGAATAATTATTTTATCCAAAGAGTAACTATATCATATAGAAAAGTAATTTTAACTGTAAAACAATTACTATAAAAATAAGAATAATTATATATTCATTCTTTTAGACAAAAAAAAGTAAATTATAGAAACTATAGGTTCTTTAAAGTAACTATATATTCAAAATAGTAACTATGAAAATAATAATAATATAGTCATTTCGATAAAAATAATTATTCTATCCAAAGAGTAACTATATCATATAGAAAAGTAGCTTTGGCTGTGAAACAATTACTATATTATAAAATAAATAATATGATATACAGATGTTTTAGAGGTCATATAGTAACCTTTTCTATTATAGTTACTATTGTATATCACATAATTACTGAAATAAAAAAGAGTAACTATATCAAAAGTAACAGTAATTACAACTCCTAAACAGTAATAAAGAAAACATTAACTACTTGGTTAGTTGTTTTAGCTACGACATTCTACGGAGTAATTATTTGCATCTATTAAATAAACCAGGTTAAACTCAAATATTTTTTGAACTAAAAAATACTAATCGACACGTCCACGTCTCTCTTTTCCACCAGCACGTCCTCTCCTTCCTCTACCACGTCCTTGGTTTCCATTGTTGTCAAGATTTTCTTCTTCTCTTGCTTTTGTTTCCTTGCAAAATTTATTTTTTACACGACTTCAATTTTGGGTGCATCATCTTTGTATTTCTGAATCAATAATATTTAAACTAAGTTAATGATTTAACATTTAAATATGAAAAAATGACATAGTAACTATGTAAAACATATAGTTTCTATTATGAATCATATAGTAACTCTTAGAATTAACGATGGTAAGATACTCACAGAATTGCAGATATAGTTATTGTTATTGTTATAGTCATATAGTTACTGTCATAATAATATAGTCACTTTTATTACTAATAACATAGAGTATAAAGAAAGAACATAAAAAAAAAACATAATGATAACATAGTAACTATTAAAAACATACTACCTCCTAAATGATCTTTACGGTTACTATTTGCACGGTAATTAAGGAATTTTGGTGAACATGTGATGGTGGGGTAACACATGGAAAATGAGTGGCTATAAATTGTCCAACAATGTGAGTGGGTGGAAACTAATATTAAAGTATTGTGAGTGGGTAAATTATGGTGGGCCAAATAAGAGTAAAAATGGAATAAAGTAGGAGTGTAAAGAACTTTCAGGAACGGACTAAAACGGAAAGCGTAAAGAACTTTTAGGAACGGAGGTAGTATAATTACTATTATACATGATATAGTATCTCTTAATATTAATGATAGTCATATACGAGCAGGGTTGCGTTATTGTTATGATCATATAGTTAAATTATTGAGTTCATAACATAATAACTCTTATTACTAATAACATAGAGGACAACAAAGAGGCTGAACATAAAAATAACATTATAATATACATAAAAAACTATACCTAACATATAGTTACTATAATACAAGATATAGTACCTATAAATATTATTGATGGTCATTTAGTCACAGAGTTGCAGACATAGTTGGTGTGATAATAATATAGTAACTCGATCCATAATAGAGTAACTACATCACTAAAAATATAGAATAAACATAAAAAACATGCACATAAAGGGAATAGAATTCAAGATGAGTACCGGCGAAGGACCTTAGTAAAAAAAAAGCGCCTAGTAGTTCTTTAGATTGATAGAAAAAAATAAAGGCTTTAGATGGTCCTAAGACCACTTAGAATATAGGCTAATTTTGTTTCAGTGTGTTTTCCTTACTTTCCAAATTAATAAAGGCGTAAGATTTCTCCTAAAAACTTTTATTCTAACACTAAATAAGCACCAAACGTACTTGCAAATACAAAAACAAAAAAAGCGGCCCACTCTAGGCCTAATAAACAAGGCCCACCCGGTCTTGAATCGTGACATCAAAACTCATCAAAAAAAAAATCCCCAAAATAACACACTATCATATTGCCACAACATGAGGGTCTAACCCATGCAACCCAAAGAAATCAAAAAGGAAATCAAATTCAAACAATACAAATGTTGCTCAAGAAAAAAAAAAACTCATAAAAAATAAACACCGCCCCCCGCATCGACACGCACCTCAGCCCACTCAAAAAACCTACACAAAGATTTTCATATCTTCCACACACTAACCCTATTCCCAAAACCGTTTCGAGTCACGAATAGAAAAAATTGATCCGGACAAAAATGCGTCTCACGCTAACAGTCAAAAAGCCTCCGAAATAGCGTCAAAATTGATTTTAATGCGAGAAAAAAAAGTAAAACACAAAACAAAGAGAAAAGAAATAAATGCAAGAACATGTGAAGCAAAGCGTCGAAAAAGACCGCCCAGAAATCATTTTCAGCGCCCAGGGCTGGGCGCCGAAATCTTTGACGCCCCAGCCTGGGCGTTGAAACTCTCTGCCTGCCTAATTTTTTCCAGAAGTGCTCGTCATTTTATCCGCACATAACGGAAAAATAACGAACACTTGGGGGGTACAACACGTATTCAGATATGCGTACCAAAAAAAAAAATAGCCGTACAAAAAACAAAAAGAACACATGGAATTTCATGTACAGATACGCGGCTTACAGCAAAAACAGCAGACTAAAATAATGATAATACTTCACTCATTTTACCGATTAAATAATATGTTTCCACCGCAGGGCATATCTATTAAAGTCCGGCATCCTAGAATTTATTCTAGCTAGAACTACACGCGACCTGATTCTAAGTTAAAAATATTTAACAAAGATACGTTGGCAGTCCTATTTATGGATTCGGTCCAATCAAGTAAAAAATATATACATTGTGCAAAAGTGTTAGACATATATAAAATGAAAAAGAGGAGAAGCAAAAAATGAAAGTAAAATACGCCTTTTTTAAAAAATGATAAGAAGGAAAACAAAAGTGCTAAGAAGGAAAAACAAACACAACTGAAATAAATAAAGGGCACCTACACCCTAGCAAGAACTACACTACTCTAGTTCTTCCGGATCATCAAATAAAGTCTTGTAGAGGGCAATGTTCGCGGGGTCCACCCGCACGGGTTTCTGCGCTGCCCCTATATCAATCTCCATAAGAACCGGCTCCGGGACACTAACTTCCAAAGATGCCAAGGCCTCAGAAACATTCTCAGTTTGAACAGTTATAGCATGCTCAGCCTCAAGGGCACAAACAATGCTGGGGGAAGGATTATCAACATCAACTGGATTAGTCACTGGTTCTACTGGCGGCTGGGCTTTCTTAAACCATACATTGTTCCGGCGACAATCTCCGCGAGAGCTTGCATTTCCTTTAGCAACGGCAGGCCCCTTCATGTTAGGCATCTTCTTAGGCCTAGAACTGGAACGGGGAGGAACTTCCTTTCGCTTTCGATCAGGACGAGCTTTCACAGTCTTAATACCATGGGTGCGAGGATTGGCAGAATTACGGCCCTCATACCTAACCCGAATACGTGGTATCAAAAGCTCAGCCGGCTCACCATTTCGAGCCTCGGTCCTCACAGCTTTATCATCGGAACTCATCCACAACTTGTAATTTTCAGAAAGACCCACAAAGCCATTTGTAGCTAGGGATGCTAATGAGCCGAGTCGAGCTCGAGCTTGGCTAAGCTCGACTCGAAATCGAAAACTCATAGTCAAACTCGACTCGACTCGAAAACTCGCGAGCCTAAAATTTTCAAACTCGACTCGAACTCGAAAACTAAACCCGAGCTCGAACTCGACTCGAAATCGGCTCGAAATCAGCTCGAAAACTCAAAGCCGAGCTCCAAAACTAAACTCAAGCTCGAACTCGGCTTGAACTCGACTCGAACTCGGCTCGAAAACACAAGCACCCGAGCTAAAACTCAACTCGTAATCGACTTGAAAACCCAAAATTGAGCTTAAATTCGACTTAAATCAAATTTAAATCTTATAAAAAGTAAGTTTATACACCAAATCAATATATCCATTAGCCCAAATGAAAGCCCAATGGAAATGATTTGTACACTTTCATACTCAAAGAGTAATACTTATAACCCTTTTCCCCTTTCCTCCCTCACTTATTTACCAATGTGGGACAAAGTTAATATAACATTTTCTTCTTTCCTCCCTCACTTATTTACCCATGTGGGACAAAATGAATATACTTATTTCCTTCTTTCCTCCCTTATTTATGTACCAACGTTGGAGTAACGATAGAAGACATTTTGACTGCCAAATAGTGTAATCCATATGGACGAATTAGATTTTTTTTTTTTGTCCTTAATAACTTATTCATCCATTTTAGGAAGAAAAAAAATATTTTTATTAAAGAATTAAAAAACATAAAATGATGAATAAAAATGATAAAATAAAACATTTATATTTTTATAACAGTTTTTATTATGTATATATAATTCGAGCTTCTCGAGCTTTTCGAGTCGAGTATCAAGTTGCTCGACTCGACTCGTTAAATTTTCGAGTCGATCTCGAGCTCGAGTCGAGCTGATTCGAATCGAGTTTTGACCGAGCTTTGACCGAGTCGGGTTCGAGTAGCTCGCGAGTTCGGGGAGCTCATAAGCACCCCTATTTGTAGCCACGGCCCAACGCGGGAGACCATCATAATACTTAGCCCATGCTTGAACCCGTGCTTGTGAAAATGCCGCTACTTTAGGTGGTACTGTATCAGAAAAGGGGATAGTCTGCCTTAAGCCGTATTGACGCATGACTCGGTAAGGAAAGATATAAATGGGCCGAGATAGCCCCAACAAAGAAACATAAACCGACACATCGGAACCCCCCGTCATACTAGTCAAACCCCACCACGGTACCACCCACTTAATAGAACAGATACCATGAGTAAAAAAGGAAATCCACTCGGCCTCGTCCTGGCCTCGGTGCAAATACTTCCGGTTACCCAAGGCTATAGGGCGATAATGTTTAGGATCGGCAGGAGTTTCTAAGAGCCTAAGTCGTTCCATGAGCCAAATCTGCAAAAAACGTGTACGATCAGATCAAAAAAAATAAGCAAACGAAACCTGGGGCGCAGTTTCAACGCCCAGGACCAGGCGCCGAAAATTCTAACGCCCAGCCCTGGGCGCTGAAACTCAGCTCCAGGCAGGACGAGCAAAAATATGTAATATATATATATATATATATATATATATATGTATATATATATATATATATATATATATATATATATATATATATATATATATATATATGCGTAGAGGAAAGGTCGATTACCTGAAGCAATAGGGGGATCCCCTTAAAATTTTCAGATTTGGCATTCTTCTTCAACTCATCCGCACTCAGCAAAGTCTCGGCAACAACCAACGGCATAATAGAATAGCAACTTTCTATCTGGCTAATCAAGGGGATCAACCTTATGTCACCGAACTCACCATTGTTATTCGACAGCAAATAATGATTCAACAAGCAAAATACAAGGGCTCTTAGCCAACGCCTAACAGCTCGTTGGAGGGAGAAGGGAGGAATCGACATGACAAAAGCAAGAAGGAATTAAAGCTAAGAAACTACAAGAGAGAAGAAGATTGTGAGTGATGGAAAAGAGGGACGTATCTAACCCCTATATAGCTGAAGACATCAAGTGACATCCTGATCCCATTCGTAAACGCGTTAAGAAGTCCGAAAACCAAAAATCGCCAGGGAAAGACTTTCAGCGCCCACGGCTGGGCGCTGAAATGATTAACGCCTAGCCTTGGGCGCCGAAAATGTAGCCCAAGGCCCGGATCTCATAAAACGCGGAACAGGAAATGACTTAAAACCGTGTTGGTAGACACGAGGCCCTATCGCAATCAAGATCAAGCCCAAAAGCACCTTTAGCACCCAAATAGTGAAAATGAATGTTAAAACTTGGTCGAAACTTAGACTCGTCTCAAGGAATATATGTGTACACTTTTCAAAACAAATATGAGAAAAATAAATATCAAGGTCATTCTTCGAAACACCAATTTTTTTTTTAAGTCGTTGGTTTCTCAAATGAAAAATGTTTGTTTGTCAAAAGATTAATCCGGGCCAAGCTAAGCCTGATATTATTGAAAAATAAACCTTGTCGCCCGGAAAATGAAGTCGCACTCCACGACTTCACCAAAATAGCATACCACTATAAAGGTTGCTCGCACATACGAGCACGACCCCAAACATGATTAAAGGACGTTATAAAATACGTACCTCTCTTGGAAAGAAATGACCGTCAAGCCCGAGTGCTTGGGGGCTCGAAAGAAAATATATACTCCAACAAAGAGTGTGCGAAGTTAAAATCATATTCCCGGACTACGCTATACACAGCCCCATGTTTGGATAATAAGAAAAAAAAACGGATTTCGACCTCAGAGTAAAGGTCGCCGTTGATACTTGTACATGGTCCTCTGATCAAAGACCAAGTGGTGGCAAAAAATCGAGCCGTAAAGACTGGCTCAAAACCACAAAAGAAGACGACCACAAGACAAAGGTCCGTCTAAGCCCGTTGTCAACCCACATTCAGGTTACAACTAAGTCCGAGCATCCCTCGAAAGAATTCGCTCTTGCAAGAATGAATAAAAGAAATTCTCAAAAGAAATCACGATGAACAAAAAATAGGAACTTGCCCATCTTCAGTTGGCAAGGTCGCGTCACGAACCACGCGAGTTCCAAATCGAAAAAAAACGAATTCAGGGACGTCCACCCTCAGCGGACAGGGCTCGCCCACCCTCAGCGGGCGGGGTCTGCGTCACTAGCCGCGCAGGTCCTCAGTTTTCGAAAAATAGAATCTTCAAAAACAAAATAAAACAGGCTCGCCATCTTCAGTCGGCGGGGTCTACGTCACAAACCGCGTAGGTCCTTATTTTCAAATTTCAAAATAGATTCGTCCACTTCTATCGGACGGGGCGTCCACCCTCAGCGGACAGGGCTCGCCCACCCTCAGCGGGCGGGGTCTACGTCACAAACCGCGTAGGTCCTTATTTTCAAATTTCAAAAAAAGATTCGTCCACTTCTATCGGACGGGGTGTCCACCCTTAGCGGACAAACTCGCCATCTTTAGCCGGCGGGGTCTGCGCCACTAACCGTGCAGGTCCTTAGTCGCTGTAGCGATAACTATTTTCGGTTTCCCCTTTTTCCAAAAATTAAAGGATTGGTTTTCCGTTTTTCCAAAAAAGAGCGATGTGCTGGATTTCCCTTCGTTTAACGTCCCATAAAAACAAGGGGGTTTTCTCGTTTAGCTAACCCTGAAAATGAGAATCTTTAAAAACATTTTTACCTCGTGATTGGGCTTGGCCAGGCCCAATTACACTTTATAGCTTTGATTTCGAAAACATCTGTAGCTACTCCCAATGACAAAGTGAGGGAGTTTCTACGCCTCTTTAGATACTTCCAATGACAAAGTGAGGGAGTTTCTGTACTATCCGTTGACAAATCCCAATGACGCGTGAGGGATATGTCGACACTTCAAAGTGATGACCCTTAAGTCAAATGTTATCACTCGGGGGCTCGTGAGACCCTCGCAAAACAAGTCACATACACTATGGCTTGTGTGACGCACTCCGTCCAGTACTTTGACCATCGTCTCATCCCGAGACTCAGTCAAAGTGGGGGCTAACTGTAGACACCTACTTTTGTCCCCCATTCCCGAAAGGGAAGGTTCGATGATAAGAACATAAAATCTCCACTTGGAAACGCATCTCCTATAAAATAACGAATCTCGATCACCCTTTTCATTTCACCCGAAACCTGCTATTTATAGAAACCTGCTATTTGTGGAAACCTGCTAAAAATAGTAACTGCCGTAATAGGTAGTTGTTAAAAGTGGCAAGTCATAAAAGATAAAAACCTGTCAGAATTAGGTGTTGCACTCTAACATAAATCCTAAATGAGATAAAAATTGCAAGAGAAATCCTATTCCTAATATGATTCGAAAACTCGGATAAGTCTCAAAGACTCCGTATTCCACGAGTCCAAATCTGATAAAGAAATACGGCCCAGATCCTATTTTCAACGCTTGGCTCTGGGCGCCGAAATCTTCGGCGCCCAGCCCTGGGCGCTGAAATTACCTGGGTACGTGTTCTCTCCTAATTCTTCTTGGATTAGAGCTCTAAAATTCTATCTTTCCACGAACTCTTTTCTATAAATATAGCCCCAAATTCGACGTGGAAGGAACACACACAATTCATATTCTGAGTCTTGACTCCAACCCCTAAGCTTAAGCCTCACGCTGCGAAATTGATCCCGCGTTCTGTCGCAATCGATCCAAAAATCGAACAGAACGTATCCTGTCCCTTGTAGCTGAAGAACTAAGCCTGGAAACTTGAGATTCGTTAAATAAAAGGAGAAATAGAAAAGCCAAAGTGGTTAGTTTTCTGAGAACCGTGACGCACCTCACAAGGGTGCGTCGTAATGTGTCCCTTCGCATGATTTAATTGCTTTCCTCGCCCTTTTATAAATTGTTAAACTAATAAATCTGATTGTTCTATCACGCCTAATAAAGATAATATTTTGGGAAATTGAACTATCATGCTAGGTCCCTTAAAACAATCTAAATCAGATAATCGCGATCGATCTAGTATTATATGTTGCATATTGTTAAAATCAACTCAGATTAGTTTAATAGTTAACGCATGTCCCTTCAATTATTTATGCTGAGCTAGTAAGGATATCCTGCCTCTGGAGTTATCGAAGTGAGAGTACTCCTCTCGGTAGTTACAGTCCCCCGAACCCTCAATCTCTACCCTGCGGGTGTACGTTGAGTAATCCCCACACCAGGGATCACAAGGGAACCTATGGCCGTCGTGGTCAAACATAATTGCACTCCCTTATGTCACGATAACCGGGTTTTGTCAGTTTTTCTCATTGTCGTTAAAAACTGAATGGCGACTCCTATATTACTAGTCAATTGGGTGTAAACTCACAGAAAATCCAATTACACTTGATTTGACAAAAGAAACGTCACACCCACGAGGGACGAGGTCACGCATTAGCCTCGTGCTTTTTCGACCCCCTCACACCCACTAACTGTTACTGCTCAGTAACATGGGCATAGTTGGAGAGAAACAGGGGAGACCAAATCAAAACACTAATTGCACGTTTAAACAGAAATACGTGGGTGAGTTTCAAGGATCATGAAAAATCTTTTGCTTGAGAAACAAGGAGAATGAAAACAGAATCCTATGTTTACATTTATTAATTAAATTCGTTTTATTTGTTAAAATGATTTTCATTTTAAAACTCTTTTATAATTACAGTTAATATATTTCAATTTAAAACGTACCAAAATACTTAGGTTCCTTTCGTTCCAAATTATGTATAAACATTATTAAATACTTACATAAATCCTAAACAAAAACTCATATGTTGTAGTCTTCATGTTGCACCTTTAGAAGCTTTACTCGAAGTCTTCCCAATTTGTTCCTTCTCTGGAACATCGAGGATCCACATAATATATGAGGATCTCGCCTTAGGAACTCGCCTAAGGATCTCGCCTTTGTAACTTGCCAAATGATTAATTCTTCAACGTAGCGTCTGACATGGATCAAGTGACTTGCATATATTCCACTTTGCTTAGTTTATCCAACTCAGGATCTCCCTAACTTAGCATTATCCCTCTAAGGATCTCGGAACCTATTATGCAACATAACTTAACCAATAGTCAGGAGTTTGCTTTGTCATCATCAAAACTTTAGGGTCAACAATATGTACTTTTAAACAATAAAAAACTGTTTTTTAAAGGATTAAAAGTAAAAAAACGACTCGGATGCATGTAGCTCTACATCCAACCGGGTGTACCTTCTACCAATTGATGTTGCGCATCGTCTTCTTGCAGACCACATGTTTCACATACATCGAAATTATTTGGATTCCTATGGTAATCAAATTTACCTTAACCGGGGTCCGCCCGACATTATTTTCCAAAATTATTTATTCCACTTAGACAGAACATTCAGGGACTAGGGTTTTTTAAACGTGTCTGATCTAATTCTTAAAATTAAAACTATGTCATGGATTGAAAGTCAGTAAACTACCCTTAAGGTTACTCTATCATTGTCCTTTGTTAGTCACGCATTGATTAATTAATTTTACCGAATTTAGTGTTTATATCCCAGAAAGAATATTTATATATTTTGGTAAACAAAAAAGTTTGTATGGTTTAAATCATTTACAAGCTATCAAGAATCAACCTAAAAGGGTGATAACAAACATTCTTGGAAGGACTCATGTTTTCCTTATGGCCCGCGTATTTATGTTAAAAAGACTATATTGCCCTTTACAAGAAAATCAAACCTTCCCCCTTCCTTCGCCCATCCCCTCCCCGGACCTGCCATTTTTGCCGAACACAACCCACAGGAGATGCACCTGACCACCAGCCAAACCCAGTTTTACGCTACTCTTCTGTACACCCACCATCCCGACCACCCCGCTAAGGCATTGCATCGCGCTAGGCCTTGCAGCGCCGTCGTCAACGCAAAAGAAGTAGGCCCATCGTTATTAGGCTATCATTAAAGAAACAAATTCTTGTAGTGTTTTTCTAGCTTTTGATTTCATGTTCGAAATAAGAACTCCATTCTCTCCCTACTGGAGACTCCTTTTACCCACTTATTGGGGCATCTCAACCCATTTATTGGGTTTTATCTCTCTCCTTGTGACAGTTTGGGGATATGATTTTAATTTCGCTGGAAAAGTTGATTTATTGGTGAAGGTTTGTGCGACGTTACAACGATATCGGTCCTACATCTACAATCAATTGAGTCGAATTTAATTGAATCTCAAAGCTACAATAGATCGAAAGACCCCCTCGTTGAAGGCCGTATCAAACAACGATGTGAAATAAGGTATTCATCATTGTCAGATGTCATCCACAATGATCGTGGTTTTCCGGATTAGAATTTCGTTTGATCCAAGTTATTTTGTATTTGTTAGTTTTGATTTTTATTAATGAACTAATTTTACATTCAAAACAAAAAAAAAATATATGTATTTAGCCTTCCTCCTAATAGCTAATTCCCAAATATGGTCGTCATACATAATAATGGAACTACTTAGGGTCATACCAAGAATATATATTTTACTTCAATAGATGATGCACTCCCGCGCATAATCTTCCATTCTTTACCTATCAAGAATCTCTTAGTTCAATTGGTTTACCCAAACATACATTCTCTATGTTCTTAAAAATGCCCCATATATTATAGATGGATGTCTCCATTTGTTTTCTCTCTACCTTATTTAGTTTGTGTTGCCTACATATTTCTCCTTACACACCATTATTTAATCTAATTAAAAGTCAAATATACCAATTGTTTACTTTTGAATACAACCAATTCTCAATAAAGAGTAAAAAAGCTTTTGAACAAATCTTTTCCTCTGTTCATTCTTGGAATTTGATTATTCCAAACTATTTTCTCCACTCAATATTGCCATTTGAAGAGATACTTCATTGGTATCTAATTTTAATTACTTGTTTATTTTTTTAATTTTTTTTTGGTAAGCAAGTATTTGTATATATTATTCACAATAATTACAAACTGGCATCAAGTGGAACAAACCTCCACTGAAACTGACAAACACGCACTAAACCAAACAAGACTACCCTTCTGCAAGGGTGATAAACCAGCTCCTATCCCTTGAGCTAAGAGCTCTAGGCAATACAGAATGAAGCCTAGCTATTACAAGCATTACTCTTTACAAGACTACACAATTTATCGATGCAGTTAATTACCTGTTTAGAACTTGTACATATTAGCCTTTTGGACAAGCTTTAATATTGTCTTTATATTGTCTAATTTTATTTCATGTCTTTAGTTTTGTACATTTACTGTATGTAAACAAAAATTGTCTTTTAGTTGTATGAATATATTCCTCCAACACTCAAACTTATGAGTCATGTCACTCGATGGTGGAGAACTATTTGATTCTAAGTCTCCTACAAAATTAGTGGAGAATAACTCCACAGAATTCATTTAAATAATTAAGATACTATAAATTAATGGAGAAAGTTGAGACCATGTGTTTATGCCAAATTTCGTCTAGGGGCGATCTTTGGCTTAGGTCGACACTAACTAAGCGATAATTAAATAAAGGAAGACAAAAAGAGACACGACACAGAGAAGTGTTGACGCGGAAAACCCAGGAAGAAGGTAAAAAACCGCGGATAGCTATGAGGCTATCAATCCACTAAGTTTCCTATATGATTGTTTGTATCTTATTCTAGAAATCAATGTAACAAAATATAAATAACGAATACAAGAATGATTTGAATGCTTTTATGACTTGAGAGTATGAGAGCTTGAGTTTACGTGCCCTTCGCTTGTCTTCGTCTTCGTCCTTTTATAGGAAATTTCTAACGGTCTAGTTGGTTGAGAGAATCCCACAAAGATAGGGATATCTTTGTCACACGTCTCCTTGGTCTTCAACTACCTTCACGTTTCTCGCGCATGCCTTGGACTCGTTCCTGCTGTCATGACGGCACTGCCCATCATGGGCTTTAGGTTAACTTATCTTTATTGGCCTGTCCAGAGATGACGCGTCTCTATGTCTTGCGCGTTGTCGTCTGTCCTTCGTCGTCTATGCCTCGTCATACGACGCCACGTCGGACGTATCTCCCTGGAACCATGCCTATCTGCGACACGACAGAAACTGGTTGACACGACATGATCAAACGTTAATGCAGTTATGTCGTTAGTCCAAAAAGTGGGATAACAGTTTGCCCCCAATTGTGAATTTGCGGAGTCATACAGAGCGAAAGAAACAATTCAAATTTAAAAAATAAAAAACCGTCTTCAACTGCCTAGATCGTGGGACAAAACCGTTCAGAATTCCAGAGTAATAAATATCGATTCGCGACATGCAATAAAGTTCTTCACACCAAGATTTTTCAAAAATCTCTAGATCCGAAAGCAGGAGAGAGAAGAGGGAGAAAGTGAAGTCGATTTTCGCACTGAGTTTGCCCGATTTCAGGTAAAATTTGCTTTCTTTTTTTCGATTTTCTTGTAGATTTCTGTAAGTGAGATGGGTAGATCTAAGTCAGTTGTGGTGAGAGGAAAGGGGGAGTCGGGATCCACTCGGGTTAAGTCCCTTAACCCGATATATTCTACTGTGGTGGACCCGGCGGCGTTTGTTGAACTTGCTGGTTTGCCGCCGTCGGCGGAAGTGAAGATTCCCGGCTCGGACGAGGAAGCCTTTTACTGTCCAGAGGGGTATGTGGTTATGTACGAGTATCCGTTCACAATTGGCTTCAAATTCCCTTTCACTCCTCTAGTTAGGTCCTTTATCGAGGTTTTCCATCTGAGCCCGGGTCAGTTGATGCCCCAGATATGGCGGGTTTTCACGGTGGTGCACGGAGTCACTGCGAACTGGCGAGCGCCGTTTGATCTGTCTGACTTGATGTATACTTACGACCTAGCGCTGCAGAAGTGTTGTAGGTATACCTTGGTCACGAAGAAGGGGAAGACGAACTTAGGTGTCGGTTTAGGTGTGAACGACAGGGGTTGGCAGAGTCGTTTTGTCTTCGTAGGCAAAGATTCTCTGGGAGATAAAGGGCGGTTTCTGGTCGAGGGATGGACGACGGAAGGTAAATGTGTTGTTTTGTCTTTGTTTCTCGTCATTTTACTGAACGTCGCCTTACTTGGTTTTGTTTTGCAGTTGTCAAGGCGTCGTCGTTGACTGAGTTGAACGCTGATTCTGAGGATAAGTATCAGAAATTCTTGGGTTATTCTGTCGAGGATAGGTCTTTTAGTCGTGACGGGGAGTTTTTAGACGAGCAAGAGGTGAACCGGTCAGGCGACGTCGCCGAGGAGGAGGAAGTAGACGAGGAATCAGGTCAACTGACTCGTCGTCGGAAAAGGTTGGATTTGCTTGAAGAGGTAGTGGCAAACTCGTCGTCCGCCGAAGGTGAAGTAGGCGATATGGCTGGCAACTCAGGTATTTTTACGTTTGTTTATTTTTGGGGTTGTGTATATTTTTTGTTTTTGCTTTGGGTAGTGTTTGACCTTGATCTTTTGTATTGGGTGTAGAGCACACTTTGTCGTCTAGACCTGTGTCGAGGATGTCTCAGAGCGAGATTCAGGAGCGTGCGAGGAAGCGATTGAGGTCGTCCTCGACTTCTGGTGGACAAGGTATGACGGTCGTACCTCGGTTTTCTGCGATAGGTTCGTCGGCTGAGACGCCTGTCGTTATAGGAGCCGAAGGCTTTCATCCAATTGCTTCGTCGTCGCCCCCACAGCCGTTCAAGGCGTCATCTGCTGCTGTCGACGTTGGTAAAGTGTCTGCTTCGTCGGCCAAGAAGCGTCTTGCTGAGACGAATCCTGTCGAGGATACGGTTATCACTTTGCCCCCAGGCTTCTTGGGTGATGAAGAGGCGTCTGTTATATGGCCTTTTGCTGATCGCTTGATCTTGCCTACGACGTATCGACGATATCACGAGGTGGATCCTCTTCCTGTCGCTTCGGACGCCGCTGAACTTAGCCTTCGGGTGAGTTTTATTTAATTTTTTCTTCTTTTCTTTTTTGTTCGCAAAAGATGTGTGTTGTGTAAATCTGTTCTGGCATTGGTTTTGCGCAGGCGTCGCAGGCTGCCTTGGCTGTGCGTAGGCAATGTTCGTTGCTGTGCGACGAGGTGACGAATGCGAGGCAGCTGGTGGCGACGGCGAAGAAGGCGGCCGTGTCGTGGGAGGAGAAGTGGAAGGCTGCTGAGAAGAAGGTCGTGGACCTCGCTGCGGTGGTTAAGGCCAAGGGTGATCAGTTCAAAGGTAAGGATAAGCAGTTAGCCGACGTGGCTAAAGATTTGGAGAAAGTGAAGGGAGAGCTGGCCTCGACGACGGAGGAGTTAGATGGGTTGAGGAGCTTGTACAACGCCCTGCAAGAGGAGGCGAAGGACGTCGAGGCTCTCGCTATATGGAGGACGCGGGCGCAAATGATGTACTCCTGCTTGATTGGGGAGACTAGCATTTGGCCGTGTCAGAAGGAGGTGGACGACTATCTGGCCAATGGCGGTACCATGGCTGATCTGTCGGTGCCCGTGGTGGATTCGGAAGAGTTGGCGAAGACGGCTGACACCGTCAGTACTGAGGCGACAGAGGTGGACGCTGCCTTGTTGGTGGTGGACGCGCCTGTTCTGGAGCAAGAGGGGGAGGTGTTAGCTGTTGGGCGCGAAGAGGAGGCTCTTGTCGTCGTTCCTCAAGGCGAGGCGTTGGACGTAGCGTCGGTGGAGGTGCTAGTCGTGACTGACGTCGTCGTGCCCCCAGAGCAGGGGTCGGAGCAGGAGGTCGTGGCCTCTACTCAAGAAGAAGGGATGTAATAGTTTGTAGTTTTTGAATTTTTGTTGGTTTTTGTGTTTTGTTTGTGAATTTCTTTACTCGTCTTCGATGGCGACGACGAGGTGGTTTGGATGACTTGTGTTTTGTTTTCGTGTTTTGGATGTTTTTACTCGTCGTCGGTGGCGGCGGCGAGGTGTTTGGATAATGTTTTGTGTTTGTATTTCGGAAGTCGTGGCCTCAGGGGTCGCGCAATTTGTGTTTTGCTATATAAGTGTGTTCCTTTCTTTTTCTTACTTGTACGTTTTTTGTGACTTTTGTGTATCGAAGCTTTTGTCGTGCGTCGTATGGCATGTGTTTTATGGATAACAAGTATCGAAATGGTGGCATTACATGTACGTAAAACAGTACTTGCGTCGGTTGCTCGTTTGTTAATCACTTGGGATTCATTTTCCGTCATGCGTCGTGTGCTATCTTCTGCAAAAGAAAACATGGGTTGCTAGGAGGATTGGCCGTTGGGGATGCCAACGGCCCTCCGATGCCTAAGTCAGTAACAATTTCAAACAAATAAAGCGACAAAAATAAGGAAGAAGGTATAAACGATGGTACGACAACTGATAAAATTGGCTACGACGGATATTTTAAAAGTGATAAAGTTTAAGATGTGTAGCGTTCCAGCTTCGGGGGACCGACTTGCCGTCTTTAGTGACGAGCCTGTATGCCCCCTTTCCGACGATTTTATCGATCAAGTATGGTCCTTCCCAAGCTGGCGCGAGTTTACCTGCGTTTAATTCTTTTGTGTTTTGGAACACTTTGCGCAACACCCAGTCGCCCTCCTTGAACACTTTTACTTTGACGTTTTTGTTGAAGCATTTTGCCACTATCTGTTGTTGCGACGCCATTCTTATCAACGCTGCTTCTCTGAAGTCTTCCGTGTTGTCGAGGTTTTCACTAAGCTCGACGTCGTTCTGCTCTGGCGTCATGAGTCCATATCGTGCACTGGGCAGCGTCACTTCAGGGGGTAGTACTGCTTCGCACCCGTAAACGAGTGAGAAGGGGGTCTGTCCCGTCACCGTCCTAGGCGTCGTCCTGTTGGCCCATAGGATGGATGGCAACTCTTCTGCCCATCGTCCCTTCTTATCGACCAGCCGCTTTTTTAGCGATGCGATGATTGTTTTGTTGCTGGATTCCGCCTGTCCATTTGCTTGGGGGTATCTTGGCGTTGACGTCTTTAGCTCAATGTTCCACGTCTTGCAGAAAGCCCTAGTCTTGTCGCTGATGAATTGGGATCCGTTGTCGCATATGATTTCTGATGGCACTCCGAATCTGCATATAATGTTAGTCCATATGAACGAACATACCTCTTTGTCTCTTACCTGTTGCAACGCACCTGCTTCTATCCACTTAGAAAAAAAATCTGTTAGAGCTAGCATGATCGAAGACCTTTTGTCCTGGGGCGACGGGTAATTTACCGACGATGTCCATTCCCCATTTCATGAAAGGCCACGGAGTTAAAGTGGGGTGTAAGAATTCGGATGGTTTATGTGTCATACCTGCGTGTCGTTGACATTTGTCGCACTTAGCTACGTACCTCATTGCGTCTTTGAGCATCGTTGGCCAATAGTATCCGTTTCTTTTGATTCTGGTTGACAGGTTTCGTCCTCCTTCATGTCCGCCACATTCTCCTTCGTGGTATTGCTTTTGTAGTCTTTCCCATTCTGCTTTTTCTGCGCATCGATCGCATCAACATTCCGTTCGCTGATCTTTTAAATAATATACCCTGCAAAATAACATATCGTGAAGCTTTGGAAAGTATTTTCCTGGCCTCGAGCTTGTCGTTGGGTAGGGTTTCATGTGTTAGGTAGTCGAGGATGGGCTTGGTCCAGCTGTCGGTGTTTGTGGTTGATAGGACGAGGCTGGCATTTTGTGGTATGTCTTTTTCAATGGCGGGTGACAATAGGTGTACTAGAGGTATGGTCGAGAATGGTGACTTTCTGAGTGCGGATCCTAGATTGGCAAGGGCGTCGGCTTGCGTGTTCAAGTCTCGTGGCACTTGTTTAATGGAGAGGGGTTTGAATTTGGAGGCTAGCTTTTTTGCTTTTTCGAGGTACAAGGTCATTTTCAGGTCTTTAGCCTCGTAGTCGCAGTTGATCTGGTTGACGATTAATTGTGAGTCGCTAAAGATGTTGAGTCCGCTTGCCCCCAATTTTTCAGCTAGCGTCAGTCCGGCGATTAACGCCTCGTATTCTGCTTCGTTGTTTGTCGCTTTGAAGTCGCAGCATATGGCTTGTGCTATCATGTCCCCTTGTGGTGACTTTAGCACGACGCCTAGACCTGCACCGTTGAAAGTTAGACGAACCGTCGACGAAGAGCGTCCATATCTCTTCTACGTTATTGATGAGTTTGACTTCGTCGTCCGCTATTTTCTCCAAGTCGGGGCTAAAGTCTTCCACAAAGTCTGCTAGTGCCTGCGATTTCACCGCCGTTCTTGGTTGGTATTTGATGTCGAAGCTTCCTAGCGCCATCGTCCATTTCTCCATTCGACGTGTTAGTTCTGGTCTACGCATCACAGACTTGATTGGATAATTAGTCATCACCACTATTTGGTGAGTTTCGAAATAATGTCTTAGTTTTCTAGCTGCAGTAACGAGTGCTAAAACGAGTTTTTCGAGGGAGGAATACCTGGTTTCTGCTTCTAGTAGCGACTTACTTATGTAGTAAATAGGTAGCTATTGCGTTTCGTCTTCTCGGGCTAGGACCGCGCTGACTGCTGTGGAGCTGACGGCTAGGTACAGTTGTAGGACTTCGCCTTCTTTGGGTTTGGACAGGAGGGGTGGCGACATCATGTATTTTTTGAGGTTTTGCAAGGCTGCTTCGTGGTCGTCGGACCAGTCAAAACCTTTGTTTTTGCGCAAGACGTCGTAGAATAGACGACACTTGTCCGACGACCGCGAGATAAAACGATTTAGCGCCGCCACTCTTCCTGTCAAGCGCTTTACCTCTTTTATGTTCCTGGGGGATTGAATGTTTATGATTGCGCGCACCTGGTCGGGGCTAGCCTCGATTCCTCTTTGGGTGACGATGTAACCTAAGAATTTCCCTGCAGACACTCCGAAAGAACATTTAGTTGGGTTAAGTTTCATACCGTATTTTCTCAATATGTCGAAGGATTGTCGTAGGTGTTCGACATGGTCGTCGGCCTTCCTTGATTTTACTAGCATGTCGTCGATGTAGACCTCCATCGTGTCTCCAAGTTGGTCTTTGAACATTTTGTTGACCAATCGTTGGTACGTTGCACCTGCATTTTTAAGACCAAAAGGCATGACTTTATAACAATAAATTCCTCTGTCTGTTACAAAAGATGTTTTCTCCTGGCCGTCTGGGTGCATAAGGATCTGGTTGTATCCGGAGTAGGCGTCCATAAATGTTAGTAGCTCGTGTCCAGCAGTGGCGTCGACCAGGGCGTCGATGTGCGGCAGCGGGAATGGGTCTTTAGGGCATGCTTTGTTGATGTCTGTGAAATCGATACAGACTCTCCACTTTCCGTTCTTTTTACTGACGACGACGACATTTGCTAACCAATCTGGATACTTGACTTCTCTGATTTTCCCGGAGTCTATCAGTTTTTGGACTTCTTCGTCTATGATTTTATTTCTCTCAGGTGCGAATTTTCGTCGTTTCTGTTTCACTGGTTTGAAGTTGGGGTCGACATTGAGTTTGTGGGTGATGACGTCTGAACTGATTCCTGTCATGTCCTCGTGCGACCAAGCAAAGCAGTCCGAGTTTTCTCTTAGGAATGACACTATCTGACTTCTGATGTTGTCAGGCAGCGACGCTCCGATCCTTACTACTTGGTCTGGCTTTGCCTAATCTAGTATAATCTCATCGATCTGTTGGTCGTCGGGGTCGTCTACCGTCGACCCTGGCTGTAATTGCTAGATGGATGACTTTGATGGTTTCAGCGCCGTTTCATAACATTTCTTTGCGTCCCTTTGTTGTCCTTTGATTTCCATGACTCCCCATTTGGTTGGGAACTTGATTGACTGGTGGTATGTCGACGGCACCGCCTTCATTTTGTGGATCCATGGTCGTCCCAAAATGACGTTGTATGCTGATGGGCAGTCGACGACGTTGAACTTGGTCATCACATTAACACCTTCTGCGTACGTAGGCAGCGATATCTCTCCTACTGTTCGTAGCGATTCTCCACTGAATCCTACTAGGACTGTCGACCTTCTGATTATACTCTTTTCGTCTAGTCCCATTTCCTGCAGAGCCTCTAGGAACAATACGTTTGCTGAGCTGCTGTTGTCGATCAATATCCTTTTGATGAGAGCGTTGCCTATTGCGAGCGATATGACTAGCCCGTCATGATGTTCCTGTATTTTGTCGGTTGAGTCTGAGTCGTCGAAAGTTATTATCATCGCTGCTAATGACTTGTCGAGTGCTGCTTCATCTTCGGTCTGCCCCTCTTTGACGGCTTCATATTCGCCCCTGTTGATTTTTTTAGCTGCAGAAGAAGTTAGTCCACATATATCTGAACCACCAGAAATAACGTTTACCACTTTTTCGAACGTGGGCGGGGCCGGTCGGTCGCCGCTTGGTGCTGGGTTGGGTTGGGAGCTGCTACCCTTGTTGTACGTCTCCTTTCCTTTGTTGCTCAGTAGGTCCTTTAGGTGGCCTCTTTTCAATAGATACGCCACCTCCTTTTTGAGGGAGATGCATTCCTCGGTTGTGTGGCCATTGTCGCGGTGAAAGTCGCACCACCTGCTCATGTCCTTCGTAGAGTCTGGTCTGTCGCTCTTCTTAGGCCATCTGACGGTACCACCTACACTTTGAAGGGCGTTTACCACGCCTCTGATGTCGACGTTGAAGCCATACTCGGAGATGGGGGGATAAACGACCCGTTCATTCCTGTAAACACTGTTAGTCTCATCATATTGATTGACATTTTGTACCTGACTCTGGCGGTTGTATGGTTGGTGTCTCCAGCCGTTGTTCCTTGGGGTGTACGACCTCCAGTCGCTGCTGCCCCCTGCTGGTCGCTGAGAAACCATTCGTGTAATCTCGTCGTCTTCAATCCGCATCTGGGCAGTAGCCCTCGATCTGATTTCTTCGAAGGTTGCACAGGGATATTTGGTTAGTTCCCGGAACAGCTCCGAGTTGGGGACGAGACCTCTCTTGAATGCTTCGATGGCTGTCCTGACATCACAGTTTTTTATACTAATTTTCTCACAATTAAAACGGTTAAAATAATCGCGTACCGACTCGGCAGGTCCTTGGACCAACCGATAGAGGTCACTTGTTTGTTTCTCCAACTGGCGACTGCTGGCGAATTGTTGGTAGAAGGCGTTGATGAGGTCGGACAGGCAGAAGATAGATCCAGGTGTAATGTTCATGAGCCATTCCAGGGCTGCTCCGTCGAGGGTTCCTCCGAAGGATTTGCACATGACGGGCTCGACCAGGTCGTAGGGGATGCCGATCTGCCACATTCGCTGCTTGTAGAAGTTGACGTGTCTGTATGGATTAGACGTTCCGTCATACAGGGTGGTCCAGGTAGGGAGTCGGAGCTGGTGTGGTACCGTCACCCTAGCGATCGCTTCGCAGAACGGCGATGCTGCATACTCGTCGGTTGGCTCGGTTTCCACGTGCGTGGGTGCCCCCGGCAGTTTGGTCATCAGCTTCATCATCAACGAGCATCGCTTCTTCATGTGATTTTCCATCTTATTTAGGCGCTTGGTGACGGGGTCCGGTGTTGCTTCGTCCTCTTCCCCATGTGGCTCCTCACCGTCGGACAGGTCCTCAGAGTCGTCAGTCATTTCGAATATCAACTTCTTCGTTTTTGCACCTGGCTTGTAACGCGATTGATACTTGGTACTTTTCACGGATTCGAGCTCCTTCTAGAGGTTTTCAATGGAGGCCCTTTCTTGGGCCAGCTCTGCTTGGGCCTTCTCGTAGGCCGCTTTCATCTCTGCGAGCGTCATCTCTTCAGTAGTCATGGTGTGTAGGGTGATTTTGTGTGAAACCTAGTTAATGTCCCCACAGACGGCGCCAAACTGTTTATGCCAAATTTCGTCTAGGGGCGATCTTTGGCTTAGGTCGACACTAACTAAGCGATAATTAAATAAAGGAAGACAAAAAGAGACACGACACAGAGAAGTGTTGACGCGGAAAACCCAGGAAGAAGGTAAAAAACCGCGGATAGCTATGAGGCTATCAATCCACTAAGTTTCCTATATGATTGTTTGTATCTTATTCTAGAAATCAATGTAACAAAATATAAATAACGAATACAAGAATGATTTGAATGCTTTTATGACTTGAGAGTATGAGATCTTGAGTTTACGTGCCCTTCGCTTGTCTTCGTCTTCGTCCTTTTATAGGAAATTTCTAACGGTCTAGTTGGTTGAGAGAATCCCACAAAGATAGGGATATCTTTGTCACACGTCTCCTTGGTCTTCAACTACCTTCACGTTTCTCGCGCATGCCTTGGACTCGTTCCTGCTGTCATGACGGCGCCGCCCATCATGGGCTTTAGGTTAACTTATCTTTATTGGCCTGTCCAGAGATGACGCGTCTCTATGTCTTGCGCGTTGTCGTCTGTCCTTCGTCGTCTATGCCTCGTCATACGACGCCACGTCGGACGTATCTCCCTGGAACCATGCCTACCTGCGACACGACAGAACCTGGTTGACACGACATGATCAAACGTTAGTGCAGTTATGTCGTTAGTCCAAAAAGTGGGATAACACCATGTCCGCTCTGTAGTCTATAATTACTTTAACGTACATATTCCATTATTAATTTAATAAAATATGCTCAATTAAACAAGTATGTAATATACCTTTGTCCATGTCTAAAGGTTACTAAAAAAGTTTCCTTTTAGTCTGTTTTTAAAATTTGTAAACAAGTTTGTCTTATTTTATTTTTGGCCCCTTATATTATTTACACATTTCAATTCCTTCTCCCCTGTCTTATTTTATCCACAATTTTTCACACTCCCATCATCTCCCCTGTTTTAAATTAAGGTTTGGAGGACGGTATTTTTTTTCAATTTTTATTGGAAAAAGAAGTATATTTTTCGACTGCCTATCAGTCGTTATTTTTTAATAAACGGTCATTAATTACCAACTGACATTATAGCAGACGGTAATTTAATTTAATTACCATTTACTAGTTTTGTTGTCAATAAACGGTGCATGCTAGTAGAACCGTCCATGTCTTACAACACATGGAGAACCGTCCACGTCTTAGTATACATGGAAAACTGTCCACCTTTTACAACACATGGTGAACCATCCACGTCTTACAGCACAAGAAGAGCCCAAACATCATAAACATTAATTAATCATCCTAGTGTTTTCGCGTGAGATCCACCAAGAATCAAAGTTCAGTAGTAATTTTATGCATGAAGGTTCATAACCTCCAACGAAACAATTGGCAGAGCATGCGCACAAGTGCATAAACACCACCATCATTCAGTGGCGGAGTCAGGATTTTTTTTTCGGGGTGTCGGCGGTGGCGTATTCAGGATTATTAAAATGTTGTTACTGGTGATATTCCACAACACACAATATATTACTGAGCACAAAAAAACAATATATATATATATATATATATATATATATATATATATATATATATATATATATATATATATATATATATATATATATATATATATATATATATATGTGTACTTTTACGTTTGCCAACGCATAAGTTTGACCATCAATACTTATAATTATTTATTAGTAAAAATTATAAAAAGTTGATATATTTAAAATATATATTAAGATAAACCTAATAATACTTTGTATAATAATTTTAAATTTTATTTATTAGTAGAAAATTGAGGTCAAAGCAAGACAAGTGAATAATGTCAAAAGTCAAAATGGTGCAACTATTTAGAAACGGAGGAAGTATATATATTACTAAAAAAATGTATCGTCCTAAAATAAATAAATATTCATATTAAAATAAAAAATCTACAAAATTATTACAATTATTCTCTAGGGGTTTCATGTGCGTGGGGAAAAGAATAACTTAATTTAAGAGAGCAGGTATTTAAATTACCAATCTCTTTGATTTGAATTGAATTTGGGTGGTGATTTGTTATTCAAAACACTATGAGACCAGTTGTTTCTTTGTCTTATGTGCGGAGCTGGTGTTTTTAGTATCACCTAAGAGATCAGTTCTATGATACAACTGGCCGGTCTCGTAGATCTCAGCTACATTTTTTTTTCAATTTTTCTTTGGGGGTCGGTGGACCCCCTTGCACCTACGTGACTCCGCCACTGCCATCATCTATCCACCCAATCTGCGGGGAGTATATATTTTGTTAATTCAAAAAGTTTCATCACTAACGCAGAAAATTATCCTAGAAGACAAATCAAACCATTTATTTATTTGCCAAACACACACGAAACATTTCTTATATTTGCTAAACATAGACGAAACGACAAACTACCTCATCAATCACAAATGAAAACAAGCAAAATGGAACAATAACTAAAAGATCTTACTTTTTGGTAAATGTTTATATGGCATGTTGATGGGTCTCATTTTCTAAGGTCGTGTTTAATTCACCTTATTTAATGACTTTATTACTTATTTAATATCTTATTAGATTAGATAAGAAAAAAAAATTATAGATCAGATTAAATTGGATGAGATCAGATAAAATAAGATCAGACGAGATCAGATTATTATTATTATTATTATTATTATTATTATTATTATTATTATTATTATTATTATTATTATTATTTATTATTATTATTATTATTATTATCTATTTGTCCAGCAGCGCGTCTCCTGTGAGACCAGTCACACCATCAACTTGATGGTGTGACGAGCGCGAAACCAATAGCATACCTCCTCTAAAACTATATAAAGAAAAGTAACAGATCTAAACTATAGAAGTAAAATACCTAAACTAAAAAAGTACCTCCTCTAAAATTATATAAAAAAAAGTAACATGTCTAAACTATAGAAGTAACATACCTAAACTAAAAAAAGTACCTCCTCTAAAATTATATAAAAAAAAGTAACATGTCTAAACTATAGAAGTAACATACCTAAATTTGCAAGTGTAAATTGGTCTCACCATCAGTTGATGGTGAGGACAGTCTCATATAAGAATTTGGGTTTGTCCAGATCTTGCCTAGCTCAGAACCAAATTATCCAGATCACGTCTAGATCGGTACTAGTATGTCTAACAGATCTGTCCAAATCATGTCTAGATTAGAACCCATATATTCATATCAAAATGATTGATTTTTCTAGATTAGAATCGATATGTCTCGATCATGTCCAGATGAAAAACCTATATGTCAAAAGCAAAATCGATTTGTCTAGTTCAGAATCGATCTGTCCAGATCATGTCCAGTTCGGAACCGGTCTATCTAGTTCATGTCCAACAAGAACCAATATGTATGGATCATGTCCAGCACAGAACCAATCTGTCTAGAGCATATCTAGATCAGAACTGATTTGTTCAGATCATATCCATATCGGTCCAGATCAAAACTTGTATGTCCAGATCAGAGTCGATCTATCCAGATTATAACCGATCTATCTAGGTCTCCAGGTCATGTTCAAATCAAAACAAATATGTCTAAATGAAAATTGATTTGTCAAGATCATGTCTAGATCAGAACCAATCTATCCAGATCATCTCTAGATCATATCCGATCTGTCCAGATCATGTCCAGATCATAACTGATATGCCTAGATTAGAACCCATATGCATGTCCAAATCAAAATCGACCTGTCTATATAAGAATCCATATTTACAAATTATAACTGATAATGCAAATCATGTCCAAATCATAACCCTTGTATTCAGATCCAAATCGATATGTGCAGATCAGAACCCATATGTTTAGATCAAAACTTATATTTCCAGATCAGAATAGATCTGTACATATCATGATCAGATTAAAACACATATGTCCAAATTAGAACTGACTATCCAGATCATAATTAACCGATATGTACATAACATATCCAGAGCAGAGCCGATCTTTCTAAACCATGTCTAGACTAGAACCCATATGTTCAGATCAGAACCGACATGTCCAGATCATTACCAACATGTCCAGATCATTACATATATATCTAGATCATGTTTAGGTTTAGGTTTGTCTAATAAAAGGAATAGTTAGATCATGAGCAAGCTCAAATAAAAAAATTAATGTGAAAATAGATCGTGAGCAAACTCAAATAAAAAATGTGAATTTTGAATAATATTTATTTTACATGTAAATAGTTTAATTTTAATAATTGTAGATTTTTATTTAAATCTTAATTCTGAAAAATCAAATCCGTTCACATCAGATCAATTCAGATCAGATCAGATTAAAACAATAAGTTTAGATTAGATCAGATCAGACCTGATCAGATAAGGAGAATAAGGTGAACTAAACGGGACCTAACTCATCGCCAGGGAATTTTTTTGTAGAAAATCCAAATACCCCAACTCTCTCTTGATACCATATAAAATACTATTGACACTACAAAAAAACAGTACATTAACGACAACCCTTCAATGACAGGGCCTGAATCCCGTCGTTATTGTGATGGGTTTTACGACAGGGCCCAAATCCCGTCATTATTGTAATGGGGTCCCGAATCCCGTCGTTTTTGTGATAAAGTTTTATGACAGAAAACTTAAACCGGCCCATCACTCACCAGCGAATAATTAAAAACCTACAACAATCTCATATTCTCTCCCCTCCCTCATTTTGTTCCTTTCGCTCCATCAAACAAAGGCGACGAAGGCGATGAAGCTCCTCCGTAGAAACCGATGAAAATCGCAGGATTTCATGAAATTCCTTCATAAAATCGAAATTATTCAAGTTTTATTTGTCTAATTCAGCTGCAAATCAGAGATTATTTGATTAAAATCGAGCTTTATCAAGTTTAAATCCGGATGCAAGTTTATTAGGTTTTCTCCAAATTGATGATTCAAGCATTATCAGGTATATAATCTCTCTTATGGTCGTATCTCCTAGTTATCTGGTGGTTTTTTTTGTTCTAGTATTTGATGTTTGATTGATTCTAGCTTTAATAATCTGCAATTAAAGTTTTTAGAAGCTTTTTTTTGGCATTTATCTGAAATTAAGGTGCAAGTTGTTTGGTAATTATGGTCATAAATTAGATTAGTTGATTGTAGATGATAATACTATCATTGGAAGAGTTATAATATACAAATTATCGTTTATTTTGTTGTTCTTGTTGTTGTTGTTCAGAGGAATGGAATAGTAAAATAACGCAATTGATAGAATCAATGGTTCTTTTCTTTGACATAATGCAGGAATTCCATGAGGACATGAGGTGTTACATAAAAGAGGCCTGGAGATTACAGTTCAAAGTTGGAATTCAAGTTTCATAAAATTGTTTGGTTAAGTGGTAAAGTTACTTTGTCTGCATTATCCAATTCGTTTTTACTGAAGAGTTTTGTTTTCTGAACTTCCTCCGAGTTAGAAGTCTGCTCTTCCAATCGAGCATTTGATGTTGTTATTCTTTTGTAAATTATGTGTTTCAAAGCATCATATTTGTTATTTTAAATAGCGTGTTTGGCATGTCGTTTATTTAGACTTAATTTCACAAATTTAGACAAGATAATATGAAATATATTGTGTACTTGCTTAGAATTGTTGAATTAGGATGCATATCATATGTTACTAGTCTTTGTGCTAGCTTTGAACTTCTCCGGAGAGTGGGAGACAATTGCCACAACGAATTCAACTCTCCTAACTTGTACATTGAACTTGTACATTGAAGCATTGGATATTCTATTTTAACTAATTATGCTCTGTATTAGGTTCTTACTTCTTAGTTGCGATGACATTTTATAATTTCTGAGATTTGTTTTTACTCATTGAGTAGAAAATAGTTGCTATAGAGCTTCTCTTTGTAGGAATTATCTTCTTATCTATTCTTTTCATGTCATTTATTGTGCACAAAGTGGTGCTTCCATCAGTGTTGTTCCCCTGCTTGACTTTGTAAAGCTCATCCTGTATCTCTTCTATAGTTTATTTTCACTTTCATGAACCACAGTCATGTTGGTGATCGAAATATTTGCCATTTGTTTCCCAGGATTTCATGGATATTGATACTAGCACTCACTTGGATATGCTCCCACTCTAGATGAAGGTGTATTTTACAAATATGTGACTTATTAGAGGCCTCCATTTGCATACACACCTCAAATGCTTCTACCTTGTCTTCATTCAAGTTATACTTGAAAAGGTAATTTCTTACTAAAAACACAGAATTTAATGTTTTCATACAATTGTTTCTTGCCTTTTGCTATTAATATTTGGGATAGAACTTGGCATTATAATTCATCCTATAAACTCAAAGGTTCCTGAAACTTATACGTTTTGCATTTCATTCTGTATAAATTGAAGTGAGGGCCAGAGAAGGAAGGGTGGTTAATATCCACATGGTTTCATACTATTGGATATGTATTTCAGTATTGTGCAACCCGATGTCATCTCGTGATTGTGGGTTACAAAGTATTATACCAACAGGTATGTAGCTGTATCTATCATCTTGAGTACTTATTACTATACTTTGTATAATGCTCAAATTTTTTGGGGAAAGTTATCAAGTCCATAAGAAAATCTCTACATCCTTGTTCAAACATACAATTTAAAGTTTATACCTTATGTTGTTGTTTTTCAGAGGAATAGAATAGTAAAATAACGCAATTGATAGAATTAAGGGTTCTTTTCTTTGGCACAATGCAGGAAGTTCCATGAGGAGATGAGGACATGAGGTGTTACATAAAAGAGGCCTGGATATTACAATTCAAAGTTGGATATCTAGCTGGTCCTAAACATTTTGTTGCGGCATGCGGAAAAATTCAGAGCCAGGTATAACTATTGAACTTGAAACTGGCTTCCAAACAAGTGATGGGATTTCAAAGTTCAAACTATCAAATTGTTTTTGCATGTCAAATGTCAGGATTTAGAAGTGGGCAAGAATCCTCTGGCTAATTACTGAGTTAATTACCTTGGAACTACATTTGATTTGTTTGTTCCGCTGTTCTAGTGAACTTCAGGTGCCAGCAGCATATCTCAAAAAGCAGGAGTTGCTGCACTTGGAATGGGAAAGGCTGGTGGAGAGGCAGTAGCAACAATGGTCAAAGCATTTAGAAAGAGCAATGGTCAAGCGATTTCTTGATTAAAAGTTTCAGTGGTAATCCTCTCCCTGCATATAAACAACGAGACTCCCTCTCTTGTTCTTTTTCTTCCCCTATCTCTCCCCGCATTAAGAGCCGATCTTATTGACCCACATACTAGTTCACCTGTTTTCTGCTGTTCTAATTCTGTCTTGAAATTTCTTATAGGCCTATATTCAACAGTTAGAGTGTCACAACATGTATGATTTCCATTGACTGATTCCTTTTAACAGTTTGCCCAAACAACAGGTATGATTTCCAAGGCTTCAAATATCAATTGTTGGTGGGTTATTGTTGATTTGGCTTAAAATTTGATGGTGGGTGTACTGCCTTTGGTTGTTTCACTAGTGATTATCCTGGCCAGTTTGATGAGCTTTTTTGAGCCAACCCTTCTAATTTTTAGATGCATTTCCGTTTTCTTTTCGTAGTTGGATTATCATGAAGAAAATATTTCCCGGTGTAGGGAAGATATCGTTTTCTAACTAAATACTCTAATACTCTGCTGTTACTTCTCAGGTTGCTGCGGCTATGTGCTTCCTTGCTGCTGCTATGTGCTTCCTTGCTTCCTGCTGGGCTAATGTGCCTCTTTTCTACTATCTGCTGCAAACTTTGAATTTTATTTTAATTGTAGTAATCAGATTAAGTGTTGTTATTGTGGTCTTATTTTTTGTGTCTTGGGCATCAAACAATTGATTGTGGTAGTTTTAATCATGGGCCCCTGTAAATTTGGATTTTGTGAAATGAACTTGATGGTACTTTTACAATCTGATGATGGAATTACTATGTATGTAGTAATCATTGATATATATTGATTCATAACTAGCAGGTGCATGAAACTAGAAGGTGCTATAAGAATCAGACTCATGGTCTTTTGCGACGGGGAGTGCCCCTGTCATAGTTAGCTTTTCGCGACGGGAGGTTAGCCCGTCGTGTTTAGCCTTTTGCGACGGGATTTTTCCCTGTCATAATAGGCTTTTGCGACGGGAATTTTTCCCGTCACAATAAGCTTTTGCGACGGGGTCATGACGGGGTAATCAATTACGACGCCCCCCTTTCATGACGGGCTTATGACGGGTAATCCCGTCATAATTGGTTTTTTATGACGGGTTAATGACGGGATTTCCCGTCATAAATAGAACTTTTTTTTGTAGTGTGAGGGGAAAATATGTTGATGTGTTGTCTTTTTCGTGGGCATACGCCTCTATTATATTACATTCTAGCTAGATATCTTACACTTCGTAGGTTTTCTAAGTCGTATAGACTAATATCTTATAGGTTATCCTCAACAATTTCCACAACGTCAGTGTAGTAAGATCAAATGCTAACGGTTGTCACCATTAAGTTGATGATGCTCTTACTAAAAGTTTGATGGCAATTTGTCTACACGATACCCAGCCATAAATCTTAACCTTTCGTTAAAGACAAATCCATCTAGTAAAACAAATTCAACTATTTTGTTTTTTCCTGATGAACCCTAATTTCTACAGTTCAGAAATTGGAAAAATTGGACCAAAAAATTTAGGGCTTTACTTTTACCTAGTACGAATTGCAATGAAAATTATAGGAAAAATTATGATTTTTTTTAATTAACACTAGCCTACGAGTTGACGAAGAAGATGAAGAAGCTTGGAGCAGGTAATGTTAAGGAACAGAGCAACGAGGAGAGAGAAAATAATATTTTTTTTTTAGGTTTTCTGTAGGTAGTTAAGGTTGGAGAAAAATTGGAGTGAAAAAATGGTTTTTAAGGGTTACTTGCAGTGCACGTACCGGTCAACGCCGGAGAATTGGATTTGACTGTCGAAAAATGAGTTTTGGTCTCATTCACAACAAAGAATCGGGGTCCCATCTTACAATTTTTTTTAAGATAGAGTAAAGGTTATCATCATTCCTTCCTCTCATCTTTTCTCTTTTTAGGGTTTTCAAAAATTAGGTTTTGTAGGGCGAAAATAGCCTAATTTCTTCGGGAATTTAGTTATTTTTGACCCGTTTTCTTCAATTCTGCTTTGTTTTTGTTAAATCTTAATAAAATTATATAGTTTTAATGTAGTAAGCAACTCTATGGTGGGTTTGATTCTAGTTAAGGTTCATGTGTTTAGTTTAGTTCATTTGTTTCTTTGGTAAAGCTTTGTACGAGATCAAAAAGGAGGTCAATCTTTCGACTACAATCAGACGAACCAGACGAAAATAATATTTTTCACGTCTTCAACAGATATATAGACCCTCGCCGAAAAAGGCTGTAAGTCACAACGATATAAAAGAGGATATACAAATTGTTTAATATACTGTGTTCGTAGCTATGGTGAAAAAAAGTTTTTATTTGATTCGATTGAAAACAAAAGTAGAAATATTATAAAGGTTTATATAATTAACTAGGGAAAGAAAGATACAATTAGGGCGGTCATTATTCAAGTAGTATAATATAATAATCAATACTAACATGCTTAGGTTGGTAGCATATTAATTATTAATTATTAATTATTAGGAGTGACGACCCGTAATTACGTGCAGGATGGATATTAGGAGTATTACATAGCTCCAAAATTTGCACCAAGAGCAGCAAAACTTCCGCTTGGAGTGAGCTGAGCAGCAATAGTGGTCTGAGTAGCTGGGTCAAAGTAGTTGCTGTAGGCATTTGCTACGTCGAGCTTAGTTTTGATTGTGGTCCAGTTTATGATATCATAGTTAGCGACCGGGCCACACTCAACATACACCTAGAACAAATTAAATAGTAGATCGATCGATCTATTAAAATACGGATGAAGTATATATGTACGTGTTAATAGATAACTTAATTAAAAAAAACAAGTATAAGACCGAGATCGATGAATTTATACCCTATTAGGAGTGGTCGTGGAGTTATTGGTGGGTGCAATCCAAGCCAAAAGCCATCCACAAGGAATTCCTTGCTTGTTATTTCCAGAGTAAACTACCGCTCCTTGGGAGCCATTGTTAGGTTGCCCAGCATGGGTGAAGGTACCCGGATTCCCAGAGAAAATACTGACGGGGTATGTGCCACCAATGATACTCCCTGTCCAATCATTAGATTGGTTAAAGTTGATTAGCCCAGTGGTGGCGTTGTTCATGGTGACAACCGCACTGTTTTGAGCCAAACTATGTTTGTTCACAACATTCTTGTCATCAGATTTTCCAATACTCTTTGCCTTCTCTACCATCGCAAGCACAATTTCTTTCTCCTCCTGGTCATTCCTTACAATCGATGCCTGTGCTGAAGCCATTTTCCCTTTACTTGCTACGTAACCTCCTATAACAACAATTAATCAATTACTTAGGCGAAAAATAATAATTGTTATTTTTTTATTATTTGCAAAATTATGGGGTTTACCTTGATAATATGTCTTAAACAAGAGAACCTTAAGCTTATTGTGTAGTTATTTGTTGTGTGCTTTCCCACCTATGCATACATTGCGTATTTATATACATTCATTTGCCCTAGGTTGATACTTTCTATTTGGTAATCCTTTAGTTACCTTTTCAGATTTTTTTTTATTTCTTAAAGCTAAATATTCGTCAAAATAGTCAATATATCGAAAACTATATTCTTACCGCACCACAAAAAGATAATAAAATGAATATATACTCCCTCCGTCCCGGAATACTCGACCCGGTTTGACCGGCACAGAGTTTAAGGGACTTGAATTGACTTATTTAATTTAATAGGTAGTAGTTGATAGTGGGGTATTATTTTAATGTAGTTAGTGGGAAATGTGTAAAGGGGTGGGGTTGGGGGAGAGTAGGGGTTGAATTTTTAATTATTTTTTGTATGGAGTAGGGGGTAGGTGGGTTAATAGGGGTGGAGTGAGAAATAATATAATATTGTTAGAATATTTCCATTTTTAGAAACAGGTCAAGTATTAAGGGACGACCCGATAAGGAAAACAGGTCAAGTATTCCGGGACGGAGGGAGTACTCAGTGTTGGAAGAATATTTACGTAGCTAAAGATAAAAATTAACTTACGAGTACTAATAAGTAGCTAAAATTAGATACCAATGTCACGTCTCTTCAAATGAGAATAAATGGAGAAATTATTTTGGAATAAAGCAATATTCTACCTCCACTTCTAAATAATTGCACCATTTGAATTCTTTGGTACTATTCAATCATCTTATTTTCACTATATTTATTTATTAATAAAATAAAAACTTTGTGATTCCTTGATACCCAAAGAGCTCAGTGATTGCTATGAAAATAAGCCAATATTTCTCCTAGTTGCCCATCCAAGCTTAAAAACAACCGGATAAAGTAGAGAATCCAATTCTGGATAGAAGGATCCTCATAGTAATTGGAGTGAATACCCAACGATCCACTCAAACAACATTGTAATGTTAAAGGGCACTGGCCAAAAACAAGTTGCGTATCTTTTTTTTAGACAACATGTTTCACACATCAAATTAATTTGTATTCCTTCGGAAACCAGACTTACCTTGGCCGGAGGCTGCCTAATGTTATTTTCCAGAGAAATTTTTTCATTTACACAGAATATTAAGGGACCAGAGTTTATTAAATGTGTCTAATGACACCCTTGAATTGAAGTTATTTTGTAGGACAACACCTATTTAACTCTTAAAATTAAATTTTGTCATGGATTGAAAGTCTAGTAAACTACTTTTTGAAATAGATATAATATTATACTACCTCCGTTTCTCAACCATCTTCTTATTTATTGTTCTGTAGTCATTCATTGATTAATTAATTTCACCACATTAAGTGTTTATATCCTTAAAAGAATACTAATGTTTTTGTAATTAAAAAGTTCGTGTTGTTCACAACCTATCAAGTATCAAACTTAAACGGTGAGAACAAACCTTCTAGGTATCACTCATGTTTTCTATCTAACATGTTACAAAACTAGGCCAACAAGCCCTATACAAACTATACACCCACAATATAACCACAAAACTAAAAGATGATTATTATCCTCCATTCCTCCCTCTCCCTCTCCCTCTCCCTCTCATCTTTTCTCTTTTTTAGGGTTTTTAAAATTTAGGTTTTTTAGGGCGAAAATAGCCTAATTTCTTCGGAAATTTAATTATTTTCGACCCGTTTTCTTCAATTCTGCTTTGTTTTCGTTAAATCTTAATAAAACTACATAGTTTTAGTGTAGTAAGTAGCTCTATGGTGGGTTTGATTCTAGTTAAGGTTCATGTGTTTAGTTTAGTTCATTTGTTTCTTTGGTAAAGCTTTGTACGAGATAAAAAAGGAGGTCAATCTTTCGACTACAATCAGACGAATCAGACGGAAATAATATTTTCACGTCTACAAGAGATATATAGACCCTCGCCGAAAAAGGCTGTAAGTCACAACGATATAAAAGAGGGTATACAAAATGTTTAATATACTATGTTCGTAGATATAGTGAAAGAAAGTTTTTATTTGATTCGATTGTTATGTAATTGTTAGATTCAAATCTTTATGTAAAACGTCGTATGACTTTTCATCAATGAATTAATTTAATTATAAAAAATTAAATAAATAAATAAATAAATAAATAAATACAATGGATGCACTTCCAACTCCCAATCCATCCGCGCTTAATCTTCTTGACATATGAGAATTCTTACGATCTTACAATTATCATACACTAGCTTGGTTTAGGAGCCGGTCTATGCGCCTAACATAGGGGCCAGCCAGAATCCAGACAGAAAAAGTGTGGCTTTGCTTTGGTTGGATGACTAATTAAGCTAGTAAGCTACCAGTACAATTAGAATTAATGGCTTGTACTTAATATTTTTCTTGGTTGGCATGGTTTATGACATTATTTGCGACTTGCAAATGACTTGCGAAAAAGGTATTTCAGTTCCCTTTTTCCGGAAAGTGGGTGATCGAATTTTACCGTTTACTAGGTTGAAGTGGGTCGGCACCCGTGATGTTCAACTTTATGTGTCATATATGATTTTAAGTAAAAATGTGGCACGAAGTTGATTGTAAGAATCGGATTTTGGATTTTGGAAATTGTACTTTGATTTGGAATTTTGAATTTTGATTGTAAGAATCAGATTTTGGATTTTGGAACTTTGATTGGGAAACAGATTTGGGGATTGGAAATTTGATTTGGATTTAGGAATTGAAGTTTGGATTTGAATTGGAAATGTGATTTTTGGAGCTTGAAATTTGAGATTAAGTAGTGTAATTTGGATATAGGACCTTTTCCTTAGCAAATTGATGCTTTCGCTCATGGTCTCCCAGCTAAAACTAGACCGGTAGAATCGTCACCAGATTTTTAGAGGCACAAATTTAATGTTTACAATGAAATAAACTTTTTATATAATTAATTACGACCAAAATATAATTATAGTCTAGTTACAGAGTATTTTGTGATTACTAATTAATCAAATCATATCAATTTTTTAAAAGATAATGATGTATATTCTATAAGAGAATACACGAGGTTCGCTTTTAGTGACCTTCTAGAACACTACAAGAAATTGTACTATTAACGACGGGATTTTTACCCATCGTTATTAGTTTGTCATAAAAGATACAAATTTTTGTAGTGGAAGTATCTAAACTAACCCCGGTTATGTTATTAATCGTTATAAATATAAACATCATACTTCCTTTTATATTTATGTGTCACAATTATTTAGGCACGTTTTACAATGCATGATTTCAAACATTAATATCTTCAGTTATGGATAAGAAAATATTATAATTAAAAAGTACGTTGAATTTAAATTAAATATCTATTGAGACGAATCTAATAAGAACTCACACGTCTATGTTTTTTCTTAAGTATAAATCATAAAATGAAGTCAAAGGTGCTTCTGTAAATAGTGTTGCTTTCTTCAAAAATACTTTCTCCATTTATAATTTATTCTCAGTTGAAGAGATATGACTAGTATCTAATTTTAGCCATTTAATAGGACTCGTACGCTAATTTTTGTCTTTAGCTACGTAAATATTATATTCTTCCAACACTAAGTATATATTCATTTTATTATCTTTTTGTGGTGCGGTAAGAATATAGTTTTTGATATATTGACTATTGAAAATTGACAATTATCTAGCTTTAAGAAATAAAAAATCTGAAAAGATAACTAAAGGATTACCATGTAGAAAGTAGCAACCTAGAGAAAATGAGTGTATATAAATTCGCAATGGATGCATAGGTGGTTATGCACACAAGAAGTAACTACACATTAAGCTTAAGCTTCTCTTGTTTAAAACATATTATCAAGGTACAGATAAGCGCTTGCTTTTGTTAATAATAAATAATAGTTTTTTACTACTATTATTTTTGCTTAATTATTGATTATTTGTTGTTATAGGAGGTTACGTAGCAAGTTAAGGGAAAATGGCTTCAAGACAGGCATCAATCTCAAGGAATGACCATGATGAGAAAGAAATTGTGCTTGCGATGGTAGAGAAGTCAAAGAGCATTGGAAAATCTAAATCCAAGAATGTTGTGAACAAACAGAGTTTGGCTCAAAACAGTGCGGTTGTCACCATAAACAACACCACCACTGGACTAATCAACTTTAACCAATCTTACGATTGGGCAGGGAGTATCGTTGGTGACACATATCCCGTAGGTATTTTCTCTGGGAAGCCAGGTACCTTCACCCATGCTGGACAAACTAAAGACGGCTCCCAAGGAGCAGTAGTTTACTCTGGAAATAACAAGCAAGGAATTCCTTGTGGATGGCTTTTGGCTTGGATTGCACCCACCAATAACTCAACGACCACTCCTAATAGGGTAATCAAAGATCTCGATCTTATACCTGTATTTTTTTAAACATACACTACAAGAATTTGTATCTTTAATGACAACCTAATATGACGGATCAAAAATCTTATCGCAAAAGATTTTTGCGACGGGGCTAACAACCAAAGAAAGACCGGAATAACCGTCGCAAATGTCTTTTACGAGGGGTTAAAGACGAGATTTTTCATTAATAACGGTCCTCTTTTATGACGGGTTCATGATAGGAAATCTCGTCGTCAATCAACGATTATTGGCCTTTACCGACGAGATTTCCTGTTGTTAATGGTACGGTTTCTTGTAGTGATACATACTTCATCCGTATTTTGATAGATCGATCGATCTACTATTTAATTTGTTGTAGGTGTATGTTGAGTGTGGCCCGGTCGCTAACTATGATATCATAAACTGGATCGCAATCAAATCTAAGCTCAATGTAGCAAACGACTACGACAACTACTTTGATCCAGCTACTCAGACCACCATTGCTGCCCAGCTTACTCCAAGCGGTGGTTTTGCTGCTCTTGGTGCAAATTTTGGAGCTATGTAATGCTCCTAATATCCATTATGCACCTTATTTAACGGTCGTCACTTCTAATTAATAATTAAAATGCATATATGGTAGCTCATAAAACTTTGGTACGGGTTGATTATTTATAGTACTATCTCAGTTTCAAAAAAAAAATTGGGGTTACTATTTACACAAATATTAAGATAAAAATATAAAAGTTGGTTGAATATAGTAAAGTATCGATAAAGTAAGAAAAATGTGTAAAAAGACAGGTTGGTGTAAGAGAAAAATTAATAAAGTAAGAGAAAGTGAGTGAAATATTTTAAATATTGTAAGAGTAAGAATGATAAAGAACATTATAAAACGCCTAAGACGGAAAGTGTAAATTCATTTTAAAACAGAGGTAGTACTTGATAAGGTGGGCCTTGTATCATTTTTTACCTAGTTAAACCTATATAATATTTCAACTTTTGTTTTTATTTATCTATCTATCTTTAAAAAAAAAAAAAAAAAAAGGTATAGGACCGTTATTTTCACAGTGGGTAAAATATAAGGTAGAAAGTATAGGACCGTTATTTAAAAAAAATCCTTAAAAAAGTAGGTAGACCGTTATTTTCACAGTGGGTAAAAAGTATAGGACCGTTATTTAAAAAAAATCTTTTCCTCTGTTTTGTTGTATATCTAATTGAATTGTTTTTAAAAAATAGTTAGTTGAACAGTGAATTGCCGCTGCAGAGTGCAGAATTGTGCGAGTGCCGTGATGAATAATGATAGCAAGAGCATAACAATGGTGTTATACCAGAGTTATGATTGGTATGGTAGTGTATCGGGTCCGTATCCCTATGGTATTACCCCCAGTAATTACTCTCAGTTTGTGCATCGTGCGGATCTTACAAATGGTTCCAAGGGCGCGGTGGTGTACTATGGCACAATTAATCCAACAACTGAAGGTGCCTGGCTCTTGGCTTGGTCTGCGCCCACTGGCACCGATTCAATTCCTCCAAACAATCAGGTTATTTTGTCACTTTGGTGAATTATTATCTTTTATAAGTCTAAAAAATGTGGGATTTTATAACATTAAAACTAAATTCATAAGGGGCACTTTAGTAAATTTCAAATGAATGTTAGTTGGTTGATCAATTGATAAAGGGCACTTTAGTAACTTTGATTGTCAAGATAAAGGTGGGAAATTTTCGAGTTGGGCCTGCTAACGGAAAGTTTGACGGTATCAGTCATAAGGTCGTGTTATAAAAGAAAAAGATGATATAAGATATACGGAGTAGTTGTGTTTTTTTTAATATTATCAGGAAAATTTTCAATTACTGTAAGACAAGTATAGGACCCGTGCGATGCACGGTTTATAAATTTTAACTTTAAGTGCGAAGTTAAATTAGTTTAGAAAAAAAGTGGATTTTTCATTCTCATTTATACCCGTCACCCATATTTTAATGTTAGGTATAAAAATCAAAATTAACATTCTATACTATCTCATTTTTTTATCGTGTTACCCGTAACCATTTGATTACATGCCTCATTAGTCTTTAATTGTTAGAGATGGACAGTGAGTACAGAGTAATTGTCACTTTTAACAACCTATAGATTGTTATTGACAACTTTTTTGGCGAAACACAAGCCGCACACGCGGTATGCACGCCGTTGCCGGTTAAAATCGTCATTCTCCGTACCTCGATTTGCTACTTGTGTTGCAGGTGTACGTTGAAACTGGAAAAAAAGAGGAGTACAAGAACACAAATTGGACACAGATTCAAGAGAAGCTAGATAAATGTAGCAGCAATAGTAACTATAAGGATCCAATAACGGGATGCTTCGCTTCTGCAGAAATTTACCGAAACAACAACACCGCAGTTGTTGTTGCACATTTCAACTAGCTTGTGAATTGTGACCAAATTAGCTGCCTGTGACATGCCGTAACTAAATTTGATGCTGAATTATCGTACGTTATAAAGAATATGTAATAAAATAAAATAATGATCGTCCTTAATCGTACCGCATATTTTTAATGCTACAACAGTGTGTATAACTTGTGATATGCTTTTTTATGTAATCTAACACTATATATCTATACAACATTGAGAATTTTCAAGAGTATATGATGTTAATAAGCTTGTAATGTCACAAACTATTTTTGCGACAAAATCTGCTGGACAGTCAGCTATTGTAACAATAATGCTGCAGTCACAACATTAGAAGTTGGACTGGCACACATAGGATTAAACCCATCTAACAAAATTGGAAGCTTTTGCCAGCTAAGGTTATTGCAGCATGTTTGTTAGTACCCTGTACACCTGTTAAAAGTCGATCCGATTCGAAAATATTTGGTCTTGAATAAGATTTCTTACCCGTAAATCGATTTTATCCGAATCCAAGCAATGCGAACAGTATTGGGTCAAAATCGATCGAACCCTTTATCATTGTATTTATAGTAATAAACACATTATTGTTACTATTGCTGGACGTTTTCAAAATCACTCAACCCTTTGGATCGACCCGAACCCGAAAGTTCTGGGTTTTGAACAAACATTTGTAAACCCGAACCTGAAAGTGACCGACCCGAAATAACCCTGAACCCAAAAATAATTTTTGACAAACCGACCCGTTTGACACGTCTAGTAGTACACTAGTATAAATACGTACTCTATATACGGAGTATGTATTATTATAGGCTTATACTACCTCCATTCCATTTCACGATCTTTACACTTTCCGTTTTAGTCCGTTTCATAATTTTATTTACACTTTACTTTATTTTATTTTTGGACATGAAAATTTACTACCTTATCGTTTTTACCCCATAATATTTACAATTTCTGAGAGTGATGGGTAGCTCAGTTGGTTAGAGCTTCCATCCCGGTTCCAGGTGATCATGGGATCGATTCTCATCCTCGCCCTTTGTGGCTCATTTGCAACAAAAAAAATATTTACCATTTCTCACTCACTTTCTCTTATTTTACTCAGTTTTTTCTTACACCCCCTTCTTTTTACGTATTTCTCTTACTTTATCCATATTTTATTATATTCAACCAACTTGTTGATTCCTGGTTTTGATGATGACAAGCTTACCTTCTACTAATAGTTCGTTTTGGAGAATGTCAGGAACAGGTTGATATTTAAAGAAGAACAAATGCAACAACCGAAGCAAGCTAGGGAGCTATGAAGTAATTAAGTTCAAAGTACGTGGCAAGATTAAATCAAGGATCAAGTCAAGCAAATTCTATAAGGATCGAAAGGTATAAGACCAATGTAATTTAGTACATGCTTAGTATGGGAACAGAGTATTTTGAAGAGTCCTAGTTATATCGTGAAACGAAATAAATCAAGTTTTACTTTTACAAAAAGATAAACGTCAAATGTTTTAAACTGATTTTACAAAACTGTTTGAAGTTATACTCTTGAATTTGAGTTAACATATAACTCTCAAAATACGAAAAGATTGATTTTACCTAAACGCGTTTGAAGTAAGATTTGCGAAAATCTATCTATTAAAAAGAGTCCTAAACTGGGTTGGATTTGAATCTAGGTTAAACACTTGGATTCGTATAAATACAACCTTTGTTCTTTGCGAAACTTTTTATCAGACTTATTTACATCAACCGGAAGCTTTCAGGTATCACCCTTAAAGTCTTAATCTTTAAAGAAGTCTGTTCCTGTTCCCATATAGAGCAGTATTTGTTACTTAGTCTTATATCGTATGTTAAGTAGTTAATTAATTCTTATACGTTTGATTAAAGTGTTGAGTTATTGTATGTTAAGCCTGAGTCAGGCTTACTTGAGCAAGAGAGAAGATCTCACGAGAGATCAGTGAGTAGGAACAGTTGAGGGACTGTTTCCATAAGGGAAGGAACAAAGAGGGTTGTTCCTAGTCATCTGCAATCAGAGGCGATTGGCAGATTGTGGCCCGAGTAGATTAGGTTTGTAAAGAAACTAAGTTGTTTTGCCTAATTAGTAAAAGTGTTTAAGTCCCCAAAGGGGCCGTGGTTTTTTCCTCTCTATTGGGCCTAGAGAGTTTTCCACGCTAAATCTTGCTTGCATATTTTACTATTTCTGTTCCTTGTAGTTTAATTTTTATAAATACGTAAAATATCAATTCACCCCCCCTCTTGAGGAACTCTGTAAAACTAACAATTGGTATCAGAGCCAGAACCCTTTAAACTGCAGGTAACGTTGACGGGAAAAACGATTCTGAAGCTATGAACACTACGGAGAAACTAGAAGAGGGATACTCAACACAACGACCTCCAATGTTTAGTGGCAAATACTATTCCTACTGGAGAAACAGGATGGAGATTTTCATTAAGGCTGAAAACTATCAAGTATGGAGAGTGATTGAAGTTGGAGACTTCCAAGTCACTAAGCTGAACTCCTCTGGAGAAACTGTTCCCAAACCTGTTGATGAATTTGACAAAGCCGACTATGAAAAGCTTGAACTCAATGCCATGGCCGTCAAAATCCTTCATTGTGGACTAGGTCCAAATGAACACAACAGAGTAATGGGCTGCAAGAACGCGAAGCAGATTTGGGATCTGCTCCAGGTTACTCATGAAGGAACAAACGAAGTTAAGAGATCGAAGATTGATCTCTTAATGCACCAATACGAGCTGTTCACCATGAAGACATCTGAAACGATTCAAGACATGATTACTCGCTTCACAAACATTATCAATGAACTAAATTCTCTTGGCAAAATCATAACTCCTGAGGAACAAGTCAGGAAGGTCCTAAGAAGTCTACCACAAGATCCCTGGATGGCTAAAGTCACAACCCTCCAGGAAACTAAAGACTTCACAAAGTTTAACCTGGAACAACTGGCTGGATCTCTCCTAACTCATGAACTGCAATTAAACGCGCGACCTTCAGAGAATACCAAAAATAGAGCTCTTGCTCTAAAAACCGAAAATGATGAAAACTCTGAAGAAGATGAAGAGACAGCTCTGTTTGCTAGGAGGTTCAGAAGAATTTTTAGGAACTACAAAGATGTGGAACACAGAAGCAAACCAAATCGAAAGTTCCCTAAAACTGACACTGGATGCCATAAGTGTGGAAACTTGGAACATCGCATTAGGGAATGTCCTCTATGGGATCAAGAACGAGGAAAGGGAAAGGAAACAACAAAAGATAGATTCAAAGACAACAGAAACTCCTTTTCCAAAACTGAGGTAAGAAAAGCCATGATTGCTGCATGCGGAGATACTTCTTCTGATGAGGAACAAGAACAACCCAACGAAGAAATTGCTCACCTGTGTCTTGTAGCTGAACATGAAGATGAAGAATCCGACTCAGAATCTGATAAATTCCAGGCAAGTCTTGTTCATATTAAAAGTAGGCTTGAATCCATGTCTAAAGTAGAACTGTTTGACTTACTTTCTTGTCTCACTAGTGATTATGAGGATCTCCTAAAAGAAAAACTAGACTCAGACAGAAAACACCAAGACATTGTCAATAAACTCACAGAGGAGTTGGAATGGACCAGAAACTCAAACTTAGATATTGACAATCGTTTCTTTAAACTCTTTGATCAAAACCTCCATATAAAAGAAATGTGTGAAGCCTTACGCAATGAAAACTCCTGGCTAAAACAAGATCTGATTGACCTAAAAATAGCCAAAACCAAGAACCTCTATAAAGAAGAACTAGAAAAAGCTCAGTTAGAACTAGTGAAAATTCACCAAGAAAAGACCCATCTAGAAAGTGAATTGGCTAAAAGGACCAGACACAAAATAGAGGTAACACCAAAATGGATAGAAGAAGCTAGAACCAAACGCACAGAAGGTTTAGGTTTTAACCACAAAAAGCATCATCCTAAAAAAACCAGAGTAGATTTATACAGTGACATAGTATGCACCTTCTGTGGTCAAATCGGTCACTATAGAGTTTCTTGCCCTAAAAACCAAAGGTACTTGGAAAAGAACATCGAATTCACCAAAACTAAATGGGTAAAGAAAAGTGATTTGATTCCAAGTAAGGAACCCAAGCTATGCTGGGTTCCTAAAAACTCTAACTAAAAACTTCATGCAGGTCGAAGTGAGGGGGAACAACACATGGTACCTAGACAGTGGTTGTTCCAAGCACATGACTGGAGACAGAAATAGATTTCTCTCACTCACGACCTACGAAGGTGGAACTGTGACTTTTGGCGATAATAAGAAAGGTAACATCATTGGCATTGGTAAGGTTGGTAAGTCAAAGTCTCATTCCATCGATAATGTGTTTTTAGTTGAGGGACTAGGTCATAGTTTATTAAGCATTTCTCAATTCTGTGACAAAGGCAATTATGCAAAATTCTTCTCAAATAAATGTCTAATCATCAATAGTAACACAGAGACAGTGATCTTAGAGGGACAGAGGAAAGGGAACACATATGTGGTTAACCTCAACTCGGTCCCTCACTCCAATCTAACCTATCTCAGTGTTATTGAAGATGATCCTTTGTTATGGCACAAAAGATTTGGTCATGCTAGCTTTTCTCTAATAAACAAATTAAAATTGAAAAATTTAGTCACAGGTCTCCCAAATACAAAGTTTGCAAAACAATCAGTCTGTGATGCTTGTATCAAAGGAAAGCAAGTAAGAACGTCCTTTAAATCAAAGGGGGTAATCAGCACAACAAGACCACTGGAGCTGATCCACATGGATCTGTGTGGACCAATGAGGACACAGAGCAGAAGCGGAAAGAAGTACGTACTCGTAATTGTAGACGACTTCTCAAGATACACATGGGTGATCTTCTTATCCAACAAGGAAGAGACGTTTGAAGAATTCCTGGCTTTCGCCACAAAGGTTCAACGACAAAGCAGTCATAAGCTGGTCCACATCAGATCAGATCATGGTACAGAATTTCAAAATAAAAGATTTGATGATCTATGTAAAGATTCAGGAATAGATCACAACTTCTCTGCTCCCAGAACACCTCAACAAAACGGTGTTGTAGAAAGAAAGAACCGAACTCTTGAAGACATGACAAGGACTATGTTGATTGATAGTGGACTTCCAAAAAGTTTCTGGGCCGAAGCTCTAAATACGGCATGCTATGTGCTCAATCGAGTGCTAATTAGAGCTATCAAAAACAAAACTCCATATGAACTGTACAAAGGAAGAAAACCCTCTATAACCCATCTTAGAATCTTTGGTTGCAAGTGTTTCGTTCACAACAATGGAAAGGATCAACTGGGAAAATTTGATGCACGAAGTGATGAAGCAATATTCCTAGGATATGCCTCAAACAGCAAAGCGTATAGAGTATTCAACAAAAGGACCATGTGCATGGAAGAAAGCATACATATTATATTTGATGAAACTGACTCCCAAAACTATGTTGCAGGTACAACTTCTGATGGAAACTTCGAACTAGGACTCACTAGAGAAACAGAAGACGAAGAGATAAGGAAAAGTTCCCAAACAGAAGAACAAACCCAAGTCGAAGAAACATCTGAAGATAACATAGTTGAAGAAGAACCAGCACAGGCCGAAGATCAAGCAGAAACAAATGAGCAAGTTGAACAGTCTGTTGTGGAAACAAACACACCTTTCCAACCCAGACCTTGGAAACATCAAAGCTCACATCCCCTTGACCAAATTATCAGTGATCTTGGACGTGGAACCACGACCAGATCCCAACTCAAAAACTTCTGTGCTTTCTATGCTTATTTATCCATGATTGAACCTAAAAATTACAAAGAAGCACTAACTGATTCTGATTGGATCATTGCTATGCAGGAGGAGCTTAATGAATTCCAAAGAAATAAAGTATGGCATCTTGAGCCTATACCATTGAACAATCGAGTAATAGGTCTCAAGTGGGTATTTCGAAATAAACAAGATGAGCATGCTACGATTACCAGGAACAAGGCCAGACTAGTTGTCAAGGGATACAACCAACAAGAAGGAATAGACTTTGAAGAAACATTTGCTCCAGTTGCCAGAATGGAGGCAATACGCATACTAATAGCATTTGCATCATATATGGGATTCAAACTCTATCAAATGGATGTAAAATGTGCCTTCCTAAACGGCAATCTCAAGGAAGAAGTCTATGTGGAACAACCTCCAGGCTTTGAAGATCCAGAACATCCCGCACATGTCTACAAACTAGATAAGGCACTGTATGGACTGAAACAAGCACCAAGAGCCTGGTATGAACGTCTCTCACACTTTTTGCTAGACAATAAGTTCAATCGAGGTAAGGTTGATAGAACTCTGTTCCTTAAGTCAAGAAATACAGACATACTAATTGTTCAAATCTATGTTGATGATATTATATTTGGAGCAACTAACGAAGATCTATGCAAGGAATTCTCTGACCTAATGCAGCAAGAATTTCAAATGAGCATGATGGGAGAACTCAACTTCTTCCTAGGTCTCCAAATCAAGCAAACGGAACAAGGGATCATGATACATCAACAGAAATACATAAAAGATCTCATCAAGAAATATGGAATGGAGTCCGCTAAGAGCAACCACACTCCAATGGGAACAACCACGAGACTGGATGAGGATCAAGAAGGTAAGAATGTAGACCAAACAAGGTACAGAGGTATGATAGGCTCCCTACTTTATCTTACAGCAAGCAGACCAGACATCGCATTCAGTGTAGGTGTCTGTGCCCGCTTCCAATCATATCCAAAAGAATCTCACCTTACAGCTGTCAAAAGAATTCTAAGATATCTAAAAGGAACAGACGATTTGTGCCTATGGTACCCTAACTATGATCACTTTGATCTCAAAGGATATACAGATGCTGACTATGCAGGTGACCTAGTAAACAGAAAGAGCACATCAGGAATGGTTCAATTCCTAGGAGCATGTGCAGTCTCCTGGGCTTCAAAGAAACAAAACACAGTGGCATTATCCACAACAGAAGCTGAATATGTAGCTGCGGCTTCATGCTGTTCCCAAATGCTATGGATCAAACAACAACTTAGAGATTTTGGTATGAAATTAAAGTGTGTTCCTATCCTATGCGACAACACAAGTGCAATCTGCATATCAAAAGACCCAGTGCACCACTCAAGGGTCAAACACATTCACATTCGACATCACTTTTTGAAAGATTATGTGGAAAAGGAACTAGTCAAACTTGAATTCTGTCCCACAGAAGATCAAGTAGCTGACATCTTGACCAAACCACTTAACAGGGACAGACACGACAAGCTCAGGTTAGAACTCGGTATGATACGAATACAATAATACCGGTTGTCCTTAACAATGTTCTAACCTCACTGGAAAAAAAAAAAAAAAAAAAAAAAAAAAAACAAAAAAATGTTTTTAATTATTTTTTTATGCACCATATTTTCTGAATGGACTAACAACCAGGTTCGGATTGCAAAAACCAGCTGTGCATTACCACAGCCACGTCTGCACATTATTAAGGTAATCGCACTTTTTTCCCAATACTTGCATTCAATTCGAGGTCTAAGTGGGAATACTAAATATGAATGGAAAGCAATTAATTTGATTCATCGAATCTTACAAAAACTGGTGCATGCATTACTATTCCATTTTTATTCACTCAAACACGCTTCCCACACTCCGCTTCCCAACACCAAAACTCTTCCCATTCTAATCATTCCGCCTATAAAAATCTCGGAACATCCCCTCCTTCTTATCAAATTCCCAATTTTAAAATTCAAAATTCACCTATCTCTCATAGTAAATCGCAACAGCCCTGCCTATAAAATCATGACCCTCTACAAACTCCAATTCCCAAACCCTACAAATTCATCTTCTCCTTCTACACCCATCATCACCGTCATACCTCTTCAAACCATTCATCCGGAAACAATGCCTCCCAAACAACCAACACCAAAACCACCAGCCACAAAATCAACTACAAAACTCGCCACCAAACGAAAACTGGTCTTGAAGAAGGAAGTTGCTGCTTTGACGCAGGGGGAACCTCATCTTCCAGCTGAGAAGAAGGTAAAACTCGAACCCACAAAATTTTTCTATTTTCCCCCAGATCGTATGTTCCCTGGTCTAAGCATAGATTTTGGTTGGTGTCGGGAAATAGGGTTTGTAGAGTTGTTGGAGACGATCGAGTCTCAAGGTTGGACTTATCTTTTTGAGGTTTGTTCTAAAGCTTGCATGTATCCAGAAGCAATGGGGGAATTTTGCTCAAACTTTGTCAATCAAAAGGGAGTTTGTAGTTCTGAAGTTAATGGGAAACAATTTAGCTTCGATTCTGAGAAATTAGGGTCTTGGTTCAAAGTCCCGGTGTTAGGAGAGGAGGTCTATCACAAGGGAAAGGGTCCAATTGAGCTCGGGGGTGCAACAATGAAGGAAGTTTACTCATATTTTGGTGGTCAAGGGAAACACCCAAAAGCTCTCAACCAGTCTGTCCTCACTCCTTTTCAAAAGGTCCTTTTTAATGTGGTCCGACGAGGTATCGTTCCGCGTCATGACAAGCGTGCTTTGGCAAGCAGGTTAGATCTGATCTACATCTTTCTCCTAGAATCTCAGCGTCAAATAAATTTTCCTGTCGTTTTTATCTCCCATCTCACTCACTCCATCTCCCAGAATAATATGATTGGGTATGGGTCTCTTCTTACCTTCATCATGAGAAAGGTTGGGGTTGACCTTACTCGTTACTCAGCTGAACCTCTTACTCCTGCCCATATCCTTAACAAAGCTTGCTTGAATGGGATTAGCCTGAGTGTAGTGGATGGAGTCGTCTGTGTTGGTAAGACGAATGTGGGAGATACTACACCTCGGGAGGAAGATGTTAGGTTATGATACATATGATAATTCATAAATCATGCGGAAACAACCATTTAGCCAGGAATACATATTATTTACACATAATCATATATCATAATTTAGATGCATACTCTTTGTTGCGTGCCTTCCCTAGCTGCGCCCGAACCGAACAAGAACAAGTCTTTAGGACTCCAAGTGTCGTCCCTCCGTAGATAGTCCACAGCACGTCCGGATCCGCCTTAAGATTGACCAACTAGAATCGCCCTTAAGGTACTAGAATTTTCGGCACTCTTAGGTAAGAAATATGACTGAATTTTTCTCTCAAAACTCACTTTGAATACTTGAATTAATCTCTCTTAAAATATGTGACCCTAGGCACGTATTTATAGAGTTATGGAAAGGAAATTGGAATCCTAGTAGGATACGAATTAATTAAACTTAGAATCCTACAAGAACTCTAATTAATTAATTTATCCTTTTAGGAATAGGAATTTAATCATATACTAATTCTAATAGTTTTAGGAATCATGCATGAACACAAACTCACACACACACGGCAGCCACGAGGGCCGCCCATGCGTGTGCGTGCGAGCAGCAGCCCACGCAGCGAGGCCATGGCCTTGGCGCGCGCTGGGCCTGCCTTGCGGTGGGCCTGGGCGCTGCCTTGGTTGGGCGCGCGTTTGGCTTGCTGGGCGATGGCCCGACTTCGTGCTGGGCCTTCGTCCGGCAGGCCTCGTCCGATGCTAATTCGTACGATACGCTTCCGATTAAATTCCCGGTTCCGGAATTCATTTCCGATACGAACAATATTTAATATTTCCGATTCCGGAATCAATTTCCGTTTCGAACAAATATTTAATATTTCCGTTTCCGGAATTATTTTCCAATTCTGATAATATTTCCGATTCTGACAATATTTCCGTTTCCGGCAATATTTCCGATTCTGGCAATATTTCCATTTCCGATAATATTTTCCGATACGTACCATGTTTCCGTTTCCGGCAACATCTACGACTTGGATAATTTTTATATTTCCGATACGATCCATATTTCCGTTTCCGGCAATATCATCGTTTCCAGAGTATTCATTTCTTGCCTGTGACGATCTCAGCTCCCACTGAAACCAAGATCCGTCGATTCCGAATATCCATAGATGGAGTATCTAATGCCATTAAATACTTGATCCGTTTACGTACTATTTGTGTGACCCTACGGGTTCAGTCAAGAGTAAGCTGTGGATTAATATCATTAATTCCACTTGAACTGAAGCGGCCTCTAGCTAGGCATTCAGCTCACTTGATCTCACTGAATTATTAACTTGTTAATTAATACTGAACCGCATTTATTAGACTTAACATAGAATGCATACTTGGACCAAGGGCATTATTTCCTTCAGTCTCCCACTTGTCCTTAGGGACAAGTGTGCATTTCCTAATTCCTTTGTCGCTCGATGCTTGCTCTTTGAACATAAGGTAAGAGTTGTCATCCTTATTATGTCCAGAGGTGTTTCTCGGTTTCAGAGTTCAACTGATCAAATAAACAGATAATCATAGCCTATGATTCATCCGAGCACGGCCATGCATTTCACAGTTTCTAGCTCTCCGAGTGGCCTTGTACAACTTTTAAGCATCTCATCCCGATTTATGGGAGGACAATCCCAATCTTGCGATCTTGAGATTAGACTTCGTTTGATAGGTGATTACCTGAGCGTTGCCTTTATAGCCTCCTTTTACGGTGCGACGGTTGGTCAACGTCAAAGCAACCAGTTCTCAAACAAGTAATCTCAAATCACTCAGGTATTGAGGATTTAGTGTCTAATAATTTTAATGAAATTTACTTATGACAGATTCTCATCTCTTACAGTAAAGTTTCATAGGTCTTGTCCGATACTAGTCTTCCCAAAGTAAGTATCTATGCAAATGATTATGACATTGCCATGTCCACATAGTTCAAGAAACAGAACTACTAGTCATCTTGCATTCTAACCGTCTAACTTTTTCTATGAGTCCAATTTTATAGAAAACTCCGACTAGGGACCATTTTCAACCTTTGACATTCAAGTTCACTTGATAGACATTTCTTAGTCACAGGACTGGTCCTGACAGTCTATCTTGAATATATCGTCAAATTGAAGGGACTCATCATTTAATAAACCACAAATTAAATGGAAAAATGAATTCTTTTCATTTATTGTGAATGATTAACCAATAATGTTTTACAAAGATTTAAACTCTAAAACTTTAAAACATTAAACAGAGACATCAAAGCCATTCTCCAATATGCTTGATTCCCATAGCTGCAGTGTGCGAGTTGTGCTTCGCCTGCGGCAGAGGTTTAGTTAATGGATCTGATATGTTGTCATCAGTACCAATTTTGCTTATCTCGACTTCTTTTCTTTCAACGAACTCTCGTAGAAGGTGAAATCTACGAAGTACATGCTTGACTCTCTGGTGGTGTCTAGGCTCCTTTGCCTGTGCAATAGCTCCGTTATTGTCACAATACAGGGCTATTGGTCCTTTAATGGAGGGGACTACACCAAGTTCACCTATGAACTTCCTTAGCCATATAGCTTCTTTTGCTGCTTCATGTGCAGCAATGTACTCCGCTTCAGTTGTAGAATCCGCAATGGTGCTTTGCTTAGCACTTTTCCAGCTTACTGCTCCTCCGTTGAGGCAGAAGACAAACCCAGACTGTGATCTGAAATCATCTTTGTCGGTTTGGAAACTTGCGTCCGTATAGCCTTTAACAATTAATTCATCATCTCCACCATAGACCAGGAAGTCATCTTTGTGCCTTTTCAGGTACTTCAGAATGTTCTTGGCAGCAGTCCAATGCGCCTCTCCTGGGTCTGACTGGTATCTGCTCGTAGCACTGAGTGCGTACGCAACATCCGGGCGTGTACATATCATAGCATACATTATTGAACCAATCAATGATGCATATGGAATCCCATTCATTCGTCTACGCTCATCAAGTGTTTTTGGGCACTGAGTCTTGCTTAGAGTCATTCCATGAGACATGGGTAGGTAGCCTCGTTTGGAGTCCGCCATCTTGAACCTATCAAGCACCTTATTGATATAAGTGCTTTGACTAAGTCCAATCATCCTTTTAGATCTATCTCTGTAAATCTTGATGCCCAATATGTACTGTGCTTCTCCTAGATCCTTCATCGAAAAACATTTCCCAAGCCAAATCTTGACAGAGTTCAACATAGGAATGTCATTTCCGATAAGTAATATGTCGTCGACATATAATACTAGGAAAGCAATTTTGCTCCCACTGACCTTCTTGTATACACAAGATTCGTCTGCGTTCTTGATGAAACCAAAGTCACTGACTGCTTCATCAAAACGTATATTCCAGCTCCTGGATGCCTGCTTCAATCCGTAGATTGACTTCTTTAGCTTGCATACCTTTTTAGCATTCTTTGGATCCTCAAAACCTTCAGGCTGTGTCATAAACACAGTTTCTGTTAAAACGCCGTTTAAGAAAGCAGTTTTGACATCCATCTGCCATATTTCGTAATCGTAATATGCAGCGATTGCTAACATTATCCGAATGGACTTTAGCATTGCAACTGGTGAAAAGGTTTCATCGTAATCCACACCGTGAACTTGCCTGTAACCTTTTGCAACCAATCTAGCTTTGAAAACTTCAAGTTTCCCATCCTTGTCTTTTTTCAGTTTGAAAACCCATTTGCTTCCAATGGCTTGGTAGCCATCTGGCAAATCGACCAAATCCCATACTTGGTTTTCAGACATGGAGTCTAATTCAGATTGCATGGCTTCTTGCCATTGCTTGGAGCTAGGGCTCGTCATAGCTTGTTTGTAAGTCGCAGGTTCATCACTTTCAAGTAATAGAACGTCATAGCTCTCGTTCGTCAAAATACCTAAGTACCTTTCCGGTTGAGATCTATATCTTTGCGATCTACGCGGGGTAACATTTCTAGATTGACCATGATTCTCACCAGATTCTTCTAAAGATCTCTGAGTTTCATCTTGAATGTCATTTTGAGCATTCTCTAGAGTTTGTTGTTCGACTCGAATTTCTTCGAGGTCTACTTTTCTCCCACTTGTCATTTTGGAAATGTGATCTTTCTCCAAAAAGACACCATCTCGAGCAACAAATACCTTGTTCTCAGATGTATTGTAGAAGTAATACCCCTTTGTTTCCTTTGGATAGCCCACAAGGATACATTTTTCAGATTTTGGATGAAGTTTGTCTGAAATTAATCGTTTGACGTATACTTCACATCCCCAAATCTTAAGAAAAGACACATTTGGAGGCTTTCCAAACCATAATTCGTATGGAGTCTTTTCGACAGCTTTAGACGGAGCTCTATTTATAGTGAGTGCAGCTGTATTTAGTGCATGTCCCCAAAATTCTAATGGAAGTTCGGCCTGACCCATCATTGACCTGACCATGTCTAGCAAGGTTCTGTTCCTCCGTTCCGACACACCGTTCCATTGTGGTGTTCCTGGAGGAGTCAATTCTGATAGAATTCCACGTTCTTTCAGATGGTCATCAAATTCATAGCTCAGATATTCACCGCCTCTATCAGACCGCAGTGCCTTAATCTTCTTGCCTAATTGATTCTCTACTTCACTATGAAATTCCTTGAATTTGTCAAAGGATTCAGACTTATGCTTCATTAGGTAGACATAACCATACCTACTAAAGTCATCAGTGAAAGTGATAAAGTAGCTGAAACCACCTCTAGCATTTGTACTCATTGGTCCACATACATCTGTATGGATTAAACCCAATAGTTCATTTTCTCTTTCTCCAACTTTAGAGAAATGTTGCTTTGTCATTTTGCCAAGTAAACATGATTCGCATTTACCATAATCCTCTAAGTCAAATGGTTCTAGAATTCTTTCCTTTTGAAGTCTTTCTAAGCGTTTCAAGTTTATATGGCCTAATCGACAATGCCACAGATAGGTGAGATCTGAATCATTCTTTTTGGCCTTTTTGGTATTTATGTTATATACTTGTTTGTCGTGATCTAATAAATAAAGTCCATTGACTAATCTAGCAGATCCATAAAACATCTCTTTAAAATAAAACGAACAACTATTGTCTTTTATTAAAAAGGAAAATCCCTTAGCATCTAAGCAAGAAACTGAAATGATGTTTTTAGTAAGACTCGGAACATTTCCAGTTCCAAAACTAGCCCGGAGGGCAACGACAAAAAGTAAGTTCCTACAGCTAATGCAGCAATCCGTGCTCCATTTCCCACTCGTAGGTCGAATTCACCCTTGCTTAACTTTCTACTTCTTCTTAGTCCCTGTGGATTGGAACATAAGTGTGAGCCACAACCTGTATCTAATACCCAAGAAGTTGAATTAGCAAGTATACAGTCTTATAACGAAAATACCTGAAGATGGAACGACTGTTCCGTTCTTCTGATCTTCCTTTAGCTTCAAGCAATCTCTCTTCCAATTCCCCTTCTTCTTGCAGTAGAAGCATTCGGATTCAGAAGTGGGTTGACTGACCTTCCTCTTTACAGATTTGGCGCCAGTTTGCTTAGTTGGGCTGGCCTTGTCGCCACCTTTCTTAGCATTCCTCTTCTTTCCAGATTTCTTGAACTTGCCCCCACGCACCATAAGCACATCCTGCTTATCACTTTTGAGCGTCTTTTCAGCGGTCTTTAGCATACCGTGAAGCTCAGTGAGCGTTTTGTCCAGACTATTCATACTGTAGTTCAGTTTGAACTGATCATACCCGCTATGAAGAAAATGGAGGATGGTGTCTATAGCCATTTCCTGAGAAAATTGCTGATCCAGCCGACTCATATTCTCAATGAGTCCAATCATTTTGAGAACATGTGGACTTACGGGCTCGCCTTTCTTAAGCTTGGTCTCAAGAATTTGCCTATGAGTCTCGAATCTTTCGACTCGAGCCAGATCTTGGAACATGTTCTTCAACTCACTGATGATTGTGAAAGCATCTGAGTTGATGAACGTTTTCTGCAGATCCGCACTCATGGTGGCGAGCATTAGACATTTCACATCCTTGTTGGCATCAATCCAACGATTGAGGGCTGCCTGAGTGACCCCGTCGCCTGCGGCTTCGGGCATCGCCTCATCTATGACATACTCCTTTTCTTCCTGCATAAGAACTATTTGCAAGTTCCTTTGCCAGTCAAGGAAGTTTTTCCCGTTCAACTTCTCCTTTTCGAGAATTGATCGAATGTTGAATGAATTGTTGTTTGCCATATTAAAACTACAATTGAAAAGAATAAACAAATAAATAACCATTCACAGTTTCTCTTAATAAACTTAAATTCTAGCATACATGCATAATTCAATGTTTATTAAGCATTTTATTCAAGTTATGTGTTCTGGCAGGTGTGAATAAAATGATTCCAAGATCCTAAAATCATTGAAGAACTAAGCACAGTTTGTCGACTTAATCCTAAAACATCTTAGGTAAGCAAAAGCCTTTTGCTAATAGTCTAGAAACTATTCTTGGTTGATAGGTACGTCTAAGAACTTATTAGGTAAACCTATCGATTTTGCCACAACATAAAAGGACTCCTTACTTATATCGTTGAGTTTCACCAAAACTAACATGTACTCACAATTATTTGTGTACCTTGCCCCTTTAGGACCAATAAGTAACACCTCGCTGAGCGAAAACTATTACTAGATTGATGTAAAGGATATCCAGGCAAGTGTATATTTTGGCATGGCACCTTTTAACTCAATTTTTAAGTTTGGAACTTAAGGCTCTTACTATGTTGGTTAGATTTTAAGTGAACTAAAATCCTTAATCATGCAACATAATCAAGCCACAATCTTACGCATAATTAAGACATATTTAAAGCAATAAATAACTTAAAGCATGCATAAGATAAATGTGATCTAGTATGGCCCGACTTCATCTTGAAGCTTTGACTTCAAAGTCCGTCTTGAAAATCTCCGTGGGAGGCACCATTTTCTTCAAATAGGATAAGCTATAACTAATTACAACTATTTGATGGTACGCAGACCATATTTGAATTAAAAAATAACTTTGGTACTTTAGACCAATTACATTCAAATTAATGGTACGCATACCATATTTTCTATCCTATTTGGGCCATACTAGTCACTTAATAACCTGCAAAACAGTACATATACAATATATACCATTCACCCATTCATTATCATGAATGGCCCACATAGCTGGTTAGTAAAACACATTATGCATCACGTAAACATTTGCAGCAATTAATCAAGGGCACCAATAATCTACCAATTATTCAGTCCTTATTAATTCTAATCAAGTTGTTTTAACCTTAAGGATTCGTAGACCTAATCAAGAGTTTTATGACTAAAAGGGCTCCCACTTAAACCAATAAATTCATATGCTTTACTAATTTTAAACATAAAAATGTATTTCAAGTCTAACCGGAAACATACAAATTTAATTAAAATTTAAAGCTCATATAAATTTATAATTGAATCCAAAAAGTTTAATTTAATTTCAGTCGTATTTAAATTAATTCATGATTTTAATTTTAGTAAAATAATTAGAATAAATAAAATTTATTATAATTACAATATTCAAAATTAAAATCCAAGAAAATAATTTAAATTATTAATTTTAAAATTAATTAAAATTATGTAAACTGAAAAATTTCAAATTAAACATTCAAAACGATCTAATCGCAACGCAAACACCCTACGCATCGCACTCCCATGGGCCGCACGCACACAGCCATCGCTGGCCATGTGCGCGCAGCCCATGCACTCGTCGCATAGCTGCTGCATCTTCCATCGCAAGCCATCGCACGCTATGGTGCTCGCTGCGCGCGCGCCAGCGCTCGACGCACGCGAGCCATCGCTCGCTGTGCGCGCTCTCCAGCGCTCGCTGCGCGCGAGCCATTGCTCGCTGTGCGCGCGAGCCATCGCTCGCTGTGCGCGCGAGCCATCGCTCGCTGTGCGCGCGAGCAATTGCGCGCGATTAATCGTTGGGCGCAGCGCTCGTGGCACGCGAGCTTGCGCTCGCTGCGCGCGAGGCTGCGCGCGCTTGCGCGAGGCAGTGCGCGTCGTGGCGCAGCTCGCTTGCTGCCCACACGCGACTGCCTTGGCTTGCCTTTCGCCCATGCCCATTTGTTCATAGCTCGTGGCCCACGACACAAGGCAGGGCTGCTGCCTTGTGCTCGTGCACCATGCCCTTGCTCATTGCATTCGTGCCGCACGGGCGACGAGCTTGCATTCATGCCTTGCTCGTCGTCGCATGCTCGCACTATACAACACCCCTTAAGGGTAACACGAAGCGTCCATTGCTTTGTGCGTGCAAGTTATATGAACGAATCGCATAAAAATTTAAAATTTATATTTAAAATTAATGACAAATTAATAAATAATATTAATTTCATAATTTTAGGGCGAAAAATCGAAAATTTATTATTCAATTGATTTCCGATTGTCATGGATTCAAGTCTAGGTCATAAAAATTTAAAATTTATCATAAATTTACAATTTTTATGGTGGTTTTTAATCATAGGTTTCTAATTAAATTATAATTAATTATGAAAATCAAATTAATTCTAAATTATTCTAATTTTCAACAAATTAATCATAATTACAAATTAGATTGCATAATTAACAAGGCTAGGCATTCAAACTTGTTAAACATATACAGTAGGTCAATCAAAAATTCAAGATTTATCAACAAGAATCGCAAATATTTAATTTAACATCTTAAATTTACGAAATTTTGCATTCGAAAAACTAAAACCTTCGAAAAGTCATAGTTAGGCTTCGAATTTGAGAATTCTGGGTTCGGCAGAAAAATACTGTTTTTGTCTAAATTTTAGAATGCCTTTTACATGCGGAATTGACACAAAAATCACTCGATTTGGATGAGTAACGAAGAAACTGCCGAAAAACTGCGTACGTATAATTAAATAAACGCAATTTGCAATTAATTAACAATTACGAAAATTAATCACCCCTTTTAATTCTTGCAAATTTGTAATATTTAACCATGTTCATGCAATTTAGATTATGAAAATAATAAGGGGCTCGTGATACCACTGTTAGGTTATGATACATATGACAATTCATAAATCATGCGGAAACAACCATTTAGCCAGGAATACATATTATTTACACATAATCATATAGCATAATTTAGATGCATACTCTTTGTTGCGTGCCTTCCCTAGCTGCGCCCGAACCGAACAAGAACAAGTCTTTAGGACTCCAAGTGTCGTCCCTCCGTAGATAGTCCACAGCACGTCCGGATCCGCCTTAAGATTGACCAACTAGAATCGCCCTTAAGGTACTAGAATTTTCGGCACTCTTAGGTAAGAAATATGACTGAATTTTTCTCTCAAAACTCACTTTGAATACTTGAATTAATCTCTGTTAAAATATGTGACCCTAGGCACGTATTTATAGAGTTATGGAAAGGGAATTGGAATCCTAGTAGGATACGAATTAATTAAACTTAGAATCCTACAAGAACTCTAATTAATTAATTTATCCTTTTAGGAATAGGAATTTAATCATATACTAATTCTAATAGTTTTAGGAATCATGCATGAACACAAACTCACACACACACGGCAGCCACGAGGGCCGCCCATGCGTGTGCGTGCGAGCAGCAGCCCACGCAGCGAGGCCATGGCCTTGGCGCGCGCTGGGCCTGCCTTGCGGTGGGCCTGGGCGCTGCCTTGGCTGGGCGCGCGTTTGGCTTGCTGGGCGATGGCCCGACTTCGTGCTGGGCCTTCGTCCGGCAGGCCTCGTCCGATGCTAATTCGTACGATACGCTTCCGATTAAATTCCCGGTTCCGGAATTCATATCCGATACGAACAATATTTAATATTTCCGATTCCGGAATCAATTTCCGTTTCGAACAAATATTTAATATTTCCGTTTCCGGAATTATTTTCCGATTCTGATAATATTTCCGATTTTGACAATATTTCCGTTTCCGGCAATATTTCCGATTCTGGCAATATTTCCATTTCCGATAATATTTTCCGATACGTACCATGTTTCCGTTTCCGGCAACATCTACGACTTGGATAATTTTTATATTTCCGATACGATCCATATTTCCGTTTCCGGCAATATCATCGTTTCCGGAGTATTCATTTCTTGCCTGTGACGATCTCAGCTCCCACTGAAACCAAGATCCGTCGATTCCGAATATCCATAGATGGAGTATCTAATGCCATTAAATACTTGATCCGTTTACGTACTATTTGTGTGACCCTACGGGTTCAGTCAAGAGTAAGTTGTGGATTAATATCATTAATTCCACTTGAACTGAAGCGGCCTCTAGCTAGGCATTCAGCTCACTTGATCTCACTGAATTATTAACTTGTTAATTAATACTGAACCGCATTTATTAGACTTAACATAGAATGCATACTTGGACCAAGGGCATTATTTCCTTCAGAAGAGGGAGAAGAAGATGTCGATGATGAGGAAGATTTCTCTGAGGAAGAGGGAGAGGTAGCCGTTCCGTGTCAAGACGAAGAGGGTCATTCTGAGGATGTGTCTCACAATGCGGGACCAACACCACAAAGTCCAAAACCATCTGCCTCACCTGTTCAGCAACCTAATCTCTCCCCTGTGTCCACTCAGCCTATTCGTCGTAGCAGCCGTCTCGCCAGTTCCTCCAAGGGCGCCCCTCCGGTGTACCGGGTTGAGGAGTCTGACTCGGACAAGGAAGGGGAAACTCAGTCAGCTGCTCCCTCACCAGATGGCTCAATTCATCTCCTCATGACCAAGGTAGATCAACTGCAGCTAGACAATATTGTTCTGATGTCTGCTGTCACATCTCTACAGGAGCTGATCCACAAGATGCAGCAGGACCAGGCTGAGTTCTTCAATGACATGACGGAGCGCCTAGCTGACATGGTGATAGAAGAGGTGGCTCCTGCTGATGACGATGCATCCCAACCCTGACCCTGCTACAACCAGATCTTACCCCACCCCCTATAAATCTGCTATCTCAAAAAACAATTTCATCTCTTATTACTCTCTAAACAATTTTTTTTGGTTGGTTTTTGGATGCGCCAAGTTTATGACTAATGCTCATTAGTGCGCTTTTCCTACGTTCTGATAGTTGCCCCACTCTGACTTGTAGAATTTTTGCTTGTATTGTGCTATATGTTGCGTTTATCTTGTTCTGCTTGCAGGGGTGCGGTCAAATTCGTTGACCGACTTGAGCTGCATGATGACTATCTGCTTGCTAGGGTAATATGATTCCCATATCCTCCTTCTTCTTCTTCTCCTTTGGTTCGGCGTTTTTCCCTACTCCCTTTTTGATAATTCCAAAGGGGGAAGATATTGAGAGGACAACTTGTGTTTCATTATATTTGTTTTTATACTTGGGTTTACCACCTACGCGACTCATCTGTTACTGGTTAAGTTTTTGACTCTGGATTGTCAGGTTACATATCTCATTCCTTAAGTTATTTACTCCTATCAAGTTGTAAGGTTGTCATCATCAAAAAGGGGGAAATTGTTGATTCCTGGTTTTGATGATGACAAGCTTACCTTCTACTAATAGTTCGTTTTGGAGAATGTCAGGAACAGGTTGATATTTAAAGAAGAACAAATGCAACAACCGAAGCAAGCTAGGGAGCTATGAAGTAATTAAGTTCAAAGTACGTGGCAAGATTAAATCAAGGATCAAGTCAAGCAAATTCTATAAGGATCGAAAGGTATAAGACCAATGTAATTTAGTACATGCTTAGTATGGGAACAGAGTATTTTGAAGAGTCCTAGTTATATCGTGAAACGAAATAAATCAAGTTTTACTTTTACAAAAAGATAAACGTCAAATGTTTTAAACTGATTTTACAAAACTGTTTGAAGTTATACTCTTGAATTTGAGTTAACATATAACTCTCAAAATACGAAAAGATTGATTTTACCTAAACGCGTTTGAAGTAAGATTTGCGAAAATCTATCTATTAAAAAGAGTCCTAAACTGGGTTGGATTTGAATCTAGGTTAAACACTTGGATTCGTATAAATACAACCTTTGTTCTTTGCGAAACTTTTTATCAGACTTATTTACATCAACCGGAAGCTTTCAGGTATCACCCTTAAAGTCTTAATCTTTAAAGAAGTCTGTTCCTGTTCCCATATAGAGCAGTATTTGTTACTTAGTCTTATATCGTATGTTAAGTAGTTAATTAATTCTTATACGTTTGATTAAAGTGTTGAGTTATTGTATGTTAAGCCTGAGTCAGGCTTACTTGAGCAAGAGAGAAGATCTCACGAGAGATCAGTGAGTAGGAACAGTTGAGGGACTGTTTCCATAAGGGAAGGAACAAAGAGGGTTGTTCCTAGTCATCTGCAATCAGAGGCGATTGGCAGATTGTGGCCCGAGTAGATTAGGTTTGTAAAGAAACTAAGTTGTTTTGCCTAATTAGTAAAAGTGTTTAAGTCCCCAAAGGGGCCGTGGTTTTTTCCTCTCTATTGGGCCTAGAGAGTTTTCCACGCTAAATCTTGCTTGCATATTTTACTATTTCTGTTCCTTGTAGTTTAATTTTTATAAATACGTAAAATATCAATTCACCCCCCCTCTTGAGGAACTCTGTAAAACTAACACAACTTTTCTACCTTTATCTTAATATTTATGCGAACAGTAACTGTAAAAATCTTTGTCAAACGAAAATACTAGATTTTATCTAAGATATCTCCCTCTTTGTCATGGCGTGTTGTTAGAATATTGCACAAGGAGATGAAACTCCCCTCCCCTAGTACTCCAAGAGCCACTAGTGGAAAAAGGGTCATTTGCATCGCACTTTTAAGCACATTTGCGTCGCACATCGTGCGTGGCAAAAGCTCTCGACGCAAATGACTAAAAGTCATTTGCGTCGCTCATTTGTGCGACGCAAATGAACCTTATTTGCGTCGCACAATTAGCTAATGTGCGACGCAAATAACTTTTCAGGCATGGTGCTGAAAAGTCATTTGCAACGCACATTAGCTAAATGTGCGACGCAAATGACTTTTCAATATGTTAAAAAAAATGTCATTTGCAACGCACATTAGCTAAATGTGCGACGCAAATGACTTTTCAATATGTTAAAAAAATGTCATTTGCAACGCACATTAGCTAAATGTGCGACGCAAATGACTTTTCAATATGTTAAAAAAAATGTCATTTGCGTCGCAGATTAGCTAAAGTGCGACGCAAATGACTTTTGGATATTCTAAAAAAAATGAGCTGCTGATTTTATTTAATCCATAGATTAAATAAAATAAGCAGCTTTCAGTACTAGTATATTCAGAGCATAAAAATAAAAGTAAACTAGGTGAAAATTTTGACAATATTTCCTTTGTAATTTGACCCTCCCCAATACCGGGAATGTTATAATACATTAATATATACCTGTCAAAACAGTTTACAACCCAATAAAAGGCAAATTCACCATAGATCAACCAACATGTTGATAACCTAACTACACTTTAAACATAAAAGTTTAAGTAAATATCTCTATCCTGGATATAAAAATGGAAGATGTTAGAAATCAAATCTATGACAAATCAAGATATGACTTTCAATACAAAGATGGGATGCATTACCAACGGTGATAGTCACAGTTAAGGCAGAGAACTTCAAGAAAGTCCAGCAACTGGTGAAAATAAACACTCTTTAGGCTGGCTTGGTTTTGTTCTTGTTTCAACTGGCTGCTGCCAGAATTGCTGCTTTCTACTTCTGCCAGAACTGCTGCTGCTGCTTCTAGCTTGTAATCGATAACTGTTGTTGCCAGAACACCTGCTGCTGCTGCTGCTGCTGAAGCTATGTTCACCAGTGCTCGGACGCTCAAGGGATGAAAGATGTCACCCAATGGATGACCGAACCAGGCAGAGTCGGCCAGCAGATAATTGACGGCCTTAGAAGGATTACATGAGCTGTACTTTGGTTGCAAACCATCTCCATGGTGTCGCACCCCGATGCTGCTCCATGCCACCCTATTCCACAACATGCTCCTCTTGTTTCCTTGATGCCTACCACCCAAAAATTCACATACCATCACTACCAACATCACAACAGAATCAGCTTAGAGACATAATTATGCATATATAACTGCATAAGTAACACTAAGTATTGTACAACATTATAACCAGCATTGTTACAAGATCATAGGTTAAAAACAGTTCCACCAATGTAATGTAATGAAAGTGCTTACCATAGTGTTTAGGGTTGGACAAGATACGCATGAAGCCTTGGTAAACATCACATAACACAAACTGGGCATCAGAGAGCTCCAAAGGTCAGTTATGTGATCCAACAAAAGCTGATTATGTTGCGAAATATACTGATTGATCTCATTGACACAACCTCTTGTACTTTTAATATTTCTGCCGGAATGAAAGTACCAGTCAACCACCGTCCTAGTAGCTCATTCCATCTGCAAGACACGTGGATGCTTCTTAGCGAGTTTACTGGCTTCAATCTTAACCATTTCCTTGTATTCTTAGCGAGTTTACTGGCTTCAAACCCTAGCTTCTTCTTGCTCCGGCCATCTTTCTCTTCTTTTCCTCAAGTAGAGACAAAAGGTAGTCAAGATCCTTCAGAGACACGTCAGTGCCCTGTCTACATATTATAGATTATTCAAAGAGTGAACTCCAATTTAAAAAGCGATAAATCACTATTAAAACATCCAACTCCACAGAGTTTCTGACAACGATTGTAACTAATAAGTAATTCCAAATTGCCACAGAAAGAAAGGTCGTGTAGAAACTTTAATCACCAAAAGGAGCATATGCCAAGACAACTGCTCCGAGTCCACTTCATAACTACGAAATTTATACATTGGTTACATGTCTAATTGCCAAATCACCAGTTTCGTGATCTAATTACCAACAACAATTGAAAATTACAGTGTTCGATCATGTTCAATGCAATGATATGCAAGTGTTCGACAACTATCTTTTGTTAAGTCTTCACAAAATTTGAAGAAAATAAATAAAACAAGAACACAAAAAGGAGAAGCCAACAGAACTAGAGGAAACCTCTGTCAATCCGGGATTGCTTCTACACCTAACACAAACAACTCTTGTATGTTATCTTCAGCATCTACGGAGGTAGTATACGTAATATTCAAGCACATATTACCAAACAGCTTCTGTGGCAACCACATGAAAATCCTTACGGGACCTTAACAACATCTAGTATTTAACATAACAGAAAATAATAGTGAAGCTCTTTACCTGAAAGAAAAATAAAGAAAATAATGCCAAGTTGCCAACGAAAGGGTTTCTTCACAAGTTCCCAATTAAAACATGGAGTACAAAAATGAGAGCAACCGAATTTGGCAAATTGCATTAATATTATCCATACATTTGATGATATAAAAAATATATTGCAGCAAGAGAAATTGCACTTCACTCTCAACATTTTGATTTTTTCAGGAAACCAGACCAATACAAGTCAGAAGACCAATACTACAAGGATATAAGGGTAAAGCTGAAAATTAATTTAAACAACAATCAAAATCATAACACATTTCTCCCAAATACATCCAAATCTCACAAAATAATAGCAATTCCGTGCCTAAAACCTACAGAATAGTAGTCCAATGCCAAAAAAGTAAAATTCTAAACAACGAAATTCTAAGAATTATCAGTGCATTTTTCCGTCAAAAATCAAACGAACTCAAAACCTTAACAGTCAAGAGACAATGCACAATTCAAATTAAAATGAACAATTAAAATTCAATATCCACAAAAATTCAATCTTAATATCAAAATTAAAATTCAATCTTTAAATATACCTAGGAGAGGAGAGAAGACAGTGACCAGGAGCGGAGGAGTGGGCGGCGGCGTGGGCGGCTGCCGTGGAAGGCGGCGTTAACACGGAGCAGCGACACTGATTAGTTTGAGTTGAACGACGCAGGGGAAGAAGAGAACGAGCAGCAGGTTGAAGAGGAGAACGAACAACAAGTTGAACGGCGCAGGGGAAGGAGAGAACGACGCAGAAGGAGGGAAGACGACGGCAGTGAAGCTGGTAAACGGAAGGGTGAAGCCGGTGAGAACGGATGTTTTGGGCTTAACTGGTTTCGATAGATTTAGGTCATTTGGAGCAAGTCAGAATATTGAAGAAAACAATTAAAAGGTGAGCGCGAATTTGAGAAAAAATTAAATTCACAAACACCTGTGCGTCGCAGCTTTATTAAACTGCGAGGCAAATGACTCTAAGATGTTCTCAGAGTCATTTGCGTCGCAGATTAATAAAACTGCGACGCACTTGATTGATTAAATTGCGTCGCTGTTTTACTAATCTGCGACGCAAATGACTCTGGGAGCATTTTAGAGTCATTTGCCTCGCTGTTTAATAAAGCTGCGACGCAAATGACTAAATTTTATGCTAAAATTTATCATTTGCGTCACATGTTTAGATTGGCGATGCAAATGCAGCGATGCAATTAAACGTTTTTGCACTAGTGAGCTTTTTCCTAAGAAGTCCCACCCGTTAGCCGTTAGGAGTTAGGAAGCGTGATACACCGATGTTCCCCGGCGGATTTTTCGCCCATATTCATGGGTAAAATAGTATTTTTGCTTAATGTGTTGAAAAGTCAAACAAAATACTAAATATCGGCAACAATGACAATAATTAATACAACAATGACAACATTTTAATACAAAAATGACTGTATTTATACAAACGATAACAATATATATACAACACTTTTATCCATTCATTTAAGTGGTCCCTTTTCTTTTTAAATTTCATTTTGTTTTCTTTTTTTGGGTGATTATGACTGATTTTAATATAACAATGACAGTATGTACACAACAATAACAATACTTATATAACCGTTGACAGTATATATCAAGTTAGCAACACTTATACCCATTTATTTAAGAGGTGGGCCATCCTTTTCATTATTTATTTTTTTGGTGGGTATGAGACGAAAATCCGCCGAGGGACAGTAGTGTATCATGCATCGGGGGTAATTACGCTCTGAATTGAACATGTAATAGTCATAGAGGATAAACATATTAGTATTTTTTTTTTTTTTTTTTTTGAGGGAAAAACATATTAGTAATATTATTTAACGTTATAGCATAGATATGCGTACATACTCCGTAACATGCAAGAGGACGTATTATTGGGTATTACAAATAGCTTTAATTATAAAATGCCTGCTTGCAGCATGACCTTCTTAATTAGATGCTCATCCACTATAATTAGCAGCAAATTAAACTCCATTACGAGTAGCATGCTAATTACTTAATTAGTGAACCCCGCAACAAGAATGCTACCAGGGTGGATCACAGCCCATGCCTTGCCTCCAAAAACTGGGTCCACGTAGCTACTTGTATATTCCGATGCATCAAGTTTAACTTCGACTACGTTCCAGTCAATTGGTCCTATTGGACCAGCCTCAACATAAACCTGTAGACATTGTTAAACTTAGTTTTTTATTTAGGTAAATTAGTCAACAACTATCTTATAAATATGATTTTTGCAAAATTACCTTATTTAAAAAAAATTATGTTACAAGAAATAACCCTTTAATCAAATTAAATTTCGGGATTGATTTTATCATATGCATCTCACGTGTCATTTAATTACACATTTTCCGTGAGATGTACTTGGTAAAGTTAACCCCGAAATGTTTGATCAATTCTTATAATCGGATCAAATGTAGTATCTTACAACGTAAAATTATTATAAGATAGTTAATAACAATAATTTTATTTTATAAGGTAGTTTCGCTAAAATAAAAATTTGTAAGTTAGTGTTTGAAAAATTTGGCTTTTTTATATTACAAACTTTTAGGATAGAAGGCATAACGGTTAGACAACTTTTATGCACCGGAACCATTAGTTATGCACTTTAACTAATTAGTTAACCACACTGAAACCAACTAGTTAAGTCATAAATTCAATTAGTTAAGCAACGAAACCAATTAGTTATGCAACCGAGCCAATAAGTTAAACAATTAAACTAATTAGTTAAGCAATGAGATCAATTAGTTAAGATTTTGTTAAAGAATACGGAGTAATAACTATTAGAATCATAAATTTAACTATTTGTTTGTTAAAAAATAAGAACTATTCGACTCATTAATTTAACTATTTGTCTTTATACCTTAAGTTTTTTATTATTCAGTTAGTTAAGATTTTATTACTTTTATTATGTTTTACAATAGTTTAGTTAGTACCAAAAAAAATGGTCTAATCGTTAGGCGGTCTTACACAAAAGTTTCTGGTTTTATATACTTATAAAATAAAATAAAAAACAAAAAAAAACAAAAAAAAAACTTGAAGCTTAAGAGTTGAGGGAAATTGAACACAACCTTGTCTCCTGAATGATGGTATTCGTTATTTGGAATGTGAAAAGCCACAAGCCATTTCCGAGCAGTGGAGTCGGTACCATCAGCATAAACTACTCCACCCTTACAGCCTCCTGGAAGTGGTCCACGGTGCTCGAATTGGACAACTTCACCAAATGGAAGAACCTCAGGGTAGAGAGGCACTGGTTTCCCAGACCAATTATGCTGATCAATTATCCGCAACACTGCTTTGTCCTTAATAGTATTAACCAAGTTGCCGTTAGTAACAACTTGTCCTTTAACTTCCATGGCTGATTTGTCCTTAGCAGCCGCAATCACCTTCTCGAAAATAGCCTTTTCGTCGTTGCTAAGCATTGCCGGGACTTGCTGGGTTGATGCCATGTTTTCCTTTGTCTGTTCAACAGTAAAAGTTCATATGTTGAGGAGTGTACTTAGCTATACTCATTGAGTATGTGTTAGTTTAGATTAACCCTCGCAATACCTCCTCTACTTTTTTTTAATACTTGTACCATATGTTGTTTCACGCATGGACGGTTTCCCGCAGGAATAATGTTTTTTACTATCTAAAAGTAAAAATTTTATTTTTTACCAACTTTTATTTTTTTATAGATTATTTTTTACCACCTAAAAAATTAAACTTGTATTTTACCACATAAAAAATATTAAAATTTATTTTTTATTACCAAAAAATGAAAAAATAGATGAAAACATTATGTGGAGGGCCATAATAATGGTAATATTTCTAATATTTTCTCTTCTTCTACAATTTCATATATTTAACTCTCTTATTTTCTCATGATTCTTCTCTTCCATGAATTCACATAATTTTATTCACCATTAATAATACAAAATTGACAAAATTCAGTGGTAGTAAAGAGAGAAGGGTGAAAAAGTTAAAAAAAATAAAAATTCACATACGAAGTATCAAAAATTGGAGGAAATTGAATTAGTGAGCCTCACATAAAGGTTTTATCCATTTTTCCATATTTGAGGTGGTAAAAAATAATTTATCCTTCTTTCAAATATTATTAGCATGATTTCACAGAAAAATTGAAATTGTAGCTTAGTGGTAATTGGTAATGCATTTAATCTAACAGTCGGGTTCCATCCTCATGCCTAACATTAATTTGCCATTTAAGCTTTGATTCTTCAATTTTTTCCTTTACTTTCCTTATTTGGAAAATTATTTTGTTTTTCTACGTGAGATATACTCGTTTGTTTTAATAAGTGGTTCGATCTTCCTTACTCTAAGTTCATGGATCCACCATTGGTTAGAATAATCTAATAAGATACCACATGATTGTACAAATTTTTATACATAAATCACAAAAAAAAAATTGATCAAAAAAGTACTTTTTTTTAGGGAATAAAAAAAGTACTTAAATAGCATAAAACTACAAATTATGCAATTATAGAAAACGGATGAAGTAACAAGTACTATATTAGGATTTAGGAGGGAATGAGTTACTACTTACCTTGATTTCGATACAGCCAAATAGCCTATACGACGATGAAGCTAAGAGCACTGGAGAAAATAAATATTTTGCGAGATATACTGATTAAAAGGGCGCATATCAACTGCAAATTTATAGCATGGAATTGAACTAGTACTTTTTTCGCCGAAGGCATACTAATGGAGAACTTATTCGCGATAATTAAATAAAACAAAAAATAGGTTAAAAGAACGGACATATACGCTTGCGCACATACACATATTCAAGCAAATTAATAACAATTAAAAGCATGTGATAGTGAATTCCGTTTCTGTTAATTATGTAGCTTTGGCTTATGAATCTAGTTCCTTTGACAATGACAAAAGTATATATAACCTCAATGTACAGCCTTAATCCTATTTTGGAATATAATTCCCACAAATGAGGTGATAGAGATTTATTATACTTCTGTCACGTTTCCTAACTGTGATATATAGGATTATCGTTATTGTTGTAATCGATGTAGGGGTTTCAAATTAATTCGGACAAATGGATTACGTTTCGGTCGGGTTCATCGATTCGGGTTGAAACGGGTTTATTTTGCTAACGAGTTGGATTGGATTGGATTGGGCTGGAAAATTAACGGGTCAAGTCTCTTCGGGTCGATTAAATTAACACTGGTTTATATTGGGTCGGGTTAATCCAATTATAATAGGGTCGAGGTTAGTCGGGTTGTAAACGGGTTTTAGCCGGATTGTAACAGGTTCGAATCATATCGAGGCGGGTTCATCGGATAACGATCTAAAATGGGTCAGGTTTAACAGGTTTAGCCAGGTTACGTAGAATATATGTTACATATATATCAGGGTTCTTATCATTTCGGTTCTTATCAGTTTAGGTTCATACAAATAGCTAGCGGGTTGTACTTTGGGTCAGGTTATTTCGGTTCCAAATCATAAAATTACAATATCGGATATTACTAAAATCACAATTTTCTGTACATTATAAATTATGATATTGAGGCCTTAATAGGGATAAGGTGATAACTAACTTTTAACAGTGTTAAGAATTTAAGAGTACGTAGTACGGAGTAACGAGTACGGGTTATGGGTTGTAAATAGTTCGGATTAAACACTTTACGGGTTATAAATAGCTCAGATTAAACAGGTTGGGTAACAGTTTGTGTTATAAACGGTTCAAATTAAACGAATTTTTTCGGGATGAAATGGTTCGGATTGAAACGAATCTGGTCATTAATGGGTTTTGGAATCATTCGGTTCGGGTGGAAATGGATCGTGTTGTTGCAGGACGGTTTGTTATCAGGTTTTGGCTCTTAATCGGGTTAATATTTCAGGTCAGTTGGGTTCTGGTTGAATATATAATTGAATTAGATCGGGTTTTGGGTTCCACCTCGCGGGTTATTAACGGTTCGAGTTTTAACGACCGGACCAAGCCAACGGGTTCAACGGTTCAAGTTTTAACGATCAGGCCAAGCCAACGGGTTCAACGGTTCGGGTTGAGTATTGACAACTCTAATCCAAATCGATATAAATATTGGTCCCTCAGTTCCTTTTCAAATGCATTTGATTTGAAATGTAAGTATATGAGTCAAATTCCTTTATCCTACGATTCGTGTACCACTTGTGTGCTACTTATTTCTATTAGTTGATATTGTAATTAGTCAAGCACTTTTATTTCTATATCTTAAATAATACTAGCTAGCTCTGTTTCAAAATGATCTTTACATATTTCATTTTAGTCTTTTTTATAATGTTCTTTACAATGCGCATTTATTCTACATTTGAACATAAAAATATACTATATTACCCCTTTTACCTCACAACATTTACAATTTTTCATTCACTTTCTTTAACTTTATTCAATTTTTTTGTTATATTCACCTAACTTTTTACATATATATCTTACTTTTATCAATGTTTTATTATAAACCTGAAGCACTCCTTAGTTTCCTACGCAACAAAAAGAAAAAAGTGTGATATTTATTTGAGACCGTCTTATACTCATTATACCACCGATATATATTGAAGAAAAAAAACTATAACTAGCTATTAACACAAAAGTTATACAAAGTAATTTTTAACACAAAACCTGTAACTATTAACACAAAATCATAACTATTAACCTAATTACCAATCCTCTATCTCATCTACTTTGGTCAATTTAAGGCTCGGTCGATCCTTACATGTAATATTTTAATAAAAATAGACGTTTTCGCTCCCAACTCTCAACTCATGAACCAAAATAGGAATTATTAACCCTTTACATATTTAAAATAATTAGTATTAGGTTGTCAATCCTCATTCTCATCTACTTTGGTCAATTTATGCACATTTAAGGCTCGTATGATCGTTATATGTCATATTTTGACTAAAATAGCTGTTTTCGCTCCCAACTCTCAACTAATGAACCAACATAGGAATTCTAAACCCTTTACATGTTTAAAATACTTAGTATTAGGTTGTCAATCCGCATTTCATCTACTTTGGTCAATTTATGCACATTTAAGGCTCATTTGATAGTTATATGTCATATTTTGACTAAAATAGTCGTGTTCGCTCCCAACTCTGAACTAATGAACCAAAATAGGAATTCTAAACGCTTTTCATGTTTAATATACTTAGTATTAGGTTGTCAATCCTTATTCTCATCTACTTTGGTCAATTTATGCACATCTAAGGCTCGTTTTGGTCATTATATGTCATATGTAGCCTAAAATGTCGTCATTTTCGCTCCCAACTTTCACAAAACAGACCTAAGTAAACATTCTAAACTATATACATGTTTAATATGATTAGTTTAAGGTTAATAAGACTCATTCCAAACTATTTATGCACATCTAGAGCTCGTTTGGGTCGTTATAGGTCATATGTAGGCCAAAATGACAATTTTTCTCTCCCAACTTTCACAAAACGAACCCAAGAACCAAAATAGTAATTCTTAACCTTTTACATATTTAATATATTCAGTACTTCCTCCAATTCTTTTTAGTTGCAACACTTTGCTTTTCACGCTTGCCAATGCATATCTTTAACAATTGATACATTTAGTTACCGATAAGTAAAAATTCTAAAAAATTGATTTTCGCAAAATATACATTAAGACGAATCTAACAAGATCCTACACCAATATGTTTTTCCTAAAGCATAGATCATAAAAAATAAGCAAAGTAGATTATGTGAATAGTGCAAATTCCACTATGTTGCAACTATAAAGAAGTGGAGGAAGTATTAGGTTGTCAATACTCATTCTCATCTACTTTGGTCAAGTTATATATGCATATTTAAGGCTCATTTGATCGTTATAAGACATATTTTGACTATAAAAGCTGTTTTCGATCACAACTCTCAACTAATCTTATATTTAACTTAACTTAATTTATTCGTTTGCATGTTTTTGTTTTAAAAAGGTTTTAAATACTATGAGGGAGAGGCCCATTACCAAAGAGGTGATGCATGAAGTTCGAGTTAAGTGAGCTACTTACTTCACCGATTGTGAAATAACCTCGTTGTAAATAGAACAAGCTAGTAGTTATCCGTGACCCTATATACTTTGTTATTTATTGATTTAATTACATTTGAATTAATGTGATATTATTATTGTAAACATGAAATTTATTTAATTTTTGAGGAATGCCAAGGTGATGTTTGGTGAAATAGTCTGCTATAAATTAATACGTATAGCACAGGCTCAAAACAAGCTAGTATTATATTGTAGTATTTTTTTTTATTATATTGCAGAATTTTTTAAAAAAAAAAAAATCACAAAGGTGGCGCTTATTTAAAATCAGCGCCACCTTTGTGAATTGGCCAAATGTGATCAGGCCATGTGATGTACTTGTAAAGCGCCACTCATACCCCTATTTTAAGCGTCACCTTTGATATTTTTTCTACTAGTGGTAGACTATACCTTCTTTTTTTTTTGAATTTTTCGTAAAATTATATTCTCTCCGTTTTTCATAATGACGTTCCAATTCAAAAAATTTAATACTATTCACGATTGAAGAGAATTTTTTTTATAAAATTCAATAAGTAAGAAAAAAATATACTTCATCTATTTCATATAAATTGCAACACTTTGATCACTAACACATTTGCCAAGATATAACTTTGACCATAATTATCTCTAATTATCTTTCTTTAATCTTAAAATTTAACGTTATGAAAGTATATAATGAAATCAATTCAACGACATATTACTTGATAATATTTTCTTTTAATAATTTAGTAAAAATGTATGGTCAAAGTTGGTGTGTGAATAATGCAAAAACTAAAAGTGTTGCAATTTTTCAGAAATGGATGAGGTATATATTCAAGTGCCATCCTATTTATTTTGTCCCAATGCCTAATTTTTAATAATGTATAATAAGAAATAAAAATAATACTCTATATAAAATGTACATTTGTATAGGTAAATAGTAGAAACTATAACATTATTATTCATAATGATGAAATATTCAATTTTCATAACTTAGTTATTTATATCTCTTCTCTCTTCTATCTAAAAAAGCCGAACTTACCTCCTCTTTTGTGTAATTTTGCGTAATTTTTCATTCCAAAAATGCCCCTAATATTGAAAACTAATTACGAGTAAACAATCGACTCTACTGTGATTGAAAGACACATATTTCTACGTGGCACTAACTAAGAACAAATGAAACACACATCTTTCTACGTGGCAAACCCGATTATCACTCCTACCAAGATTCCCAATCTTATAGCCTTCCTCCACCGCCAGAAAATGCATGCGCAACAACATAACGCCCTTACTCTCATCTCCGACTTTGGGGAATGTTGAAAGTATAGGTAGTGATGCTTCAAAAGAATGAAAATTGTGCTTGTCCCACATTGACAAAAAAATAAGAATTTTATCCATTTTATATATCCTCACTCCACTAATAAGTTTGTTAGAAGACTTGAGATGAGGCTCTAGGCCACCGCACACGCGCGCGTCCCGGGCTCGGGCGAGGGCGAGGGCGAGTGCGAGTGGCGCGTTCGCGGGTGTGGGTGTGGGTGGGGCCCTTTTTGCCACCAATCAATCCCGTGTAACGGCTAGTTCGAATATTTTCCATAACGGTTACAGATTTTATTCCGGAAATTGAGTCGTTGATTGATTCTAATTGATTACCGAATTTATTTCCTTCCCGAAATAATTCTTCAGCCTTCCGTTATTTATTTTGGCTTCCTCCTTCACAAAGAAAACACAGAAAAATTGCTCTCCGAAAATTTTCCTCTCAAACACATACTCTCTGATTCATTTTGGGCAACGTTCAATTTCGTTTTCAATCTATCTTTTTGTACTACACCAACGAGATAGATGTCGTGTAACCCTGCAGGTTGATTGTCAAGAGGCCGTGTGTACGTAACGGGGCAAATTCAACTTTAGGGCAGTGTTCATACACGCCACAACTTGGTTAAAGATAAGTTTATTCGTTCATTACTAGTCATTGTTCCTACAATCTAAAGTTGAATTTTTTCTTCCGTGTTTTATTTTTACAATGGCTGGTCATATCCCTACTGCTATCCCTTTTACTTCTGCCATGCTTCCCAACCCTTTCATCCCTGATATGTCTAAGTTAGATCCTTTCGATGGGAAGAATTATAAGATGTGGTCTGATAAGATGGAGTTTTTCTTGGGTCAAATTGGGATAGATTATTGTCTTACTGTTATTGTTGCCCCTGCTAATTCCACTAGGGATTTTGAGAAAGATAACAAAACCTGTCGTGGGATGTTGTTGCACTACATGACTGCTTCTCTTTATATGATTTATAGTAAGTCTAAGAATGCTATGGAAATTTGGGATGCTCTGAAAACTAAGTATGGAACTGATGATTTTGGGACTAAGAAATATGCTTGTAGTCGTTGGTTAAATTTCCGTATGACTGATCATAAGCCTGTCCTTGATCAAGTTCATGAGTATGAACATTTATGTGCTGATATTGTTGCTGAGGGTATGAAAATCTGTGAGCTTTTCCAAGCCAATTGTCTCCTTGAGAAATTACCCCCTTCTTGGCAAACCTATGTCCATTCCATGAAACACAAACAAAAAGACTTTACCCTTCAAGAACTCGTTTCCCACATTAAGATTGAAGAGCAGAACCGTATCCAAACCAAAACTACTGACCATTCTTCCTCTACTGCTAATCTTGTTGAAACTAAAAGAAATGCAGGTTATAATAAGGGACCGAAAGGCAAGGGTCCAAATCAGTTCCATGGTACAAGGCAGAACAACAACAACAAGGAGAAAATACAGTTTAAAGGAAATTGCTATACTTGCGGTAAGTATGGTCATTCAGCTAGGGAATGCAGGCAAGGACATGGACCTGGGAACAAGCCAAAGGAGAACAAGCCTCAAGCTAATCTCACTGAAGACATCATTGCTGCTGTTGTGTCCGAGGTGAATCTGGTGAGCAACGTGACTGAATGGGCTGTTGATACTGGAGCAACTCGCCACATTTGTTCGAGCACGGAAATGTTTCAAGACTATGAAAAAGTTTCTGAAGGAGAATATGTCTTCATGGGAAACTCAAGCACTGTGAGTGTACTTGGCAAAGGAAAAGTTTTTCTAAAGCTTACTTCTAGAAAAACTATTGCTTTGCAAAATGTTTTGCATGTACCCGATATCCGCAGGAACCTCATTTCTGGTGCTTTACTTAACAAAGCAAGTATCAAGTTAACTTTTGAATCTGATAAACTTGTACTTACCAGAAATGGTGAATTTGTGGGTAAGGGATTTTGTAATGGGGGTTTATTTGTGCTTGATGTTGTGACTGATAATAATAATAATTCTGCTTCTGTTTATATTCCTGAGTCAGTTTCTTTATGGCATTCTAGACTAGGTCATGTGAATGTTGCATCTGTCAAGAGACTCAAACAACTTAGTCTTATTCCAGATTTTAGTAATACCTCTTTTGACAAATGTGAAGTTTGTGTAAAAGCTAAGCACCCGAAAAAAGCCTTTAATAAGAATGTATTTCGATCTTCTACCCTACTAGAACTAATTCATAGTGACTTAAGCGACTTTAAGAATTCCATGAGTAGAGGAGGAAAACGTTATTATATTACCTTTGTAGATGATTTTTCTCGTTATTGTAAGGTCTATTTATTGAGTACTAAAGATGAGGCAGAAGAGAAATTCCATATTTATAAGGCTGAGGTTGAAAACCAATTAGACCTGAAAATAAAGAGAGTTAGATCAGATAGAGGTGGTGAATATGATGGAACTCCTTTAAAGAAATTTTGTGAAGCTAATGTGATTATTCATGAGGTTACAGCTCCTTATACCCCAGAACAGAATGGAATAGCTGAACGCAAAAATAGGACACTTAAGGATATGATGAATGCTATGCTTATAAGTTCTGGTATGCCTACTAACATGTGGGGTGAGGCACTTCTTTCTGCTTGCTATGTGCTTAACCGTGTTCCCCATAAGAAATTAGATAAAACTCCATATGAATTGTGGAAAGGGTTTAAGCCTAATTTGGGTTACCTTAAAGTGTGGGGGTGTTTGGGAAAAATAGGACTTCCTGATTTCCAAAGGAGTAAGATTGGACCTAAAACCGTGGATGGTATTTTTATAGGTTATGCGTCCAACAGTGCTGCATATAGATTCATTCTTAAGGATGCATCTGGTTTTGGACCAATTCGTGAGTCAAGGGTATGTAGAGTTTTTTGAGCATATTTTTCCTATGAAAGTTAATGTTCAAGCATGCTTACCTGTTGCATCTCCACCTTCCATTGTGCATCATGACATTGCATCATCTAGTGAGACTCTAGAACCTAGAAGGAGTAAAAGAACTAGAACTGAGTCTAGCTTTGGACCCGATTTTATTACTGCCTTCCTAATTGAGAAAGAGTTATTAGATGAGCAAGAAGTTGATGCATTTCTCTTAGAAGAAAACCCTAGATCCTATGGAGAAGCTATGAGGTCAATTGATTCAAGTTTTTGGTTAGAGGCCATAAATAGTGAAATTGAGTCTATCATGAGTAATAACACTTGAATTTTGTCTGATCTTCCTAGAGGTTGCAAGCCCTTATGTAGTAAGTGGATTTTTACTAAGAAACATACTCCAAAAGGATCCTTGATTAAGTATAAAGCTAGGCTTGTGGTAGGAGGTCATCGTCAAAAGCATGGTGTAGACTATTTTGATACATATTCTCCTGTCACTAAAGTTGCCACCATTAGAGTCTTAATTGCACTTGCATCCATTCATGATCTTGTTGTGCATCAAATGGATGTAAAAACTGCTTTTTTGAATGGTGATTTGAATGAAGAAATTTATATGAAGCAACCAGAGGGATGTGTTGTTCCTGGACAGGAAGATAAGGTATGCAGGCTCATTAGATCATTGTATGGATTAAAACAAGCACCTAAACAATGGTATGGCAAATTTCATCAAACTATTATTTCTAATGGCTTTCAGGTAAATGATTCTGATGCTTGTGTGTATTCCAAACTTTCAAAACTTGGTTGCGTTTTCATATGTCTATACGTGGATGACATGTTAATTTTTGGTACCAATATATACATAGTGAACGAAAACAAGGCTTTCCTAAATTCTTGTTTTGAGATGAAGGATTTAGGAGAGGCAGATGTGATTCTTGGTATAAAGATTACTAGAACTTCATATGGGATGTCTTTAAACCAATCTCATTATATTGAAAAGATTTTAAAGAAATTTGGTCAATTTGACTGCACTCCAGTGCAAACCCCATATGATTCTAGTAGATATACTCATAATCCTAATCAAGATCACTGGAATGCATTGATTAGATTATTGAAGTATTTGAAAGGCACTATCAATTGGGGTTTACATTATCATAGAGCACCTTGTGTTCTTGAGGGATATTGTGATGTCAATTGGGTGTCGGATAGTGATGAAATTCAATCTACTAGTGGCTATGTTTTTACTCTTGTTGGAGGAGCTATATCATGGAAATCATCTAAACAAACTTGCATTGCCAAATCTACTATGGAATTTGAGTTTATTGCTTTAGAATTGGCAGGACAGGAAGCTGAATGGATAAGGAGTTTGCTTGCTGATATTCCATTGTGGGGGAAACCAGCTCCATCAGTTTCAATGCATTGTGACTCACAAGCTGCAATTGGGGTAGCGAAAAATCAAGCCTATAATGGAAAGAGAAGGCATATTCGCTTAAGGCATGCTATAGTTAGAGATCTGATCAGAAAAAATGTAATATCACTCGAGTATGTAAAGTCTGAGAGGAATATTGCAGATCCTCTCACCAAAGGCCTTTGTAGAAAAATGGTGCTTGAGTCAGCACAAGGAATGGGTTTAAAGCCTATTGTGGAGTAAATTGTGGTGGACACCCATCTTAGGAAATCTAAGTTCAATGGGTCAAAGAAATCACAAAAGAACTCATGTTTGTTACTACTACCCTTCCTAATAATAAAAGTGATGTAGTATTTTTCTAACTGTCATATGCGTAAGGTTGAGCTAAGGCTCTTAATAAGTTCATAGCCTTGAAAAGGTGGTTTGTGACAGTACAAACTTGATGAACTTACCTATGTGAATGTGGGGGTTACGCCCAATCCCCTATGAGAGTCCTTAAGGCTTAGGACCACTAGAGCATTCATGAAAATCCGGGTATTTTGTGGGGCACTAAAAAATTACAAATTGCGAAAACGAGTCTTGATTTGAGAAAAGTTGAAACGCGCAAAAGTAGTTTACTAACTTCGTGATAGGTTCAATGAGAAATCTACCTAAAACGACTGTAAGATATTTTTGTATGCGTTGGGTGTTAATTCAAGTCCAAAAGACATTGACACTTTCAAAACTAAAGTCTCCGTTGCCCAAAACGTTCCTTCCTAGTTTTTCCTGTTTTTTTGAATCATGTGGGGGATTGTTGGAAGTATAGGTAGTGATGCTTCAAAAGAATGAAAATTGTGCTTGTCCCACATTGACAAAAAATAAGAGTTTTACCCACTTTATATATCCTCACTCCACTAATAGGTTTGTTAGAAGACTTGAGAGGAGGCTCTAGGCAACCGCACACGCGCGCGCGGGCCGGGCTCGGGCGAGTGGCGCGTTCGCGGGTGTGGGTGGGGCCCTTTTTGCCACCAATCAATCCCGTGTAACGGCTAGTTGTTGTATTTTGGTAACCGAATATTTTCCATAATGGTTACAGATTTTATTCCGGAAATTGAGTCGTTGATTGATTCTAATTGATTACCGAATTTATTTCCTTCCCGAAATAATTCTTCAGCCTTCCGTTATTTATTTTGGCTTCCTCCTTCACAAAGAAAACACAGAAAAATTGCTCTCCGAAAATTTTCCTCTCAAACACATACTCTCTGATTCATTTTGGGCAACGTTCAATTTCGTTTTCAATCTATCTTTTTGTACTACACCAACGAGATAGATGTCGTGTAACCTTGGAGGTTGATTGTCAAGAGGCCGTGTGTACGTAACGGGGCAAATTCAACTTTAGGGCAGTGTTCATACACGCCACGACTTGGTTAAAGATAAGTTTATTCGTTCATTACTAGTCATTGTTCCTACAGGGAATTGGCGATGGCCGATGGAGAAAAAAGGGAGAACAATTTCAAGAGTAAGAATCTCATAATTATTTTTAATTATTTTAGCTTTGGTTCTTATTATTTGAGAGTTAACATTGCATGTATATATATAGTAAATTAATATGGGCATAATAAAATCTGAAATTTGTACTTTAAAACTTAATCATACAGTGTAACAATTAATTTTTGGTCATTGCAGGGCCTTAGTCACGGTGTCTCGAAATCTCCATTCTTGCTGACACTTGTGGTTTATGTTCTTAATTAGTAGAATGCTTTCGCCAAGCCGGGGTTGTACTTGGTGTCATGGAAGGGCCTGCAGTTAGGGAGGGGGTGATTTATTTCCTCTAATATCTGAACTACTTTACAGTGATAGTGAAATCAATTATAATAGTGCCACTTAGTAATGTTGATTAAAAAAAAAAAAACGACGTAAACTTTTAGCATAATAAAAATAGATACTATTACATTTTGTAAGAGAGGGAGTATCTTGCTTTATATGATTTAGACCAACGGTATTTTTTTGCGGGGTGTTTATAAGGTGAAATTTAATTTGGGGTTATTTTGCATATTAGGTCTGTTCGGGCCCCCCCTGTGGAGCCCACTGTTTTACATAATTTATCAAAATATCCTTCCAGGGAAATTACTGAAAATACCCTCAAACACAAACCTCCTGATGGGCTCAGACCAGAAGTTAGGGGCCCATATCTCAGCCTCTTACAGGCCCAAGATTTCATACCCCTACACTTGCCTATATTTACTAATAATGCCATCCTACATTATTATAAATATGTCTCACCTAATCATTACTGAGGTATGCAATAATTCCCAAACTAACTCTCTCACTACTTTCTCTCTCTACAAGGACTGACTTGAGCGTCGGAGAGGGTTTTCCCGGAAACCCCCCGGGCCAGTTTACGTTTGCCGTTTTTGTAGGACAAACCACGACTGATCGGAGGAAAACGACAGCCTGGTTGACGAGGCTTCCCCTATTTTCATACTTAAGCATTTTCTTCGCAGAAACAGTTGGCGCCGTCTGTGGGGAAGTCAACTACAAGCCATGGTTAACACTCGACGAACCAGGCAACACTCCTCCTCTCATCGATCAGAGTCCCATCCCAATTACGTGTTGATGCCTACTCCGAGGAACGGAGATGATCACGATGGTGATCAGGACCATGAGAATCAACAGCCCCATGTCGAGGGTCACCCTGAGAACTTGGTCACCCGAAAGGATCTAGAGTATTTGGCTGCTCAAGTCAATGAGGCTATCCACAACCTCCAAGGAATGGGAGAAGGACCTTCAAGGAAACATCCAAACCACCCTACCAGCTCAAAGGTGAGCACAACATCTCATACCATCCACAGGGCACAACCCCGAAGTGTGAAGGACAGGCTAGGTGACAGGGGTGGGGCACAGCCTCGCCCTCGCCAATCAAGGGCCAGCCAAGATGCACGCCGGGTAATTGAAGATCGACAACTGCACAGAGGAGACCTTGATGCTCGAGACCTCTTGCACAGAAGGCGCCTCGAACAAGCCAGAGAAGCCATCAGGAATGATAGGATCACCCGAGGTCTATCCCCCTCTAGTGCTAAGACTACGGCCTCCGCACGAGACTACCCCACTCCTTCAAGACAAGTCAGACCGATCGAGGTCAGCTCTCGAAGGACATCTCTCAGGAGGCACTCACCTTCTCCTATAAGGAGATGTCACTCACCCTCTAGCCGGGCTAGAGGCCGTTCCCCCAGGATAAGGGTTTCATCCCTCGATCAACAGCCAGGGGCTCATTCATCTTCTCATCGCCCAAGGCATCACTTACCCTCAAGAATAGGAAGGACCCCTCCACGCCGTGAGCGAACATACTCGCCTCTCCCAGAGAGTAGAGGTAGGCATACCTCCCCAAGAGGAAGATGGGACTCCCCTCCACCAAGAACTGATAGGCACAGACATACCTCGTCATTGCAAGAGGCTCTCACTCCCTTCTCCCAAGAAATAATGAACACCCCCCGCCGAGACAAAGTGAAGGTCCCTACCATCGAGCCTTTCGATGGAACTACGGATCCAGAAGAACACATGGCCGCCTATGCAGCTCAAATGAACGTTCAGACTGGATGCGGAGCTACTTGGTGCAGGTACTTTCCCACCACCTTGAAGGGTCTTGCCCTTATATGGTTCAACAAGCACGTACCAAAGGGAAGCATCAAGAGCTACAGTGAGCTTGAAAGATTTTCATCAGCCAATTCGCGGCGGGTCGGAGGCACCAAAGGACAAGTGTCAACTTAATGGCAGTCAGACAGGGAGAGACGGAGACCCTTCGCAATTATATTAAGAGATTCAATGAAGAAGTCCTAAAGATACACAATCTCAAGGACGAAACCAAGTTCGCAGCCCTCTTGGCAGGTCTTCAGCCAGATGACTTCAAGTTTGAATTGGTCAAGTCCGGGGTGTCCAACCTCGAGGAAGCAATGGGGAAGGCCGAAATGCACATTCAAGCCACAGATATTTGTAAGATCAATTGGGGTGGTGAGAGTGGAACAAGGCAAAAACAAAAGCCAAGACCTAACGGCAACCACGACCAAACTCAGCCCTCCCTCAAAAAGTCGGTTATGGTTGATGACCATGGTGAGGATCCGAGGTACAACCGCAATAGGCGGGAGATTTACCTTGATCTCAAAGGAAAAGACATCCTCCCTAAGCCACCTGCAATCCGTACGCCCGAAGCGAAGCGAGACAAGTCACTTTGGTGTGAGTTTCACCACGAGTGCGGGCACACCACAAAGAACTGTAGGGAGCTAAAAAAGGCACTGGATCACTTGGCTGACAAGGGCAAGCTGAATAATTACCTAAGGAAGAATCCCCCAAAAGGAAAAGCCAAAGAAAAGGAGTCTCTTAGTGATGATACGGGAGACTACATTGGAGTGATAGCCGGAGGCTTGGCAACAGGCGGGTCTGTGAGCAAGGCGAAGGATAGCTTGTGGGCACTGGAACATCAAGTCCTAAAAGTGGCATCGGCCCCGGTGATGACATTTGGTGGGAACACTAGTCATCCAATTCAAGAGTCCCATGACGATCCGCTGGTCATCGAGATGAAAGTCGCTAACTCAACGGTAGGGCGAGTGTTAGTGGATAGTGGATTATCCGCCGACATCATTACTCTAAAGTGTCTAAAAGGGCTCAAGTATTCCAAAGATGATCTGAAAACCATCTCCCAGCCACTCATTGGATTTGGAGGTCAAGGCGTCCATCCTCAAGGCACCATCAAGCTACCTGTCAGGTTGGGTCCTAAAAACAAGGGAAGACGGTTGTTGGTAGACTTTCTTGTCGTGGACATCTCCCTGCCATACAACATCATCTTAGGCCGACCTCTACTAAGCAAAATAAAAGCCGCAATCTCGGTGTACCAACTTCCCATGCAGTTTGAGTTGGAAGATGGCTCCGTGGGAAAAATCTTTGGGGATCAACAAGGGGGCAGACGATGCTATGTTAACAGCCTCAAGAGAGGGACAAGTACCCCCCAACCACTGGCCAAGAAAGCCAAGCCAGAAGGGACTCGAAACTCCTGAAGGCAAGCCCCTCCCTCGCCCATGGAACACCGACAACCTTAGAAGGTTTTATGTTCAATCTCCTAAGAATTTCTCCCTTTCTCAAAAGTACTTAGCTTTATAGCTCACATCCATAGTTTTCAATGATGAAAGTGGGGGTAAGATACATGTATGCCTGCCATAGGCTAAATAACATCTCATCATTGTAAACAAAGCTTTATATCTTCAAGGCAATAGTAAAGAGCTCGACCAGTAATATTACTTAGCAAATTTTGTTTCTAGAATGTTGTAAGTAGAAGCCAAACATTGGCCATGCAAGCGCAGCACACGTCAAAAGGAAAAGACAAGCCAAGTTCAACCACATGAACTCATACTTAGCAAAATATTCTAAGTCATTTTCAAGAATGGCGCATCATCGTTCGCCCAAGCATGGGGCTCATTAGTCCCTTTGGAGAACAGCAGCCCATTCCCATACTTAGCAAAATAATCTAAGTCATTTTCAAGAATGGTACATCATCGTTCGCCCAAACATGGGGATCATTAGCCCCTTTGGAGAATAGAAGCCCATTCCCATACTTAGCAAAATAATCTAAGTCATTTTCAAGAATGGCGCATCATCGTTCGCCCAAGCATGGGGCTCGTTAGTCCCTTTGGAGAACAGCAGCCCATTCCCATACTTAGCAAAATAATCTAAATCATTTTCAAGAATGGTGCATCATCGTTCGCCCTAACATGGGGCTCATTAGCCCCTTTGGAGAACAGAAGCCCATTCCCATACTTAGCAAAATAATCTAAGTCATTTTCAAGAATGGCGCATCATCATTCGCCGAAGCATGGGGCTCATTAGTCCCTTTGGAGAACAAACAACCCATTCCCATACTTAGCAAAATAATCTAAGTCATTTTCAAGAATGGCGCATCGTCGTTCGTCCAAGCATGGGGCTCATTAGCTCCTTTGGAGAACAACAACTCATTCCCATACTTATCAAAATTTATCTAAGTCATGTGCGGAAAGTAGAAGCCATGGCACCATAAGTAGAAGCCATGGCACCGTCATGTGTATGACAAGTAGAAGCAGAAGCCATGGCACAATCATGTGCGGCGAGTAAAAGCCACGACACCATCATGTGCGGCAAGGAGAAGCTATGGCACCATAAGTATAAGCCTTGGCACCATCATGTGCGGCAAGTAGAAGCCATGGCACCATAAGTAGAAGCCTTGGCACCATCATGTGCGGCAAGTAGAAGCCATGGCACCATAAGTAAAAGCCACAACACCATCATGTGCGGCAAAGAGAAGCCATGGCACCATAAGTAGAAGCCATGGCATCATCATGTGCGGCAAGTAGAAGCCATGGTACCATCATGTGCGGCAAGAAGAAGCCACCTAGCCTTGGCCTTGGCCCGCTCTCATCTCGCACACAAATCAACACCCCAACTCACATGGAGGGGCAGCCCGCGCGTCATTTTATGCGCAGAAAACGTCAGCCACAAGTGCCACGAAAAACGACAGCCAAGCCCGAAGACACCCTCACCTCGCGCCTTACGCTTGGACAGGCAGCTTGTGCGTGCACCCCGGGTGCATCAAAACAACAGCCACACCCGGTGGAGGAAACAAAAGCCACACCATGTCCTTCGCACTGTGTAAGGAGGATGGCAGCCCCACGCCCCTCTCTAACCTGACTATGCGAGGATCAACCGCCCAATTAGGGCCCATACCTACCATCGTAGGCGACAAACAGCCGACAAGAGAAGAATGTCCACCATCTAAGCCTCGCCTAGGCCTTGCCTAGGCACGCGAACATGATGCTTAAGGCACAAGGGGAACACCCCTAACATATACGCGAGGAACAACACAAAGAAACGTGAAGACGCTTCCATACTTAGCAAAAATTCCAAGTCATTGGGGCTTAACTTGCACAAACACAAAGAAACAACCACGCCATGCACGTGGTGCGTGGAAAGTAGCAGCCACGCCGTGCCCTTCCCGCAAGCATCGCTCGCCCAATACCTCCCATGGTCACGCAGACGCCCTACAATGAACCGACACTAACAAAGCAAGCCAACGTGCATCGATTGGGAATAGACCGCTCAATTAACAAGAAACGGCAGCCAAGCCCAACCCGTGAGCGCATAACAACAACCACTTCACTCCATGGGATTGCATCAACAGCCAAACTCGCGGAAACCAACCGCCCAGCCAACTTAGCATCCTCGCGTGCAAAAAAAAAAAAAAAAAAAAAAAAAAAAAAAAAAAAAAAAAAGAGGAGGGCAGCCACGCCGAGAAGGAACAGCCAAGCCAAGTTCAGCCTTGCCTACGAAAGAAAAAAAAAAAAAAGGGAACAGCCACGCCCGAGAAGGAGCAGCCACGCCTAGGCTGCCATCCCTGCGCCAGCCTTCAAAAAAAAAAAAAAAAAAAAAAAAAAAAAGGAGGAGGGCAGCCACGCCGAGAAGGAACAGCCAAGCCAAGTTCAGCCTTGCCTACGAAGAAAAAAAAAAAAAAAAAAAAAAAAAAAAAAAAAAAAAAAAAAAGGGGAACAGCCACGCCCGAGAAGGAGCAGCCACGCCTAGGTTGCCATCCCTGCGCCAGCCTTAAAAAAAAAAAAAAAAAAAAAAAAAAAAAAAAAAAGGAGAACAGCCACGCCGAGAAGGAGCAGCCACGCCTCGACAAAGAGAATCCCGTGCGCGCAGTCACACCTCGACAAAGAGAAGCCCCCGCTCACGTCCTGTGCGCGACAAACGGCAGCCACGCCAAAACAAAAGCAAGCCCACCTCCTTCAGCCGTGGGCACGCTAGGCACTCGCCCAAAGACGCCTATGGACATACAAACGTCAGCCGAACTTTTACTAACTTGGTCCAACAACCGATTGGGCGCGCACATCATACTTGGAAAGCAGCAGCCGAGCCCGCGCTCCATCCCTTCGCCCAAACGCCGCAATCAATACGTGCCCACCTTATGCACGATAAACGCGGACCCTTGAGCACCTCTCCATGCCCACCCATGTGCTTGACTACTGCTTGTATTAAAGACCAAGCATCGCAAGCCGCTCAAAACACCGGAGGGCTCGGGGATCCTTTCTTCCGCCAAACTCCCGAGTCTTTAGCCAAACTCGCAAATTTGGCGTGGGGCTAATGTTCGGGCCCCCCCCTGTGGAGTCCACTGTTCTACATAATTTACCAAAATACCCTTCTAGGGAAATTACTGAAAATACCCTCAAACACAAACCTCCTGATGGGCTCAGACCAGAAGTTAGGGGCCCATATCTCAGCCTCTTACAGGCCCAAGATTTCATACCCCTACACTTGCCTATATTTACTAATAATGCCATCCTGCATTATTATAAATATGTCTCACCTAATCATTACTGAGGTATGCAATAATTCCCAAACTAACTCTCTCACTACTTTCTCTCTCTACAAGGACTGACTTGAGCGTCGGAGAGGGTTTTCCCGGAAACCCCCCGGGCCAGTTTACGTTTGCCGTTTTTGTAGGACAAACCACGACTGATCGGAGGAAAACGACAGCCTGGTTGACGAGGCTTCCCCTATTTTCATAATTAAGCATTTTCTTCGCAGAAACAAGGTCTAATACTCTGATGTCATTGTTTTGCAAGGCTAAAAGCTCTGTAAATGATGTTTGTGGCAAATTTACCTCATAATAAAGTATAGCTTTGTAAATGGTCAGTAATAGCATAAATGATGTCTGTGGCGAATTAACCAAAATGAATTCATTTATGCATAGATCCTCTAAAATTAAGAATGAATTTATTTATATTGAGGTTCTCTAGAAGAAGAGACGAGCGAGCACAATAGTCTTTTAATCATATTTATTTTTCTCTTTGTTGACGTTTTTTATTGAATTTATTTTGCATTTGGTATAAATTTGCAGACATTTTTTCCGGCAAGAAACCAAAAATCTTGAGAAGCCAAGAAAACCACTTTTATTATCCATTACTCTGGTACGAAGAGAGCTCAAATTTCTCAATGTATGTATGCAGTATGCTCGGAAGCAGCACATCTAAAGCCTAGCAAGCATACCTAATTTTTTGGTGTATTTTTGTATAGCTCTGCTAGATATTTATATCTACTACTCCATCCAGAGTACAGAGAGGGAACAAGCTAAACATAGTTAACAATGTAGCAACATTACAAGTTTATTTTTTTGGGTGTATGTATAAATGAATTAGTAGAATACAATCAACTACTATTATGCTTTAAAAACCAGCCACGTGCAATGCACGTGCATATTACTAGTACTCTTAAAAAGTTCATGATTTATATACATAATTAGATTAGATTTGTTCAAATCAAACTCCACGTTTCTCTTATCTTTAAGTCTTTTGTTATACCCTAGTTATCTCCTCTTTTTTCTCTTTCTCTAGGGTTTAGAAATCTCAAAGTTTTTTAGGCCGAAAATAATCAAATTTATTTGGAATTTTGCCATTTCCGACCCTTTTGGTTTACTCCGTATTACTTAAGTTTTTGTCTCCCGATTCAATAAAACGACTGAGTGTAGCACGTAAGTTCCCCTATGATGAGATTAGTAGAGTATTTTGGGTTTAGTGTAGTTTAAGTGGAGTACCGTCGAGAATTCAGATGAAAATCGTTAGATGAATTATACAAGATCGAAACAATTATCAAACACTACTACAAAAATGGGCAAAGAGACCCGTCCAAAATAGCCTAAGAGACCCCATGTTAGGGGGTCTCTAGATGGGGGGGTCTATTTTTAAAAGAGACCCCCTCATCTAGAGGGGTCTGTTTGTTAAAAACAAGAGACCCCTTATTTAAGAAAAGGGGTCTCTTACATTAGTCTGTTTTAAAAAAAAATCAGACCCCATATTTAACATAGGAGGTCTCTTTGAATTTTTTAATATTATTTATTCCAACAAACTCAGACCCCTTAGGTAAGATAAGGGGTCTCTTTGAGTTTTTTAATATTTTTGTAATTAACAAACTCAGACCCCATATGTTAGATAAGGGGTCTCTTTAAATATTTTAATATTATACTCGAGAAACCCCTTTTTATACCTAACGGGTCTCTTCTCATTAATTTTTATTAAAAAAAAAAATCAGCATACACCAATAATCGGCCTAAAAATCAGCATTTTACCAATTTGGTAATTCCAAAATAGTTCTTACAATTACTAAAATAAATATTACACTTTACATCAATTATCTCCAAACATTTAAAAATAACAAAATAAAATAAGGGTCAAAAGTATACATAATTGTGACAATATTAAACAAATTGACAATAACAACTATTCACAATGCAGGCACAAGCATGTGTCTTAAAACGTTGTTAATACTAGCATCTTGTCCTTCGGTATCACAGAAGGACTCAGAACTCACGACTACTCACAGTGACCAACGCGGGTTCGAACACCTTCTCATACTTTGATGGTAGAAAGGAGCATATTTTCCCTTGGTATCCTGGTAGTGATCAACACCTGTCACGACTAATATACAGTAAGACCAACACGGGCACGAGCACCCAGGAGCTGTAGACAGAGATTCATCAAGATCACCCGAGTTTTCCATACATGGTGTGTACTGCAACCATAACCAACAATGTTAAAGCCTTGTTGATCCAAGTATATTTCATCTGACCGTTATATAAAACACAAACCAAAAAGATAAATAATCCATTTAACAAGCATTTTGATAACATTAATCGAAAGCAGCAAAATAATCTGCCAAGTAGAATCGAAAAGAAATTCCAAACCAAAAAATATGATAACATCAACACACACAAACACACATACACACCTCGAGAGGAAACTGAATGAGCCTCATTAATTTGAATAATAACAAGTTCCGGCAGAAAAACCAGAGAAGATACACATGCAAAAAAAAAAAAAAGGTTTTGGCACAAAATAAAGTAGGTTAATATACTACTACTGTCAATCACATCACAAGAAGCAGAAGCTCGAGCTATCCTCTTTAGAATGAGGTATGCATTTGACGCAGGTTACAGGAAGATAGAATTGGAGAGTGACTACAGTACTTTGGTGGACCAGTTGGCAGGGAGAAGGAAGGAGAACTCAGACTCGTAGCTGTTTGTTAATGATATTATTGCTCTTACTAGTTTATTTGATTTTTGTACCTTTAATTTTGCCAAGCGAACCTGTACTAAGGAAGCACATTCTATAGCTAAGTCTTCCCTACGCTGGGATGAGGTCTTGATATGGATGGAAGAATTCCCCTCTGAAACTGTTCCGTATGTTCTTAAGGACAACACCTTAATTGAATGAGATAAGCCTATTGTTTCCCGTAAAAAAAATATACTACTACTAACCATCATTAGTCATTCATTTTGAAAAATTAATGTGATAAAATATAGACACCAATAAGAAAACATCAAACACAAACCTCTCTCTACTTAGGCCCTCTTATATGTTTAATTACTTTAAACTATGAAATGTCGTCGTGCATAGGATGTGGTTTGTATTAATCAATTGAACACACACATAAAAGCTCAAATTCAGACCTTGGTAATACATAAATCTATGCTAGAACCACAAATCCTATTCACATCAGTAGTAATCCAATTGTTTTACAAGATTAAAATTAGTTTTTGAAATAAAATAAGTATCTCTTAAATGACCTATGTAATAACCCAAGGAACCTGAGAGTAAGAAGTAAAACATCATCTTAAGAGTCGAACCTACGACCTTTAAACCCTGTTGACAGTTAAAGATGGAAAACGATACGGACTATATGGAAATTAAAGTATGTGAGAATCTGAGATAGATTCCACAGAGGAACGTGCGAACTCAACATAAGTTGTATTCTTTCATACACCAACACTAGATTGCTTATCTTAGTATACTAGATCAGTTAATCAGATACACTAGATTGCTTAGCTTAGTGTACTAGATCAGTTAATCAGATACACTGTAATACCCCAAATTTTTAAAACTCGATTAATTATGCTTAATTATTTTTATTTAGCTTAAAATCGTTTTAAATCCAAAAATTTGAACTTTATTTTGATTAACGAAGTTTTATTTTTGAAAATCGTTACACGATTTATTATTTATCAAATTTTATAATTTAATTTCATAATTACGAGATTAAGCTACCTTTAAATTTTAAATTATATTTCGTAATACGTAGAAGATTTTAATAATTTCAAAAACGTTCTTATCAACGACTAATTCTATTCAAAAACTAAATTTATTTTGTTAGCACTTTATAAATGGAAATTAATTTTAGTGATCCTATTTTCATTCAAAAATAGCAATAAAATTCTGAAAACTTGTCCTACATTGTAGATTTACCAAAATGCCCTTTTGACTCATTAAAATCAAGTCAACCCTTCTCTCTTTTTCCTCTTCTCTGTCGTGTAAACATGAGCATTTGGCAGCCATGGAGTTTGCCATCTAATTACATCTACAAACTTTAGGCTTGCTGATTCACTCACCTAAAGTCACTAGATTTCATTACTCATCACTACTTTTCTCTATTTTCTTACATTTGTCATCTAAAATCCTTCCAATCTGGATCATCAATCACGTAACTTGCTCAATGCCATTGCTATAAATAGCTGTTCAACTATACTGGAATTTCAACCCTCAAACCACCAACAAACAATAAACATTCCAATTTCAATTTTGATTTTTGATTTCTAAATTTACCTCTTAAATTAATTCAAAAATAATAATAATAAAAAATAGAAACCACCACAATCACCACCGTCTGCCTCGCCGGAAACCACCACCACTGCGACCAACCAACACCTCCTCAACCACCCCAGCACCACTCGACCGCCACCGTACCTCCCCCTCCCCTGCTTTTCCCTCTTCGCGCACCCCTGTTTCTTTTTCTTTTTCTCCTCCGGCGCACCACCACCGGTGCGACCACCACCACTCAGCCACCTCCCTTGCTGGTTGAATTATTTTTCGCCTTCACACTCACCGTCATCCCACCGCTGCACCTCCCTGAACCACCCAGCCCACAAATCCCCTGCCTCCCCTCTTCTTTACGCACAACCTCCCTTCCTTCCTCGTGGTTCTGCCGCCGCAAACCACCCACCACCTCCGTTTCCTTCACCGGCACAATTCGGCGGCACCGAGCCCCTAGCCGCCCTCCTCCCTTCTCTCTTCCTTCCCTTCGTGCTTCTCTATTTCGAGCACCCACCTCCCCTGGTTCTGTTCTTCGTGCCCAGTTTCACGAGAAACAAGTTCCAGTATTGGAACTTTGTTCCTTTTTGTTGCTCAAGCTAAAGCCCAAAATCCTTAGGCCCAAACACCTCTAAGTAAGTTTTGCCATGCAATTTAAGCCCTAAATAAATTACTACTTATTTTAGCATTATTATAATTAAATAAATGATTTAGAAACTAATTTGATTTAAAATTTGATAAATTTTGCATGTGTTGATTTATGAAAAATATTATTGATTTTTAAGTATTTTATTGATTTATGAAAATATTTCATGTATTGATTCAATGGAATTTAATAATACTTTATTCAAGTTATTTTATGAATTTATAAACTAAAAATATTTATAAAAATAATTAGTTTTAAAGTAGTTATCGTTTTAATATTAATTCAATAATTTAATATTTTGAAAGAATTCGGACTCGGAGCTCAGGAAGAACGAACCAGCGAAAAGGCTTAGCAAATTGTGGAATTGAGGTAACGGTTATTGCTAGTACCCGCAATCCCTTCAAAATGTATTTATGTACGAATGATGTTATGAATGATTGATGTTTTATAATGATGTTTATGATTTGCGGGATTACAAGTATGTTTTGATTGAATTGATTTACGATAATGCAGCTTTATGCAAAGTATTGATTTAATGACTTATTATTCCTGAAAGTAATGATTTTATGAAATAACGAGATTTAATGGTTTTATTGAACAATTCTGAATGATTGAGATTTTCCTGATTAATGTTCGATTAAAAGAAATGTAAACATGATAAAAAAAGTGTAAGAACTGGTCAAGTTCCCCTGATATGGAGCCCATGCTCCCCCTGATAAGAAGCACTGGCTTCCCCTGATATGGAACCAAGGTTCCCCCTGATAAGAAGCACTGGCTTCCCCTGATATGGAACCAAGGTTCCCCCTGAAATGAAGCACTGGCTTCCCCTGTTATGGAGCATTGACTCCCCCTGTTATGAAGCACTGGCTTCCCCTGTTCGTAGGAGACGTCCTACCATGTTTTCCTGTAAAGTCATGACGACCAGAATAAATACTGTTAAAAGGAAAAAGATTAATGAAATGACGTTCCTGAAATTAATGTTCCTGAAATGATGTTTTTGAAATGATGCTTCTGAAATATTGATTTATTAAATGTTTTACTATATTCTATTCTCCCTGTTTATTAAATAAAATGAATTGAAATGATGTTACGATGCTAGGGTAACTTGTTACTGAGTCTTCGGCTCACCGTTTTGTTTTCCGTTTTAGGTACTGCTGGGGACCACGGAAACGAGTAGTGGCGAGGATTTCACTATTACCAAGTTTACCTAAGTTAATGTTAAGTTGTAACAAGTTTAAGTAAAGATTCTTGATTAAGTTATGTACTTTTATTAAGGAATTAAGAAGGATTATCATGTTAATTCTGGAGTTTAATAACTTATGATTGATGGTTGCCTGGTAACTCCTAAGAGGGAGTTACGGCGGGTAATGTCCCGACCGAATTAGGTTAATTCCGCTGCTAATTATGATTAAATAATTGAATTAGAGGTCGGGGCGTTACAGTTTGGTATTCAGAGCCAAGGTTCTGGACCATAAGTGCTAAACCTTACGGGTTTTGCGCATAGTAGAATTCAATAGGCTTTAAGCAAAGAGTTTTAAAGAATAAAAGAATATGTTAAAATCATGTTAAGTTAAAATGAAATGAGTGTGAGTGTAGGAACGGGCTGAAAAGGGATTATTTTCCTATTATGTATGTTTTCCTGATTGAGCACGTTATGCAGAATGTCGACTATCGAGGTGACTAACGATATTAACGGTGGAGCGCACAACGAGCACAACGTCCATGTCAACGATGACACTATTTACGAGGATGTTGCCCATGATGATCCCTATGACGATCAACCTATCGAAGATCACAAAGAAAGGATGGAACGATTAGAAACCGTTAGCACGATGTTAGCTGAATTAATCAAAGATTCTCAAGAACAGAAATCGACGAATGCGAACGAAAATGCATCAATGTTCAAGAAGTTTTCATCCCTAAACCCACCATCTTACGATGGCAAGCCCGAACCTGTAGAATTCGAGGATTGGATTAATCGCATAGATCAGTTGTTTGAAACCTTGCAATGTCCTAAGGAATGGAGAGTTGATTTCGCCGTGTTTTACTTAACGGGTCAAGCAAGTTTATGGTGGAAAGTTAATAAGGAAAGGAAGAATGAGCCTAGATTTGGTTGGACCGAACTGCAAAAGTTACTAAGAGATAAGTTTTATCCACCATCCCTGAGGAAACAAAAGGAAGACGAGTTTTTGCACTTGCAACAAGGAACAATGAGTGTTATGGAATATGCAAACAAGTTCATGGAATTGTCAAGATTTGCACCGGAGCTGGTATCGACAGAGCAATCCAGGATGAACCGTTTTGAGCGAGGTCTTCATTTGAAATACCAAGATAGATTGGCAACTCAAAGGTTTACTTCCTATCAAGATATGGTTGATATTGCAGTTAATGTTGAACGAGTTGTATTACTTCGAGAAGCACAAAATGTTGGTGATAAAAGGAAGAATGATAATCAAAACCATGGAGGAGCTAAAAGGCCAAACCAAGGAAACCATAATCATAGAAGGAACGATGGTAGAGACCAAGGTTACAATGATAGAGCATCTCGTAAGGTATGGTGTGCTAAGTGTGGAAAGAGAAACCATACCGAAAGTGAATGTCGTGCAGGAACAAAGACATGTTACCGATGTGGAGGAAAAGATCGTTTTGTCAGAGACTGCCCTAAACCACCTCCCACAGATACTGGAAGAGCAACCTCAACCAATCATGAACGAAACAACAACAATGCTAGGGTTAATCATGACCCACCACGACCACCAATATCTGGAAAGGCTTACATGATGAGAGCTGACGAGGAAGAAGAAGATGACGCCAACGCTGATACTATTTCAATTTAGTTCTTATGTACGTTTGAACCTAAGTTTCCTATTTTAGATTTGAATCATGTTATAGATCTTTTGTCAAGGACATGTTATGAAATGTTTAAGGATCACTAATGTCCTCAAGGAAGTAAAATTTATGAAAGAATTAATAAAAGCATGATTTTGTGGATATGAATTGTTTTAAGGAACTTTTATGTTTATGATTTATTTAAGGTTGAAAGAGTATGAGTTTATATTTCATAAATGGCAAGGTTATTAAAGGTTCAAAGCGTTTAAGGTTGATTTATGGGTTATTTTCCCGCACCCTTCATAATGATTGTTTTGTGGTTATAAGCACCTAAATATATTTTCAGATATGTTAAGGAAGCTAAGCTAGAATCTTAAAAAGTTATGCAAAAATATTATGTGATCGAGACCAAACATAATTTATGGTGAAAATATGAAATTGAGGCTACACATGGAGTTCTGAGGATTATACCAAAGGAAGTTATCAGGAATTAGTCTGTCAGTAAGGTTGATGGTGTTTTTAGTATACCTTTCCGCATCATTTATAGGGATTGTTTTTGAAAGAATGCTTGATGATCTACATAAAGAAAGCTAAGCAAGGGAATGTAAGGTTTGCAAAAATGTCATGTGGAAAAATATGATTGATGGTGAAAGCATGAGATTGAGGTTGCATATTAAGCTTTAAAGGATTTTACCAAAATAAGTTATTGAGAATTAGTCCGTCCATCATGATGATGATATCAATGAATGTTATGGAATTCGAAAAGAATTATGAATGAATGAGGAATACGATGGAGTTGAGAATAGAAATCGACAAAATGACATGTCTGTAAAACCAGGTAGTCTAAACTAAGTTTCTGGAAGCTAGATTGTTTATGATAAAGGCACATGTGATGGCTTAGAATTATCCGCCAAAACCCAAGTGTTTGTCGACTTAAAATACTAAGGATAAGTAACGAAGTCGTACGTCTAATGATGTAGTTCTTGTCACGTGGTTGGACTCAAACCCCCGCAACGAACGTAGTCAACGAAGTTGTTTGATGTAGAAGAAAAGATTGGAAATCGAAATCGAAACGAATCGAATAACGAAAGTCAATGATAAGTTTCCTGCAACAAAGAAGCCCAATGGCAAATGAAAGTGAAATGTCTCTAATTGTTCGCCATAAACGATATGATGTATGAATGACTATGTTTTCTATGGTCAACCATGCTCGTGTGTTAGATCAAATGATTATGAATGTTATGCTTATGTTGAATATGAAAATTTTCAGTTTATGAATTAAGCCCTTATGATATGGATTATGTTTATGCTGACATGATTGTACTGGTGATCTAATTGTTATACGTGGATGCCGTCTCCGATGGAAGTTCTACTGAGCTCAGAGTACGAGATTGATATAATAAATAACTTTTACAAATTATTCGAGTATTGCAATTGATAGATAAATATTTATTTTCGTTATATATATACATATATTTTCCGTATTATAATTTTGCATTAAATGTTACTATTTTTGGTGGAAAATATTTTCAAACAAGATATCACAAGTAAAATGGGAGCCTAGTCTATGCTAACAAGTTTGCCCCTTTATGTTCTTTGCTCCTCGATCCTATTTTATGAAGTAAAGTGGAGATACGAAAGACGATGGCGGAATGTAATTGACCTTAATGACGATTAAGGATCAATATATAATTTTGCCCCTTTTGTACTCTTTACTCTTCGATTCTAGGTCTCGAGTTGAAGCGGAGTTCTAAAAGATGATGGCGGAATGAAGGCTAGACATTGTCAGAAGTGAAATTGTGAGATCTTGGTTTTAAAATAAAACATTATACTTTCATTCGAGTATTTTCAATTTCATCAATCATTTTTATAAATCTCATTTTCAAGTTTCGAGGACGAAACTTTTTCTAAGGGGGTAAGAATGTAATACCCCAAATTTTTAAAACTCGATTAATTATGCTTAATTATTTTTATTTAGCTTAAAATCGTTTTAAATCCAAAAATTTGAACTTTATTTTGATTAACGAAGTTTTATTTTTGAAAATCGTTACACGATTTATTATTTATCAAATTTTATAATTTAATTTCATAATTACGAGATTAAGCTACCTTTAAATTTTAAATTATATTTCGTAATACGTAGAAGATTTTAATAATTTCAAAAACGTTCTTATCAACGACTAATTCTATTCAAAAACTAAATTTATTTTGTTAGCACTTTATAAATGGAAATTAATTTTAGTGATCCTATTTTCATTCAAAAATAGCAATAAAATTCTGAAAACTTGTCCTACATTGTAGATTTACCAAAATGCCCTTTTGACTCATTAAAATCAAGTCAACCCTTCTCTCTTTTTCCTCTTCTCTGTCGTGTAAACATGAGCATTTGGCAGCCATGGAGTTTGCCATCTAATTACATCTACAAACTTTAGGCTTGCTGATTCACTCACCTAAAGTCACTAGATTTCATTACTCATCACTACTTTTCTCTATTTTCTTACATTTGTCATCTAAAATCCTTCCAATCTGGATCATCAATCACGTAACTTGCTCAATGCCATTGCTATAAATAGCTGTTCAACTATACTGGAATTTCAACCCTCAAACCACCAACAAACAATAAACATTCCAATTTCAATTTTGATTTTTGATTTCTAAATTTACCTCTTAAATTAATTCAAAAATAATAATAATAAAAAAAAATAGAAACCACCACAATCACCACCGTCTGCCTCGCCGGAAACCACCACCACTGCGACCAACCAACACCTCCTCAACCACCCCAGCACCACTCGACCGCCACCGCCACCGTACCTCCCCCTCCCCTGCTTTTCCCTCTTCGCGCACCCCTGTTTCTTTTTCTTTTTCTCCTCCGGCGCACCACCACCGGTGCGACCACCACCACTCAGCCACCTCCCTTGCTGGTTGAATTATTTTTCGCCTTCACACTCACCGTCATCCCACCGCTGCACCTCCCTGAACCACCCAGCCCACAAATCCCCTGCCTCCCCTCTTCTTTACGCACAACCTCCCTTCCTTCCTCGTGGTTCTGCCGCCGCAAACCACCCACCACCTCCGTTTCCTTCACCGGCACAATTCGGCGGCACCGAGCCCCTAGCCGCCCTCCTCCCTTCTCTCTTCCTTCCCTTCGTGCTTCTCTATTTCGAGCACCCACCTCCCCTGGTTCTGTTCTTCGTGCCCAGTTTCACGAGAAACAAGTTCCAGTATTGGAACTTTGTTCCTTTTTGTTGCTCAAGCTAAAGCCCAAAATCCTTAGGCCCAAACACCTCTAAGTAAGTTTTGCCATGCAATTTAAGCCCTAAATAAATTACTACTTATTTTAGCATTATTATAATTAAATAAATGATTTAGAAACTAATTTGATTTAAAATTTGATAAATTTTGCATGTGTTGATTTATGAAAAATATTATTGATTTTTAAGTATTTTATTGATTTATGAAAATATTTCATGTATTGATTCAATGGAATTTAATAATACTTTATTCAAGTTATTTTATGAATTTATAAACTAAAAATATTTATAAAAATAATTAGTTTTAAAGTAGTTATCGTTTTAATATTAATTCAATAATTTAATATTTTGAAAGAATTCGGACTCGGAGCTCAGGAAGAACGAACCAGCGAAAAGGCTTAGCAAATTGTGGAATTGAGGTAACGGTTATTGCTAGTACCCGCAATCCCTTCAAAATGTATTTATGTACGAATGATGTTATGAATGATTGATGTTTTATAATGATGTTTATGATTTGCGGGATTACAAGTATGTTTTGATTGAATTGATTTACGATAATGCAGCTTTATGCAAAGTATTGATTTAATGACTTATTATTCCTGAAAGTAATGATTTTATGAAATAACGAGATTTAATGGTTTTATTGAACAATCCTGAATGATTGAGATTTTCCTGATTAATGTTCGATTAAAAGAAATGTAAACATGATAAAAAAAGTGTAAGAACTGGTCAAGTTCCCCTGATATGGAGCCCATGCTCCCCCTGATAAGAAGCACTGGCTTCCCCTGATATGGAACCAAGGTTCCCCCTGATAAGAAGCACTGGCTTCCCCTGATATGGAACCAAGGTTCCCCCTGAAATGAAGCACTGGCTTCCCCTGTTATGGAGCATTGACTCCCCCTGTTATGAAGCACTGGCTTCCCCTGTTCGTAGGAGACGTCCTACCATGTTTTCCTGTAAAGTCATGACGACCAGAATAAATACTGTTAAAAGGAAAAAGATTAATGAAATGACGTTCCTGAAATTAATGTTCCTGAAATGATGTTTTTGAAATGATGCTTCTGAAATATTGATTTATTAAATGTTTTACTATATTCTATTCTCCCTGTTTATTAAATAAAATGAATTGAAATGATGTTACGATGCTAGGGTAACTTGTTACTGAGTCTTCGGCTCACCGTTTTGTTTTCCGTTTTAGGTACTGCTGGGGACCACGGAAACGAGTAGTGGCGAGGATTTCACTATTACCAAGTTTACCTAAGTTAATGTTAAGGTGTAACAAGTTTAAGTAAAGATTCTTGATTAAGTTATGTACTTTTATTAAGGAATTAAGAAGGATTATCATGTTAATTGTGGAGTTTAATAACTTATGATTGATGGTTGCCTGGTAACTCCTAAGAGGGAGTTACGGCGGGTAATGTCCCGACCGAATTAGGTTAATTCCGCTGCTAATTATGATTAAATAATTGAATTAGAGGTCGGGGCGTTACAGTTTGGTATTCAGAGCCAAGGTTCTGGACCATAAGTGCTAAACCTTACGGGTTTTGCGCATAGTAGAATTCAATAGGCTTTAAGCAAAGAGTTTTAAAGAATAAAAGAATATGTTAAAATCATGTTAAGTTAAAATGAAATGAGTGTGAGTGTAGGAACGGGCTGAAAAGGGATTATTTTCCTATTATGTATGTTTTCCTGATTGAGCACGTTATGCAGAATGTCGACTATCGAGGTGACTAACGATATTAACGGTGGAGCGCACAACGAGCACAACGTCCATGTCAACGATGACACTATTTACGAGGATGTTGCCCATGATGATCCCTATGACGATCAACCTATCGAAGATCACAAAGAAAGGATGGAACGATTAGAAACCGTTAGCACGATGTTAGCTGAATTAATCAAAGATTCTCAAGAACAGAAATCGACGAATGCGAACGAAAATGCATCAATGTTCAAGAAGTTTTCATCCCTAAACCCACCATCTTACGATGGCAAGCCCGAACCTGTAGAATTCGAGGATTGGATTAATCGCATAGATCAGTTGTTGAAACCTTGCAATGTCCTAAGGAATGGAGAGTTGATTTCGCCGTGTTTTACTTAACGGGTCAAGCAAGTTTATGGTGGAAAGTTAATAAGGAAAGGAAGAATGAGCCTAGATTTGGTTGGACCGAACTGCAAAAGTTACTAAGAGATAAGTTTTATCCACCATCCCTGAGGAAACAAAAGGAAGACGAGTTTTTGCACTTGCAACAAGGAACAATGAGTGTTATGGAATATGCAAACAAGTTCATGGAATTGTCAAGATTTGCACCGGAGCTGGTATCGACAGAGCAATCCAGGATGAACCGTTTTGAGCGAGGTCTTCATTTGAAATACCAAGATAGATTGGCAACTCAAAGGTTTACTTCCTATCAAGATATGGTTGATATTGCAGTTAATGTTGAACGAGTTGTATTACTTCGAGAAGCACAAAATGTTGGTGATAAAAGGAAGAATGATAATCAAAACCATGGAGGAGCTAAAAGGCCAAACCAAGGAAACCATAATCATAGAAGGAACGATGGTAGAGACCAAGGTTACAATGATAGAGCATCTCGTAAGGTATGGTGTGCTAAGTGTGGAAAGAGAAACCATACCGAAAGTGAATGTCGTGCAGGAACAAAGACATGTTACCGATGTGGAGGAAAAGATCGTTTTGTCAGAGACTGCCCTAAACCACCTCCCACAGATACTGGAAGAGCAACCTCAACCAATCATGAACGAAACAACAACAATGCTAGGGTTAATCATGACCCACCACGACCACCAATATCTGGAAAGGCTTACATGATGAGAGCTGACGAGGAAGAAGAAGATGACGCCAACGCTGATACTATTTCAATTTAGTTCTTATGTACGTTTGAACCTAAGTTTCCTATTTTAGATTTAAATCATGTTATAGATCTTTTGTCAAGGACATGTTATGAAATGTTTAAGGATCACTAATGTCCTCAAGGAAGTAAAATTTATGAAAGAATTAATAAAAGCATGATTTTGTGGATATGAATTGTTTTAAGGAACTTTTATGTTTATGAATTATTTAAGGTTGAAAGAGTATGAGTTTATATTTCATAAATGGCAAGGTTATTAAAGGTTCAAAGCGTTTAAGGTTGATTTATGGGTTATTTTCCCGCACCCTTCATAATGATTGTTTTGTGGTTATAAGCACCTAAATATATTTTCAGATATGTTAAGGAAGCTAAGCTAGAATCTTAAAAAGTTATGCAAAAATATTATGTGATCGAGACCAAACATAATTTATGGTGAAAATATGAAATTGAGGCTACACATGGAGTTCTGAGGATTATACCAAAGGAAGTTATCAGGAATTAGTCTGTCAGTAAGGTTGATGGTGTTTTTAGTATACCTTTCCGCATCATTTATAGGGATTGTTTTTGAAAGAATGCTTGATGATCTACATAAAGAAAGCTAAGCAAGGGAATGTAAGGTTTGCAAAAATGTCATGTGGAAAAATATGATTGATGGTGAAAGCATGAGATTGAGGTTGCATATTAAGCTTTAAAGGATTTTACCAAAATAAGTTATTGAGAATTAGTCCGTCCATCATGATGATGATATCAATGAATGTTATGGAATTCGAAAAGAATTATGAATGAATGAGGAATACGATGGAGTTGAGAATAGAAATCGACAAAATGACATGTCTGTAAAACCAGGTAGTCTAAACTAAGTTTCTGGAAGCTAGATTGTTTATGATAAAGGCACATGTGATGGCTTAGAATTATCCGCCAAAACCCAAGTGTTTGTCGACTTAAAATACTAAGGATAAGTAACGAAGTCGTACGTCTAATGATGTAGTTCTTGTCACGTGGTTGGACTCAAACCCCCGCAACGAACGTAGTCAACGAAGTTGTTTGATGTAGAAGAAAAGATTGGAAATCGAAATCGAAACGAATCGAATAACGAAAGTCAACGATAAGTTTCCTGCAACAAAGAAGCCCAATGGCAAATGAAAGTGAAATGTCTCTAATTGTTCGCCATAAACGATATGATGTATGAATGACTATGTTTTCTATGGTCAACCATGCTCGTGTGTTAGATCAAATGATTATGAATGTTATGCTTATGTTGAATATGAAAATTTTCAGTTTATGAATTAAGCCCTTATGATATGGATTATGTTTATGCTGACATGATTGTACTGGTGATCTAATTGTTATACGTGGATGCCGTCTCCGATGGAAGTTCTACTGAGCTCAGAGTACGAGATTGATATAATAAATAACTTTTACAAATTATTCGAGTATTGCAATTGATAGATAAATATTTATTTTCGTTATATATATACATATATTTTCCGTATTATAATTTTGCATTAAATGTTACTATTTTTGGTGGAAAATATTTTCAAACAAGATATCACAAGTAAAATGGGAGCCTAGTCTATGCTAACAAGTTTGCCCCTTTATGTTCTTTGCTCCTCGATCCTATTTTATGAAGTAAAGTGGAGATACGAAAGACGATGGCGGAATGTAATTGACCTTAATGACGATTAAGGATCAATATATAATTTTGCCCCTTTTGTACTCTTTACTCTTCGATTCTAGGTCTCGAGTTGAAGCGGAGTTCTAAAAGATGATGGCGGAATGAAGGCTAGACATTGTCAGAAGTGAAATTGTGAGATCTTGGTTTTAAAATAAAACATTATACTTTCATTCGAGTATTTTCAATTTCATCAATCATTTTTATAAATCTCATTTTCAAGTTTCGAGGACGAAACTTTTTCTAAGGGGGTAAGAATGTAATACCCCAAATTTTTAAAACTCGATTAATTATGCTTAATTATTTTTATTTAGCTTAAAATCGTTTTAAATCCAAAAATTTGAACTTTATTTTGATTAACGAAGTTTTATTTTTGAAAATCGTTACACGATTTATTATTTATCAAATTTTATAATTTAATTTCATTATTACGAGATTAAGCTACCTTTAAATTTTAAATTATATTTCGTAATACGTAGAAGATTTTAATAATTTCAAAAACGTTCTTATCAACGACTAATTCTATTCAAAAACTAAATTTATTTTGTTAGCACTTTATAAATGGAAATTAATTTTAGTGATCCTATTTTCATTCAAAAATAGCAATAAAATTCTGAAAACTTGTCGTACATTGTAGATTTACCAAAATGCCCTTTTGACTCATTAAAATCAAGTCAACCCTTCTCTCTTTTTCCTCTTCTCTGTCGTGTAAACATGAGCATTTGGCAGCCATGGAGTTTGCCATCTAATTACATCTACAAACTTTAGGCTTGCTGATTCACTCACCTAAAGTCACTAGATTTCATTACTCATCACTACTTTTCTCTATTTTCTTACATTTGTCATCTAAAATCCTTCCAATCTGGATCATCAATCACGTAACTTGCTCAATGCCATTGCTATAAATAGCTGTTCAACTATACTGGAATTTCAACCCTCAAACCACCAACAAACAATAAACATTCCAATTTCAATTTTGATTTTTGATTTCTAAATTTACCTCTTAAATTAATTCAAAAATAATAATAATAAAAAAAATAGAAACCACCACAATCACCACCGTCTGCCTCGCCGGAAACCACCACCACTGCGACCAACCAACACCTCCTCAACCACCCCAGCACCACTCGACCGCCACCGCCACCGTACCTCCCCCTCCCCTGCTTTTCCCTCTTCGCGCACCCCTGTTTCTTTTTCTTTTTCTCCTCCGGCGCACCACCACCGGTGCGACCACCACCACTCAGCCACCTCCCTTGCTGGTTGAATTATTTTTCGCCTTCACACTCACCGTCATCCCACCGCTGCACCTCCCTGAACCACCCAGCCCACAAATCCCCTGCCTCCCCTCTTCTTTACGCACAACCTCCCTTCCTTCCTCGTGGTTCTGCCGCCGCAAACCACCCACCACCTCCGTTTCCTTCACCGGCACAATTCGGCGGCACCGAGCCCCTAGCCGCCCTCCTCCCTTCTCTCTTCCTTCCCTTCGTGCTTCTCTATTTCGAGCACCCACCTCCCCTGGTTCTGTTCTTCGTGCCCAGTTTCACGAGAAACAAGTTCCAGTATTGGAACTTTGTTCCTTTTTGTTGCTCAAGCTAAAGCCCAAAATCCTTAGGCCCAAACACCTCTAAGTAAGTTTTGCCATGCAATTTAAGCCCTAAATAAATTACTACTTATTTTAGCATTATTATAATTAAATAAATGATTTAGAAACTAATTTGATTTAAAATTTGATAAATTTTGCATGTGTTGATTTATGAAAAATATTATTGATTTTTAAGTATTTTATTGATTTATGAAAATATTTCATGTATTGATTCAATGGAATTTAATAATACTTTATTCAAGTTATTTTATGAATTTATAAACTAAAAATATTTATAAAAATAATTAGTTTTAAAGTAGTTATCGTTTTAATATTAATTCAATAATTTAATATTTTGAAAGAATTCGGACTCGGAGCTCAGGAAGAACGAACCAGCGAAAAGGCTTAGCAAATTGTGGAATTGAGGTAACGGTTATTGCTAGTACCCGCAATCCCTTCAAAATGTATTTATGTACGAATGATGTTATGAATGATTGATGTTTTATAATGATGTTTATGATTTGCGGGATTACAAGTATGTTTTGATTGAATTGATTTACGATAATGCAGCTTTATGCAAAGTATTGATTTAATGACTTATTATTCCTGAAAGTAATGATTTTATGAAATAACGAGATTTAATGGTTTTATTGAACAATCCTGAATGATTGAGATTTTCCTGATTAATGTTCGATTAAAAGAAATGTAAACATGATAAAAAAAGTGTAAGAACTGGTCAAGTTCCCCTGATATGGAGCCCATGCTCCCCCTGATAAGAAGCACTGGCTTCCCCTGATATGGAACCAAGGTTCCCCCTGATAAGAAGCACTGGCTTCCCCTGATATGGAACCAAGGTTCCCCCTGAAATGAAGCACTGGCTTCCCCTGTTATGGAGCATTGACTCCCCCTGTTATGAAGCACTGGCTTCCCCTGTTCGTAGGAGACGTCCTACCATGTTTTCCTGTAAAGTCATGACGACCAGAATAAATACTGTTAAAAGGAAAAAGATTAATGAAATGACGTTCCTGAAATTAATGTTCCTGAAATGATGTTTTTGAAATGATGCTTCTGAAATATTGATTTATTAAATGTTTTACTATATTCTATTCTCCCTGTTTATTAAATAAAATGAATTGAAATGATGTTACGATGCTAGGGTAACTTGTTACCGAGTCTTCGGCTCACCGTTTTGTTTTCCGTTTTAGGTACTGCTGGGGACCACGGAAACGAGTAGTGGCGAGGATTTCACTATTACCAAGTTTACCTAAGTTAATGTTAAGTTGTAACAAGTTTAAGTAAAGATTCTTGATTAAGTTATGTACTTTTATTAAGGAATTAAGAAGGATTATCATGTTAATTGTGGAGTTTAATAACTTATGATTGATGGTTGCCTGGTAACTCCTAAGAGGGAGTTACGGCGGGTAATGTCCCGACCGAATTAGGTTAATTCCGCTGCTAATTATGATTAAATAATTGAATTAGAGGTCGGGGCGTTATAGTTTGGTATTCAGAGCCAAGGTTCTGGACCATAAGTGCTAAACCTTACGGGTTTTGCGCATAGTAGAATTCAATAGGCTTTAAGCAAAGAGTTTTAAAGAATAAAAGAATATGTTAAAATCATGTTAAGTTAAAATGAAATGAGTGTGAGTGTAGGAACGGGCTGAAAAGGGATTATTTTCCTATTATGTATGTTTTCCTGATTGAGCACGTTATGCAGAATGTCGACTATCGAGGTGACTAACGATATTAACGGTGGAGCGCACAACGAGCACAACGTCCATGTCAACGATGACACTATTTACGAGGATGTTGCCCATGATGATCCCTATGACGATCAACCTATCGAAGATCACAAAGAAAGGATGGAACGATTAGAAACCGTTAGCACGATGTTAGCTGAATTAATCAAAGATTCTCAAGAACAGAAATCGACGAATGCGAACGAAAATGCATCAATGTTCAAGAAGTTTTCATCCCTAAACCCACCATCTTACGATGGCAAGCCCGAACCTGTAGAATTCGAGGATTGGATTAATCGCATAGATCAGTTGTTGAAACCTTGCAATGTCCTAAGGAATGGAGAGTTGATTTCGCCGTGTTTTACTTAACGGGTCAAGCAAGTTTATGGTGGAAAGTTAATAAGGAAAGGAAGAATGAGCCTAGATTTGGTTGGACCGAACTGCAAAAGTTACTAAGAGATAAGTTTTATCCACCATCCCTGAGGAAACAAAAGGAAGACGAGTTTTTGCACTTGCAACAAGGAACAATGAGTGTTATGGAATATGCAAACAAGTTCATGGAATTGTCAAGATTTGCACCGGAGCTGGTATCGACAGAGCAATCCAGGATGAACCGTTTTGAGCGAGGTCTTCATTTGAAATACCAAGATAGATTGGCAACTCAAAGGTTTACTTCCTATCAAGATATGGTTGATATTGCAGTTAATGTTGAACGAGTTGTATTACTTCGAGAAGCACAAAATGTTGGTGATAAAAGGAAGAATGATAATCAAAACCATGGAGGAGCTAAAAGGCCAAACCAAGGAAACCATAATCATAGAAGGAACGATGGTAGAGACCAAGGTTACAATGATAGAGCATCTCGTAAGGTATGGTGTGCTAAGTGTGGAAAGAGAAACCATACCGAAAGTGAATGTCGTGCAGGAACAAAGACATGTTACCGATGTGGAGGAAAAGATCGTTTTGTCAGAGACTGCCCTAAACCACCTCCCACAGATACTGGAAGAGCAACCTCAACCAATCATGAACGAAACAACAACAATGCTAGGGTTAATCATGACCCACCACGACCACCAATATCTGGAAAGGCTTACATGATGAGAGCTGACGAGGAAGAAGAAGATGACGCCAACGCTGATACTATTTCAATTTAGTTCTTATGTACGTTTGAACCTAAGTTTCCTATTTTAGATTTAAATCATGTTATAGATCTTTTGTCAAGGACATGTTATGAAATGTTTAAGGATCACTAATGTCCTCAAGGAAGTAAAATTTATGAAAGAATTAATAAAAGCATGATTTTGTGGATATGAATTGTTTTAAGGAACTTTTATGTTTATGAATTATTTAAGGTTGAAAGAGTATGAGTTTATATTTCATAAATGGCAAGGTTATTAAAGGTTCAAAGCGTTTAAGGTTGATTTATGGGTTATTTTCCCGCACCCTTCATAATGATTGTTTTGTGGTTATAAGCACCTAAATATATTTTCAGATATGTTAAGGAAGCTAAGCTAGAATCTTAAAAAGTTATGCAAAAATATTATGTGATCGAGACCAAACATAATTTATGGTGAAAATATGAAATTGAGGCTACACATGGAGTTCTGAGGATTATACCAAAGGAAGTTATCAGGAATTAGTCTGTCAGTAAGGTTGATGGTGTTTTTAGTATACCTTTCCGCATCATTTATAGGGATTGTTTTTGAAAGAATGCTTGATGATCTACATAAAGAAAGCTAAGCAAGGGAATGTAAGGTTTGCAAAAATGTCATGTGGAAAAATATGATTGATGGTGAAAGCATGAGATTGAGGTTGCATATTAAGCTTTAAAGGATTTTACCAAAATAAGTTATTGAGAATTAGTCCGTCCATCATGATGATGATATCAATGAATGTTATGGAATTCGAAAAGAATTATGAATGAATGAGGAATACGATGGAGTTGAGAATAGAAATCGACAAAATGACATGTCTGTAAAACCAGGTAGTCTAAACTAAGTTTCTGGAAGCTAGATTGTTTATGATAAAGGCACATGTGATGGCTTAGAATTATCCGCCAAAACCCAAGTGTTTGTCGACTTAAAATACTAAGGATAAGTAACGAAGTCGTACGTCTAATGATGTAGTTCTTGTCACGTGGTTGGACTCAAACCCCCGCAACGAACGTAGTCAACGAAGTTGTTTGATGTAGAAGAAAAGATTGGAAATCGAAATCGAAACGAATCGAATAACGAAAGTCAACGATAAGTTTCCTGCAACAAAGAAGCCCAATGGCAAATGAAAGTGAAATGTCTCTAATTGTTCGCCATAAACGATATGATGTATGAATGACTATGTTTTCTATGGTCAACCATGCTCGTGTGTTAGATCAAATGATTATGAATGTTATGCTTATGTTGAATATGAAAATTTTCAGTTTATGAATTAAGCCCTTATGATATGGATTATGTTTATGCTGACATGATTGTACTGGTGATCTAATTGTTATACGTGGATGCCGTCTCCGATGGAAGTTCTACTGAGCTCAGAGTACGAGATTGATATAATAAATAACTTTTACAAATTATTCGAGTATTGCAATTGATAGATAAATATTTATTTTCGTTATATATATACATATATTTTCCGTATTATAATTTTGCATTAAATGTTACTATTTTTGGTGGAAAATATTTTCAAACAAGATATCACAAGTAAAATGGGAGCCTAGTCTATGCTAACAAGTTTGCCCCTTTATGTTCTTTGCTCCTCGATCCTATTTTATGAAGTAAAGTGGAGATACGAAAGACGATGGCGGAATGTAATTGACCTTAATGACGATTAAGGATCAATATATAATTTTGCCCCTTTTGTACTCTTTACTCTTCGATTCTAGGTCTCGAGTTGAAGCGGAGTTCTAAAAGATGATGGCGGAATGAAGGCTAGACATTGTCAGAAGTGAAATTGTGAGATCTTGGTTTTAAAATAAAACATTATACTTTCATTCGAGTATTTTCAATTTCATCAATCATTTTTATAAATCTCATTTTCAAGTTTCGAGGACGAAACTTTTTCTAAGGGGGTAAGAATGTAATACCCCAAATTTTTAAAACTCGATTAATTATGCTTAATTATTTTTATTTAGCTTAAAATCGTTTTAAATCCAAAAATTTGAACTTTATTTTGATTAACGAAGTTTTATTTTTGAAAATCGTTACACGATTTATTATTTATCAAATTTTATAATTTAATTTCATTATTACGAGATTAAGCTACCTTTAAATTTTAAATTATATTTCGTAATACGTAGAAGATTTTAATAATTTCAAAAACGTTCTTATCAACGACTAATTCTATTCAAAAACTAAATTTATTTTGTTAGCACTTTATAAATGGAAATTAATTTTAGTGATCCTATTTTCATTCAAAAATAGCAATAAAATTCTGAAAACTTGTCCTACATTGTAGATTTACCAAAATGCCCTTTTGACTCATTAAAATCAAGTCAACCCTTCTCTCTTTTTCCTCTTCTCTGTCGTGTAAACATGAGCATTTGGCAGCCATGGAGTTTGCCATCTAATTACATCTACAAACTTTAGGCTTGCTGATTCACTCACCTAAAGTCACTAGATTTCATTACTCATCACTACTTTTCTCTATTTTCTTACATTTGTCATCTAAAATCCTTTCAATCTGGATCATCAATCACGTAACTTGCTCAATGCCATTGCTATAAATAGCTGTTCAACTATACTGGAATTTCAACCCTCAAACCACCAACAAACAATAAACATTCCAATTTCAATTTTGATTTTTGATTTCTAAATTTACCTCTTAAATTAATTCAAAAATAATAATAATAAAAAAATAGAAACCACCACAATCACCACCGTCTGCCTCGCCGGAAACCACCACCACTGCGACCAACCAACACCTCCTCAACCACCCCAGCACCACTCGACCGCCACCGTACCTCCCCCTCCCCTGCTTTTCCCTCTTCGCGCACCCCTGTTTCTTTTTCTTTTTCTCCTCCGGCGCACCACCACCGGTGCGACCACCACCACTCAGCCACCTCCCTTGCTGGTTGAATTATTTTTCGCCTTCACACTCACCGTCATCCCACCGCTGCACCTCCCTGAACCACCCAGCCCACAAATCCCCTGCCTCCCCTCTTCTTTACGCACAACCTCCCTTCCTTCCTCGTGGTTCTGCCGCCGCAAACCACCCACCACCTCCGTTTCCTTCACCGGCACAATTCGGCGGCACCGAGCCCCTAGCCGCCCTCCTCCCTTCTCTCTTCCTTCCCTTCGTGCTTCTCTATTTCGAGCACCCACCTCCCCTGGTTCTGTTCTTCGTGCCCAGTTTCATGAGAAACAAGTTCCAGTATTGGAACTTTGTTCCTTTTTGTTGCTCAAGCTAAAGCCGAAAATCCTTAGGCCCAAACACCTCTAAGTAAGTTTTGCCATGCAATTTAAGCCCTAAATAAATTACTACTTATTTTAGCATTATTATAATTAAATAAATGATTTAGAAACTAATTTGATTTAAAATTTGATAAATTTTGCATGTGTTGATTTATGAAAAATATTATTGATTTTTAAGTATTTTATTGATTTATGAAAATATTTCATGTATTGATTCAATGGAATTTAATAATACTTTATTCAAGTTATTTTATAAATTTATAAACTAAAAATATTTATAAAAATAATTAGTTTTAAAGTAGTTATCGTTTTAATATTAATTCAATAATTTAATATTTTGAAAGAATTCGGACTCGGAGCTCAGGAAGAACGAACCAGCGAAAAGGCTTAGCAAATTGTGGAATTGAGGTAACGGTTATTGCTAGTACCCGCAATCCCTTCAAAATGTATTTATGTACGAATGATGTTATGAATGATTGATGTTTTATAATGATGTTTATGATTTGCGGGATTACAAGTATGTTTTGATTGAATTGATTTACGATAATGCAGCTTTATGCAAAGTATTGATTTAATGACTTATTATTCCTGAAAGTAATGATTTTATGAAATAACGAGATTTAATGGTTTTATTGAACAATCCTGAATGATTGAGATTTTCCTGATTAATGTTCGATTAAAAGAAATGTAAACATGATAAATAAAAGTGTAAGAACTGGTCAAGTTCCCCTGATATGGAGCCCATGCTCCCCCTGATAAGAAGCACTGGCTTCCCCTGATATGGAACCAAGATTCCCCCTGATAAGAAGCACTGGCTTCCCCTGATATGGAACCAAGGTTCCCCCTGAAATGAAGCACTGGCTTCCCCTGTTATGGAGCATTGACTCCCCCTGTTATGAAGCACTGGCTTCCCCTGTTCGTAGGAGACGTCCTACCATGTTTTCCTGTAAAGTCATGACGACCAGAATAAATACTGTTAAAAGGAAAAAGATTAATGAAATGACGTTCCTGAAATTAATGTTCCTGAAATGATGTTTTTGAAATGATGCTTCTGAAATATTGATTTATTAAATGTTTTACTATATTCTATTCTCCCTGTTTATTAAATAAAATGAATTGAAATGATGTTACGATGCTAGGGTAACTTGTTACTGAGTCTTCGGCTCACCGTTTTGTTTTCCGTTTTAGGTACTGCTGGGGACCACGGAAACGAGTAGTGGCGAGGATTTCACTATTACCAAGTTTACCTAAGTTAATGTTAAGTTGTAACAAGTTTAAGTAAAGATTCTTGATTAAGTTATGTACTTTTATTAAGGAATTAAGAAGGATTATCATGTTAATTCTGGAGTTTAATAACTTATGATTGATGGTTGCCTGGTAACTCCTAAGAGGGAGTTACGGCGGGTAATGTCCCGACCGAATTAGGTTAATTCCGCTGCTAATTATGATTAAATAATTGAATTAGAGGTCGGGGCGTTACATACACCAACAGAGCTATTGCTTTTCATCTCAGAATCTCAGATTCTGATTCCCTTAAACAACCACACATACAATCAATTGCAACTGACAGTGGAAATTTAGTCCTGGTTGATGTACAAGAATGAATAAAGTGGCAAACATTCAATTTCCCAACAAACATTTTACTAATGGGGCAGAGACTAAGTGTAGCTACTCACCTGACCGCATTTCCTACTAACAACTACTCCACCTCATTCTTTTCATTTGAGATTCACCATGACAAGGTTGCTCTCTACTTGAATTCAGGTAGAAACAATGACAACTACTATAAGTACTCATACTGGGAATTCTATTCTTCCCAGACCAGAAATATCACCTACATCGAGCTAGCTTCCAAGGGTTTGGAGTTTTTTTTATGACAAATACGAAAACTTCACACAAATTTTGTCGCCATACCAAGAACCAGTACGTTTTTTATCCCTAGATAATGACACAGGAAACCTCGGTCTGTACGACTACTCTCCCTACAAGGATAAGTTCAAGGCATCATTTCAAGTCCTAAATACTACTTGTGATCTTCCTCTGGCTTGTTCTTCTTATGGGATTTGCACATTTTCTAAGACTTGTTCGTGTATAAGATTGTTAACAAGGGATCAAGATACTACAAACGACGATTGCAATGAAGGGCTTTTTATAGGAAATCTGTGTGGAAAAGGATTAAGGAGAGATAGCTCGAGTTTGCAACATATTGCAGGATGTCTTGTACAAAAATAAAGATTTGAGTGCAAACAATAATTACTGTAAGCAATGTAAGTTAATATCAGGAATTCAGGACCTCCCTTTATATTACAATGCTGGTGCATACTTACATCAATGAATGAGCAAGGCTTAAAATTTTTGATAGAAGAATTCATACATTTATAACTGCTCAACTAAATTTGTTCCGAATTTGAGTCTATTGCTTTTCATCTCAGATTCTGATTCCCTTATATAACCACACATACAATCAATTTTCATTTCTTCTCTTATCATGCTACACAGGCCTATATATTATATAATTCAAAACAAACATTTTTTACCTTGCTTTTGTCCGTAATTTCTTGTTATCCTCTGTGGTTGCATCAACATCTTTCACCTGCACAAGCATTACTAAGTCTATGATCTACCAAAAATTTCTCCTACTATAAGAGACTAAGAGGCCTAGAGGCTAAAACACATAAAACTACAACATTATCAACTAAAAGTATCTTCAGTTTTCGAGTGTCATTCAGCCCAAAGTTCTGGTCTTTCCGGATATCCGACCAACTTCTATATCCGCATACTTAAAGAACAAAACAAAAAGTGTAATAAACACAAACTCGTACTTGTATAATCATACTTAGCATCCAAAATGAAAAATTCCATCAATATGAAACAAAGAACCCAAACCTTCCCAAGTTATGATGGAATTTGTCTATGTTTGGGTTCTTTTGTTTCATATTGATGGAATTTTTCATTTCAGAAATTGCAAGTTTGCAAACATGACAAGTAAATTGAAACTCATTCATAACAAAAATTAATGGATATTGAAACTCATTCGAAACAAAACATGACATGAAACTGGAAAACCTAACCCGAAATTGCAAATTGAAATTTCAGAAATTCATGGTGGGAATACTAACTTCTTAGAAATTGAAGTTGAAAGATTAGGGGAAAAAAACCCTAACTTGTAGAAGAAATTACAAATTGAAATCGAAAATCAAATAAACCCACAAGAAATTCAGATGTTCGAAACAAAAATTAAAGAGAAGAAGAATGAAAAGAGTGTTGTTAGGAAAAAAAACCTAGATTTGAAGTTAGCTAGCGATGATGGTGAGGTTGCGGGTGGTAGTGAAGTCACCGATGGTAGTGTAGTTCTCTGGTGATGGTGCAATTCTCCGGTGGTGGTGAGTTCGCCAATGAGTTCGCCTTTCCCGGAAAAAAAAATCTGGTTCACCTTGAATGTGAGTCAAGGGAAGAAGAAAGGGCAAAGAAACCTTGAATCTGAGTCGAGGGAAGAAGAAAGGGCAAAGAAAATTCTGGTTTCGCAAAGGTGACAAATGATGAAAAGTAGAGACCCGTTAGGTAAAACGACGGGTCTTGCTTTATTTTAATTTATTTTGTACGAAGGAGTGGTGGGTCCTACGATACCTAAGAGACCCGTGTAGTTAAATATAGGATCTCATGTTTCTCCTATTTTATTTTCCACGGGAAAAAAATAGCCCTATTCATACACTGGAGACCCGTTAAATAAGATAACGGGTCTCTTATTTTTCTCTGTCTAATTTTAAGTGGGCCCTTTGACTTATAAGAGACCCTTTATCTATAATATTAGATCTCTTATGTTAAAGAGACCCGTTATGTCGACTAAAGGGTCTTTTCTTAAGGGTCTCTTTGCCCATTTTTGTAGTAGTGAAATTTCCAAATTGACTTAGATGAATCGGATGAAAATCGTCCTCGCGGCTACAACATATCGTTAGACCGTGTTCTGAAAAGGTTTTAGATTCCAGCGATATGCATGTGCGAGAGATATCCCATAGTGCAAGAGCTTCTCAACGATGGTAGTTTTGATGAAGGAATATCATTTTGATTTCTATTGTAGATGTCATATGACTTTTTCTTAATGAATTGATTTTTCATTCAAAAAAATTAGTCTTTAATTTGTTTTATATACATCAAATTATATTTGTAGTTATTAATATATTTTTGTTAATAATATCTTTTGACATGACATTTTTGTGTGGTGCTCGATCTCTATAAACGCTCTTAAAAACTTTCTAGTTTATATAGATAACTAGTTTGGAAGCCCGTGTGATACACGGGTTTTTTTATTAAAAAAATCCGAAATACTTAATATGATATTTCCGGATTTTCTCATCCCTAATTCAATTGTTCTTGAAATTTTCTTTTAATTTTTACTTTGTTTTTTTAAATGATAAATATGTATCTTTATCTTATCATGAGACACTAAGTTTATCTTTTGATTAAACATATTTGTTATATTATATCATGAACTCATTTTATATTTTTTTAATTAATTTAAAATATATTAATAATGATTTTGAAGAATTGTTGTGATAAGTTATACGGAGTAGTTGTTTAGATGTATTTGGAGTATATGTATGATGTATGTCCTTATACACTATAATTAAAGAGTTACATTCTTATAGATGTATATATATTGTGTAGTCTAGTGTTTAACACTATTACAAAAACACCTTAATATGCGACACGAAAACTTTTAGAGTCCGAGGTCTCATCTTCCCTTCGACCTAAGCCCTCTCATTGTTTTCGATTGTTCTTTTAGAACTACTTGCCTCCATCTTATCAGCAACATGTTACATGTATGATGATCTGGTTTACAGTTTTCCTTCTCCATTTTAGAAAGAATCTAAAAGCTCTGGTAACCTCATTACGATCACAATGGAAAGCCATAATTGCATTGTAACTCCATGTGTCTAGACTAACACAACCTTCTATCATCTCATCTAAAAGTTGAATTGCACACAACTTCTTAATGATACAATTTTAAGTGTATAAATTAAGCACCAAATCATATCTCTTTATTTTAAGAATGAATATCGAATAAGTACAAGCATCCGGAGTAAGTCCCTTCAATCCGCATTTCATCAAACACCTTACGTGCTTCCCCGAAATTACCAATATCTCCCCAACCCCGAATCAAAATAGTATAAATCTTCACACCCGGATCAAAATTACACTTGACCTTGTCAAAAAAACTCTTGCTCATCTTTGAAAAATCTCTTCCTACACAACAAATACAAAAGATGATCAAGATCATTCAGACTCGGTGAAAGTCCAAAATCATTCGATATTCCAAAAAGAAACCTCTCTGAAACTTTACCTCAATCTTTAGATCCCTACTCTTCTCAACCAACAATAACAATAGCATCAAACGGAATCACCGACACTGAAACAAATCAAAATTACATAGTTTAGACATCAGAACCTATACGACAAAATCAGGTCAAACAAATTAAACAATACCCCAAGAGTATAAATTTAGAAAGAAATATAATGTAGAGAAGTGATCAAATCTGAATATTACCTATAATTCCTGAAAGATTATGATTAGTACCATCACACCCCAAAACCTGAATAACAAACACAGTAAAGAAATCGAAAAAAATAAAATTACAAATACAGTAAAGAAATCGAAAAAATTAAAATTTTGCAACATACACCCTTGGATGATCACTCTCTAATCCATAATCCATCATCGGACGGCGCTCCTAGTCTTCATCATGATCACACACGTACTCTAGTATCCCTATCACGTCTCTTCGTATGTGCTCCCACAGAAAATCCACCCTACCTACATACTTCACCTTACCATAGAATCTGATACACCATATCAAATTCCACATTAATTAATTAATAATTAATATTAATCAATTTAATAATCATCGGACGACGCAGAGATCTATCAATATAATCAATACTGTAAATATGTCGTGATGAGAATCTTAGTTTAAAACAATAACCTTAATAAATCAATTTTCATGCCAAATCATTATAAACCGTAGTTAGCCAAATTAAAGTTTTTCCTCCTTTATTCTAAATATTTATTGAATCAAAGAAAAATCAAGCAGCAATCAACTAAAATGGTTACTCCGTATATAAATTGATAAGCAGTATTTTAGTTTTCTCAAAACTCTATCTATTTACTTTTTTATCTTTAAATATTATAAAGTGAATTTTATTACTATTTGGTATTTTCATTTCCTTGAATGAATTTTATTACTATTTGGTGTGTTTCATTTCCTTGAATTTTACTATTTGGTATTTTTATCCGGGAAAGTAATCACACACTTTTAGTTAGTCCCTCGAGTTGTTTGTATAGTTATTGTAATCACACAGACCTAGTCTATTGAGTTATTCATATTTATTAATTATTATGTGTAATCACGCTTAATCCCTTCTAATGATTCGTGTATATTATTAGTTGTAATCACGCGTACTTAGTCTATTTGAATTATCTGTATATGTTAATTGTAATTACGCATACTTAGTCTCTTTAAATTATTTGTATATGATCGCCAAGGTTATATTTACATTCATAACTATGTATATTATTTTACGATGCGATTTACTTGCGTTATATTTTGAGTTTGCTGATTGTTTTTTTTTTTTTTTTGAATTATATTCATGGTTTAATGTACTTGCGTGTATGTGAGTTGTAGCAAAGCCTTAGATTGGTGATTATTCTTGATGAGATGAATTAAATTTTGGGAATTAAGTGTATAATTATTTTGGGATTAAACAATTTGAGTAGTAGTTTTGAGTATTAGACTTGTTGCGAAAGAAACTAGAGGATAATGCAAAAATAGTTTCGAATGTTAACTTCATTTGGGAATTTGTGCCAATGTTGAGTATTGTTTATTAAAGTCTAGATGTTTACTGATCATATCATGAGAAAAGATTGAGAATAATTATTATATTTTTGGTTTGAGGCTCGATGTTATAAACCTTAGTCCTTGGCATGTTGGTAAGGAGATGATAACCATTAGTAGAGGAGCAAGATACAATCTTTATTTTTTTTAATATCCCCAAAGTGGGATTTGGTCCAAAAGTGGCCTTGACTCAGAGAGTCTTTCTAGTAGCTATTGAGAGTTTCAAGTTTTTATACTGGTTGGTTTATTTATTCAAGTTACCCGTGTCCAAGGCTAGGTGTAGAACAAAGAGCAAGGCACATATATATTGGTTTAAGTAATTTTTGTAGAGGAAAAGATCATATCCATACATTTGAGGTCTAGTCGAAGAGAATATCTATAGAGTATTGAGTTAATGACATCTTTGGGATTATTTGTGTGATGTAGTCTCGTACTACATTATTTAAGTGAGCAACTATTACTATATATTGTTATATTACAGGTGATTACTCAGCTTTTTGCTGACGTGTGTTTATTTGCTATGTGTGTTTGCGGCCATGTCTTTTTCTTATGGTGGCCCTGCGACGATCCTTTTGGAATTTGTCCTCTATGGTGAGCAGCCAAGATTGACTGGAGCAGATTGATCGTGAAGAATGCAGTTACAAGTTGAAGGAGATCAAGTGTTACCGTTTAGTCTTTTATAACAGTTGTATAGTTGTAAATAGACCACCTAGTAATTGAGTTGTAATAGTTTAAGTCTTGTAAGCCTTAGCACTTGACAATGTGGTGAAGTGTGGCGGTGAAACCTCCGATTTAGGTGTAAGCTTCTGCAAATTTTTATAAAGTCTTTTATATTCTTATCCATTTCTAGTTAGTATATCGGGGGTGTTACACATGCGACCTTTAAACCGTGTCACAATGGTGACATGGCACGCCTATGTGTCATAAATGTATTTGGAAACTAAAATATTTAGATTACGTAACTTATTATATATGTTACAAAAAAGGTAGGAAAATCTTAATATTCTAATTTACAAAAAAAAAATGTAATTTTTTATTTCAGAAAAAATGATTCTAATTTGTATAGGAAATTAGAAAAAAAATACTTTTAATTATTTATATGATATAGGAAATTAAAATAAAAATACATTTATTTAATTTATACTGTACTTAGAATATAAAAAATGGGTGTGATGTTAGAAGGAAAAGATGGGTGTCTTGTTGACGGAAAAGATGGTCGGGTTTCTTGTTGAAGTGTTATTCTTCTTCTCTAGATGAACTCAAAACATGATGGTGAGTCGGTGACTGGGGTGTAGTGAGGAGGCTGGAGATGAACGACCCTCCTACTATTATGAAGTAATGTATGATTATGAATTTTTATTTACATAAAATATATGAAGTATTAGATTATAAATTAGTGTACTTTTTAAATTAAATTGATGTATTTTTTTAATTGCACAAAAATATATTATTAGATTATAATTTTTATTTTTTAAAATTTGTAATTTATAAGATAAAAGGAAATATATATTTACTATAAATATAATAAATATTTATTTCCCTCTTTGTATCAACTGACTTATTTTATATATTTTCATAGTAAAAATATTGAGTTGATAGTAAAAAAAATTAATGACGTGTTGCCTACATGGCGCCTATATGTACCAATAGAATGCCGACACATAAGATTGCGACAACAAAATGTTGTCGCAACTTGCGACCTATATCATCGTCCATATAAGAATATGGTAATAGTGCTAAAACTCAAATGGTGCAATTATTAAAAAATGAAGGAAGTATAAGACAATCTATGAAACCAAATTCTTATCAAATAGTCATATTCTACTGACATAGCGGCATTAAGCATATGACATACTCCAACAACAACATATTTTCAGGAACAATCTCAAGAAAAACAGTGTAGCCGTCACATACTTTGGCACAGGAAAAATAGAAAAGAAGCACGATCATGGTTTAGTCGGTTGGTCCGAAGCTGCTATCTTCGATTGAGGTGCGACTTTCTTCAAAAGGTACATGGGCGTTCTTCTAGGGAACATGGGTGTGGTTCATGACTCCAAACCTTTCCCCAACGAAACTCTGACTACGAACAAAGTTAATCCCTCCAAAGCATAAACAAGAAAAACATGCCAACAGAAATAGAAAAGACGTAAACGTTGCCTAAGGATGCAACTAATATGATCTAAAGTAACCATATGAAAAAAGATGCGTAACTAAATTAAGTCCTATAAAAGAGAGCACGGAACTCACTTATAATTAAACTTTAAAATATATATTTTACATAATTCTATATATGTAATTATAAAATAGTAATTGTTGCTTTAAGATGTGCATTGATAACTGCAAAGCAAGGCATGCAAATGAAAAAACATTAAGGAAACAAGGAAAGTACTTCATAATCATATTACAGACTTGGGAACATTACGGAGTATTTCGTATCACAGATACGTATTCATAAGCATAACAAGAGGACTTTTTTGTGACTTTATTATAAAATGCCTACTTGCAGCATTTAGTAATTAGCAACCTATACATATAGCAGGCTAATTAGTGAACGCTCCATTGAGTTGACCGTTGTAGATACCTGCTTCAGCCACACCTCCGAAAACTGGGTCCTCATGGTAACTTGAATTTTCCGACGCATTAAGTTTGACTTCAACTACATTCCAGTCTACAGGTCCTATTGGACCAGCTTCAACGTAAACCTATAGACAATATAATTGAAACAAAAAACAATAACGATCAGGATCATAAAACCTAACTCTTTACAGAATACGAGTTACCACAGTGTAGAAAAAGTTGGAATTTTCCAAAGTACGAATTTATTTCCTATACAAATGTAACTACATTTTGTGTGTGGTGTTACTAGGTACTCCCTCCATCACTTTGAATTTTCCCTCTTCATGTTGGTTGTTAGTTAAAGGGTGTCTTTATTATTCTCTGCATTTTCCCCCCTGTTTCACTTCATTTATTTATTTATATTTTTTTAACTTTTTGAATAAACAAATTGTTTCAGAATGTTATTGTACTCCATCCATCTATACTAATATATTAAAAGGCGTTGAGAAAAATGTCTATGTGTCACATAGTACTATTCCCTTAGTGCCACATCATTCATTCACCAGATGATATGTCATATCATGGAAAACCAAAATTCAATACATACAATGAGGTTCGAACTCCAGACCTCAAGTGTGGATGATAACTCCCATTACCATCTTAACCAACAACAAATTGTGGTTTATCTCTTCACATTAATTTATAAATTAATGTTACCCTGAAGTTTAAAACAACTAATTTTTTATAAGACTTTATTTTCTATTAACTAATTTTGCAAAAAAATTAATTATTAAATAATTAGGACAACCATGAATAAACATGATGTAACAAGTCTCATAAGCATCAACTACAGAAATGCCTTTCATGGCTGCATATATCTAATTTGGTGTTTATTAATTTGAATCACTTAGTTCCACAAATTATACAAATGATAAGAGATGCAATTGAAAAATTATTTCTCATGATAAATGACGTGGTTTGTTTGTGCAGTTGACGAACTTGATGGATGCTTTTCCGTTTGTGGTATACATGAATTTTATCAAATATTGAGCTTAAGAAAAGTCTAAAATTTAACTATTCAATGTATCAATCGGGGCATCGTCCGAGCCACACACTAGTTCCTTTTTAATTGTCGTTTTAACTGAAGTAGCTTTCTTCATTCCTTTTTAAATTAATTTTCGATTTTGGATTGTCGATACAACTTCCACATTAAATTGCACATTATTATTATGAAATTGTGACGAAATAATAAAATATGCACAAAAAATGTGAACTTATAGTATTTTCAAGAGATATTTATGATTTTTTTTTTGTTTCCTAGAGAATCATATTGAATGATTTCAGTTAAATATTTGATTAAACAAAGGGATATCAAGTTCCTAAATTATTGTGTTTTTTTTTTAAATAAAAAGGAACAGAGAGTAAAATATTTAAATACATGTCAATTAGATAAAATACGATGCTATACACTCCTTTCTCTCTTTATTGTTTGTCAATTTGTAATCTTGAATTTCATGAGACAGGGACTTTAAACATGAAGGAAGTTCCATCAACACAAAATAATAATAATAATAATAATAATAATAATAATAATAATAATAATAATAATAATAATATTTTTATTATTGATGTTAAAAGGACCAACTCAACCAAAAGCTTAAGTTGATGGTTGAAGCCCTAATATTAGTTTTATACTCTAAGGCCTCCTCATACCTAGCGTGAAATATTCCACTTTGAGATGAGGGGTGGATGAGATTTGAACCCGTGACCTTTGCATCACGTTGGCTCTGATACCATGTTAAAGGACCAACTCAACCAAAAGCTTAAGCTGATGGTTGAAGCCCCAAGATTAGTTTTATACTCTATTAATTGAAAAGAACGGTTAAGTGGGAGTATCATCACTCTTGTACCTTATTTTTTGGAATGTCAAAAGCGACGAGCCATTTTCGTGCAGGGAAACTTTTACGATCAGCGTAAACAAATCCTCCCTTGGACCCTTGCGGAAGGGTGCCTTGGTGCTTGAATTGAGCGGGATGCATCTCATTGAAAATAAATGGAGGGTAGCTCGGCACCGGATTTCCGGACCAGTTATGTTCATAAAGTATCTCCAAAGGTACACGGTTCTTATCACGATTAAAAATGATACAACGAGTAACAACTTCCCCCTTAACACCACCAACCTCAGGTTCCAAAGATGCTTTGTCCCTTGCTTCCAACATCAGCTCTTCCAAAATAGCCTTTTTCTTATCGCTAACCATTGTTGTTGGGACTTGTTGGATTGCAGCCATGTTTTCTTAGCCTGTCATCCACCAATAATAACAACAAAATTTAGTACGATAATTTAATAACATAAATTCTTATTTACATGGGGTGTACAATAAATATTGTACACCGTAGTTAAAGTTAATATAAAATGCTTAAAAGTTACTCTTATATACGTAAAAGTTATCTATTTTTTACTGATAAATTTTTTTTAATTAAAAATATTTATTCAAAATCACTAATACTGTATAAAATTTATCATTTCGCCCTTTAAAATGTTATATATCAACTTTTTTTGTTAATAATATAAAAGTTAGAGAAAATTGGGTAAAAGTAAGAGAAAACTGGGTAAAAATTATGTTGGTGTACAATAAATTTATTATACACCTTGTGCATGCAAGATGTTTTGATTTAATAATTGCAACTTCTAAGAGAAGAAAGAATTACTTACCGTAACTTAATTTGATACACTAAACTGCCTTAATCGTTAAAGAGCATATCTATCAACTGCAAATTTATAGCAGGGGGTTTCGGGTAAGAAGAATACTTTAAGAAGATATATACGAAGTAGAATAATTCGTTTCTCGCTATTAAAAAATATAAAGTAGAATAATTCGTTTTCCCCTAAAAGAAAAAATAGCATAATTCCTTTTGGTGAAACGCATGCATGTAAATAATTAACAAATGATGGCGAACTTATTCGTGACATGAAAGTGGTTCATGGGGCCCAGGGCCACTAGTCGACGGAAATTCTACATGCTAAATAATGAATTGATTAATTTTACTATACTAGTGGACAGGGGTGGAGCAGCACCTGATTCGTGTTAGAAATTCTCATTGGGAAACACAAACGAAAAAAAAGTGAAAAATAAGAGAGTCTTCAACTTCTTAAGAGCTTTAGCCTTTAGGATCACCAATTACTTTAGGTAAGTCCTTCGCACATTGCCACAAATCTTCCCCACTTATTATATGCGGACCCATGTCATTTTCAGCTTTAATTGATTATGCAGAAAGTTGTTTTATTCTTTCGAAAAGGGTGATCAATAAAGTGGAAGAAAATGTCGATGGCAATAAAACCATGAAACTATACCTTCGCGTTCAAGCCAAAATGCCTTGTTTTTATCCATACAGTAAGGACGGACATTCTTTCCGACAGTGGATCATCCAGATAGCATGCTATATGCAGGGAAATCACTAATAGTCCACAAAAGGGCTGCGTAGAGGTTGAAATTTTGCTTGCTTTAGATGTCATAAGTCATGGCCCCAACCTCCCATAAGTCAGGAACCATGTATATAGCACAGATCAAGCATACTTACGTTTGTAGCGCGTTTTCCTTAGATTCAACGTACCACAAACACGAACAAAAACTCCAGATGTAGTTCCTCCACTTGGTTCACCGACACGTTCAGATCCGTCTTGAGATCAATGGCTTAGAAGTCACTCAAGATATTTTAGCTTTTAGGGAAGAACGGTTTGAACGGAGGCTCAACTGAGATTAGGGTTTCGATCTCTTTTGATTTAGGTTAAACTGAATTACGTAGAATGATAAGCTGGAAAAACATAGTAGGAGGTGTGGTCTTATAACCCTAAGGTTATAACACAACCGGCCAAAGCACAAGGCCTTAGGCCGGCCAGCATCTCGCACAAACCCACGAGCATGCGCGTAGCCACACACAGTCGTGGGCCTTGGGCCTCGCTGTTTGTGCGTTGCCGCTGCTGCTGTCCCGCGTGCACCTAGCTGCAGGCCATGTGCCTTGCTCTGCACTAGCGAGCTGCTGCGCTCGTTGGGCCTTGCGCGCTTGGCTCGACAGGCCGGTAGCTTTGCCTTGCTCGTATCCGCGACCAATGCCTTACGACTATTGTTTATCGTATAGTACTCGACGAATCACCGTCGTACGATACGATTATTCGTTTCGCCTAGCTTACGAATATACGCGATACGATATACGATTCCGATCCAACATCATATAGTATATTTATGTTTTTCTAAACTAATTCCCGAAAAGCTATTAAATGAATTTCCGATTCATTTAATCCAGTGTTCTGTTACCTGCCAATGGTGTGACCTTATAGGTTCAGTCAAGGGTAAGCTGTGAGCCTAATATAGATTAGAACTCACTGATCGGAAGCATTGCTCCAACCAGCTGTTCCGATCACTTGATCTCACCGAATTAATTGTTCGTAATTAATCTTAACCTTTGGTAATAGACTAATGCACCTTGGGTGAAGGACATATTTCCTTCAGTCTCCCACTTGTCATTCAGACAAGTGTGAATTCACATTCCTTTGTCGCTTAGTGTTACTTACTGAACATAAGGTAAGATCCAAAAGTCATCCTTATTAGGTCCAGAAGTGTTTCTCGGATTACTGAGTTCAAATGTTAAACTTTTACAAAAGGTTAAGCCTAAACCATTCTGAGCACGACCATGCATTTTCACATTATCTAACTCTCCGAGAGGCCTTGTCACACAACAACACCATATCCTATCAAAGATAGGAGGAAAATCCAGTCTTACAATCTATGAACACTCACTTTTATTCATAGTACGCCCAATAATTTCTTTTATAGTTTCCTTTTACGTTGCGACGTTTAGCGAGCATCAAAGAGAACTAATCTTCAAATGAGAAATTATAATTACTCATGTTTTGAGGAACGGCTCTAATCACCATTTATGAGAACTACTTATGACATGACTTTAATCTCTTAAAGTGTTCTCATGGTCAATCCGATACAAGATCCAATAAGTATCTATGAAAAAAAATTGACATCCAGTCAAACTAGTTCAAGAAATCGAACTATAAATCTACTTGCAATCTAATCTTCACACTACCAGAAAACGCATCTTTTCCAACCGCCTAAAACAGTCGGTAAAGTCCTTAAAACAGTCGGTAAAAAATTTAGCGACCGTTATTAGTCGATAAGGGTGGACAGTGTCTTTATGGTCGGTATTTAGGTAATTATCGACTGAAAAGCAGTCGCTAAACTTATTTAGCGACTGTTTAAAACAGTCAGTAAATTAACGATTGTCTAGCAGTCGGTAAATTTACGACTGCCTAGCAGTCGGTATTTTAACGACTATTAAGTCGGTCGGTAATTTACCGACTGCCTAATACAGTCGGTAAATTACCGGCCGACTCAGCGGTCGGTAAATCAGTAAATTACCGACCCCTAAACGATCGGTATTTTTTATTAAAAAATTAAAAAAAAATGAAATCCATCAACTGAGAATACCCGGTGAATAGTTCGATTTCCTCAAAGAATATGAAAATAATTTAATTATCTGGCTTCAATGTCGATTTCCTTTATTTGCACCAAAATTTCGAACTCATGGGATTCATATCAAAATCACAAGATGAACAATTTTCCAGAAAATAAAAAAGGGGATGAATTAATATATACATATAAAAAGAAAAATTAATGAATTTAGGAAAAGGGGTTAAATAAATCCAACCCAACAATAAAAATAAAAATTCAAATAATTACATACCAAATATGCTAATAGAGTAGATCTGAAAATTGAAAATTCACCAAACTAATTCAAACAAAGTGGACCAGAACGACGAAATCCTATAAGTTCCGACGCTTCTTATGCTCCCTTCTTACTTCAATTCCTTTGTTCTCTTGAGTTATTCACCTACATCCACATATAGAGATACAGAATCATCAATAAGAATATTAATATAAAACAAAAACAATAATAAAAAGAAAACTACATCTAAATAACGAAATTAAAGAAAGTGAAATTGAAGGAGAGTAAGACGAGAAGACGTAAGAAGGAGAGCTGGATTAACCATAAACTGCTCAAAATTTTAATTATTAAACAAAAACAAAAATGATATATCACAAAAGGGAAGAAGAGAGGATGAAATTAAGAACATAAAAAACGAAAAGAAGAAGGAATATGGGTAGAAAAGTGAATACCATAATACTAGATCTGGAAATCTAAACTAGAGCAAATTCAGTATAATCGATCCAAAATTGAAGCCTTGATGCGTTGATGTTGTTGTGTTGATGCGTTGATGTTGTTGATGTTGATGCGTTGATGTTGATTTTTAACAGGAAAAAGAGTGGGGGAGAGGGGGAGGTGAAGGGGGAGACAGAGAAAGAGATCGAACAACCGGTGAGAGAAAGAGAGATAAAGAGAAAGAGAGGAGATGAGAGAAAGAGGCGGGTTTCAACTGAGCTTAAGGGTTTTGTTTAGGCTTTAGGGTGGGTGAGGGTATGTGAGGCAGTCGGGAATTTATTTTTGGAAAATTAGTTTCGCTACCGACTGAAAGTGTGGTCGGTAAATGACTTTTTACCGACTATTTATTTTGCGGTCAGTAAATAATATTTTACCGACTGCTAGGGCGGTCGCTAAATATTTTCACTACAACAATTTACTAATCTAGCGGCATATATCTAGCGGTATTTATGTTAAATGCCACTATAATACATCTTTAGGCGGCATAATTAGTGGCGTTTCTAAAATATGCCAGTAAAAGCCCAAAATTTCTTTGGCGGTGTATCAGCCCACTAGGCGCGATGATTTGGACCAATTTTTTTTCTATTCGCGCTTCAATTTTTCCAACCTAAAGAAACCCTCACATAACTCATAAACCAGAACTCAAACCCTCGCCCCCAACATTTTCTCTCTCATCTACAATTCTAAATACTCAAAATACTGATTCAATTCTCTACGAACATCTTTGTAACTATATTTTCACTACAAATTGGTGAATCTTGCTAAAAATTAGAAGAATTGAGGTGGAGTTTGAGCTGGTGGTGGCGGCATCGGGTGTTGTCCGGCGTTAGTGCTTCTTCGATCGGACGGGTAAGTCTAACTTGTTAATCAAAGATCTATTTTTTTCTTTGAATTTGGTAAGAGTTTAAGTTTATAAGGGATTGATTTTTTGTAACACCCCGACTTCTAAACACCATTAATTAGGTTAATTATCTTTAATTAGCAGCGGAAACCCTAATTTAGTCGGAGCGTCACTTGCCGTATTTCCCTCGTGGGAAATACAAGGCGACATAACCTTTTTAAATTACTAAATAAACTTTAATAATAAATACTTTTAACATCTGATTAAACATTAATATTAAAATCTAACTCAAATCATGAAATCAAACTTAGACTTTAAATAATACATCCCTTTATTGCTAATGACATAATTATCTTTACTAAACATCGATCGTGAATTTGATGGTTGCATCCTCACTCTAAGGCATCCCATGATCTTCTTCGTACCTAAAACAAAAGCAACATCGTGAGCCGAGGCCCAGTAACACACTACCCTATCAACGTAAACTCATTTCAATTCATTTTATTTACTTTGCAATCAGGGAGAATAGAATATAGTAAAACACTTTCATAAATGCATTATAATAAAACATCATTTATAACTTGAAACCTTAATAGTTCCCATTATCTTTCATAAAAACCTTCATTTTACTTGGTAACTGACAAGTTAGCCTTGCGGGACGTCTCCCACCTTGCGATAGTCCTCAAGGAGCACTCTCCCTTGTTGGACATACGCCCGTACCTAAATAGTTTCTCTTTTAGCTTGCGGTAACCCTCAAGGAGCACTCTCCCTTGTTGGGTGTCCCGCGGTACGGCGGTACGTGCACGACCTAGAAATAGTAACCCCACTAACTGCCAGAACCTGTTACACTTTTATTTATCATGTTTCGTATCTTATTCGTAACTCATAAACATCATTCTTATAAAATCATTCATAAACACATTTAAATATCATCATTCATAAAACACACTTATAAACATATTTCATATCCCACAATCCAATAAAAACATATCATTATAAACATATTTCATAATCTCATAAAACACAGTTCATAAGGGGATTGTGGGTGTTAGCAATAGATGTTACCTCAACCGTAGTTTATATTCCCTGTTCGATGGATCGTTCTTCCTGAACTCCGAGTCCAATTTCTTTCAAAATATTGAATAATTGAATTAGTTATTAATATGGTAATAATTTAACTTAGAAATTTCGAATTACTATAAATAACGAATTTTCTAATAATAATGTTAGAAATATATAATTTCACAGTTTTAATGAAAATATAATTAAACACCAATTTTAGTGATAAATATAATTTATGGAAATTTCAATCGAAGTATATATACATATATTCTAAATCAATTACACAAGATTTATTTAATTTATGTCCTTGATAAATTTAGTACGGTAATTTATTTTTCCTAAACTCGATAATCATATTTATTTATTTCCTGAAAATAATAACAATTCATTAGTAAATATTTATATCATAAAATTTATTAAAACATGAATATTAAGGAATTGATAATCTGAAATTCAGGTTTGTCTTACCCAAAGCCCAATTGATTTGGCCCAACTTGAATAAGGAGGAATAAAACAAAGTTTCAATTTCAGAAACTTTGTTTCTGAAATTGCAGAACACGAGCAGCAGGGGAGGGGGGCACGGGGACGCAGGGCACGAAGAGGAGGGAGGCTGGGCGGCTCAGCCTGGGCGGCGGAACCGCGCCGAGAGGCGACGGTGATGGTGGTTTGAGGCGGCAGAAACAGGCGAGGGAAGGGGAAGAGGGGCGCGAACAGGGGTGGAGAGTGGTGAAGCAGGGAAGAAGCAAGGGTGGTTCTGGGTGCTCGACGTGGTGGCTGGTGATTCGTGGGGTTGGTGATTGGTGACCGACGGAGTGGTGGTGTTGCTTTGGTGGTGCCACGAAGAGGAGAGGGAAGGGAGGCAGGGAGTATTTCGAAGGAGGAGGGAGAGCGAAGGGAGGTATGGTGGGAGTAGGTGGTCGGCCGGCGAAGTGGGTGGTCGGGTCTGGGTAGTTGGTGGTCGGCAGATGGCTGCCGGTTGTGGTGGTTCGAATAAGGAGGAACAAGGGAGGAATTTTCAGATTTTGTTAATTTGGTTTTTGTATTGAAATAATTCTGAAATTGGGTTGAATTTATAATTAGGTAGATTTCTAGAAGAACAAAAGTTCTTGATCTCCAAGGCAATGAATATAGACTGAAATAAGGGAAGAGAGGAAGGAAAGAATGGCTTCCTTCTTCCATGTACGTGGAAGGCAAGGAGGAAGAAGCTAATTGAAAATTTTGTCCTTTAGGGGCATTTTAGTAATTTCAAGTAGTTAGGCCAAATTTCTGAATTTTAATTGCTATTTTAGGAAATTACTAAATATATAAATGTTTAATTAAAACAAAGTCTCGTAAAATATATCGTTAACGAAAAATAAATAAATTTTCGTTTATAAATTTATCATTTAAAATAAATCGTAAAAACGTTTAAAATAACGAAATTTTTAAATTATTTCAAATATTTGAAACGAAATTACGTTAATAAAATATTATTAATTTTTAATAAACGAGTTTAAAAGTTTCGGGGTATTACATTCTTACCCCCTTAGAAAAAGTTTCGTCCTCGAAACTTGAAAATTTAGTTATATAAAATGATTGTTGAAAGTCGAAAACATTTGAATAAAAGTACGATATTTTATTTTAAAACCAAGATCTCACAATTTTATTCCAATTCCGACATTGTCTAGCCTTCATTCCGCCATCTTCTTTAATGACTCCGCTTCAACTCGAGGCCTAGAATCGAAGAGTAAAGAATACAGAAGGGGCAAAATTATATGTTGAGCTTAATCGTCATTAGGGTCAATTATATTCCGCCATCGTCTTTTGTATCTCTACTTTACTTCATAAAATAGGATCGAGGAGCAAAGAACACAAAAAGTGGCAACCTTGTTAGCATAGACTAGGCTCCCATTTTTCTTTGTGAGATCCCGTTTGAAAATATTTTCTACCAAAAGTAATAATGTTTTTAATACAAAGTTATAATTCTGAAGATAGATATAGTGAAAATAAATATTTACCTAACAATTATAATAGTCAAAATAATTGTAAAAGTCATTTGTTATAATAATCTCGTACTCTGAGCTCAGGAGAACTTCCATCGAAGACGACTTTCATACGTAACGATTAGTTATTACCAATGCAATCATTACAGCATAAACATAATCCATAAAGCATATCTTAAACACATAATTCTTTAATTGAAAATTTCATACATAAGCATAACATTCATATAACTAATGATGGTAATACATCTTAGTTTGATACTTGATTAGCGCATATTACTTTCAAAATTTCCATCATTTAGTTTAGACTATTTTTTCTAGATGTTCGATCACGCGTTTTCAAAAGATCATTCATTCTTTACTCCATACTAGCGAAGTCGTCATTGTCATTTGCGTCATCGTCTTTTCCTTGCATTAAAAACACTCTTCCATTCGAAGTTGCTCCACGTGGGGGATTACGGTTGAAATTTGTAGTGCCACCATTTCCTTTGTTTTCATCGTTTCTCCTATCACCTTGCTCTCGATGTATTTGAGGACAATCTCTGATTTGGTGATCTTTGCTACCACATTTGAAGCAATCTCGCGTACCAATTCGACATTCTTTCTCAGTATGGTTCCATCTTCCACACTTGGCGCATCCACGATTCTTGTTGAAGCTTTGGTTTCCGTTATTCCCTCCTTGATAGCTGACACTGACATTTTGTTTCTTATTGTTCGGTTGATTTTCTTCGAAGCTCCCTTTTCGTTTTCCATATGTTTCTTCTCGAAGCTTGATAATTCTTTCGACGTTAATTGCTCGATCGTACAACTCGTGGAAAGTGGAAATTCTAGAACTCGAAAGACGATCACGGATCTCAATGCTTAATCCTCCTTCAAATCGATTCATCCTTTGCCTATCAGTAGTCACCAGGTCAGGGGCAAATCGAGCAAGCTCATTGAATTTCACTGCATATTCTAGAACATTTTTCTTTCCTTGACTCAATTTGATAAATTCCGATTCCATTTGCATTTGCAGAGAATAGGGATAAAATTGTTCCCGCATAGCTTCCGTCAGTTTTTCCCAACCAAAACCAGGCTCATTTTGGATTCCTTTAACACTTTTCCACCACAGGTTGGCTTGTCCTTTCAAGTAAAAGACAGCATAGTTGACCTTCCATTTCTCGGGGCATTGAGTTGCATCAAATAACTTCTCCATATCGCTAATCCATTCCTCAAATTCAGTAGGGTCTGGCTTGCCATCATAAGTAGGGGGTTTATGAGAAGCGAACTTCTTGAACATGTTGGAGCATTCTTCTTGCTCTGACCTTGGCTTCTGACGATTTCCTTGCAGAAGTTCCGACATTATCAATCTCATTAAGTCCATTCGATTATCGCTTGTTTCTCCTGGAGTGTCCCCGAAAATGGGATCCTTGCGCAATTCTTCAATTCTTTCTTGCATTCCCTCCAGCGCTAATGCAGATTTGTGATTACCATTGCCATCGTTAACATCGTTATCGTTTCTAGTGCCGTCAATAGGAATATTTCCGCTTGAAGTCATCGCCGATCTGATCGCAAGGATACAACACTTCAGATAATATTTTCTTCTTGAAATTAGACTAAGAAATTCTGCAAATCATAATAAAGAAAACATTCCCGTTGCGTTCCCCGTTCCTATCACTCACACTCATTTCATTTTAACTTAGCATGATTTTAACGTATTCTTTTTAACTTATTTCTTGAAATTCTTGCTTAAAGCCTAATGAATTTTATTTCGTGTAAAACCCGTAAGGTTTAGCACTTATGGTCGCAGAACCTTGGCTCTGAATACCAAACTGTAACACCCCGACTTCTAAACACCATTAATTAGGTTAATTATCTTTAATTAGCAGCGGAAACCCTAATTTAGTCGGAGCGTCACTTGCCGTATTTCCCTCGTGGGAAATACAAGGCGACATAACCTTTTTAAATTACTAAATAAACTTTAATAATAAATACTTTTAGCATCTGATTAAACATTAATATTAAAATCTAACTCAAATCATGAAATCAAACTTAGACTTTAAATAATACATCCCTTTATTGCTAATGACATAATTATCTTTACTAAACATCGATCGTGAATTTGATGGTTGCATCCTCACTCTAAGGCATCCCATGATCTTCTTCGTACCTAAAACAAAAGCAACATCGTGAGCCGAGGCCCAGTAACACACTACCCTATCAACGTAAACTCATTTCAATTCATTTTATTTACTTTGCAATCAGGGAGAATAGAATATAGTAAAACACTTTCATAAATGCATTATAATAAAACATCATTTATAACTTGAAACCTTAATAGTTCCCATTATCTTTCATAAAAACCTTCATTTTACTTGGTAACTGACAAGTTAGCCTTGCGGGACGTCTCCCACCTTGCGATAGTCCTCAAGGAGCACTCTCCCTTGTTGGACATACGCCCGTACCTAAATAGTTTCTCTTTTAGCTTGCGGTAACCCTCAAGGAGCACTCTCCCTTGTTGGGTGTCCCGCGGTACGGCGGTACGTGCACGACCTAGAAATAGTAACCCCACTAACTGCCAGAACCTGTTACACTTTTATTTATCATGTTTCGTATCTTATTCGTAACTCATAAACATCATTCTTATAAAATCATTCATAAACACATTTAAATATCATCATTCATAAAACACACTTATAAACATATTTCATATCTCACAATCCAATAAAAACATATCATTATAAACATATTTCATAATCTCATAAAACACAGTTCATAAGGGGATTGTGGGTGTTAGCAATAGATGTTACCTCAACCGTAGTTTATATTCCCTGTTCGATGGATCGTTCTTCCTGAACTCCGAGTCCAATTTCTTTCAAAATATTGAATAATTGAATTAGTTATTAATATGGTAATAATTTAACTTAGAAATTTCGAATTACTATAAATAACGAATTTTCTAATAATAATGTTAGAAATATATAATTTCATAGTTTTAATGAAAATATAATTAAACACCAATTTTAGTGATAAATATAATTTATGGAAATTTCAATCGAAGTATATATACATATATTCTAAATCAATTACACAAGATTTATTTAATTTATGTCCTTGATAAATTTAGTACGGTAATTTATTTTTCTTAAACTCGATAATCATATTTATTTATTTCCTGAAAATAATAACAATTTATTAGTAAATATTTATATCATAAAATTTATTAAAACATGAATATTAAGGAATTGATAATCTGAAATTCAGGTTTGTCTTACCCAAAGCCCAATTGATTTGGCCCAACTTGAATAAGGAGGAATAAAACAAAGTTTCAATTTCAGAAACTTTGTTTCTGAAATTGCAGAACACGAGCAGCAGGGGAGGGGGGCACGGGGACGCAGGGCACGAAGAGGAGGGAGGCTGGGCGGCTCAGCCTGGGCGGCGGAACCGCGCCGAGAGGCGACGGTGATGGTGGTTTGAGGCGGCAGAAACAGGCGAGGGAAGGGGAAGAGGGGCGCGAACAGGGGTGGAGAGTGGTGAAGCAGGGAAGAAGCAAGGGTGGTTCTGGGTGCTCGACGTGGTGGCTGGTGGTTCGTGGGGTTGGTGATTGGTGACCGACGGAGTGGTGGTGTTGCTTTGGTGGTGCCACGAAGAGGAGAGGGAAGGGAGGCAGGGAGTATTTCGAAGGAGGAGGGAGAGCGAAGGGAGGTATGGTGGGAGTAGGTGGTCGGCCGGCGAAGTGGGTGGTCGGGTCTGGGTAGTTGGTGGTCGGCAGATGGCTGCCGGTTGTGGTGGTTCGAATAAGGAGGAACAAGGGAGGAATTTTCAGATTTTGTTAATTTGGTTTTTGTATTGAAATAATTCTGAAATTGGGTTGAATTTATAATTAGGTAGATTTCTAGAAGAACAAAAGTTCTTGGTCTCCAAGGCAATGAATATAGACTGAAATAAGGGAAGAGAGGAAGGAAAGAATGGCTTCCTTCTTCCATGTACGTGGAAGGCAAGGAGGAAGAAGCTAATTGAAAATTTTGTCCTTTAGGGGCATTTTAGTAATTTCAAGTAGTTAGGCCAAATTTCTGAATTTTAATTGCTATTTTAGGAAATTACTAAATATATAAATATTTAATTAAAACAAAGTCTCGTAAAATATATCGTTAACGAAAAATAAATAAATTTTCGTTTATAAATTTATCATTTAAAATAAATCGTAAAAACGTTTAAAATAACGAAATTTTTAAATTATTTCTAATAATTGAAACGAAATTACGTTAATAAAATATTATTAATTTTTAATAAACGAGTTTAAAAGTTTCGGGGTATTACATTTTTGTACCATCTTTAAGCTTTAAAAATTGCATATGGAAATTGGTCTAATGATTTAGTTACGCCAGAGTTTGTTTCATTTAGTTTGCATTATTATAGTCTCTGGCTTATTCACATTTTCATTGCCTTATTGTCCATTTATTCTGATTTTATCTCCTGGATACAACTCTATTGTTGTTGAATATCTTATACTTCAACTATTTCACATCAATTCTGTTTTCCTGGGTGAAAATGAACAGTTAATGCAATTTAATCCCATTATTTTGGATGGAACATGACAAATTGTAGAACCATAGAAGATGGAATAGGACAAATTGTAGAATCGTAAACTATGGAGGTCAATTGGTTAGCAAAGAAGGCAACAAAATCCCTTCCTATGAACATATGGTGGTAATGAAGCTGTGTTCTCCTTCAATGGAAACCCAATGAATTAATAGTGAATGGCAGAAGCTAAATAAAAGAGTTTCAAAGAAGTTGACTTTTGGGAATGCTAACTATAAATAATTGTTAATAATACAGCATCATGTAATTGCTGAATAACAGTTTGATTAAAATAAATCTGATTTTCAATTGGGAACAATAAAGTATTTTTTGCAATGTGAATTTGCAGTATTAAAAACTATCAGATTTTAGGATTTTGGATCTAAAGGAAAAACCTAGGGCTCTTGTTACCATGTGAATATAATGATACGATTTACCCTAATACGGGTGTCTGAGACTCATATATATAATAAATATCATACAATAGTACAATTACGAGTATACCCTTAGTATCCTCTATTAGTATATACTATACTAATACTAATATGTCAGTTATATACTATCTTAGTAATATTGGAGGTTTTTTGTTTGTTTAGTGGCAGACTAGGTAGTAATTGGACCACCAAGGATACCCTTTTTAGTTAGAAAGGTAATAGGAATATAATTAATGCTAGATATTTTGTTATTCTTCAAATATGCAAGTGTCCACTATGTTTTGACTTGAGTAGAAGAAAAAAAGAGAAGCATAGTAATTAGACATGATGTTGTCTAATATAAATTGCATTTGAAGGGACTTTTGTAGATGATGATCAAATGGAAGACACCGAAGAAGAGATGGAGATGTAGATGGAAGACCATTCGTATAATTAGTGTAGATGTTTTTAGGTAGCTTGTCTTCATTTTTCTGTTACTTGTCACGTGGGTCATTTTTAAATGTAGAGTAATATTTGTGATGTGCACTTTATTTATGGGATCTATGCCTTTTAATGTCTTGAGTATATCTATAACTGCTTGTTCTTTATTTGATATTAGGTTATGTTTGAATATTAAGATAACTATTATTTGAGTTTGTTGACTTGCATACAGATTCAATGGGAAGACGAAAGAAGCTTCGAACAGTGACTCTTCATTCACATGAAGATTCTGATACTCAGGGAGCTAGTGGAAATATTGTGGACACCCCAAGAAATATGACTCCTGTATCAGCAAGTCTAGAAGAACTAGAAGATCAGATGATTGATGAGAATTTAGAGAATGAAGATGTTGAAGGTAAGTTTTGTTTTATTATTTTTGTTAACGTTTGTAAATAATGTAAAGACCAATATACATTTTTTTTGTCGTACTTTATTATGTTGTAGTTTCTAGCATGGTAAAAATTGGTATATAGAATATTTCACTCAAGTTAAATAAGTCAACTTAATTTCTTTTTTTTTCGCCATAGATTCTGAACAATTCCACTTGCATGGACCAGGTCCACCATAAGATTACCATGGACCAGGGTAATTAGGTAATTTTAACAGTGAGTAAATTATAGAAACTGTAGATTCTGTAAAGTAACTATATCTCCAGAATAATAACTATGAACATAATAATGATAAGAATAACTATTCTATCCAAAGAGTAACTATATCATATAGAAAAGTAATTTTAACTGTAAAACAATTACTACTATATATTCATTCTTGCAGACAAAAAGAGTAAAATATAGAAACTATAGGTTCCGTAAAGTAACTATATTTTCAGAATAGTAACTATAAAATAAATAATAATAATATAGTAATTTCGATGAGAACAATTATTCTATCCAAAGATTAACTATATTATATAGAAAAATAACTTTAGCTGTAAAACAATTACTATATTATAAAAATAAACAATATGATATAGATGGTTTAGAGGTCATATAGTAATTTTTTCTATTATATATCACATAATTACTGAAATATAAAAGAGTAACTATATCAAAAGTAACAGTAATTACAACTCCTGAATAGTAATAAAGAAAACATTAACTACTTGGTTAGTTGTTTTAGCTACGACATTCTAATTCTTTGCATCTATTAAATAAACCATGTTAAGCTCAAATGTTTTTTGAACTAAAAAATACTAATCGACACGTCCACGTGGACCACGTCTCTTTTTTCCACCAACACATCATGTCCTTCCTCTACCACGTTATTGGTTTCCATTGTTGCCAGGATTTTCTTCTTCTTCTCCTCCTGCTTTTGTTTTCCTCGCAGAATTTATTCTTTGCACGATTTCAATTCTGGGTGCATCATCTTTGTATTTCTGAATCAATAATATGTAAACTAAGTTAATAATTTAACATTAAATATGAAAAAATAACATAGTAACTATGTAAAACGTGTAGTATCTATTATGCATCATATAGTAACTTTTACAATTAACGATGGTAAAATACTTGCAGAATTGCATATATAGTTATTGTTATTGTTATAGTCATATAGTTACTGTCAAAATAATATAGTCACTTTTATTAATAATAACATGGAGTACAAAGAAAGATCATAAAAAGAACATAATGATAAGATAATAACTATTAAAAATATATAGTTACTATTATACATGATATAGTAACTCTTAATAATAATGATAGTCATATACGAGCAAGGTTGTAGATATAGTTATTGCTATGATCATATAGTTGTTGTGATCATAACATAGTAACTCTTATTACTAACAACATAGAAGACAACAAAGAACATAAAATAACATTATAATATACATAAAAAACTATACCAAACATATAGTTACTATAATACAAGATATAATACCTATAAATATTATTGATGGTCATTTAGTCACAGAGTTGCAGACATAGTTGATTTGATAATAATATAGTAACTCTATCCATAATACAGTAACTATATCATTAATAATATAGAATAACATAAAAACATGCACATAACATAATAAACTAACATAGTACCTATTTCAAAAATATAGTAACTATATAAAACGTACAATAACTATTAAAGAAAATAAACATATGGTAACAAGTCATGATAAAACAAAAAATAATATCTATTTCAAACATATAGTAACTATATAAATAATATAGTAACTATATAAATAATATAGTAACTATTGAAGAAAATAAACATATGGGAACACTTCATGATAAAATAAACATAGTACATATTTCAAACATATAGTAACTAATATAATAATATAGTAACTATTGTACACTTATAGTAACCATTATAATCACACAACAACTAGCTTAACATATAGTGACTGTTATTATAATATAGTAACTATTGTACAAATATAGTTACCATTATAATCATATAGTCGCTATCTAAGAAGCAGACAAAAATATACTCGAAATAACATATTACATAATGTAATCGTATAGTAACTATTATTTATCAAAAAGTCACTATAAACTGTTCATAACATAATAACTATCTTAAACACATAGTTACCGTTTTAAACTTATAATAACTTTCTAAAAAAATATAGTGACTATTTTAAACACATAGTTACTGTTTTAAAGTTATAGTAACTTTTAAAAAAATATAGTTACTCTAAAAACTACTACTAACATAAACACAATGAATATTCCAATGACTATTTAAAACATTATTTCGCAACATAAATTAAAGGTAACAATATCATTTATATACTAACTATATGAAACACTAACCCTAATTTCACCCAAACAACAAACACTATTTCTACCTCTTGTGCTTTGCTGCATCAATTCTTAAAGTTCACAGCCTTTGTCTCTTTTTTCTAAATTTAAGGCATTATTTCTTCTTATACAAATGATATTGTAAAGTATTTTTGAAGATTCGTCACTAGATAGTGCAACTTTAGGACCTGGAATAACATGTGATCGATACTTCGTATTATTTTCTTATACAAATATCAAATACATAGTAACTATATAAACCATATAGTAACTATATAAAACATATACTGAATATTATTAAAATATAGTAACTATTGAACACATATAGTAACCATTATAATCACATAGTCACTATCAAAGAAGCGGACAAATACATACTCTAAATAACATAGTACATAATGTAATCGTATAGTAACTATTATTTATCAAAAAGTCACTATAAACTGTTCATAACATAATAACTATCTTAAACACATAGTTACCGTTTTAAACTTATAATAACTTTCTAAAAAAATATAGTGACTATTTTAAACACATAGTTACTGTTTTAAAGTTATAGTAACTTTTAAAAAAAGTATAGTTACTCTAAAAACTACTACTAACATAAACACAACGAACATTCCAGTGACTATTAAAAACACTAATTCGCAACATAAATTAAAGGTGACTATATCATTTATATACTAACTATGTGAAACACTAACCCTAATTTCAACAAAACAACAAACATTTCGAATCACTCAACAAAATAATAACTATTGTACACATATAGTAACTGTTATACACATATAGTAACCATTAAAATAATATAGTAACTATTGTACACATATAGTAACCATTAAAATTACATAGTACCTCTTTAAACCATATAGTTACTGTATTACTCATATAGTTACTATTTAAAATCGTGAAGTCACTGATCGAATTCGCAAAGTGAAAACGATATTTCGGTAAAACACAAACATTAATTTCTTCAAAACAACAAATATTTTCAATTTTAAATAAAAATAGACTTAAAATTCTTTAAAAAACAACAAACCGAGATGTGATCTCTAAAAATTTTTGCGAAGATTTGTAGGCGAGCGCAAATTCTTCGATTCGATTTCGGCAACGACGAACCTCTTTCTTGATCTACTACTTCCTCCAATTTTTCATCATCAAATAGATCCAATCATAAGAATTATAAGATAATTACGAAAAAATCGAACAAAACCTAGAAATTTGGGCTAAATTTTGAAAAGCATAGAGAGAAAATGAAGAGAGAGAAAATGAAAGAGAATGAACAGAATGTAGATCTGAAATTTTGAAAAATAAAAAAGTTTAAAACGTATATAAAGTGGGCTAGACACAAATCGCATTAAAACTCTTCAAAACACATAGTAACTCTTTAAAACACATAGTTACTGTAATACGCATATAGTTACTATTTAAAATTACAAAATAACTGTCACGTGACAGTTACATATGTTACCCATAAAAATTACTCTGTTGCCCTGGTACACACTACTACAAATATGGGAAAAGAGATCTTTAATAAATGACCCGTTGGTCGACATAACGGATCTCTTTAATATAAGAGATCTAATATTATAGATAACGGGTCTCTTATGAGTTAAATAGCCCACGTAAAATTAAAGGAAGAGAAATAAAAGACCCATTATCTAACTTAACGGATCTCTAGTATATAAAAGGGCTCACTTATTTTGCCTAGAAAATAGAATAAGATAACCAAGAGACCTCTTATTTAATTAAACGGGTCTCTAGCATATCACAGGACCCACCACTTTCCCATAAAAAATAAAGGAAAATAAAGAAAGACCCGTTGGTTAACTCAACGGGTCTGTACTTTCTTTTGTCTTGGAGAAAACCTCGCGAAAACAATTTTACCATATTGTTTTTCCCTGCGATGTTGCCTCTTCTTCTTCCCTCGACATACAGGGTTTTAGGGCTAACCATTGGCGAACTCACCACCGCCGGCGAAATACAGTACGATCGCCGGCATCACTACCACCGGTGAAATACACTACGATCGATGACATCACTACCACCGGCGACCTCAACACCACCGCTGGCGAACAACAAATTTAGGTTTTTTTATATTCTTTTGGCATCACTCTCGTATCCTCTCAAATTTTTGTTTCGAATTTCTAATTTTCGTCTGGGCTTTTTCGATTTGCGATTTGAGTTTGTAGTTGTTGCTACAAAGTTAGTTTCGTTTTTCTGAATTTTTCAAATTCAATTTCCACTACAAAGTTAGGTTTTTTCTCTTCTGAATTTTTGCAAATTTCAATTGTATTGCTGCTTAAAACTTTGGCTTTAGTCGAATTTGAAGTCTTCATGCTTGTCAACTGTCAATACGATGTTTTAGCTTCATTTGAAGTATTCATGCCAGACTTCCATCTTTATGTAGACTCTACCACACAAAGTTAGTAGTGAAATTAGACCTCGTCGGATAACTTGTATTTTCTAAATGATATCGATGCCTATCATGCTTAAAGGTGTTGGTGTCATGCCAAATTTATTTAGAGGATTTTTCCTGTGATGTGTTATGTACAACCTGGCTTCTTTCATGAACATAAGATTCACTAATTCAGTATAGGATTTGTAGAAGAAAATTTCCATCTCCCCTTGATTCTTTTATTTGGGGGTAAGATCAGGTTGCTTTAGCTTTGAAGTTTCGTTTTTAGTTTTCCAAAAGACGGCCAGGGATATAATGAGGCCGTAAATACTGGTATCTAACCAGTTTCCCTGCCAAGAACGAGCCCTTGATGACGATAATGGTGAATTAACAACTTAATCTCAAGCTATCCAACAGCTCGTAGTCACTATTTTGGCAAAAAGATTTGCAGGCAATGCGCAAAAGGTGCACAAAGAGGCAGGGAATTTGAGTTGCCTAAAATGATTAAGCCTCAAAATCCTGACTTCTTTGCTGAGCCTTAAATATTAGTAATAATCAGATAAAACACAAGTCATGTAATCTTTGCTCCATAGTCCCTACTGTGCAAAAGTTAGAATGTATATATAAAAATTTACTTTTATCCCTCCTTTTTTGGGTGATATGTTACTTGACTAGTTGTACATTTGCATTGGATTGTGCAGATAGTGAATCAAATTCGTGGTATTCAGTTGAAACTAGCTTGCATTACCTGCATTCAATCTTCTGTTAAAAAGGTACTTCTATAGCTAATTGTATCGTGTGCTATTGTTCTGGGTTTTTTGAACAGACGATTGTTGTAATTCAAGTTGGTCATGGGCTTCTTCAATTAGGCTCCTACAAGATTGTGAGTCATCTCATCTTCATTTTTTTTAATTTCTATCTAAAATTCATCTCGTTTCCACCTATACATCTTGTTGTTTCAATCACTTAATTATATTTAGGATACATTGCACTTTGAGTATTACAGTAGTACTATAGTACGTTTGACAATTGATTACGGGGGACATTGTTAAGTCTACCTTTAAATATATTTTGAAATTGATTAGCACAACTAATATAAAGCACCTTTATTTTGATAAGACTGCTTTAAAAAAATTGTTACCATCTTTCAAGTAAAATTAGCAGTTTTTTATGCACTCAAATCTGTGATACTTGGTCTAGAGACCTCTTGGGTTCGCCCCCTAGGGTGTGGAAAATAACAGTGTAGTTGAGGCTACGTGTATGTTTCATTTGCACCTCACACAGTTATGCGTTGTACGGTATACACACTCGTCGAAAGGAGTTTAAAACTCGAATACAGAGTGTGAATATATTAGTAGAAAAATATTCTTTTGCTGCTATGAATATGTGTTTGATTAAGAACACTGCGAATCAAATTGAGTTTTGAAATAATGCGGAATTTTCATATTTCTTAGCGGCATCATATCTTAAGATGTCGCGTCTAAGCAAACCCTTATATTGATTAGCAGCGCCTTGATTAAAAACACCTCATGAGCGTTTGAAGCCATATTTGATTGCAGCGTTTGATTGCCCCTCTGTCAGCCATATTTGATTGCAGCGTTTGAACTCCCCTCTTTCACATTATTAACAGGCGACACCTATTTCTTCTAAATTTTATTTTCAATATACTAGTGAACTCCCCTCTGTCAGCCATATTTGATTGCAGCGTTTAAACGCAGGACAAGTTATCAACTTGGACTAGTAGCTTAGTGATACCCAACCTGCTTGCTAATTCCAAACCTCATATTAGAGCCATCCATTCTGCCTTAATAGCATTACAGTGGCCAAGGTTCACACTTAGTGCAGAAACAAAGTTCCCCCCTGCAATTTATGGTTCTTGCATTGCTGTAAATGATGTGTCTCAGCTCTTTAATCATGTATTTTACTTGTATCTTTAGGAGATAATGGTTTACATAATTGTAAACTATGCTTCAACCTTAAGCATAGTCTGCATCATGGTTTCCGTTGTATCTTTAGGATATTTTCATCTGGTAAGGTACAGGTTGTCATGGTTTACATAATTCAACCTTAAGCATTACAATAGTCTGCATACAGTGTCTTCAAACCAAATAAATTGCCCTTAATGTATTGCTGGTTGTATTCGAAGTTTCATTCAGATGTTTATGTCTTTCTCATCATTCATGTTATCGTTAATCAGTAAATGAGTCGATTTTTTTAAATTATGCTTTGTTTAACTAATAATTAATAATTATGCTACTTATTACAGTTTTCTGAACAAACTTATTCATCGGAAAATGTGGATGAGGTTAGAGACATGTGGGTCGAGTATTTGCTCAAGCAAAAAGCGGATCAAGAAAACAAAGTTGATGGTATGGAAATAACTCCATGAGTTTCGGTTCCAATTGTTGGTAAATTGGTGTGAATGATTATATTTTGGAATTGATTTTTGTTTTACGTTTTTGGAAATTGCGATGTAAAGTTTAGCGCTTATGCAAATCACAGTGTATGTAAAGCTTGCGTTTTGAGCATTACTTGTTGGAAATATTTTTTTTTTTGTAATATATGGATTATGGAGTTGTTCTCGAATTATTACAAATTATTTATTATAGCAGGTGTGGTTTTGTGCTTTTATGCCGGCTGACCGGTATTTATAGAGGTGTAAACGCAGGTGTAATGTGTATATTAATGCGGTGCCTGCTGGCCGGTATTTTAGAGGTGTAAACGCAGGTTGAATATGCATATTAATTAGTTCTGAATATATCGCTGATCGACCAGCGGTATTATTCTGCTATTATCGTTTTTTTTTTGTTTTTTTTTTTAAAAAAATGGTTGCAAAGAGACCCGTCATGTGTAATAAAGGCTCTCTAGTTATAGTAATAATAAATTTAAAGAGACCCAATATCTAAGACATTAGGTCTTAGTTTGTAAAAAAAAAAAAAAATTAATAATAAAGAGACCCCCTATCTATATATGAGGTCTTAACTGCTTTAATAAACAAAAATAAAAATATTCAAAGAGACCTCCTATCCTACTTATGGGGTCTAAACAATTTAAAAAACAGATCTCCCATCTCTAATAAGGGGTCTCTTTCCCTTCTAAATTATTTTCACTAGCTTTTACATAAGAGACCCTCTTTCTTACGTGGAGGGTCTCTAGATTTTAACAAACAGACCCCCTCTCGATGAGGGGGTCTCTTTATCAAAGAGACCTGTGAGATAGAGACCCCTTGAAAGGAGATCTCTTAAGCCATTTTGGAAGGGTCTCTTTGCCCTTTTTTGTAGTAGTGGGTCCACGCTAAATTAGCATGGACCAGGTTTATATTAGTGTGAATAGATTCTGAAACCTCTACTAAGAAACGCAGAGGACCTACTTTAATGGCACATATTTGGAATCAACCTAAGGAAAAGAGAATAGTTCTGAGGTGAAATAAATGTTGGCAACCAATTGGCGATGAACATTCTGATCTTGCTCACTTTATTGGAACTGTAGCAAGAAATCCTCGATTATGTCCCTTGGTATATGATGACTGGAGACTGGAAAAAAACGAACAGAAGCACTTGATATTGTGAAGGTAATAGTGATTTCCTAAATAAGTAATTTGAATGCTTTGGTTATTTTGTGAAAATGCCCCTGTATAGTACGATATTTCTACATGAGTGGTATTTTGACAAACGTTTTTTTGTTCAATAGTCAAAGTTCGTCATTCCTCACCCGTTAGCAGAAAAGTACGTAAAACAATCAATGGGAAAAAAGTGGAACAATTTCAAGGGAGAACTCAAACTTGATTGCTGTGAACCACACCTTGAAAATATAACAAATATTATTAAAGCTAAGCCTGATTTTGTGCCCGAGGAGCAATAGCGTTATCTGGTAACTTATTGGAATTCTCCTAAAGGCAAGGTAAACATTTTGTAATTTTACATTTAGTTTAGCTTATCACAATATATTTACCTTGCCTCTCCTCTATGTGATCTTTTGATTTCATGCATACATAGGAAAGATCTGAAAAAAATCGAAAAAGTCGTGAGGTACAAGTTATGGCTCATACTGGTGGATCGAAAAGCTTTGCGTGTTATGCTGATGACAAGGTATGAGGTATTACATCTTGCAAGGTTACCTTTTTAATACTCATTTTTTGTTAAAAAAAATCAAATTAGTGACCAATATACATATCTATGTTACAAGACTATCAATGGGGCAACACCGTCAAGAGCTATGGTGTTCTTGGATACTCATAAGGAACGTAAAATTGTGCCAACACCAATGGATGAAAAGTCAAAACAAGCTGTGGTTAGAAACATGCATTTTATTTTAGCTGATTATTGAATTGCTTTTTAAATCATATTAGAACAATGGGTGATTGTTTGTTGGTATATGTGTCCACTGTTTAATAGGAACTGATAAATGGCAAGTTAAGTAAACTTCCAAATGGTGTTGAGGAAACAAATGGCAAGGTTGCATGGGAAGGTGACATATATTCCCAAGTAATGAGTATTATTGTAGGCCCAGAAAAAAAGGGTCAAGTTCGTGGTCTGGGTAGATGTCCAAAGTCCTTGTCTTCTGTTTCATCTAATCAAGAAAGAGATTACCATGATGATCATGACATATGTGATGAAAGAATCCAATTTTTAGAGTGTGAACTCAAAAGAGTGCAAGAAAAATCGGCACAATTAGAGAAAGACAATGCTGAATCTCTAACTCAGATGAAAGAGGATGTCAAGTTGTTAAAGGCATTGTTGCTAGGTAGAAGAGTTCTTGATGTCAGCACTTAGTGAACAGGTATTTTTAAATTTATATATGGATACTTATTTCTAAATTTACCATTATATTGTTTCAATAATAGGATCTTTGTTTTTCAGGTTATTTTTTATAAAGTGGGGTGAATTTGTCGATTATTTGTGAAGCTTGAATCTGATTTTTGCTGATTTTTGCTGATTTTGGAAGTTATGAAGAGCATAAATAGCCTTTGAAATGGCTATTTGGATCATGTGTAATCAGTTTTGAAGTTGTTCAAAGATGTAACAAGTTTTTTTTGGTACCTTGGATGATGATGTAACAACGATTATTCATATCTATTAAATTTATAATTATCTTCCTTATACTATACATTTGTGTATTGTTGTGTGGGAGCTGAAATATATTTTATGTATTATGGAAGCTAGCAATTGATTTGAAAACATCAAGGGAGCATGTGATATAAGCTTTATATTTACTACAGGATTGTTTTTTTTAAAAACGGTCTTTAGCGGCATATATTCGACCCTTTACAGGCGAATCAAATAAATCCCACTAGATGTTCTCCCGACATTGGATCTAGCGGCACATAGGTAAAAGCCGCTAAAGGTTTTACTGGCATTTTTAAATGCCGCTTAAGCACAAAATAAATGCCGTTAAAACCCATTTTTGTTGTAGTGTTTTTTTCCGACCATTTGTTTCGCGGTCGCTAAATAATATTTTACCGACTGCTTGGGCGGTCGCAAAATAAATTTTTACCGACTATCTATTTTGCGGTCCGTAAATCTCTTTTTACCGACTAATTTATGAGCAGTCGGTAAATGTAGACGTTAAAAACGCGAATTCTTGTAGTGTCATTAGTCATTGGTCGTCCAACCTTTCAATGACCTGGATTAGTGATCCTTTGTGACTTCAATATTCAAGTTCACTTATGGGTGTTTCTTTGTCGAAGAATCCATATTGACATCCCATTTGAATGTTTTGAATCACTTGGATTTTTCATTTAATACTAAACCAAAATTAAATGAATATGAAATAAAGAATTTAATGATTATTTACTGCTTATTTTATTCAACTAAATACTTGATCCGTTCATGCACTGTTTGTGTGACCCTACGGGTTCAGTCAAGAGTAAGTTGTTGCTTTAATATTATTAATTACACTTGAACTGAATCGGCCTTTAGCTAGACATTCTGATCACTCGATCTCACTGAATACTTAACTTATTTCAATAATTTTGAACCACATTTATTATACTTCGCATTAAACGCATAAATGCAAACTTGGACCAAGGGGTTATTTCCTTTCACAAAATACCCATTAAGTTTTCAAAATAAACCAAAACCCCCTATTTTTCAAAAATTAATTATATGTCCTTGTTGACTAATGGCATTAACGTTCGTTGGTAATTAACCGCTAATTAATAATTAAAATTAATTAAACCAAAATAAACTCTAATTAAACATGGAATACCCCCCCCCCCACATAACCAACACCACAGCCGCAGCCCACGTAACCTCCAAGACCAATACCAACCCCCCACCTAACCACCATACGTGACCTGAGCTTGTTGGCGCCGCAAGCACTCTCGCCAGAGACCAATGCCACTCTTGGCCCTCTTCTCACCCATTAATTTCCAATGCCATCCCACCTCCTTCTCTTCTCTCCAGGCCTTCTTCCTCCACAATAGCAGAACACAACATCGGCAACCGCGTAAGGAGGCAGGTGCGCAGACACCATCCAACAACGAAGGAGGTTAAACCCTACCGGAACATCAGAGGCAATGCTCCGGAGGTAGACATAGCGGGAATAGATATGAGTATATACAGTGGAAACACCCGCATACACATTACTACATTAGAGGAATTACGGATAAAATTAAGTGGGTCACTTGGCGGTTTAGGTTTCCTTTAATTTGAATTAAAATATTGTAATTAGTTTAACTGGTTTATAAAAACGGGTTTTTCGTGAAATAACCTTTAATTTTGGCGTAATTCACCAAATTCCCCTAAAACAAAACATAATACCCCATATACCCTTACTAATGATGCGCCGTTAGTGCTCTGTTAGCCTACTTTCAAATTCACCAAATACCCCTAGCTATTTTAATTCGAATTTCACCAAATACCCATATTTTGAAAATTGATTCAGCAAATACCCATATTTTTTAGCGTCTCAAAATAACTACTAATTACCAAAAAAGAATTTTAACGCAAAAACGGAGACAATATTATTAACTGAGGCCTAAGGCCCATATCGAGTTTTTTTTAACAAAAGGGCTACTATACCTAAAAATTATCGCCCAAGTAGATCGAACATTAAAACCTAACCCGATATAACTATACAACGAAAAGCTAAATTGCCTCTGAACATAACCCAACAGAAACAAACTACTCTCTCCGTCCCAGATTATTTGTTACACTTTCCTTTTTCATCCGTTCCAGATTAGTTGTTACACTTCTAAATTAGGAATGACCCCACAATTATTATATTGTCTCTCTTCCTACTAATTTTTTTTTGTCCCCACACTTTCTTTCATTCAATTAAAAAAATACCCTACTAACTTCTATCACATCTACTTTTTCAATAAAATAACAATTGATAACCACACTACTATTTATCGCATTAAACTGTGTGCCCAAGAGAGTGTAATAACTATTCTGGGATGGAGGGAGTACTTAGATTTGAAATTGACATCCAGGCTGGAAATCTACCAAACATTTGACCCACCCAAAATATAGAAAAATTCCCGACTATGTGTTCTTACGGTTCTTCACGGATTTGTGAAAACCGTTTTGCTATCTTATCCCCTAAAAATTGTCAAAAATTGCAACAAAAACTGGCAGGAAATCTATTCTCTCCACCCCCATCTCGTTGTTCAATCTCCTATTACAAAACATGAGAAATTTCTCTCTCCTACCACAACCAACAACACCCATTTCCAACTAATTTGAGGCCCATAACGACAGTAAAAATGGGTGCATCTCTAGAGTTGTGGATCAATCCAAAAGACCAGATAGTAACCGCCATGTTAACCACCTGAGAAACATCTTTGTCCTCCAGACCCCCATCCCCCTCCACCAATTTACCAAAACACCCTCCACCTTCAAATCCACTACAACCGTACCTTTCTCTCTCCTCCTCACATCAACGTTAACTATCTTCTCAGACGTAGTCGACGACGACGACATCACCGCCTCCTCAATGGTGCTCGAAATGGAGGAAGAAGACGAGGAGAGAGAACCTCAACAGAATCCTCCTTTTGAGTAGAGCAATCATACAAAATATCATCGCCGGTATAAGAAGTCCAGTACCAAAAAAACGCGTTATCGGAGAGACAATACACTGATGCTTAATTCCCCGGCACAAATTTCACAATTTCCCCGACGCCATTATTGGTCGTCTTAGCTAGAAAATTTCGTATATGGGTCAATCCCAATTTCTATCGAAAAACTAGAAAAATATGATTTTAAACCACCGATTTCTTCAAAAAGTCCAGTTCCAATCCGGGTTCAAAGTTGGGGGATTTTCACAGCATTGTAGGCCTGACATTTTTTATTTATTTTCCTCATGACTCAGATTTTTTTAGATTTAATGTCTTTTGATTATTGTTTTCAATTTGTTAATAGATGTATTAGGGATGGATTGATCTCGAATTGCGGAGGGGAAGTTAATTCCAAAAGCTAGGCTTTTATTCTAGAACCAGGTTGATTCTCAAATTCAGATGCGCAAGTTGGATGCAGTTAAGGTTGATCACTGAGGAAGAACAGGGGGAGAGAGAGAATAAATTGAAGGGTCGCCTTTTTTGTTTTGACTGTTGAATGCGTAGATTTGGGTAGGGATGGGTACTGGGTAGTGGCTACAGACATAATAAGGGCATAATGGTAATTCTACGCTAATGTCGAGTTAACGTCCGTTAATTCTGAGGATATTTAGTAATATTGTATGGTTTATGGAGGACATTTTATGTATTATCGAAAGTCGATGGGCATTTGGTCGCCAAAACTCAGGTATTTTGATGAAAAACCCATTATAAAAAATTTTGCATCGCTTTTCTTTTGTACAACAGTTATAACTTCTAAGAAATATTTTAAATCACAATTGTACATTGAGTTACACTTTTAGGAAAGAAAATACATTTAGTTAGCTAAAAAAATTACATGCAAAATATATGATTTGAGTAGCTTTCGAAATATACTCTTTGAGTAAATTAAAGAAGATTTGTGCATTAAAGGCCAAAAATATTATAAGAATGACTTTTCTTTCTTTGTTTTTTCGTTGTATCGTTGTAGTGATGGTAAAAAACTTAATGGTTATGAGTTCAAATTCTGATACTAAATTTTTTTTGTATGGAATAATATAGGCTAATGTTTGTGCATACATATTTTTTTTCTGGTATACCATCCGATTCACCCTTAGGGTTAATCCGAATTCGAGGTGAGTTTTTGGTGGATAGGCTATAGTCTCCTCCCAATTGTTGTTGGGGGATCGGCTCCCTACCAAGTTCAGCCCCAATCACCAATGAACCAACAAACAATTGATTGTGCATACATATATGGCGTGGGTTGCATGACATTTAATTTGTCAAGTCATAGCGATACATGCATTGCGGGAATAATATTGCATGGCTAATGTTTGAGCATAAATGACGCGACGCCATGTCACTCATCAAGTTATAGCTAGACATAACAGAATGTCTTTTTTGTCGGAGCTTTAATAATAGTATAAATTAGTGAACTTGCTTAGGAATAACAAGTAAATAAAGCACTTAATTCCATTTATAGATATAGACGGTAGATTGTCTGCTTGGTGACAAGCATAAACATGACACGTACACCATAAATTATTAAGAAGCATGCATGATGCATATATAGTAGCATTAGTATTATTTGGGAAACAACATATATAGTACTTAAAAAGGAAAGATAGCTCCTAGTGCAAACACATACTCCGTACTACGTAGTACATAGTAGTGATTAGTGAAGCTGAATATGATCTACCAGAGAGTTGATATAAGTTGGTTACCAGCAACCCTAGCCACGATCTTGCCTTTAAAAATGGGGTCAACATACTCGGTCTGACTTCCAGACTTACCCAATTTATCTTCAACTACGTTCCAGTCCACTGGACCGGTAGGTCCGCATTCACAGTAAGCCTAAAACACAATTGATTGAAGAAAGCTAGCTAGGTTAATTAATTCAAGAATTTCTATTGATGACAACGTACATCGTGGTCATAATTATTAACATATTTGAAGATCCATAAGCATATAGGAATTACTTTACCTTGCCGGCAGCAGAATCAAAAGCCGCAACCCACTTACGAGCAGTGGAGTCCTTACCAGTAGCATAAGAATAACCCCACTTGACACCTTGAGGAAGAGTCCCACTCTGCCTGAAATAGTAAGTGGTGTTGTTGTTCATATCAGGAAAGCTAGTGAGCGTACGGCCAGCCCAAAAATGTACCTCAAGCTTTGTTAGCTTGGTCTTGGTAAAGTTTGTAGTAGGGGAGGACAATTCAACAGTATTTCCAGCACGAGCACCATTCACTTCGGCTGTCTCATCCTTAGCCTCCAACTCTTTGATCATCTTCTCATAATCAGCTTCTGGATTCTCCAAAACCAATACATTTGGTTCGACCTCTGCCATATTCTCTTTTGCTTATCCTACCTTCAATTCACAAACAAACTTTGAATCAGGTTTGGGTATTAAACTAAGTGTCATAAAAATAATGAATTAATAATAAATATATCCTTTTCAATTTACAAAAGAACAAAAAAAAATAGCTAAAAGGGAGAAAAGAAGATGGAAGGGAGTATAGTACGTACCCTTGACGTTAGCCGGCTAATTTTAATGATTAGAAGGAATTATGCTTGTTGTTGCACTGCATAGTGGAGCTTATCAATATGAGTATTTATAGATATGATACGATGTGACTACGTGAGACTTAAACAAGAAGCCACAACTCCTAATAGTTTAAAAATCGGATTTTTCACCAAATGCCCCTGAGGTTTGCTTTAATGCACCAAACACCCCTAAACATTCCAGAATGCACCAAATACCCCTGACGTTTAAAACAATATCATCAAATACCCTCATTGACCATTTTCCGTGTATTTCGTTAACTTTTCCGTTAACATTTCTTTTCCTCATTTTTCTTTATTCTTTCCCCTACCCATGGAAATCTTTATCCTCTTCCTCAACTTGAATCCAAATCGTCAATTATCCACCAATTTCTTCAAATGTCGCAGCCATCCACTACTATTGTTTGTTGCTAGCCAGAAATCTCCACCCACTATCCTCTTTCTTCCGATCTGCATTTTCGGTCTCCTCTCTTATTTTCTCTTCCACCCATCCCTGTAGTGAAGCCCAAACCCATAATTAATGTTCGGGATTTTTTGAGCAAATCCAAAGCAATTTCGCACAAAAAAAACTGAATTGTATATCGAATTATATACTTAAGGAGCTTTAATTTTCATCTGGGTATCTCGAATTTTTTCTTGAAATTTCAACATTGGTGATGCAGATTTCTGGGTTTCAAAAGGAAAGAAACCAGATTAAATTTTTTGATATGATGCAAGTTGTGGTGCTTGGAAAACCCGAGGTAGCGACTGTGAGCACCCAAAAAATTTACCAAAAATTGTAGCTTAAACCTAGCGAAAAAAGCAATTTGATTCCATTGGGATTTTCGTCAATTTCACTTTTTTTTGTTGATATGAAAAATTGATAAATTTTGACTTGGATATGAGAAAACTAGGTACGATTGAAGTAATGGTCGGTGGTTCAGGGATGGTGTTCAAATGGCGGAAGCGGCGGAGCCGTGGTGGTTGGGCTTGGTGGTTTGGGGAAATGGGTTTCAACTAATAGAAAATTAGCATTGGTCTAAGGGACGCTATTGGCCGACGTATGTAGCAAGCAAAAAGGGGGGGTGGTCTGGATGTGGCGGTTCGAGTTTTGACAATGGTGGAAAAGAAGAGGATGATGATTATGGCGTTTAGCAGAAGACAGAAGTGAAGAGGAAGCCCAACAGAAGTTTTGGGTTATTGTTTTTTTTAAGAAAATAGTTAATCAATTATTTAGGGGTTTAATTCATTTAATTAAGGGTTAATGTTAGGATTAATAGAGAAATGGGTTGAGTAAGGGCAAAAAAGTAAACACACACTAACGGAGACTTAACGTTTGCCAGCCTAAAGGGTATTTGGTGATATTGTTTTAAACGTCAGGGGTATTTGGTGCATTCTGGAAAGTTTAGGGGTATTTGGTGCATTAAAGCAAACCTCAAGGGCATTTGGTGAAAAATCCGTTTAAAAATACAAATTAAAAGAAACTAGAATCTTATTCTTTTTTTTATTACTTAGCTTTTGTCAATATAAGGAGTATGACATCAAATATTTGGACAATTTCTAACACGTTTTTTTTTTATCAAGAGGATGAGGGTGTACCCATTGACATAGGATCAAACTCACCTTACCTTTATTCTATACCCACTACGGGTAAAGAGGATGCGATCCTCAAATTTTGTCTTAAAGTTCTGTATATGATAGATAAAAAACGGAGCCATATCATTATTTGCTGTCGGAAATTCAGATTAATAATCAAATCATTAAAATCTGGATTTTTGTTATTTAATTAACACCTTTAAAAAATCAGTTTTTATAATTTAACACATTATTACTTAATTTTTATTATAATTAAAAACCTTTAAAAATGATTTTTTTTTGAAAATTGACACCACTTAACGATTTTGTTTTAGGAAAACGTTAGTGTTTAACTATGCTAAAGTTCCCAAGGCATGATTTAATGGTAGAAGGAGTTGTGCGTCTATCATCAAATTTTTCCTTGGGAACTATAGAATAGTTAAAAACCAATGTTTTTTCTAACGAAAATGGTTAGATGATATTGTTTTCTAATTTTTTTAGGTGTTTAATATAATAAAAATTAAGTAAGGTATTAAATGACAGAAATGTTGTAATAATTGGGTTTTCAAGGCAAATACTAGAATAAGAATAAGAACGGGTTTAAGAAATCGTTGCGCCGTGGTAACCAACCACTGCCTTGAAAATGAGATTCGGTGCAACCGGGGTGCACAATTGTATTCACCGATTCGTTCAATAAGGTTTACTCAACTCTCAATACACAAAGGCACTATTGGGTGATGAGATGGAGCCACATAAACTTATGCCCAAAAGAATAAGAAAGAAAAAGTTTGAAGAGATACGAATAATCATGACTTAATCATGAACCAAAATTCTTCCATCCGAAACAAAGAGAAAAAGAGGAGGAGAGGAATAGATCAAAATATGTATATCACAAACTCAGAAAATGAAGATTATATATAGGATTAGAGGAGGATACAAAATAACCCAAGAAATCAAAGGTATTGAATCACCAATAAATCTCATGATAATGAAGGGTTTATAACCCCCATAATCAAGAGAAATAATGGACCAACTTAATCACCATAATCAGAATGATAATTGTCCATAAATCATACTTAAAAGCTATCATAAAAGAGAAATCCAAGAGAAGATCAAAAATCGGACAACACAAAAAACTGATCTCAAAACCTGCCGGTTTTCCAAAACTGTTTTCAAAAACCGGCCAGTTTTTGGTGCACTTCAAGAAATGCCACTTAAGTCCGTTTTTCAACTTGCGCTCGAAACCTGCAGGTTTTGGAAAACCTGGCAGGCAGGTTTTGAGCGCATTTTTCCATCTTTAAATTCCAACAACCCCCCACTAAAGATGAGAAAAGATACCAAATGAAAGAGGAAAATATTGGGCATAAGAGGAGCTTAATACTTAACACTTGGTGTTACATAAAGTAAATTGAAACCAAATGCTTAGTGAAGTGAATTATGACTTACAAATCCAAGGGTGGACGAACCTTGAAACCCTCAAGTCCTTGATCAAAGAGTGGACTAACTGATGAGTGGTATTTATGTCGCTCATAGGGTAGTAATCTAGGCATAATTTGAGTCGTTTTATTCTTTCTTTTTTTAGCATTTTTAGTCTTTATTTTCCTTAATTTCTTATTTTGAGTATTTATACCTAAGTTTAGTTTATTTAGCAATTTTTATTAGTTTTTAGCTCTTATTTTCTTAATAAATTTATTTTCCTTTTTTCAATAGTTTTTATAGTTTAATTATTTAGTTTTCGTTATGAATATTTCATTTTTATGTCTATTTCCATTTCTTTTTATTTAGTTATTAATATTAATATTAATATAAATAATAATATAGTAATAATAATTATTATTAGTTTTATTATATTTTCTCGTTTCTCCCTTCGTGTTTTATTTCTTATGTGTAGGTGATTCAAGGCACGCGTTTTCAAGGTCCAGGTTAAGTTTTCGAGCCAAAATCAAGTTCTTATGTCCTTTTGGTGTTTTGGGCCAAAGACTTGCTAAAGACCACACCAAGGCCCAACATTTTTGTGATGTTTCCAATTTCCAGCCTTCCCCTCCTTTCTGTACCTTACACTCCTATCCTACACCACATATCAGCTTATCCTACACTACACTCTACCTATCCTACACCATCTCATCTCACCTTCCTTGCCAGCCTGCTCCAACCCAGCAACACCAAGCAATCACCCCCCCTGCAACACGCTACACCACACAGCAACCACCGCAACATCTATCCCCTCTCAACGCTGCAAACCACCGTGCACCAACTCCTCCATCTCTCAGCCATCATCGCCACCCAACCATACAACACCAACATTAGCAACTGCAACAACGTAGCACAACAACGCAAATCCAGCACCAAACAGACCAAATTCGAAAGCAGGGAAAAAAACAGAGGAATTGGGTTCGTTCGAACCCGTAATTATGTTCCACCGAACCGAAGATTTAGAGTTCCTGATTGTATGAGGTTGTTAGGAAATGAGTTTCCTTGATTCTATTTCTGTGTCAAATATGCGTTTATATACAACCTAATATATGGGCCTAATATGAGCAACTAATCTCCTAAATACAATTGGGCTCAACACCCCCCCTCAAGTTGGAGCATGCAAGTCACAAATGCCCAACTTGCTTAGTAAATACAAGAACTGCCCTTTGCCCAATGCTTTGGTGAAAATATCGGCAAGTTGCTCATCCGTCCGCACATGACTTGTGCTAACAATACCTTCCTGAATCGCATCCCGTACATAGTGGCAATCCACCTCAATATGCTACGCTCGTGAAATACGGGATTTTGGGCTATGTGCAAGGCCGATTGACTGTCACAAAATAAGCTCATAGCCCGTGGATGGATCACACCTAAACTGGTCAAAAGCGCCTTGAGCCACTTCAACTCTGCTGTAACAGCAGCCATGGAACGATACTCGGCTTCCGCTGAGGAGCGAGACACAGTGTGTTGCTTCTTGGTCTTCCAAGAGATAGGGGAGCTACCAAGAAATACTAACCAACCTGTGAGTGAACGTCTCGTCAAAGGACAACTAGCCCAATCCGAATCACACCAAGCTGTCAACTGTAAATCACAATCTGCGCGAAGAAGAATACCCTGCCCCGGGCATCCCTTAAGATAGCGCACTGTACGTATGGAAACATCCCAATGTTCCCGACGAGGTTGTTGCATGAACTGTGCTAGAATGTGAACTGCATAGGCTAAATCCGGACGAGTGAACGAAAGGTAAATGAGACGGCTCACTAGTCGGCGATACATCTCTGGGTCGTCAATGAGTGGGCCGTTAGCCAATGCTAACGTGTGGTTCAGCTCAATCGGGGACCCTGCCGGACGAGCCCCTAACATTCCCGCCTCAGCAATAATATCAAGTGTGTATTTCCGTTGGCACAGAAAAATGCCTTCGGGACTCCGAGCGACCTCAATGCCTAGAAAGTATTTCAAGACCCCTAAATCCTTCATATGAAAGCACTCACCCAAATATGTCTTAAATGCAGTAATGGCAGACGAATCATTGCCGGAAATGATCAGATCATCGACGTAAACTAGGACACTTAGCCGAATAAGTCCCTGAGTGAGTGTGAACAAGGAATAATCCGCATAAGATTGAGTAAAACCGTATCTCTTCAAAGAAGAAGCTAATTTTGCAAACCAACATCTCGGTGCTTGACGGAGACCATATAACGATTTCTTCAATCTACACACCATACCTGGTTTATTACCGTGAAATCCTGGGGGAGGTTTCATGTATACTTCTTCATCTAGATCACCATGAAGAAACGCATTATGGACATCCATCTGATGAAGTTCCCAGTTCTTTGCAGCAGCGATAGCCAGAAAAGCATGAACGGTAACCATTTTCGCAACCGGGGCGAAAGTCTCATTATAATCGATGCTCTCAACTTGATGATTACCAAAGATGACAAGACGAGCTTTGAAACGCTCTATTTCCCCATTAGCATGAAACTTAATTTTGTAGACCCATTTGCATCCTAATGCTTTCTTTCCCGGAGGTAGCTCTTCCATGACCCATGTTTCATTATCTTCCAATGCACCAATTTCTTTCTGCATAGCTTCTCTCCATCTGGCATCCTTCATTGCCTCATTAAAGGTACGAGGCTCTAGCCCTGCAATCACAGAAGCAAGAAATATACGGTGTCTAACAGAAAATTTATCACAATTCACAAAGTGTGTTATGGGGTAAGGAGTACCTGAGGAGCGAGAAGCGATCGATGAACTTTGTGATGGAATCAATTCCGGGACAGTATGTGCAACAAAATTTTGTAGCCAACTCGGTGGACGTTTGGGCCTCAAACCACGACAATTTTCACTCCCAGAGGCGCTGCCATCAGGAGGGACCGCCTCCGTTGCTGCTGTGGTGCTGCAAGCAGGAGGTACCGCCTCCGCTGCTGCTGTGACGCTGCCAGCAGGGGGCTCTACCGATGCTGCGGTGGTGCTAGGCAGGTCACTGGCATGCTGCTCGACCAGGGGTATATCAAGCAAGAGCTGCTCCCCGTCCATGTTAGGAGACTCTGTCAATGCATCATGATCAATTCCGGTGTCACGCACCTCCAAAACACATTCCAAATCATCTAAAAACTCCTTGTCTATTCCCACGTTATCATTTGGCACCCCCGCGGTGGGACAATCAGAATCAACATCCGTCCCTATTGTACGGGAAAATGGGAATTCATTTTCATAAAATTTGACATCCCGAGACACAAATATTTCCCTTGTTTCAAGATCATACACTTTCCAACCTTTCTTTCCATTAGGATAGCCCAAAAAAACACATTTTCTACTACGTGGTGCAAATTTGTCGCCCTTTGCCCGTTGATTATGAGCAAAGCAAAGCGAACCAAAAACTTTCAATTCATCAAAATTAGGTGCGATGCCAAACAAAATCTCAAACGGTGTTTTATTTCCCAATAATCGAGACGGTGTGCGATTAATCAAATAAACCGCACCAAGAACACATTCTCCCCAAAAACCAATTGGCAAATTTCCCTGAAACATCAATGCACGCCCCACATTTAGTATATGTTGATGCTTACGCTCAACCCGACCATTTTGTTGTGGAGTCCCAACACAAGAGGTTTGAAAAATGATGCCATTTTTCAGTCCCGTTGTCACTTCTAACCAACTTTACAGACACTTCAAATTGGCGTTCAATCATAGAGAAAAAGGAACAAAATGCGGAATGAATTTCAGTTTTTGAATTCAATAAATAAACCCAATCACCTCTTGAAAAGTCATCAACTAATGTCAGAAAATAATGTGCACCACTAGTAGAGGGAGTCTTATATGGCCCCCATAAATCACAATGAATAAGTTCAAAAAACCGACTGGCTCGACTATCACTAACCGGGAAAGAATCCCGTGATTGTTTTGCTTGAGGACAAACATCACATGCTTTATTCATTACTTTTCTACTAGAACTAGTACTAACAGCAGGAACTAACTTGACGACTCTATATCTGACGGACGCCCCATTCTCCTATGGCACAGCTCAAATTCAGAAATCTCCGGAACTGTCACCGCACATACTGTTGGAAGTCGCCGAAAATAATAGATTCCATCCTTCCGTTCACCGGCTCCAATCAGGCTCCCCGAACGTTGGTCCTGTATAGCACACAAAGAGTCAGTGAATCGGACAAAACAGTGAGAATCATCAATCATTTGAGACACCGATATTAAATTGCAATGTAATTGGGGCACAAATAAAACATGTTCAAGAAATAAGTCATCGCCTAGTGAAACACGGCCTTTCTTCGTTGCAATTGCCTGAGCACCATCAGGAAGTCCGATCGGACATGGCGAGATTATTTGAGTATTAAGCATGCAGGATTCATCGCCAGTGACGTGATGAGAAGCACCAGTGTCTATTATCCACGACGATGAGAAATACTCACCCGTCATCTTGTCTTGTTTGTTGTTATTTATCATATTAAGGAGAGCTTGAACATGTTCTGGTTTTAAGTCCTCCAACGACACACTAGGGGTCTGCTCATTGCTAGATGATGCCCCTGCAGCAAAACTCCCACCACTCACAGCATGGGCACACACATAAGAAGTGTTGGCAGCCTGACGTGGCTGATCAGACAAAGGTGCACGAGACAAAAGGGCACCGCTTTTTCCACCACGAGACTTGTCGGGCCACCACTCTGGATACCCATATAGTTTAAAACAGCTTGTATTATCATGGCCAGATTTGTGACAGTGAGAGCATGTTAATTTGGATTTATCCTTCCAACTATCAGTTCCCTTCCAGCGAGCAGGAGGTAAGGCAAACACATGAGTCTCCTCACTCGCCTTCATAGCCTTCCCTTTTGCATTTCCACGTGACTCCTCCTCTTGAATAAGAGCCTCGAGAGCCGCTTCCAAATCTGCTGGAGGTTTTTGAGACAACAAGTTTGTCCTTACCACTGCATATAAATCATCATCTACACCACTCAAGAATTGATGTAGTTTCTCCTCATCCTTGTCTTGCTCATACTTACCAGCTACATCACAGGTGCAGGCACCACATTCACAGCCATGGGGAGGTTTCAATTGGTTGAGATCGTCATAGTATCCCATCAACGTATTATAGTAGTCCTCAATGGACATATTCTTGGCTTGCCTACAATCTGTGATCTTGGCCCGTAGTTGTTGCAGACGAGGACCGCTCGATACACAAAACCGTTTCTCTAAATATTCCCATAGAGGTTTAGCTTCCGCCATGTATGGGATCGAGACCGCAACTTTGGGTAACATTGTTTTCTGTATCCATGATACAATCATGGAGTTGTTAGTCTCCCAATCAAGAACCTTAGTCCCCTTTTTTGGTTTCGTGATGGAGCCATCTATAAAGCCAAATTTTCGACGTGATTTCAAGGACAGGGTAATAGCCCTTGACCACGCTAAGTAGTTTTCTTTGCCCTTAAGGACCACGTGAGTGATCAAATTTCCGGGCTGATCTCCTGAGCATAGGTAGAACGGAGAAGAAGGATCGATTTTTCCATCCTCACTCATTGTTGCAGGCTAGGCGCAGGGTAAAAAAAACAAAAAAATCGTTTTAGGGTTTTTAGGGTTTATATTTTGTGAGCTCCGATACCATGTTAGGAGATGAGTTTCCTTGATTCTATTTCTGTGTTAAATATGCGTTTATATACAACCTAATATATGGGCCTAATATGAGCAACTAATCTCCTAAATACAATTGGGCTCAACAGAGGTTCGCTCGAACCTGAATGAAGTTCGCCCAAACCGACAAAAGTTCGCCCGAACATCACAAGTGTTCGGCCGAACCTATTTAGCACTCAAATTGGTACGGAATTAATGAAGGTCACGTGCTTGCCTTGGTAGTTCGTTGTTGATGGCTTCGATTTGTGCCGTACACAGTTAATTGAAGGCTGCGATTTTGGGTTAAACGATGGAGATGATGGATTGTGAATGATTATAAGTAGGCCTGGTTATTGGGCGGGTCGGGGCGGGTCGGGGCGGGTCATTTGCGGGGCGGGTCATTTGCGGGTCATAGTCAAATACAAGCGGGTCAGGGTCAGGGTCAGGGTCATAAGGGTCAGGGTCGGGTCAGGGTCATAACCAAAAGCTAATAGGGTCAATAGCGGGTCACTTGATGGATTTGCTACATTCACCTTAAAAAGAAAACTCAACAGCATCACAAACACAAATTTTCACACAATTTTCGTTTCTGCATATCACAGACATAATTTTTCATACTTTTGATGTGCTGCAACACTAAACGTACCAAATTCATTGAAACAACTTCATCCAAAACTTTAAAGATTAAAACTAAAGAAGACATACATTGTTTAGCAAATACATTCCGAAAAAGCCTAGAGTACTGGTAGAGTTAGGTATTGATTTTTCCTAAAATTATTATTGATTATCACTAAACCATCATCCTTATCCAGACGAACTTGAAGGTGCTTTCGATCGATTTCGCCCGATGGATTGGCGAGAACGAGGAGAGAGAACGGTGAGAGCCTGATACGATTAGGTTTTTTCGAAAAAAAAAATTCGATTTTTTTTTTCAGTTACGTATTTGGGAGGAGAGAGAAAGAAAAGAAATTGTATTTTATTTAACCATGTGTTGACCCTTTATTTTTGTTTTAAGTTATTGGGCTTATAAACAATACCCTATAAGAGCCCTATAAGCAAAGACCCTATAAGGGCCCTGTTCAATAAGAAAGTAAAGGGTTAAGACCCTTTTAAAGTTGACCCGACCCTTATGCCCATTGGGCTACCCTGTCCAATAACCAGGCCTAATTATAAGTGACGAACGGTGATGATGGCTGAGATGGTCTGATCGATGGAGGATCGATGGTGATGCTCGGTGATGATGATGTACGGCAGTTGATAGACGGTGATGATGGACCGTGATGATTTACGATGATGGAGGAGGATGAAAGAGGAGGAGGAGCGAAAGAAAGCTACGAAGGGGGGTCTGCGATTTTTGGGTTGGGATTTACTTGGGGTCTGACTCCTCATTAAATTGGGGGATTTAGTTTGTATTTATTTATTTATTATTTTTTTTCCTTTTTATTTTTTCTCTCCTTTTATTCTTTTTCTTCTTTCTTTTCCTTTTTCCTTTTCTTTTCTTCTTTTCATTTCCTGATTTCTTTTTAATTGTTTTCAGATTTTCGTTTTTTTTTTTTAGTTTTTGTATAAATATCAAATTTTGGGTCAAGACTTATTACCATGTACATAATTTAGTTTAGCTCTTCTTTTCTCTTAGAGTTTAGGGTTTATGCTTAGTTTTTTAGAGAGATAAAGTGAGGGAAATTAATGGAAAATTGGGGCTTTTCAATTTCAAGTGTGACAATTTATATTGAGCAACCAACAATCAATCAATGAGCACTTCTATCTCTCTCTTTATTTATTTCTCCATTTATTGCTTTATTTATTTATTTTTTTAATTAGTTTAATTGTTTTGGTTTAGCTTAATGATTTATGTTTGGATTAGTTGTTATTAATGTTTAGAATCATGTTTTTAGTTGTTAATTTCGTTAAATTTTGTATTTTTAGGATTATGGAGTAGTTTATTGGTTAGGGTTTTGGTGAAAACTCAACATTGATTGGTTTGGGTGTTTGTGATTGGAAATTAGGGATTTTCATGATTAAATTATTGCATGTTTAGGCATTTCTAATACATGTTGCATTTAACTTGATCAATTGAATGTTCCATGATTGCTTGGAGTAGTCTAGTTGGGTTGGAAAGGGATTGAAGACCTAAACTTGATTATGTGGTTGAATTGAGATTTTGATTTACCTCGGGCATGATAGGGTAGAACGGGAATTCATCCTTGATGCTTAGGGAAATTTCTCGCATGTCGGGAGATAGTTGGAGCTATTTGTGAATACAACGCCTATTCATGTAGTGCTTGTGAATCTTTCCCGGTTTCAATTCTTTTATGTCCATTCCATGATTTGTTGTTGTTTGACCCATTCCCTAATCTCGTTTACTTTTGATTTCTTAGTTTAGTTTATTTAGTTTTAGTTGGTTAGTTGACTTTCCAACTCGTTTCGACCTAGCTTGTTGTTCGATTAGCATAAATTAGCGCACCTTAGTCCTTGTGGATTCCGACCCTTGCTTACCGCTTTACTTGTGTTTAGTGGTTAGTTTAGGTAATTTGTTTGATTAGGAGAGACTAGTAACGACCTTGTTTTCCCCTCGATCACTAACCTTGAAACTCTAAGATTTAAGTCACGCCCCCACAACACATACCACTACAAGAATTTGTATCTTTAACGACAACCTAATTACGACGGGTCAAAAATCCCGTCGCAAAAGCCTTTTGCGACGGGATAACAACCAAGCCACGAACGCGAAAATATTGATGATCTGAGGAGAGAGAACGCGAAAAGTGAAGCAATCCAACACCATGGCTCGGCGACGGAGGCAGAAGATGCCGATGATTGAAGTTTAGAGAGAGAGAGGGTTTAACAATTAAAGGGATAGGAGAATCCAATGAGATAAGGAGGCGGAGTAAAGAGAATAAATTTGGGATATGAAATTGTGTACTGCGTCGCAGAATTATTAGAGAGTGACACAAATCATTGAACCTTTGTCTGCGTCGGTCAATAATAAACACGCGACGCAATATCTTTAAACATTACGCCGTTTTACTGACCTACGATGTAAATAACAAACTTTTCAAGACAAATGTATAATTACGTCGGTCACCCTTAAATTGCGATGTACTACGTAAATGATGAATTTTCAGGCTACTATTCAAGAGTTGCGTTGCGTGTTTATTAGTGCGACATAAATCATGCGACGCAAATAGACAATTTTCTACTAGTGTGTACTCCCAATATCAGGAACCTTTCCCTTCTTTCTCCCACCTACTGTCTCAAAGTAGATTTGATTGGGATCTTTATCAATGCCCTTTTCACGACATTCAACAAGTGTTTTTTCCGTAGTTTCCTACAAGAATTGAAATAATTACCACCTATGCATAACAAATATATTAACCCAACTTGCATAACAAATAAGGAACTTTTGTTAAGGAACAAATATATTAACCAAACTTGCATAACAAAAATTTAAGGTTCATTAAGGAACTTTAAGTCTCCTTTTATCGTTCTCAACTTGAACTAAGGAACCTAAGGACCCATCTTAATATATTTAAACCTTTTACGGTAAAGTCAATCCCGGATTTTGAGTCAACTTTCAGATTTTGGAAAAAGGCACTTCCTCCTTAACTTAAAAAGATATATACTTTCCTTAAACGACCGTATTATAAAAAGAGATACACTTTTTTATTTTTTGACATGTATTGGTCTCCATTTTCAATTATATTAATATTTTTTTTGTAGTCCTACACTTAATTACTCACATCATATTTTTACTATAATAAATAATTCACCAATTACCCCACTTTAATCTTATTATAATAAATTCAACTCACTCTCCTAAAACTATATGTCGGTCAAAATACGGAGCATAACCTTTTTTTATAAGGTAGTTAATCAAAACATTGTTTTGGGAAATTCTCATTTAGTACACTCTTATTATTGACTTTTGCCAATGGTATACTCACTTTTAATTATATTGTCAATTGTACACTGATTATCTTGATTTCTTTCATAAATAGTTTAACACTTTACCATAGTTAATCATTAGGGTTAAAAATAAAAAACAAATCAAAGTCATAAGCCGCAACTATTATTGAGATTCCTTAATAAGATGAGCATGAACTCGATCCCTGTCGTGATGGGATGAAAAAGTTTTGTGCGGATATGAGAGCTAGCACCTCGAACAATAGTGAGAAAAAGGTCTCATAGTTGGTCTGTTGGGCATTCATCTAGACCATTTTTATTGTATCAATCTGCTTGTATTCATGGGCCCAATCACTGAATGCTTGTGGCACCTCCTACCAAGTCAATATCGGACCTTTCAAACTTTGATCAAACAACATGGCTAAGTGTTCTTCCGGTACACCTAAGAGAATCAAAGTGTTGACAAAGCTGTAGAGATGGATTAAGGGATCGTCTTTACCGTCAAACTTTACTAACTGAGAGACTTCAAAATAATTATCTTTATGTTTATAGTTTAACTTGGGGATCGGCTTATAACTTTGATTTGTTTTATTTTTTTATTTTTAACACTAATGATAAACTATGGTTAAATTATTTAATAAAAAATTTAGAATGGTAAGAAAGTTAATAATATAAGCGTACCATTGACAATATGATGAAAATGAGTATAACATTGACAAAAGCCAATAATAAGAGTGTACTAATGAGAAATTTTCACATTTTTTTATAAGGTAATTTTTTAAAAAAACACACAATTTTATAAGATAGGTTTTTTATCAGTAACTTTTGTGTAAAACCGCCTGATATGGGAGCTCTCAGCTCTCCACTAATGGTGTCAGTTTAAGAAATAGATGAGAGAAGAAGAAGGGAAACTTGCGTAGAAAGAAAGGAGAGGAAGAAGAGGGAGAGAGTAGAAGTTGTTATTATATTCATTGATTAACAAATACAATGAATGATGCCTTATATAAGCTGTCATAAGGAATCAGCTAACAACCTTCTAACAACTTCCTAGAATTAAGGGAAATTATTTAAAAGCTAGCTAACTGTTTTTAACTAACTCTTGCAACTAACTTTCCCGCCAAAACTATGATATTTATAATATCATGATCATCCCATATCATAACACTCCCCCTGAAAAAGACTTGACCTCAAGTCTAGACAACAAAAGAAGGAAACTGAGCATGAAAATCAGCTGCCACCTCCCATGTTGCTTCATGCACTAGAGGAAAAAACCTCAAGTGCGGGCTCATTTTAAGGGGTTTAGTGCGGGCTTTTACATGTGCAGCATATGGCCTGCCTGCACTTGATGTTTCTCAAGTGCTGCCAAAATATTGGCAGCACTTGATGTTTCAAGTGCTGCCAATTTGGAAAATGAGCCCGCACTTGACATATTTTGTGCTGCCAATTTTAGAATATGACCCCGCACTTGATATATTTGGTGCTGCCAATTTTGAAAATGAGCTCGCACTTGACATATTTGGTGCTGCCAATATTGAAAATGAGCCCGCACTTGACATATTTGGTGCTGCCAAAATTGAAAATGAGCCCGCACTTGACATAGAAATTTGCAATTTGCATGTGCAATTTGCATTCACACTTTTTCATATTTTATTGATATACTAGTAAATACAATAAAACTTATATACAATAAAGCTTATATTTTATTAAATGATAGTCTATACTTCAAATTTGGGTTGTATACACAAATGAAAATTTTATTGGCAAAGTACTAGCATATATTTCATATACTTCATATATAGAACAATATACATACAATCATGATATATATATGAACCAATCTAGTGTCTATTAAGCTATTTCTATACAAGTATCAATATACTACTTCTGAAATAAATAAATAAAATTGGAATTTTTACGTCATTAAGCATTCCAATCTTGAACAAAAATGTCTCCAATTGTATCTTGCACACCTGAAACAAAAAAGGCATATGAGGAATTGATTAGTGGAATCTACACCAAATATTAGACAAAGTATAACATACTAACCAAGTCTGGTCAATCACTAAGACGTACGAAGTAAAATAGTTTAAACGGAATATAATAAACCAAATCCACTAATTGCATCAACAAAAAAAAGGTAGAAAAAACAAACAAGGGGATTTAATCAAGAAGCACCTTAACCAAAATATAATTCAATATCAATCATCAAATTTACAATTCACAATTTAGCAAGAGATCAAATCAAAAATTATTGACCGAACTTCTCTAAAAAATTAAAACTATAAATTAAACAAAAACACGATTTTTAATCAAAATTTGAGCAAACCCAGAAGTTGTTAATGAAATTAAGCATCTGTTGTAACAAGCATTTTTTTGTTGACATTCATCGTTAAAACGTACAGCAGCACGACAATAGAATTAGTAGAAATTAAAGATATTAAACTTCATATAGTAAGAAAAATTAAAACTGGAAGCATTAAATTATTAACCTTTAAAGGATGAAGAATTCACAGCGTCGTTTAGTTCTCATGCCTATTTACTTTCAAGCTTCGTCATTCGCTGCTACAACCTTGTTTTGAAACCATGTAATATATGGTTGTTGCAGATCTGACAAGGATACTAAGAATTATGAATAGTAGCAAAAAGAATGATAATGAAAGAAGAATTGACAAGCATAGATCTAAAAATCTAATAAAACCGCCACACTAATTATAATCACCCAAACCCTTAAATTGAATCTTAGAAAACTCGATTTCTTGAAGAAAAAAAATCTGCAAAATAATGAAATAGACCAAACACAATTCAAGATTAGGGAAGAAAGGTACCTGTAGTTTAGGAAGGAGGAAGGAGAATCAGATGAAGATATCTGAACAACAACACAGAACCATTAATGCAGTAACCAGATTCAATAAAATCAACACTCACCCTAAGATTCCCATTATAAGTTTCCCCAAGTATCCCAATACAGTGAAAGCCCATGTGATCTCAGCTTGAATGAACCAGAAGGATACATTAGCAAGACGCATTGAGAAAGAAAGTAATACAATCATAAACAATATGAAGAAAGTTGAAGGACGAGGTAGATATCAGTTTTAAAAAAACTAACCTAAGACTGCAGTTTACAGATAAAGTACATCTTATGGTTAGCATTAGGTAGAGCATTAGGCTAACTATTGAAACACATACTGACACTTATGTGTTTCAGTTCCCAAACCAGATGTTGTCGTTCTCCCTCACCAGAAAACTTCCAAATATAACAATGAAAAATAAATCCAATAACAACTAATGGTGAGATGGTCTCGCAATAAGCTAACTATTGAAACACAAACTGACACTTAACCGAAAATTTACCAGGAAAATTGATCACAGATTGTTCCTAAACCGCTAAACGGCATTGGTGGAATTAAGTTACAATGAGACGGACTCACTTAAGAGTTTGTGATCAATCAATTGAACTATAGTGACGAAACCAACAAAATATGAATTACCAAACAATTTCAACATTACAGCGTTTAAACATCATCTTTTTTGCACATGAATTCAACAAGCTCTACCACAATATCAAATAATTTACTACTCCGAAGTTCATAGCAGCTAATAACTGACAATAAATTCAATTAAAATACACAAATTTGATTGCATACAGATTCCGCGGCTGGCTCCAGTAATCCAAACAACAGAATATGGATATCAACAAACAATTTCCACATCATAGCGTTTAAACATCATATTTTTTTGCTAAATACGCACCAATTCAACAAGTTTTACAACAATATCAAAAAAATTACTACTCTGAAGTTCACAGTAGCTAATAATTGACAATAGAAGCAATAAATTCAATCAAAACACAAAAATTGATCGCATACCGATTCCGCGGCTGGCTCCAGTGATCCAAACTACCTACAAAATATTTGCATAAAAATCAATAATTAACCAAAAATGAGAGGTCCTCCAATGTCCATGAAATTGGAGTAAAGATATTGATTAGGGCGGAAGATTAAAGAGAAAAATCGCCAAAAATAACCAGAAAAAAAAATCGATGAATAAACTTGAATTAGTCTGATCTGGAAGAGGGTAGAGATCAACGGCGGTGGGGGAGATCGATCTCCGGCGATGAAGAAGCGACTGCGACGACATAGGAGAGAGAAAACGAAGCTGAAGAGGAAGAGGGAGAAGAATGGGGGAGAGAGAAAACGAATGGTTCTCTGATTTTAGAATATATTTTTTATTTTATGTTTTTGCAATATTTTAGAAATTTTATGTGCGGCTTTTGTAAAATGAGCCCTACTTGAGTTTAAAGCCCGCATTTGAGTTTAAGTGCTGCCAATTTTTTAAAATAGCCCGCACTTGTGAAAATGTATTTTTTCTTTTATTTTTCATGCTCTCAAGTGCTGCCAATTTACTAAATGAGCCGCACTTGAAGGGAATCACATGACGATTTTTCCTCTAGTGATGATTCTCAAAACCAGTCCAACTCACAAGATACTGCTCCTGAGGAACATTTTGAAACTGAACCACACGCTTCTGTAAAATAGCTGCAGGGGTGACAGATTGATGAGCTGGATCAATCCCTTGAAACCAGTCAGGAATATGGGAAGCAATAGGAAGAGTACCCCTAAACTTCTTGAGTTGAGATACATGGAAGACATTATGTATCTTGGCATCAGCTGGAAGTTTTAACTTGTATGCAACTTTCCCAATAAGAGCTGAAATTTGAAAGGGACCATAGTAATGATGAGCCAACTTCTGGTTTGATCTTCTACTGACAGTAACTTGCTTATAAGCTTGTAATTTCAGCCATACCCAATCACCAACATATATTGAACACCCTTTCTGATCTATGTTTGTCAGCTTGGACCTTCATCCTTTCTTGTGCTTTTGCCAAATGAAATCTCAAAGTGTCTATCATAGCTTCTCTCCTCAACAAACTCCTATCCACCTCTGCATTATTGGACTCTTGGGGTAAGTAAGGCAAATGAAGGGGGGGGGGGGTGGTTGATTGTAGACCACCTCGATCATATGGAGTGATCTGACTGGCAGTGTGGAAATGAGTATTGTACCACCACTCAGCCAGAGGCAACCACATGTGCCAATCCTTGGGATGCTCACCAGTCATGCATCTAAGATAATTCTCCACACGCCTGTTAACAACTTCAGTCTGGCCATCAGTTTGAGGATGATAAGCACTAGAAAACAAGAATGAAGTGCCATGGAGAGAAAAAAGTCCCTTCCAAAAGCTACTGAGAAATACTGAATCCCTATCACTCACTATTGTTCTTGGCCACCCATGATGCTTAAATACATTGTCAAGGCAACATTGAGCAACTGTGATAGCAGTATAAGGGTGAGAAAGAGCCATAAAATGAGCATATTTGCTGAGTCTATCAACCACTACAAAAATAACTTCCTTGCCACCAGATTTAGGAAGTCCAGAGATGAAATCCATAGAAACATCCACCCATACCTGTTCTGGAATAGGGAGTGGTTGAAGGAGACCTGGAGATGCTGCAGTATCATACTTAGAAGACTGACAAGTGACACAATGTCTAACAAAGTGTCTAACTGTTAGGTTATGATACATATGATAATTCATAAATCATGCGGAAAAAACCATAAAGCCAGGAAAGCATATTATTTACACATAATCATTTAGCATAGTTTAGATGCATACTCTTTGCTGCGTGCCTTCCCTAGCTGCGCCCGAACCGAACAAGAACAAGTCTTTAGGACTCCAAGTGTCGTCCCTCCATAGATAGTCCACAGCACGTCCGGATCCGCCTTAAGATTGACCAACTAGAATCGCCCTTAAGGTACTACTTATTTTCGGCTAAATGGGCAAGAGTTATGGCTGATTTTTCTGCTTAAAAATCCTAGCTTTGAATACTTGAAAACTTGTAAATAAATAATGACCCTAGGCCCTTATTTATAGAGGTATGGAAAAGGAATTGTAATCCTACTAGGATGTGGATTTGTTAATTAGAACTTTATTAGGACTCTAAATAACAAAGCAATTCTAATAAGATTAGGATTTTAATCTTCGCACGAATCCTAATAGAATTAGGATTTCCCGCACACGCATCGTACAAGCAGTGCACCCGCGCAGGCCTTGCGGCCCACGACAAGCGCACAGCCCATGTGCGGTGCTGCGCGCGCGCGCGCCCCTTGGCTGGGCCTGGCCTTGCGCTGAGCCTGGTCGAGGCGTGCGTTGCTGCGTGCGGCTCGCTGGGCGATGGCCTGGCTTCGTGCTGGGCCTTCGTCTAGCGGGCCTCGTCCGATGCTAATTCGTACGATACGCTTCCGATTAAATTCCCGATTCCGGAATTCACTTCCGATACGAACAACATTTAATATTTCCGATTCCGGAATTAATTTCCGTTTCGAACAAATATTTAATATTTCCGTTTCCGGAATTATTTTCCGATTCCGATAATATTTCCGATTCTGACAATATTTCCGTTTCCGGCAATATTTCCGATTCCGGCAATATTTCCATTTCCGATAATATTTTCCGATACGTACCATGTTTCCGTTTCCGGCAACATCTACGACTTGGATAATATTTATATTTCCGATACGATCCATATTTCCGTTTCCGGCAATATCATCGTTTCCGGAGTATTCATTTCTTGCCTGTGACGATCTCAGCTCCCACTGAAACCAAGATCCGTCGATTCCGAATATAGATGGAGTATTTAATGTCATTAAATACTTGATCCGTTTACGTACTATTTGTGTGACCCTACGGGTTCAGTCAAGAGTAAGCTGTGGATTAATATCATTAATTCCACTTGAACTGAAGCGGCCTCTAGCTAGGCATTCAGCTCACTTGATCTCACTGAATTATTAACTTGTTAATTAATACTGAACCGCATTTATTAGACTTAACATAGAATGCATACTTGGACCAAGGGCATTATTTCCTTCAGTCTCCCACTTGTCCTTAGGGACAAGTGTGCATTTCCTAATTCCTTTGTCGCTCGATGCTTGCTCTTGAACATAAGGTAAGAGTTGTCATCCTTATTATGTCCAGAGGTGTTCCTCGGTTTCAGAGTTCAACTGATCAAATAAACAGATAATCATAGCCTATGATTCATCCGAGCACGGCCATGCATTTCACAGTTTCTAGCTCTCCGAGTGGCCTTGTACAACTTTTAAGCATCTCATCCCGATTTATGGGAGGATAATCCCAATCTTGCGATCTTGAGATTAGACTTCGTTTGATAGGTGATTACCTGAGCGTTGCCTTTATAGCCTCCTTTTACGGTGCGACGGTTGGTCAACGTCAAAGCAACCAGTTCTCAAACAAGTAATCTCAAATCACTCAGGTATTGAGGATTTAGTGTCTAATAATTTTAATGAAATTTACTTATGACAGATTTTCATCTCTTACAGTAAAGTTTCATAGGTCTTGTCCGATACTAGTCTTCCCAAAGTAAGTATCTATGCAAATGATTATGACATTGCCATGTCCACATAGTTCAAGAAACAGAACTACTAGTCATCTTGCATTCTAATCGTCTAACGTTTTTCTATGCGTCCAATTTTATAGAAAACTCCGGCTAGGGACCATTTTCAATCTTTGACATTCAAGTTCACTTGATAGACATTTCTTAGTCACAGGACTGGTCCTGACAGTCTATCTTGAATATATCGTCAAATTGAAGGGACTCATCATTTAATAAACCACTAATTAAATGGAAAAATGAATTCTTTTCATTTGTTGTGAATGATTAACCAATAATGTTTTACAAAGATTTAAACTCTAAAACTTTAAAACATTAAACAGGGACATCAAAGCCATTCTCCAATATGCTTGATTCCCATAGCTGCAGTGTGCGAGTTGTGCTTCGCCTGCGGTAGAGGTTTAGTTAATGGATCTGATATGTTGTCATCAGTTCCAATCTTGTTTATCTCGACTTCTTTTCTTTCAACGAACTCTCGTAGAAGGTGAAATCTACGAAGTACATGCTTGACTCTCTGGTGGAGTCTAGGCTCCTTTGCCTGTGCAATAGCTTCCTTATTATCACAATACAGGGCTATTGGTCCTTTAATGGAGGGGACTACACCAAGTTCACCTATGAACTTCCTTAGCCATATAGCTTCCTTTGCTGCTTCATGTGCAGCAATGTACTCCGCTTCAGTTGTAGAATCCGCAATGGTGCTTTGCTTAGCACTTTTCCAGCTTACTGCACCTCCGTTGAGGCAGAAGACAAACCCAGACTGTGATCTGAAATCATCTTTGTCGGTTTGGAAACTTACGTCCGTATAGCCTTTAACAATTAATTCATCATCTCCACCATAGACCAGGAAGTCATCTTTGTGCCTTTTCAGGTACTTCAGAATGTTCTTGGTAGCAGTCCAATGCGCCTCTCCTGGGTCTGACTGGTATCTGCTCGTAGCACTGAGTGCGTACGCAACATCCGGGCGTGTACATATCATAGCATACATTATTGAACCAATCAATGATGCATATGGAATCCCATTCATTCGTCTACGCTCATCAAGTGTTTTTGGGCACTGAGTCTTGCTTAGAGTTATTCCATGAGACATGGGTAGGTAGCCTCGCTTGGAGTCTGCCATCTTGCACCTATCAAGCACCTTATTGATATAAGTGCTTTGACTAAGTCCAATCATCCTTTTAGATCTATCTCTGTAAATCTTGATGCCCAATATGTACTGTGCTTCTCCTAGATCTTTCATCGAAAAACATTTCCCAAGCCAAATCTTGACAGAGTTCAACATAGGAATGTCATTTCCGATAAGTAATATGTCGTCGACATATAATACTAGGAAAGAAATTTTGCTCCCACTGACCTTCTTGTATACACAATATTCGTCTGCGTTCTTGATGAAACCAAAGTCACTGACTGCTTCATCAAAACGTATACTCCAGCTCCTGGATGCCTGCTTCAATCTGTAGATTGACTTCTTTAGCTTGCATACCTTTTTAGCATTCTTTGGATCCTCAAAACCTTCAGGCTGTGTCATAAACACAGTTTCTGTTAAAACGCCGTTTAAGAAAGCAGTTTTGACATCCATCTGCCATATTTCGTAATCGTAATATGCAGCGATTGCTAACATTATCCGAATAGACTTTAGCATTGCAACTGGTGAAAAGGTTTCATCGTAATCCACACCGTGGACTTGCCTGTAACCTTTTGCAAACAATCTAGCTTTGAAAACTTCAAGTTTCCCATCCTTTTCCTTTTTCAGTTTGAAAACCCATTTGCTTCCAATGGCTTGGTAGCCATATGGAAAATCGACCAAATCCCATACTTGGTTTTCAGACATGGAGTCTAATTCAGATTGCATGGCTTCCTGCCATTGCTTGGAGCTAGGGCTCGTCATAGCTTGTTTGTAAGTCGCAGGTTCATCACTTTCAAGTAATAAAACGTCATAGCTCTCGTTCGTCAAAATACCTAAGTACCTTTCCGGTTGAGATCTATATCTTTGCGATCTACGCGGGGTAACATTTCTAGATTGACCATGATTCTCACCAGATTCTTCTAAAGATCTCTGAGTTTCATCCTGAATGTCATCTTGAGCATTCTCTAGAGTTTGTTGTTCGACTCGAATTTCTTCGAGGTCTACTTTTCTCCCACTTGTCATTTTGGAAATGTGATCTTTCTCCAAAAAGACACCATCTCGAGCAACAAACACCTTGTTCTCAGATGTATTGTAGAAGTAATACCCCTTTATTTCCTTTGGATAGCCCACAAGGATACATTTGTCAGATTTTGGATGAAGTTTGTCTGAAATTAATCGTTTGACGTATACTTCACATCCCCAAACCTTCAGAAAAGACACATTTGGAGGCTTTCCAAACCATAATTCATATGGAGTCTTCTCGACAGCTTTAGACGGAGCTCTATTTATAGTGAGTGCAGCTGTATTTAGTGCATGTCCCCAAAATTCTAATGGAAGTTTGGTCTGACCCATCATTGACCTGACCATGTCTAGCAAGGTTCTGTTCCTCCGTTCCGACACACCGTTCCATTGTGGTGTTCCAGGAGGAGTCAATTCTGATAGAATTCCACATTCTTTCAGATGGTCATCAAATTCATAGCTCAGATATTCACCGCCTCTGTCAGACCGCAGTGCCTTAATCTTCTTGCCTAATTGATTCTCTACTTCACTCTGAAATTCCTTGAATTTGTCAAAGGATTCAGACTTATGCTTCATTAGGTAGACATAACCATATCTACTGAAGTCATCAGTGAAAGTGATAAAGTAGCTGAAACCACCTATAGCATTTGTACTCATTGGTCCACATACATCTGTATGGATTAAACCCAATAGTTCATTTGCTCTTTCTCCAACTTTAGAGAAAGGTTGCTTTGTCATTTTGCCAAGTAAACATGATTCGCATTTACCATAATCCTCTAAGTCAAATGGTTCTAGAATTCCTTCCTTTTGAAGTCTTTCTAAGCGTTTCAAGTTTATATGGCCTAATCGACAATGCCACAGATAGGTGAGATCTGAATCATCCCTTTTGGCCTTTTTGGTATTTATGTTATATACTTGTTTGTCGTGATCTAATAAATAAAGTCCATTGACTAATCTAGCAGATCCATAAAACATCTCTTTAAAATAAAACGAACAACTATTGTCTTTTATTAAAAAGGAAAATCCCTTAGCATCTAAGCAAGAAACTGAAATGATGTTTTTAGTAAGACTTGGAACATGGAAACATTCTTCCAGTTCCAAAACTAGCCCGGAGGGCAACGACAAATAATAAGTTCCTACAGCTAATGCAGCAATCCATGCTCCATTTCCCACTTGTAGGTCGACTTCACCCTTTCTTAACTTTCTACTTCTTCTTAGTCCCTGTGGATTGCACTACTACAAAAACTAGCAAAGAGACCCTTCTGAAAAGGCATAAGAGACCCTCTGAGAGGTGGTCTCTATCTCAAAGGTCTCTTTGATAAAGAGACCCCCTCATATGAGGGGGTCTCTTTGTTAAAAATAATAGACCTCTTAAGTAAGAAAGGGGGTCTGTTATGTAAGGCGTGGGAAAATTAATTCAGAAGGGAAATGGACCTCATATCTAAGATATGAGGTCTCTTTGATCATTTCATGGAGACCCACTAGGCAAGATAACAGGTCTCTTTGTTTATTTCACAAAGACCCACTAGGTAAGATAACAGGTCTCTTTGCAATTATATTTATTTTAAAAAATAATAATAATACCCTGCATCTCTACAGCTACATAAATATTTCCGCTGCTGCATACTAACTACTATTATTATGTTTCAATAATGCACTAAAAGTAAAACTGACCAAATACTTTTATTAACAAACAAATAAATAAATAAATAAATAAATATTACATCAAAATCTTCTACAACTTGTGTCACAATAAAAACCTTCTACAAAAACAAATAATTTATGACTGGACATACTTTTAGACTTAAAAGTTTACATTTGTAAATCTAAAAGTTCTAGATATTGAGAAACTGTAATAAGATGTCTTCAATTAGAGGAATAAAACTTGAAGAATGAGCAACACCAATACCAGGCCTTCCAAGCTTTACATGCTTATGTGAAATAAAGAATGCCATGTAGTGGGAAATGAATTCGAGTTTTGACTTTGACTTGGTTAAATTTCTATCCGCCGTAGACACCATGATGCTTCCAACCACCTCAGGAACAATGATTATGTGCGTAGGTGAGTCATCACTCCTCAGTGGCTCGGGTTTCTCACCACGTGGAGCGTCACATTTCTGTTTCAAAATAACAGAGATCCCGATAAATTTTCCAAAAAAAACGCTTATAGACCGGTGTGAACCACACATTATTAGAGCACTGAGGCAGTAAGAAATATCATCAAGAGGGAAGATATACTCAGTTCAGACCATAGAAAATGCACAAGAATAGAAAAGCATGATTTCAGAAATGCGCAGAAATGCAACGCCTCGTAAGGATTACTGAATAAATACAACATTCTTAAAAGAAACTAATTATAGCATGGAAAATCAAACATGAAACAAAAAAATTGATGGCTTGCAGGTAATTGATCCCAAAATAGGCCACAAGATTTCTACCAGAACAAACAAAAGAGAATCTAGAAACACATCAAACATATTATAGTTTAGCAATGGATGATCCCTATCCCCTTCATTCCCTTTCTGCCTCCCTCTCCTAAGTGAATCTATTAGAGTATCAGTCACTCTTGCGGTCCTGCCATTAGAGACCAGCAAATTTAAGGTAATCTATGTTTTTATCTTTAGTCTTGAGTCCCGACACTACAACACTGCTTGGATCTTGGATGTTAATTTGTTGTTTTCTCTTATTTTTTTTATTTCATTTCTTAGTACTAACAGTAAGTTTAATGCACTATTAAGTACCATTAAAACAAGAATACAAGAACCTAGTACTATCTAGTGATGTCTAATAATCTAACGCCATATATACTGAATGTTTTAAAAAAAAAAATTTATTTTTTAGCCTTTGACCTAACTTTGGGTTAACTAGCCTAACTGCATTGTTGGGGTAAGTGGGTAATATACTAAAAGTATAAAATCGGTAGTTGGATCTAATAATCAAGTAATTAGCGAATCTTAGTTTAAATTGTAATCAAGTAATGCCAACCAATCACATACACCAACCCCATGATCACATGCTAATCATATCAACAACAGAAGCAACAAATCCTTCATTCTGGAATCACTACATGACTCTCAAGTATTGAACATCAAATCATTGAAAACCTCAATGAAGTTACAAAGATGAAAAGAGTAACCAGCAACCCCTGGTTATAAAGAATCAAAAGGATTCCTTCAAATAAAATGATCACACATCTGTTTCCAATACGATTAGAAAATTAAAGAAGTGATTTGACAAACCCAGATAAAACTATAAACTCAACAGAATGGTAAAGCATGTCACAAAATATTGTAGAACATCACAATTAAACAACAAAAGTTGTTGCAAACGAAACATCTTATTCACAGAACTTGAAGTTCTAATCTTTAAACAGAATCACAATAGGCTGGAACCAACAATTTATGCCAACCAAACTAAAGTTTAAATTGTTCAAGGGATACTACTAGATTCACAAAGCATAATAGAAACCACAAGACATAAATCCTTTCAATCCAACACCATTGAAAGAAAATTAGAGAGAGGTTCGTCTCCTCACCAAAATCATCATAAAACTCATCTACTATTCAATACCTTTCAACAACTCAATTTATAGATGCAAATAAACATAAATAAAATCACATCACATCAATTCACATCCGTCAGATCTAATCCCAAGTTTTTTCAAATCGAAATTAGAAGGGGTTCATCATCCCTCAAATAAATCCCGTTCAATCTAAAAGCCAAATTGAAATAATAAGCAAAATATGAAATTTGAGAAAGGGGGAGGAGAGAAAAAAGAACCTGGACAAGATAAAGGCCTCCGGTCGCGGCGGCGGCTTTAATATCGGTTGTTTGAGGTCTCATTGTTGCCTTCAAAAATTTGAACATTCCATGAAGAGATAGAAAATTAGCTTCGCAGAGTCGTTACCGAAACTTTCTTGAACTTTTCTTTTAGCTTGAGATTCATCCCTTGCTTTGTTAGCTGTTGTTTGAGCTCCGCGCCTTGACTCACCATACGAAACCCCCAAGGCTGATACACTTTTCAATGGAAAAATTGGGAACTATTGTATCAATTATAGTCGAAAATTGAAGGTTAGATTTCGAAAAATAGGGTTCTTTTATTCAATTTCGATGAGCTGCAGAAATTGGTGATCTGCAAGAATATAAATTGGGGGTTTTTAATAAGAATAAAGGAGTGATAAGTTTGAGATGAATGAATTCGCTGCGAATTCAATTAGATCTGAAATTGAGGGACTGGGGTTTTATTTTCGCTGTACAGGCCGGGAAGGGAGAAAGAAGTAGGTTTTGGTTTCTTCATTTTTAAGGGAGAAAGAAGTATTCCATAATAGTAATTTAATTGAGAAGCAGACCCGTTATAGGAGATAACGGGTCTCTTCATTTTTCCTTAGTGGACCTCGTCTCCACGAGAGACCTCTTCATTGCGCTAACGGGTCTCCTCATTTTTACTTAGTGGACCCCGTCTCCACGAGAGACCTCTTCACTACGCTAACAGGTCTCTTTTTTGGGGTTATGATAACATAAGAGACCTCTTATTTGTAATATGAGGTCTTATTAACTAAAGAGACCCGTTAAGTACTCTAAAAGATCTGTTTTTTTGGGTCTCTTTGGATATTTTTGTAGTAGTGTTGGAACATAAGTGTGAGCCACAACCTGTATCTAATACCCAAGAAGTTGAATTAGCAAGTATACAGTGTATAACGAAAATACCTGAAGATGGAACGACTGTTCCGTTCTTCTGATCTTCCTTTAACTTCAAGCAATCTCTCTTCCAATGCCCCTTCTTCTTGCAGTAGAAGCATTCGGATTCGGAAGTGGGTTGACTGACCTTCCTCTTTACAGATTTGGCGCCAGTTTGCTTAGTTGGGCTGGCCTTGTTGCCACCTTTCTTAGCATTCCTCTTCTTTCCAGATTTCTTGAACTTGCCCCCACGCACCATAAGCACATCCTGCTTATCACTTTTGAGCGTCTTTTCAGCGGTCTTCAGCATACCGTGAAGCTCAGTGAGCGTTTTGTCCAGACTATTCATACTGTAGTTCAGTTTGAACTGATCATACCCGCTATGAAGAGAATGGAGGATGGTGTCTATAGCCATTTCCTGAGAAAATTGCTGATCCAGCCGACTCATATTCTCAATGAGTCCAATCATTTTGAGAACATGTGGACTTACGGGCTCGCCTTTCTTAAGCTTGGTCTCAAGAATTTGCCTATGAGTCTCGAATCTTTCGACTCGAGCCAGATCTTGGAACATGTTCTTCAACTCACTGATGATTGTGAAAGCATCTGAGTTGATGAACGTTTTCTGCAGATCTGCACTCATGGTGGCGAGCATTAGACATTTCACATCCTTGTTGGCATCAATCCAACGATTGAGGGCTGCCTGAGTGACCCCGTCGCCTGTGGCTTCGGGCATCGCCTCTTCTAGGACATACTCCTTTCCTTCCTGCATAAGAACTATTTGCAAGTTCCTTTGCCAGTCAAGGAAGTTTTTCCCGTTCAACTTTTCCTTTTCGAGAATTGATCGAATGTTGAATGAATTGTTGTTTGCCATATTTAAAACTACAATTGAAAAGAATAAACAAATAAATAACCATTCACAGTTTCTCTTAATAAACTTAAATTCTAGCATACATGCATAATTCAATGTTCATTAAGCATTTTATTCAAGTTATGTGTTCCGGAAGGTGTGAATAAAATGATTCCAAGATCCTAAAATCATTGAAGAACTAAGCACAGTTTGTCGACTTAATCCTAAAACATCTTAGGTAAGCAAAAGCCTTTTGCTAATAGTCTAGAAACTATTCTTGGTTGATAGGTACGTCTAAGAACTTATTAGGTAAACCTATCGATTTTGCCACGACATAAAAGGACTCCATACTTATATCGTTGAGTTTCACCAAAACTAACATGTACTCACAATTATTTGTGTACCTTGCCCCTTTAGGACCAATAAGTAACACCTCGCTGAGCGAAAATTATTACTAGATTGATGTAAAGGATATCCAAGCAAGTGTATATTTTGGCATGGCACCTTTTAACTCAATTTTTAAGTTTGGAACTTAAGACTCTTACTATGTTGGTTAGATTTTAAGTGAACTAAAATCCTTAATCATGCAACATAATCAAGCTTTTGATCTCATGCATTTTAAGACATATTTAAAAGCAATAAATAACTTAAAACATGCATAAGATAAATGTGATCTAGTATGGCCCGACTTCATCTTGAAGCTTTAACTTCAAAGTCCGTCTTGAAAATCTCCGTGGGAGGCACCATTTTCTTCAAATAGGATAAGCTATAATTAAAACTAATTACAACTATTTGATGGTACGCAGACCATATTTGAATTGAAAAACAACTTTGGTACTTTAGACCAATTACATTCAAATTAATGGTACACAGACCATATTTTCTATCCTATTTGGGCCATACTAGTCACTTCATAACCTGCAAAACAGTACATATACAATACATACCATTCATCCATTCATTATCATGAATGGCCCACATAGCTGGTTAGTAAAACACATCATGCATCACGTAAACATTTGCAGCAATTAATCAAGGGCACCAATAATCTACAAATTATTCAGTCCTTATTAATTCTAATCAAGTTGTTTTAACCTTAAGGATTTGTAGACCCAATCAAGAGTTTATGACTAAAAAGGGCTCCCACTTAAACCAATAAATTCATATGCTTTACTAATTTTAAACATAAAAATGTATTTCTAGTCTAACCGGAAACATACAAATTTAATTAAAATTTAAAGCTCATATAAATTCATAATTGAATCCATAAATTTAATTTAATTTCAGTCGTATTTAAATTAATTCATGATTTAAATTTTAGTAAAATAATTAGAATAAATAAAATTTATTATAATTACAATATTCAAAATTAAAATCCAAGAAAATAATTTAAATTATCAATTTTAAAATTAATTAAAATTACGTAAACTGAAAATTTCAAATTAAAATTTCAAAACGATCTAATCGCAACGCAACAACCTCACGCATCGCACGCCCATGGGCCACACGCACACAGCCATCGCTGGCCATGTGCGCGCAGTCCATGCGCTGTGTCGCATTGCTGCTGCTCACCATCGCAAGCTGGTGCTCGCTGCGCGCACCAGCGCTTGACGCACGAGCATGCTGCCGCAGCCCATCGCTGGGCGCAGCGCTCGTAACACGTCGCAATAGCGAGCTGCTTGCCATCGCTGGGCGCAGCGCTCGTCGCACGCGCAACAAGCACTTGCACGCCATCGCTGGGCGCAGCGCTCGTCGCACGTCGCAACAAGCACTGCACGCCATCGCTGGGCGCAGCGCTCGTCGCACGTCGCAACAAGCACTCGCACGCCATCGCTGGGCGCAGCGCTCGTCGCACGCACAACAAGCGCTCGCTACGCGCGAGCGATCGATGCTTGGTGCAGCACTCGTGGCACGCGAGCTTGCGCTCGCTGCGCGCGAGGCTCCGCACGCTTGCGCGAGGCAGTGCGCGCTGTGGCGCAGCTCGCTTGCTGCCCACACGCGACTGCTCGTGCCTTGCCCTCGCCCTCGCCCTCGCCCATTCGCCCATTGCACACAGCCCACGACACAAGGTAGGGCTACTGCCTTGTGCTCGTGCACCATGGCCTTGCTCATTGCTTTCATACCGCATGGGCGACGAGCTCCCTTGCTCGTCGTCACATGCCCGCACTATATAACACCCCTTAAGGGTAACACGTAGCATCCATTGCTTTGTGCGTGCAAGTTATATGAGCGAATCGCATAAAAATTTAAAATTTATATTCAAAATTAATGACAAATTAATAAATAATATTAATTTCATAATTTTAGGGCGAAAAATCGAAATTTATTATTCAATTGATTTCCGATTAACATGGATTCGAGTCTAGGTCATAAAAATTTAAAATTTAACCTAAATTTACAATTTTTATGGTGGTTTTTAATCATAGGTATCTAATTAAATTATAACTAATTATGAAAATCAAATTAATTCTAAATTATTCCAATTTTCAACAAATTAATCATAATTACTAATTAGATTGCATAATTAACAAGGTTAGGCATTCAAACTTGTTAAACATATACAGTAGGTCAATCAAAAATTCAAGATTTATCAACAAGAATCGCAAATATTTAATTTAACATCTTAAATTTACGAAATTTTGCATTCGAAAAACTAAAACCTCAGAAAAGTCATAGTTAGGCTTCGAATTTGAGAATTCTGGGTTCGGCCGAAAATTATTATTTTTGTCAAAATTTTAGAATGCCTTTTACATGCGGAATTGACACAAAAATCACTCGATTTGGATGAGTAACGAAGAAACTGCCGAAAAACTGCGTACGTATAATTAAATAAACGCAATTTACAATTAATTAACAATTACGAAAATTAATCACCCCTTTTAATTCTTGCAAATTTGTAATATTTAACCATGTTCATGCAATTTAGATTATGAAAATAATAAGAGGCTCTGATACCACTGTTAGGTTATGATACATATGACAATTCATAAATCATGCGGAAAAAACCATAAAGCCAGGAAAGCATATTATGTACACATAATCATTTAGCATAGTTTAGATGCATACTCTTTGCTGCGTGCCTTCCCTAGCTGCGCCCGAACCGAACAAGAACAAGTCTTTAGGACTCCAAGTGTCGTCCCTCCGTAGATAGTCCACAGCACGTCCGGATCCGCCTTAAGATTGACCAACTAGAATCGCCCTTAAGGTACTACTTATTTTCGGCTAAATGGGCAAGAGTTATGGCTGATTTTTCTGCTTAAAAATCCTAGCTTTGAATACTTGAAAACTTGTAAATAAATAATGACCCTAGGCCCTTATTGATAGAGGTATGGAAAAGGAATTGTAATCCTACTAGGATGTGGATTTGTTAATTAGAACTTTATTAGGACTCTAAATAACAAAGCAATTCTAATAAGATTAGGATTTTAATCTTCGCACGAATCCTAATAGAATTAGGATTTCCCGCACACGCATCGTACAAGCAGTGCACCCGCGCAGGCCTTGCGGCCCACGACAAGCGCACAGCCCATGTGCGGTGCTGCGCGCGCGCGCGCCCCTTGGCTGGGCCTGGCCTTGCGCTGAGCCTGGTCGAGGCGTGCGTTGCTGCGTGCGGCTCGCTGGGCGATGGCCTGGCTTCGTGCTGGGCCTTCGTCTAGCGGGCCTCGTCCGATGCTAATTCGTACGATACGCTTCCGATTAAATTCCCGATTACGGAATTCATTTCCGATACGAACAACATTTAATATTTCCGATTCCGGAATTAATTTCCGTTTCGAACAAATATTTAATATTTCCGTTTCCGGAATTATTTTCCGATTCCGATAATATTTCCGATTCTGACAATATTTCCGTTTCCGGCAATATTTCCGATTCCGGCAATATTTCCATTTCCGATAATATTTTCCGATACGTACCATGTTTCCGTTTCCGGCAACATCTACGACTTGGATAATATTTATATTTCCGATACGATCCATATTTCCGTTTCCGGCAATATCATCGTTTCCGGAGTATTCATTTCGTGCCTGTGACGATCTCAGCTCCCACTGAAACCAAGATCCGTCGATTCCGAATATAGATGGAGTATTTAATGTCATTAAATACTTGATCCGTTTACGTACTATTTGTGTGACCCTACGGGTTCAGTCAAGAGTAAGCTGTGGATTAATATCATTAATTCCACTTGAACTGAAGCGGCCTCTAGCTAGGCATTCAGCTCACTTGATCTCACTGAATTATTAACTTGTTAATTAATACTGAACCGCATTTATTAGACTTAACATAGAATGCATACTTGGACCAAGGGCATTATTTCCTTCACTAACATCTTGAGTAAGGCCTTTCCAAGAAAAAATAGACTTAACTCTGGAAACAGTCAATTCTCTTCCACCATGTCCACTTTCAGGTGCAGCATGTTGCCACTCAATAATCTTTTTTCTAAGATCTGGATCAGGTCCAACCACTATTCTATTCTTCTTTTTGAGGAGACCATTCTGTAACACAAACCCATCTACCAACTGTCCACCAGAGAGAGCCAAATATGCATCATTTAGTGTAGTATCCAGTTGATAACTAGCCACAATTAATGCTGAAAGATTGGAATCCAGAACAGATATTGCCATCAGCAAAATCTCAGTACCATGGACTCTAGAAAGTGCATCAGCAGCCACATTTTCTTTGCCACTTTTGTACTGGATTTCATAGTCAAAACCCATCAACTTAGAAAGCCAAAATTGTTGAAAGGGAGTGGAAATTTTCTGTTGTAACATCCATTTCAAACTCTTTTGGTCAGTCTTAATGAGAAAGTGGCTCCCTAAAAGACATTGTTCCCACTTTTGCACTGCAAAGACAATGGCTAACAATTCCTTCTCATATACAGACAATTGTTGCCATTTTGGACCTAATGATCTGCTGATGAAAGCCAAAGGGTGACCCTCCTGCATTAGGACAGCACCAATGCCCTTCTTAGATGCATCAGTTTCCACAACAAATTGTTTATCAAAGTTTGGAACAGCCAGAACTGGAGCTGTTACCAATGCAACTTTGAGATGTTCAAATGCAATCTGAGCATGATCATTCCAGGAGAAATTGTTCTTTTTGAGGAGATCAGTTAATGGTTTGCTGATAGATGCATAGTTTTTGACAAACTTTCTGTAGTATCCTGCTAATCCTAGAAACCCTCTTAGATCTTTGACTGTAGTGGGAACATGCCAACTTTGTACAGCATTCACCTTATTTGGATCAGTTTGAACTCCAGCAGCTGAAATATAATGTCCCAAATACTCAACCTTGTCTGTAGCAAACACACACTTGCTCAGCTTGGCAAACATGTGGTTAGACTTCATTAATTCAAACACTAAGGCTAAGTGAGTCCAATGCTCTTCCAGAGTTTTGCTATACACCAAGATGTCATCAAAGAAGACTAACACACATTTCCTTAAGAGAGGCTTATAAACTTGATTCATCCAGTTCTGAAAACTAGCAGGTGCATTAGTCAAGCCAAATGGCATAACTAAGAATTCATAATGGCCAGTGTGTGTTTTAAAAGCTGTTTTGTATACATCAGGTGGGTGAACTCTCATCTGATGATAACCAGACCTAAGATCTAACTTAGAAAACACAGCAGCACCAGAAAGTTCATCCAACAGCTCATCAATAACTGGAATAGGGAACTTGTTTTTGACATTTCTATTGTTCAACTCCCTGTAGTCTACACACAATCTCCAAGTGCCATCTTTCTTTCCAACTAAGACTACAGGAGAAGCAAAGGGAGAAGCACTAGTTTGAATTATGCCCCTATCCAGCATCTCTTGCCACTACAAGAAAAACTCTCATTAACGACGAGTAATCCGGTCGTAAAAAGGCTCATTTTGGTCGTAAAAGGTCTTTTACGACGAGAAATGCGCATGGTCGCCAGTCGTCGCTAAAGGCTCCGTCGCGAAAAGTATTGATACTTTTACGACGAGATTATTAAGGTCGTCGTAAGTAGTTTTTTATGACGAGAGTCTAACCTTGTCGCAACTAGTTTTATCTGCGACGAGATTTCTCGTCGCAACCTCTATTTTAAGTGGTTAAAATATTTATTTTCATGGCCTATAACTTCATAATTGCGACCATATTTCTCGTCGTAACAAGATTTATAATTAACGAGAAGAATGAACCTAGTTTTTCTTGCGACCACTGTTTTGGTTCGACAATTCTATTTTATCTATCGTATGTATCAATGATAAATAAAATAACCTGCGAAACTCAAATATTACAATACACCTTAATATAATAACCTCAAACACTAATTTTCATTTAACAAAAATAAGTCGATTACAGTACATTACCTACAAAGGGATATATTGTGCTCCCTAATGAAAAAAACAAACCCCATCACATTCACAAGCTAATATTAGAGTATGCCAAAAGTATTACAAGCTACAATTAATTAGATGGAAGATACAACCAATCTCCATGTTAAGCCTTGAACTATTATGCTGAATAATGCCCCATTAGTCATGAAGTGCCTGCATTCATATATAAAATAGGAATGATTAAGATGGACAACAAAACAAGACTATGATTTAAATGATAGAAAATAAAAAATATGACCACAATTACAGCAAGAACAATATATAAGGGTGATCAAACATATTTACTTCTTCATTCATTGCATCCAATTACACTTGGAATCCCGCAACATGTGTCATACTAATTCCGGAAGGAATTTTTTATCTTGGAATATAATTAAAGCTAGGATGGCGTACCAATATTTAATACTAACAAGAACTTAAATTTAATTACCCAGCTAAGGGCTGAAGCAATGAGATGAAACATTGAACACCAACTACTCCGTATAATATATGAGGGTTTAGAACTTCAGAAACCCAAGCAAGGAGATTTTTATTCACGAAGATAACTGATTAAGCTGTTTAAAACAAAATTTAGCATGGACATGAACTATATATGATTCATCTTGATGGACATGAAGTCATGAACTGGTGATCTTGGCTAATATATACTTCTCTTCTTTTTTCTCTATCCTGTAAGTTCCTAGTAATTTACACTATACATGGTCTATCAAAGAACAGAGTGCATACAATTAAGTAAATAAAAAATAATATCATTTATGAGAGTTTATAATTATTTTAGAACAACTACACTTTAAAATGATTATTGGTATTCCCCTTCTTCCATCAGAATTGGCTTTTAGAACTATCAAAAACGAACTGAAAATAAATGGCAAAAATAAAGGGCATAGTTAGAATTTGTGTACCTTAATCTTTAACTAACATCAGGAATTTCTTGGTCACCAACGGTCCAACGCTAGGTTGTTGCATATAGGCAGAGTAAGTAATATATTGACAAGGCACAAAACTAACAGTCAACTCTACCAAGGTACTCTACCAAGGTACTTTACCAAGGTTGATCATAATTGTCAAAGAAAAGAGGCAGGCTACACCAACAAATTTCCATCAAAAGGGAGCTCAAAACTGAATACCAAAGAAACTCAGAACAATAGCAACAGACTACGAATCATCCCCAACACCTGCCCGCAAAGCAGATTGCTTGAACCCAACAAAACAAAGTCAACCCTGGTCAACTTGCTACAAAAAACATCCTGACCTATAGTGCCCATCAATCAGACCCTGACAGGATACTAAACAGACCCTAGAACAATTATGAACATGATAACATTTTGCTAATTGCATGTCTAAAGTTAACATAATAGTATAATACCTTCATCTTGGTCGTTGAGGCATCTTGTGAAGCATTTTTGCTGCTCAAGGAAGTTAGAAAGGGTTGCATTATTATGAATCTTTGTAACATATCATTGTCATCATTTCCGACGTCCTCACGAAGAGATTGAAGGAGACTTGCATGTGACATCTCCTCTTCCATGGGTGCTTCACTGATAGTTCCTCGGGAATATTTGCATCTTGATTATCATTGCTTGTCGTAGTGTTTGAGGGTGCTTTAGCTTTTTACTCCAGGAAGGAATGAACTTTCAACCCTAAATTACGCCTTAAACCAGGACTCCCAGGTGCAAGAAATGTAGCCTTTCTTCCAACTGGTGCCATTTAGAACAACCTGACTTTAACAATAAAAGGGTACTAACAAGTTAGTTAACAAAACTATAACATTGGCATTTCCTAAACAAATATAATTATAGAATGTGCTGGTAAGAAAGAGAAACAAAGAAAAAGGGCAGAATATCAGTAACACAAACAAAAGCCTCTACACCATTCTAACATTATAATTGTTCATACAAATTAGCTAGCAGCAAAGCAAAACATATAGATTAAAGGTATAAAAGAGACACTTTTACTAACCTAAAAGTTGTTACTTACCCAGTTTGGAGGAAAATGTATTTTCAAGCATAGAATTTTGTGGGTAAGAAACTAAATCCAAAGTTGCATCACTTTTGTAATTGTTTAAAGGGGTGTGAATTGCGCGGTGGAAATGTTCAGTTCAATGGTAGTTGGCAGTAGCTAGAAATGTCACCTGACATAACCAAATTATTAAGAAATTTGGCTTATTTCAGGATAATACACTAGTAGAAAAAACCCTTGTTGCATCCCCCTTGTTGCAGCGTACATGTCTTAATACGCTTCAATACCCAGTCGGTCAACGCGGGTCAAATCCTTTAAAGGGTTATTGCAGCGTACATTTTAATTGTTCGCAGCGAAAGTGTATGTTGCAACGTACAAAATAAAAGCCCACAATAACATCTAGACTTTGTCGCAGCGTACATGCTATTGCCCCCTGCAACAAGTCCGCGTTTCAAAATATTTTGACTCCTTCTCTCCAAGGATCTGGCCTTCGACCTCAGCCTTCGAACTCAGCCGCCGTCGAACTCAGCCGTCGAACTCAGGCGTTGCTCGGCCCTGCGTCGCTGTCTTCGCCGATGGGTCTGTGTTCTCGCCTCATCTCCCCCATCGCGTTCTGTTCTCGCCGTCTCAGTCCCAAGTATTTCGATCCCTTACTCTCTCCTGCGCGAATCTGTTTGAGGAGGTATAGTTTTCTAACTTTTTGTATTTGTTTTTCCCTAATTTCGTATTTTTAGGGTTTGCTTTCAGTCAATTATTGATTTTTCCCCTAATTTCGTATTTTTAGGGTTTGATTATATAAATTATTCTTATTTTTTGTGTTAATTGATACATTTTTTCCGATTTTGATTGTTAGGGTTTGATTTTTTTCCGATTTTGATTGTTAATTTAACTTGGGGACATTTATATGACGGTTTATTAATATAATGGGGAATGCCTTCATTATTGCATTTTAGACTTCAGAGATTCATATTTTGGTAAATGTATCAGTTTACTTGACTCAAGCTTGGTATGAAATGTGTGTGGATTATGATTGTATTGGACCATTGGTGTTTAATGTTTATGCTTCATGGTAATACATTGGGTTATAATGGTTTATGTTATTCAAGATTATATTCATTGACTGAAATAGCTGTTGTTGTTTAGCCTTGTTTTTCATTAAGAGATAAGCATGCTATGATTCGCTTTTCTGTTGTTGCTGCAAATTTCCCTACCTTTTTTCTTTAATAATCGACATGTGTTGGTTATGAAGCCTATTACAGATCTTAATTACTGTTTTATTTATTTATTTTTGTGCAATTTTGGCTAATTCTTTCAATTGGGTTGCTCTGGATTGATCTGCAGCAACACCTTGACTTCAATGTTGATCTAGATTGATCTGCAGCAACACCTGAACTTCAATGTTGTTTATGGTAGAGTGAGCAGGCGCAAGGTCCCAATCTCAAAGTTGTGGCAGCTAAGCTGGCTACTGATCTGCACGTACTGATCTGCACATCAGTTACTTGCATTTTCCATAATGAGATACAACTAGGATAGCCAACAATTTGGGCTGCTGTCTGACCGGTTTTCCTCCTCACGCGAACATCGAATACTGGTGAGCATGTCCATCAGTCTCTAAATATTTGCTCAGAGTTGTTCCAGATAAGTTCTGCAGCGAATGCTCAAAGGGGAGGACTCTATTGCATGCAAAGTTCCGTATTTCAGATCCACAGCGAGTCTGTGACGTTTGATGTGTGCGTTTGGAGTTTGTGCAGGGGTATTTGATGGACCAAGTTAGCCGTGCTGCACAGTTGCCAACCTATGATTTGACTGATCTCAGTACCTTGAGATCTTGGCTGAATTTTCCGTGGAGCCAGTCCATGGAATATGAGATTTACAAGGCGACAAATGCACTCAAAAGCTATAACAAGGTATCTACGCATTTTTTCCGAATTAATATTTATAATTCTTACTTTGGCCGCACTTCAGGTGGGATTGAACTTGTGAACTCGTTATGCAGTGAGTAATATATATCTGATTTAAGTGTTGGGTTTTGTTTAAGGGTATGTATATATGCTTTAGTAGTAGCTTATGGCTTGGTAGTGTGGTGAACTGTGAAAGATCCTAGCTACTTGTTTTTAGTTGGCTTTGTATCAGTGTGTGTTGTGTACCTTGTAGTTTGGGTAACAAATACAATTTCCTGCTGTCTGAATACAGCAAACAAATGAATATCACCTAGTTGTTTCAGTTCATGGTTCAAACATCAGAACTTCAGAAGCTGTAAAAATGACCATGGACCTTCGTCTGAGGGTCAGTTGTACTCTTTTGTATCTGCTACATATACTAGATAGTTTGGCTAAAATGATATTTTCGTCCCCAACTTGAACTAAAGAATCTTATGACTCATTTCAAACTTATTACATGATAAATGTGCTTAGTTTTAAGTTTCCAAGACTCTTTGCAATGTATTTATGCACATTTAAGGCTCATTGGGTCGTTATAGGCTATATTTAGGCTCAAATGACATTTTTGCTCCGAACATTGAACTAAAGAATCTAATGACTCATTTTAAACCTTTTACATGATTAATATGCATATTTTTAACTTTCTAAGACTCATTTCAATCTATTTATTCACATTTAAGGCTTATTGGGTCGTTATAGGTCATATTAAGGCTAAAATGAAGCATTTTCGCTCCCAACTTTGAACTAAAGAACCTAAGGACTCATTTTATACTTATTACATGTTTAATATGAATAGTTTTAACTTTCTAACACTCATTCCAATCTACTTATGCAAATTTAAGGCTTGTTTGGTCGTTATAGGTCATATTAGGCTAAAATGAGGCTTTTTTGCTCCCAAATATGAAATAAAGAACCTTAGGACTCATTTTAAACATATTAAATGTTTTGTATGATTAGTTTTAACTTTCCAAGACTTAATCCAATCTATTTATGCACATTCGAGACTTCTTTGGCCGTTATAGGTCATATTTAGGCTAAAATGACATTTTCGCTCCCAACTTTGATCTAACGAACTTAAAAACTAATTTCAAACTTATTACATGATTCATATGATTATTTTTAACTTTTCAAGACTTAATCCGATCTATTATGCACATTTGGGACTTGTTTGGTCGTTATAGGTCATATTTAGGCTAAAATGCGACATTTTCACTCCTAAGATTGAACTAAAGAATCTAATGACTCATTTGAAACCTTTTACATGATTAATATGCATAGTTTTAACTTTCTAAGACTCATTTCAATCTATTTATTCACATTTAAGGCTTATTGGGTCGTTATAGGTCATATTAAGGCTAAAATGAAGTATTTTCGCTCCCAACTTTGAACTAAAGAACCTAAGGACTCATTTTATACTTATTACATGTTTAATATGAATAGTTTTAACTTTCTAACACTCATTCCAATCTACTTATGCAAATTTAAGGCTTGTTTGGTCGTTATAGGTCATATTAGGCTAAAATGAGGCTTTTTTGCTCCCAAATATGAAATAAAGAACCTTAGGACTCATTTTAAATATATTAAATGTTTTATATGATTATTTTTAACTTTCCAAGACTTAATCCAATCTATTTATGCACATTCGAGACTTCTTTGGCCGTTATAGGTCATATTTAGGCTAAAATGACATTTTCGCTCCCAACTTTGATCTAACGAACTTAAAAACTAATTTCAAACTTATTACATGATTCATATGATTATTTTTAACTTTTCAAGACTCAATCCGATCTATTATGCACATTTGAGACTTGTTTGGTCGTTATAGGTCATATTTAGGCTAAAATGAGACATTTTCGCTCCTAAGATTGAACTAAAGAATCTAATGACTCATTTGAAACCTTTTACATGATTAATATGCATAGTTTTAACTTTCTGAGACTCATTTCAATCTATTTATTCACATTTAAGGCTTATTGGGTCGTTATAGGTCATATTAAGGCTAAAATGAAGCATTTTCCCTCCCAACTTTGAACTAAAGAACTTAAGGACTCATTTTATACTTATTACATGTTTAATATGAATAGTTTTAACTTTCTAACACTCATTCCAATCTAATTATGCAAATTTAAGGCTTGTTTGGTCGTTATAGGTCATATTAAGCTAAAATGAGGCTATTTTGCTCCCAAACATGAAATAAAGAACCTTAGGACTCATTTTAAACATATTAAATGTTTTGTATGATTAGTTTTAACTTTCCAAGACTTAATCCAATCTATTTATGCACATTCGAGACTTCTTTGGCCGTTATAGGTCATATTTAGGCTAAAATGACATTTTCGCTCCCAACTTTGATCTAACGAACTTAAAAACTAATTTCAAACTTATTACATGATTCATATGATTATTTTTAACTTTTCAAGACTCAATCCGATCTATTATGCACATTTGAGACTTGTTTGGTCGTTATAGGTCATATTTAGGCTAAAATGAGACATTTTCGCTCCTAAGATTGAACTAAAGAATCTAATGACTCATTTGAAACCTTTTACATGATTAATATGCATATTTTTAACTTTCTAAGACTCATTTCAATCTATTTATTCACATTTAAGGCTTATTGGGTCGTTATAGGTCATATTAAGGCTAAAATGAAGCATTTTTCCTCCCAACTTTGAACTAAAGAACCTAAGGACTCATTTTATACTTATTACATGTTTAATATGAATAGTTTTAACTTTCTAACACTCATTCCAATCTACTTATGCAAATTTAAGGCTTGTTTGGTCGTTATAGGTCATATTAGGCTAAAATGAGGCCTTTTTGCTCCCAAATGTGAAACAAAGAACCTTAGGACTCATTTTAAACATATTAAATGTTTTATATGATTAGTTTTAACTTTCCAAGACTTAATCCAATCTATTTATGCACATTCGAGACTTCTTTGGCCGTTATAGGTCATATTTAGGCTAAAATGACATTTTCGCTCCCAACTTTGATCTAACGAACTTAAAAACTAATTTCAAACTTATTACATGATTCATATGATTATTTTTAACTTTTCAAGACTCAATCCTATCTATTATGCACATTTGAGACTTGTTTGGTCGTTATAGGTCATATTTAGGCTAAAATGAGACATTTTCGCTCCTAACCTTGAACTAAAGAACCTAAAGACTCATTTTAAACCCTTTACATTATTAATATGCTTAGTTTTAAGTTTCCAAGACTCTTTCCAATCTATTTAAGCACATTTATGGCTCATTGGGTCGTTATAGGTCATATTTAGACTAAAATGACATTTTCGTTCCCAACTGTGAACTAAAGAACCTAATGACTTATTTCAAACTTATTACATGTTTAATATGCTTATTTTTAAAGTTTTCAAATACTCATTTCAATCTATTTATGCACATTTAAGGATCATTGGGTCGTTATAGTTCATATTTAGACTAAAATGACATTTAATCTAATGCTCCCATCAAATTTTTGTTTTTGAAGGTCTACACTACGAGGAATGCGCCTTATGCTAGTGAGGAAATTGATGTGGTTCGTGAGCAATGGGCTAAGTTTTTTACCAGCAAGTATTTATTATTGGCCTGAGCGCGTTTGATCGAGTTGGCTTAGATGTTATAGAACAATATTTTGTATTAAAATGTATGCGTACGTTGAAATTGGAATGTACATATATTTAAATGTATCAGTACGTGCACTTTGATTTTGGAATATATACAAAACTACAGTTATTGTTTATATATTTGTTATACAGGTTGCGATATTCTATTATTGTTATGACAGGTTTCTATATTTGGTGCAAAGTCCCTCAACAAAATTAGAATTTTCCCGCCAAAATTGTTTGTTGCAGCGTACATATATATGTGTACGCTGCAACAAGGGTGTAAATTTTGGCAAATTTTCAGACTTGTTGCAGCGTACAAATAGATGTACCCTGCAACAAGTGGAGTTTTTTGCAGCGTAGACTTCTTTGTACGCTGCAACAAGTCACTATTTTTGCCAAAATTTTGACACTTGTTGCAGCGTACATGCATATGTACGCTGCAAAAAAGTACTTTTTGCAGCGAACATTGTACGCTGCAACAAGTTCAGACTTGTTGCAGGCCCCCCAGTTGCAGCATACGATGTACGCTGCAACAGGGGTCTAAAAGCCCGCTGCAATAAGGGTTTTTTCTACTAGTGATATAAAGAAAAACAATAACACACCGAAGGTTGCAACGAAGCTCCAACCTGCAAGCCCTCTGATAAGAGACTGCTGATCGAGCCAACATTGTATTCAACAATAACATTAACAACACCATTTTAATCAACCTCTGCAATTTTGCATTAGACAAACAGAGGGTTGTTTCTCATCTAAAGGGCACAAAAATTACTTCATCATACAGAAAAAGACGATATTCAGAGATTTCTCATCAAGCTATGTATTCTAATAAGTTATTCTTTTAGGAATTAAAGACCCATCTACGATATCTCATGTAAAAACTCAACAACAACCAATTAGCTTAGTAACGAGCCCAAAACCCAGGTAGTACTCGAAGACCCACTTTTGAAATAGCGAGTTCATCAGGATTGAGGGTTGGAGGCGATAACGAAAAGGAAAATAACACTAAAAACGAAAAGGAAAATAAAGCATAATTAACACAATTATAAACGAGTCTTACTCGAAAAAGTTCAAGATCCTCGAATATGGAGAGCGAATTTCACACTTTTCTTCACAATCTGCGAAGTGAAATTTGGAATCGCTGACTCAATAATGCGAAGTGAAACCAAAATAATGAGCAGATCTATTCGGTTAGAGCGAGAAATTGAGGTTCCTGGGCGAAATTTAGTAATGAGAATTAGGGTATAAGGAATTTGACTGCCATGTTTGTTGGAGAGAGGAGAGGAGATAGTGAGATACGTAAGAGAAGAAGGTTTCTTTTGTGAGTTCTGCTTTTTTTTTTTTTTTTTTTTCTTTTCTACTTAATTAGTTATTTGGGTAATTTGAAGCTTTTTTTTAATTAAAAAAAATTAAATTTGACAATTACGAGTTTACGACAAGTTCACTTGTCGTAATTGAAACATAGGTCGTCGTAGGATTGATTGCAGGCCCGGGAAAAAATCCCGCTTTACTTTTTGCGAAATTTTCATATTTTTAACGACGAGAATATTTGTAATTACAACGAGATTGTAGCTTGGTTGTAACTAATGACGCTATTTGCGACCACTTAAAAAACTCGTTGTAGATGTTGATTTGTTACGACGAGAAACGCTTATGGTCGTAATGTTTGGTCGCGAATGAAAGTTTTTCTTGTAGTGTGCACTAGTTTCTCAATAATATCTCTTTGTTTCAAAGGATATCTATAGGGTCTTATGTTCACAGGTGTGGCATCTGGTAACAAGGGAATTGGGTGATCAAACACTCCCCTTAAAGGAGGTAATTCCACAAGATCCTCAAATACCATGTGGTAAGTAAGCTGTAATTCTTTTAATTCTTCAGCAACCAGAGTTTGTGGATTAGAAGCTACTGAACCACCACTAGACTGATCTTGTACTTGAATTAAACACAACTGGACAGCTGTAGAAAATACCTTGGAAGATGGCTCTCCTTCAATAACTTTCAGCTTCTTGCTTGGAATGCCCTTAAGGAGAACAGTTTTGCCATTAAAGCAAAACTCCATGTGAAGCTGCATGAAATCCCCAGAGATAGGCCCCAATAAGCTAAGCCATTGAACTCCCAACACCATATCACAACTACCTAAAGGAATCAGTAAAACATCTGCTTCAAAACTGATGCCCTGCATAGTCCATGTGAAACCTTTGCAAATGTGTTGGCAAGCTAGATGGTTCCCATCAGCTACTGTAATTGCTTGAGGTGGGATAGTTTTCACTTTGCAACCCAATTTTTGAGCTATGCTAAGATCCACAAAGTTATATGTGCTACCAGAATCAACCAATATCTGAATTGGTTTGCCCTGTACCACACCCCTAACCCTCATACCCTTGACTTCCAGAAAGTGCACTCATGGAAATTAATGGTTCAGTGATGTTTGTTTCTCCCATATCTCCATCATCATCCTCACTAACCTCCTCAACTTCATCTCCCACAATCTCAACAGTGAATAATTATGGCTCTTTGAATTGGCACTTGTGATTCCTATCATAAGGAGCATCACAGTAATAGCACAATCCTTTTGCAATTTTCTCTTGTCTCACATCAGCAGGAATATATTTGAAGTTCTTGGGTTTTTGGTGGGGATATTTGGTAAGAGATAAGGTTGTGTTTGGCTTATTTGTTGGAGTAGGTAATAAGGGTGGTTTGTTGCTAGGTATAAGTGGAATGGATTGTAAGGGTTTAGGGCTGTAATAAGGCTGTTTGTAGGTAGGTTTGTGACCCATTGCTGTCAGGTTCTCCTCCTGTAATCTAGCTATGTCTATAGCATCAGCAATTGAACCAGGTCTGAGGGCTTTCACAAAGGGTTTGACTGTGGGTTTGAGTCCACCAATAAAACTCTCAAGCATGTAAGCATCAGGCAGAATATGGTTGTTCATCATCATAATGGACCTCAAATTCTCAAATTCATCAATATACTCTTCTAATGAACCAGTCTGCTGTAATTTGTTAAAATTTTCTACCACATTATGCGCAGAATCATCTCTAAATCTAGCATACAGGTCAGCTACAAAATCATTCCAGTCAACTATCATGCTTTTCCTAACAGATAAATAGTTCATCATCCATCCTTCAACCTTATCAATCACATTCAATGAAGCCAAATCCACTTTCTGCTCATCAGGAATTTTGCATAATGAAAAGTATTTGCAGCACTTCTTAACCCAATTCCTAGGATTAGTGCCATCGAATTTAGGGAAATTCAGCTTAGGATTCATACCTAGTGATCTGGTTGAATTAGATATGTGACTGTTTGTGGAGGTATCTTCATTACTATTTCCAGAATCCTTGAAAGCTTGCATGAACTTCATCAACTCATCAAACTTTTCATCCATTCTCTTGTTCTGATCTTCGAGTTTGGAATTTTTTTCTTCCAATCTCTTTTCCAGATTCCTAAATTGTTCTTCCATGGCTGCTCGCTTCCTTGTAGCAGTAGGAGCCAGGTCTAGGCGAAGTGATTACAGAATTTGAGAGAGTGTGGCAGCGTTGGCTCTGATACCAATGATATGGGAGCTCTCAGCTCTCCACTAATGGTGTCAGTTTAAGAAATAGATGAGAGAAGAAGAAGGGAAACTTGCGTAGAAAGAAAGGAGAGGAAGAAGAGGGAGAGAGTAGAAGTTGTTATTATATTCATTGATTAACAAATACAATGAATGATGCCTTATATAAGCTGTCATAAGGAATCAGCTAACAACCTTCTAACAACTTCCTAGAATTAAGGGAAATTATTTAAAAGCTAGCTAACTGTTTTTAACTAATTAACTCTTGCAACTAACTTTCCCGCCAAAACTATGATATTTATAATATCATGATCATCCCATATCACCGCCTTACCGGAAATACCACTTTGATTGCTTAACTAATTGGTTTCATTTATTAACTAATTAGTTTTAGTTCTTAACTTATTAGTTTCAGTGCTTAACTAATTAGGTGCAGTGTTTAACTAATTGATTTCATTATTTAACTTATATGGCACCAAGATAGTCTTTTGTGTAAGACCGCTTTACATAAAAGTTTGTAATTTTTTATTTAAATGATTCTTTGTGACAATTTTTTCAAGCGAAGTTTTAGTAATGACAAGTGTCCGGTAAGCCGAAAGTTTGACCAAACGTCGAAGAATGGGGTAAGTTCTGTTTTAATTTTTTTTCCCTTCTTCTTTACACCTTTTCTTTTAAAAAATCATTCGTCCTAAAAGTGACCCAATGGAATGTCTTTTAAAAAAATTTAGTTAAACTTTTTGTCTTTTGTGACGAACTTTTCATTCGATAAAAATTTTAGTTAACTTTTGAACACAGCGTAAATTAAACGCCCATTTGCGTAGTTTTGGATTCCCTTTGGGTTGAAAATAGCCGAGTTTACTAAATTACCCCTTGTGCGCCATCCATAAAAGCAAGATCGATCATACATGCTCCCATGTCAAAATCATCGTTCTTCATTACTCTTCTGACTACTGGTAGAGAGGTTCTCTGGAACAAGTTTTAAACGGTAACTCTTTCTTTCCTTCTTTCTACATTTTACTACGTCCGTTTTATAATGATGATCTTCATATTTGTTTTTAGATATGCAATTACATCAGTCATGTTTTTGTTTCATACTCTTTATTAGGGAGGGAATAATGATATATGATTTCATAGATAATCGAAATACTTTGGCATAATGGTTAAAAGTGAGGGCATGTATGTGTACTATAGGTTCATAGCTTACATGTTTAAATTAATCCACCTTAATTAATTTCTTTTGTACAACTGTGTGCGAGCTAGGTTGTATTAAAAACATTGCGAATTTGTTAAATAGGACTACCTTTAATTGGATTATGAACGTTTGATTCTAAATTTCGGGTTAACTTTACTAAGTGCATCTCAGATGATATCACGGAAAACTATTATTTTGTTGGAGTAAGCTTTGTAGTTCATATATAATTGACTTGATAACCATGTAATTAGCCCTTCCCGTTTCTGATTGATCGAGAGACCGTCTTCGACGATATGCAGGTGATCATCAAGCAAGAAAATAAAGATGTCAAGCGACCTGAAAGTAATCACAGCTGCATTCAAGTCAGTTCGTGAAAACGAAGTCTACATATTCATGCGAAATGAGTATGTTCTAAGCGACTACGCACCCGGTAAGAAACACGACAAGATACTGTACGGACCAGCTCGTACATGCGATGTGTTTTCATCCCTCAAGTTCACTATATTTGAAGAGGGGATAGACTCTGCATTCTCATCTCACGACCTCGGAATCGCCTACATATTCTTAGGTAATAAAATGTTTTGTGCGTATCCTGTGTATAATAAATATATTTTATACTGGAGTGATTTTACTCAGTTTTTATTTAACTTTTAATATGTTTTATGTTTTGATTCACTTTTTATATTATGAAGTACTACATTCGTTTTAAATTGATCTTATAAAAAGGGAAAAAAAATGTGTATAAAAATAGGTGAATATAGATGGATAAAATATGTGAAATAATGTAAAAAGATGGAAGATTGTAAGAAAAAAAATGAATAAAGTAAGAGAAACGGTGTGAAAAGTGATAAATGGTGTAGAGTAAGAGATGTAAGATTTAATGTCAAAAAATAGTATAAAACACGATATAAATAACATTATAAAACGGATTTAAACTGAAAGTATAAAGATAATTTTGAATCACAAGTAGTAATTTTTATGGATAAACTTTTTTAAAGGGTTACATGGTTATATAAGTACATACTACGTATATATTATGAGTAATTTTGCAGAGGATAATTTATGCTTCTTCGTTCTTTTTTAGTTGACACAATTTTTTATTTTGTTGCCAATGCAATACTTCCGGTTGATCCACGCCGTACTCTATTCTATAATTCAACCATTAATATCGTTAATTATCAATGAGTTAAAATTATAGAAAGTTGATATTATAGATATATACAATGAGACGATTATAACAATAAACCAATATGGCTATATATTTTTTTTCTTATGTATAAATCACAATTGATAGTCAAAGTAGATTATATGAATAGTATCAAAAGCCAAATTGTGTCATTAAATAAGAAAGCAAGAAGTATTAAAAAGAAGGGTGATGATAAAGGTCGCAAGTTGCGACAACATTTAGTTGTCGCAATCTTACATGTCGCAGTTTAATTGGTACATATAAGCGCCACGTATGCTATGCGTCATCATAAATATTTTACTATCAATGCAATATTTTTACTATAAAAATATATAAATTAGGTAATTGATGTAAAGAAGGAAACAAATCAGAATATTAAGATTTTCCTACCTTTTTTTGAAACATATATAATAGATTATATAAGTTAAATATTTTAGTTTCCAATTTAAATCATGACACATAAGCATGCCATGTCATCATTGTGACACGGCTTAAAGGTCGCATGTTGCGACCTTTATCATTTTCATAAAAAGAAAAACTTTTTCACTAAATAAATAAATAAAATTTTCATTGTATCGGGTAAGTTTCAAGTATTTTGAGCTAATTTTACATACTATATTTTTTTACCGTATTTATTGCACACGGAATGTAACTAAGAGTTTGTGCTTAGGTAACGGATGTGCCAAATGGTACTACGGTGTATACTCTCCCCACAACAAGATCCTCGACGGGCCGATGCCCATCGTGGAGATGTTCCCTTTCTTGACGGGGACGGTTTTTGCAAACGGGATAGACGCTGCGTTTGAGTCATCGCGTCCTTTCGAGGCGTACCTCTTCAAGGACGATCAATATGCTCGAATCAATTATAGTGCTAATGGTCAGCTTATTAGCAGTGGTACAATACGTCAAGGTTGGCCTTGCTTTAGAGGCACTATCTTTGAACATGGAATTGATGCTTCTTTTGCTTCTCACGTTTCTCATCAAGCATATGTTTTTAAAGGAGATTCTTATGCTCGTATCAGATTCAGTCCCGGCATGAGAATCGATGTCATGATTAGGTCAGGGAAAATCAAAGATTATTGGATGGGTTTACATAAGATCTTGCCTCGGAGATTGTAAATACAACATACTCCACTAATTAATATGCGCATATGATATGGATGCTCTTTAATTTCGTCATGTACCCTTTAACCAAGAAAAAAGGATTGTCAATTTGTTTTTATCGTACATTATTAATGAGGTCTTGCCCTGCTGGTTAATATCGAAGGGTAATTTCCCTTTTCTATTTAGCAATTTGTATTGTCATTGTGGCTAGGGATATGCAAAACCGGGCTTGGTTAACCGTTAATTTTGCGTCGTCATTTACTCGACCCTAAACCGTATTCATAAAATCGGTTAACCGGTAAACCGGTTACCCGGATATTCAGTTCGGTTTGACTCGGGTAACGAGTTTTCAAGAGTACGCAAATTTGTCTTACGCAAGAACAGTTGGTCGCGGATTAATGCATAGTATTTGAGGGAAGGGAGTCAAACAGATTAGCAATGGGCTAGCAAAGGAAGCAAAGGAAAATTTTAATAATTTGTATCCAACTTCCTGTTTGTTGATCCCCCACCCCACCCGATATTTTGTTTGAAACTGATTCAGCAAGATTTAAGGTGCATTCTATTCACCTGATTTTCACTTATTTTTTCCAATTTATCAGAACTTATCTGAACTTATCTTAACTTATTAAAACTTATTTAGTTATAAGTTGTATTTGGTCAGCCCTTATCTTATCTGAACTTATCTTATCTGAACTTATTTGAACATAACTGAAGTTATCTGAACTTATTTTTCCAAAAATAAGCGGAAATTAGGTGAACAGAACAGAACCTTAAAGTAACTACTATGTAACATATCAATCTGTAATAGTGCCTTTGTCAAATCAACCACAAAGCTTCAGTATTATTATCATCAACGTAATCTTTTATGGTACATCATGATATAAGAAGCAAATTCTTACAATAATCCTGACTCCTTTTCTAACGTAGTACTAACACTACTGTTGATCCCTGAGTTTTGATGATGACAAGCTTATTTGTGCTTACGTTCTACATTCTAGAATGACAGGTCTAAAAGTGAAAGAGCTACTCTCAATTTGTATTGATAAGAATGCAGCAGCCTTGAAGGAAAGAGAACAAGTCAGATTAATCCGTGAAGCAGCAATAGAATAATATGACAAAGTCAAGACACTACAAATGAAGCTGCAAGAATTAAGCTTCTATGAAGCATTAAGAAAGTATATGGTAAATACGAAAAGGTACAAGGTTATTATATCAAACGTACTGCTAAGTCTGGGAACAAAGTTTTTAAAGAGTCAAGTTATCACCTGAGTTCTTAAGAGTTAGCAGAATACACTAGGTTTAAGTCCAAATGATTATCCGTATTAAAAAGAGTCTAATTTGCCTAAATTAATTCAGTAATGGTTAATGATAATCTTTGGCAGAGTTCGAGGAGAAGTTGAAATCTTTAGGTATATGGAAAGTAGAATCCAAATTGGTGTAAAACTCGTTTAAAGATTAAATTGTTTCCTAACAGAAATCTATCTTTAGAAGAGTCCTAATTTGATTAGAATTGGAAGTCTAGGATTCTAGGGTAAATCACAGAATCACTATAAATATACCAAAAGATCTCCTCGTAGTTTTTTATCAGACTCATAAGCATTAACCGGAGCTTTCAGGTATCACCTTTAAAGTCTTTATTTTTAAGAGTCTGTTCCTGTTCCCAGTTAGAGCAGTATTGGTTGGTAGGTCTTGTATCTTCGTATTTACTTTAGTTTTATCTATTCTGTATTTCATTAAAAGTTGAATTGATGTATGTTAAGCCTGAGTCAGGCTTACTAGAGCAAGAGTGAAAGATCTCAAGAGAGATCTGTGAGTTGGAACAATTGAGGGATTGTTTCAGAGGGAGAAGGGAACAACGTGGGGTTGTTCCTAGTCATCTGTAATCTGAGGTGATTTACAGATTGTGGCCCGAGTAGATTAGGCTTGTAAAGAAACTGAGTTGTTTTGCCTAATTAGTAGAAGTGTTTAAGTCCCCAAAGGGGCCGTGGTTTTTTCCTCTCTATTGGGCCTAGAGAGTTTTCCACGCTAAATTGTGCTTGCTCTATTTTGCTGTTTCTGTTTCTTATCGCGTATAATTTATAAAACTGCAAAAAATCAATTCACCCCCCGTCTTGTGGAACTCCACGAAACTAACAATTGGTATCAGAGCCAGAACCCTTTACTGTAGGTAACTCTGACAGGAAAAACGATTCTGGAACAATGAATACTACGGAGAAACTGGAAGAGGGGTACTCTACCCAAAGACCACCTATGTTTAGTGGAAAGTACTACTCTTACTGGAGGAATAGGATGGAAATTTTCATTAAGGCTGAAAACTACCAAGTTTGGAGAGTCATTGAAGTAGGAGACTTCCAAGTCACCAAATTGAACACCTCTGGAGAAACTGTTCCTAAACCTATAACAGAATTTGACAAAGCAGAATACGAGAAGCTCGAGCTTAATGCCATGGCCGTAAAGATCCTTCACTGTGGACTTGGTCCAAACGAGCATAATCGAGTAATGGGTTGCAAAAATGCAAAAAAATTTGGGATCTGCTCCAAGTTACCCATGAAGGAACAAACGAAGTCAAAAGATCAAAAATTGATCTCCTGATGCACCAATATGAATTATTCTCAATGAAGACTTCTGAATCAATTCAGGACATGATAACTCGATTCACAAATATCATCAATGAACTGAATTCTCTAGGAAAAATCATAACTCCCGAGGAACAAGTAAGAAAGGTACTGAGAAGTCTTCCTCAAGATCCTTTGATGGCCAAGGTTATTGCCCTACAGGAAACTAAGGACTTTACAAAGTTCAACCTAGAACAACTGGCTGGTTCTCTCTTAACCCATGAGCTCCAACTGAATTCCAGAACCTCTGAGAACCCAAGGAATAAAGCACTGGCTCTAAAAACTGAAAATGATGAAAACTCAGAGGAAGATGAGGAAACTGCTTTATTTGCCAGAAGGTTCAGAAGGATGTTTAGGAACTACAAAGAGGGAGATCATCGAGGCAAACCAAATAGAAAATTCTCCAAAACTGAAAGTGGATGTCACAAGTGTGGGAACTTGGAACACCGTATTAGGGACTGTCCACTATGGGAACAAGAAAAAGGAAAAGAAACTCCCAAAGAAAGATTCCGAGACAACAGAAACTCCTTTTCAAAGACTGATGTGAGGAAAGCTATGATTGCTGCATGGGGTGACTCTTCCTCAGATGAAGAACAGGAACAACCAAATGAAGAAATTGCTCACCTGTGTCTTGTAGCTGATCATTAAGAAGATGGCTCAGACTCAGAGTCAGACAAATTCCAGGCAAGTCTTTTCAAATTAAAAGCAAACTTGACTCTATGTCTAAACTAGAAATATTTGACTTACTTTCTTGTCTCACCTGTGATTATGAGGATCTCTTAAGAGATAAACTAGATTCTGAAAAAGAACATCAGTCTATCATTAAAAAACTCAATGAAGAATTAGAATGGACCAAAACCACCAACACAGATATTGACAACCGTTTCTTCAGCCTGTTTGATCAGAACCTTCAAATAAAAGAAACCTATGAGGCCTTGCGAAACGAGAATTCCTGGCTAAAACAAGAACTAATTGATCTAGAAATTTCCAAGACTAAAACTCTCTATAAAAAGGAACTAGAGAAAACTCAACTAGACCTAGTCAAAGTCCACCAAGAAAAAACCTTCCTAGAGGAAGAATTAGCTAAAAAGACCAGACACATAATAGAAGGAACACCAAAATGGATAGAGGAAGCTAGAACCAAACGCACCGAAGGTTTGGGTTTCAACCACAAAAAACGTCACCATAGAAAAACCAGAGTAGATCTTTACAGTGATATTGCTTGCACCTTTTGTGGTCTAATTGGTCATTATAGAGTCTCATGTCCTAAAAACCAAAGGGGCTTGGAAAAGAATATGGATCTCGTCAAGACTAAATGGGTAAAGAAAAGCGATTTGATTCCAAGCAAGGAACCCAAGCTATGCTGGGTTCCTAAAAACTCTAACTAAACTCATTATGCAGGTCGAAGTGAGGGGGAACAACACATGGTACCTAGACAGTGGTTGTTCCAAGCACATGACAGGAGATAGAAACAGATTTCTCTCACTCACGACCTATGAAGGTGGAACTGTGACTTTTAGCGATAATAAGAAAGGTAACATTATTGGCATTGGTAAGGTCGGTAAGTCAAAGTCTCACTCCATCGATAATGTATTTTTGGTTGAAGGTCTAGAACATAGTCTGTTAAGCATTTCTCAATTCTGTGACAAAGGAAATTATGCAAAGTTCTCTTCGAATAAATGTAAAATTATCAACAGTAACACTGAAGCAGTAATCTTAGAGGGACAAAGAAAAGGGAACACATATGTGGTTAACCTTAACTCTGTTCCTCACTCCAATCTGACCTGTCTCAGTGTTATTGAAGATGATCCGTTGTTATGGCACAAAAGATTTGGTCATGCTAGTTTTTCTCTAATGAACAGGCTAAGTTCGAAAAATCTAGTCACAGGTCTTCCGAATACAAAGTTTGCAAAACTGTCAGCCTGTGATGCCTGTATCAAAGGAAAGCAAGTAAGAACATCTTTCAAATCTAAGGGAGTAATCATCACAACAAGACCACTGGAGCTGATCCACATGGATTTATGTGGACCAATGAGAACTCAAAGCAGGAGTGGAAAGAAGTATGTGCTAGTGATTGTAGATGACTTCTCAAGATACACATGGGTAATTTTCCTAGCCAACAAGGAAGAAACATTTGAAGAATTCTTGGTCTTCGCCTCTAAAGTCCAACGACAAAGCAATCATAAACTGGTCCACATCAGATCAGATCATGGTACAGAATTCCAAAACAAAAGATTTGACGATCTATGTAAAAACTCAGGAATAGATCATAATTTCTCTGCTCCTAGAACACCTCAACAAAACGGAGTGGTAGAAAAAAAGAACCGAACTCTTGAAGACATGACAAGGACGATGCTGATTGCTAGTGGACTACCCAAAAGTTTCTGGGCTGAAGCTCTAAATACTGCATGCTACATACTTAATCGAGTACTAATTAGAGCCATCAAAAATAAAACCCCATATGAACTGTACAAAGGAAGAAAACCCTCAATAACACATCTAAGAACCTTTGGATGTAAATGTTTCGTCCACAACAATGGAAAGGATCAACTGGGAAAATTTGATGCACGAAGTGATGAAGCCATATTCCTAGGATATGCCACAAACAGCAAAGCATATCGAGTATTCAACAAGAGGACCATGTGCATGGAAGAAAGCATTCATATTATATTCGATGAAACTGACTCCCAAAACTTTGCTACAGGTACATCCACTGATGGAAACTTTGAACTAGGACTTACAAGAGAAACAGAAGACGAAGAAATAAGAAAAACTTCTCAAATAGAAGAACAAGCTCAGAATGATGAAACACCTGAAGGTGGCACAACTGAAGTGGAACAGATACAAGCTGATGATCATATAGAGCCAAATGGACAAGTGGAGCAGCCTACTGAAGAAGTCACTACACCATTCCAACCAAGACCTTGGAAACATCAAAGCTCACATCCACTTAACCAAATAATTAGTGATCTTGGACGAGGAACAACAACGAGATCACAACTTAAAAACTTTTGTGCTTTCTATGCCTATTTATCCATGATTGAACCTAAAAATTATAAAGAGGCACTAACTGACTCTGATTGGATCATTGCCATGCAGGAGGAACTCAATGAATTCGAAAGGAATAAAGTATGGCACCTTGAGCCCACACCTCTGAACAATCGAGTAATAGGATTAAAGTGGGTATTCCGAAACAAACAAGACGAACATGCAACTATAACCAGGAACAAAGCCAGATTGGTTGTCAAAGGGTACAATCAACAAGAAGGGATAGACTTCGAAGAAACTTTTGCTCCAGTAGCTAGAATGGAAGCAATACGCATACTCATAGCATTTGCCTCATACATGGGTTTCAAACTCTATCAAATGGATGTAAAATGTGCGTTCCTAAACGGATATCTTAAAGAAGAAGTTTATGTGGAACAACCACCTGGATTTGAAGATCCAGAATATCCCTCACATATGTATAAATTAGACAAGGCATTGTATGGACTAAAACAAGCCCCAAGAGCCTGGTATGAACGTCTCTCTCATTTTCTATTAGACAATAAATTCAATCGAGGTAAGGTTGACAGAACCTTGTTTCTTAAATCAAGAGACACAGACATATTAATTGTACAAATATATGTTGATGATATTATATTTGGTGCTACTAATGAGGATCTTTGCAAAGAATTTTCTGACTTAATGCAGCAAGAATTTCAAATGAGCATGATAGGAGAACTAAACTTCTTCCTAGGTCTTCAAATTAAGCAGACGAAACAAGGAATCATGATTCACCAACAAAAATATATCAAGGATCTCATAAAGAAGTATGGAATGGAGTCAGCAAAAAGCAATCATACACCCATGGGAACAACCACAAGGCTAGATGAGGATCAAGAAGGTAAAAGCGTAGATCAAACGAGGTACAGAGGTATGATTGGTTCACTACTTTATCTTACAGCAAGCAGGCCAGATATTGCCTTCAGTGTAGGTGTTTGTGCTCGGTTTCAATCTAACCCTAAAGAATCTCATCTTACAGCAGTCAAAAGAATTCTAAGATACCTAAAGGGCACTGACGATTTATGTTTATGGTATCCTAACTATGATCATTTTGACCTCAAAGGGTACACAGATGCTGATTATGCAGGTGATCTAGTTAACAGGAAGAGCACATCAGGAATGGTCCAGTTCCTTGGAGCATGTGCAGTCTCATGGGCATCTAAGAAACAGAACACTGTTGCTCTATCTACAACAGAAGCCGAATATGTTGCAGCTGCATCATGTTGTTCCCAAATGTTATGGATCAAGCAACAACTAAGGGACTTTGGCATGAAACTAAAGTGTGTTCCCATACTATGTGACAACACAAGTGCAATCTGTATATCCAAAGATCCGGTTCATCATTCAAGGGTCAAGCACATACATATCAGGCATCACTTTCTAAAAGATTATGTAGAAAAGGAATTGGTAAAACTTGAATTCTGTCCCACTGAAGACCAAGTAGCTGACATCTTAACAAAACCCTTGAATAGGGACAGACACGACAAACTGAGGTTAGAACTTGGTATGATTAAAATTAAGTGATACTTTGAGCCAATATGTTTCTCTAACCTTACTTGAATGATTCTTAAAAAAAAAAAAGTTTTTTTTAAATTATTTTTAAATATTTTTGAATGGACTAACAAATACAATCTTGTTGCAAAACCCAGCTGTGTATTACCACAGTCACGTCTGTGCATCACTAAGGTAATTACACTAATCACTTGACTTGTATTTATTTTGCATTAGTGTGGGAAAATAAAAAATGAATGGAAAGCATTTTTTGGTTCAATGAATCATATGAACCCGATGCATGCATGACTTTTCATTTTGTTCACTTACACACGCTTCCCACACACACCAATTCCCAACACTCAAACCCTTCATATTCCAAATTCTCCGCCTATAAAATTAAGAAGCATCAGATCAAACCCCTCACACTTCCCGGAATTTTGAAATTCAAACCCTCATCCTTATCACTCCTCATTTCTCGTCAACCACCTCTCCTATATAATTATGACCCTCTACCGCCTCACCTTTCCCAATTCCACAAACCCTCATTCTCCCTCAATTCCGATTATCACCGCCGTTCCCCTTCAAACTCTTCCACCACCACCCACTGATAACATGGCCCCCAAACCTCCAACTAAGCAACCAGCTTCCAAGTCTGCTGCAAAATTGACGACAAAAAGAAAGTTCTTAGTGAAGAAGGAGCAGCCAACACCTGTTCAGGGGGAACTCCAACCACCGATGGAGAAGAAAGTCAAACCAGAGGAACCTAGGTATCATTTCTTAATTAATGATCGCATGCTTCAAGGGTTAAGTGTCGATTTTGCTTGGTGTAGGGAAGTAGGGTTTGTCGAACTGTTGGAATGTCTAGAGTCACAGGGGTGGACGTTTTTGTTTGAAGTCTGTTCAAATACTTGCATGTTTCCAGAAGCTATGGGGGAATTTTGCTCAAATTTTACTAACTCAGAAGGTGTTTGTCATTCCATGGTTAATGGGACGAAAATTAGGTTTACAGCTGCCAAATTAGGGTCATGGTTTAAAGTTCCTGTATTAGGGGAAGAAGTCTATTATAAGGGCAAGGGTCAGATTGAACTTGCTAGTACCACAATGAAGGAAGTCTACTCATACTTTGGGGGGCCAGGGAAGGTACCAAAGGCTCTAAATCAGTCCTCACTCACACCATTCCAAAAAGTTTTGTTCAATGTCGTCCGTAGGGGTCTAGTTCCTCGTGCTGATAAGAGGGCCTTGGCCAGCAGACTTGACCTCATCTACATCTATCTCCTCGAAAATCAACACCAAATTAACTTTCCCGCTATCTTTATTGCACATCTCACCCACTGCATATCCTTAAACAACTTCATTGGCTATGGGTCTCTTCTCACCTTCATAATGCGAAGAATGGGTGTTGATCTCACCTCATCCACATCTGAGCCTCTGAGCCAAGCCCATATTTTATCTAGAGCCTGTCTGAATGGGATTAGTCTGAAGGTCATTGATGGTGTTGTATGTGCGGGGAAGATGGGACCAGGAGACCAGGGTCAGCTTGAGGATGACGAAGGGGAAGAGATAGAAGACGAGGAGGATGTGTCTGAGGAAGAGGGAGATACTGTATTTCCTTGTATGGTCAAAGGAGGGAACTCAGAGGGTGGGACGACTGATTTGAGACCTAGAGAAAGGTCTCCCCCTCTGGTTCCTACAAAGTCCCAGTCTCTCCATCATTCACCTGCTTCAAACCCTCCTATCAGGCGCAGTCGTCGCATAGCTAGCTCCTCAAAGGGTGTTCCTCCATCAGCGTACCATGTTGATGTATCTGATTCAGAGAAGGATGGAGAAACCCAGTCTGCGGCACCATCACATGACACCACTCTCAACATGATAATGGACAAGGTGGATCAGCTGCAGCAGGACAACACTGCCATTCAAGCTTCAATCAAGTCACTTCAGGAGCTGATGGTTCAGGTGCAGATGGATCAAGCTCAATTCTTCAATGATATGACAGAGCGGTTAGCTGATATGATCCAGGAGAAGGTGGTCCATACTGAAGAGGTTGTTGAAGATGATCCTGCCACTCCTCACCCCTGATCCTGCCAAATCCTTACTACAAAAATCCCCCCTTCCTGTTACCTATAAACAATTTTTTTTGGTGTTTGTTGCGTGAAACTTTGAAACATTGTGTTTTGTGTTGCTGCGCCGGGTTTATCATGGCTAATTTTAATTAGCGCGCTTTTCCTACGTTCTGATGGTTTGATCTCACTAACTTGCAGGGTACTTACATGTCTTGTTTTATATGCTGTTTTTGCCTAAGTTTTGCTTGCAGGGGTGCGGTCAAACTCGTTGATCGACTTGAGCTGCAATGAGGTTCACTATTTTGAAGGGTAATATTATTCTGCATACTTTCCTTCTTTAAATCGTTTTTCACATCCCCTCTTTTTGATCATTCCAAAGGGGGAAGAGATTCCTATATTGGCAACTTGGTTCATTCTGATTTTACTCATACATGGTTCAAGCTATAGTTTCGAAATGTCTGTTTCCATGCTCATCACCATGTTACCTTTAAAAGAATGTTATGTTGTCAGTCAAGTTGAAAGGTTGTCATCATCAAAAATGGGGAAATTGTTGATCCCTGAGTTTTGATGATGACAAGCTTATTTGTGCTTACGTTCTACATTCTAGAATGACAGGTCTAAAAGTGAAAGAGCTACTCTCAATTTGTATTGATAAGAATGCAGCAACCTTGAAGGAAAGAGAACAAGTCAGATTAATCCGTGAAGTAGCAATAGAATAATATGACAAAGTCAAGACACTACAAATGAAGCTGCAAGAATTAAGCTTCTATGAAGCATTAGGAAAGTATATGGTAAATACGAAAAGGTACAAGGTTATTATATCAAACGTACTGCTAAGTCTAAGAACAAAGTTTTTAAAGAGTCAAGTTATCACCTGAGTTCTTAAGAGTTAGCAGAATACACTAGGTTTAAGTCCAAATGATTATCCGTATTAAAAAGAGTCTAATTTGCCTAAATTAATTCAGTAATGGTTAATGATAATCTTTGGCAGAGTTCGAGGAGAAGTTGAAATCTTTAGGTATATGGAAAGTAGAATCCAAATTGGTGTAAAACTCGTTTAAAGATTAAATTGTTTCCTAACAGAAATCTATCTTTAGAAGAGTCCTAATTTGATTAGAATTGGAAGTCTAGGATTCTAGGGTAAATCACAGAATCACTATAAATATACCAAAAGATCTCCTCATAGTTTTTTATCAGACTCATAAGCATTAACCGGAGCTTTCAGGTATCACCTTTAAAGTCTTTATTTTTAAGAGTCTGTTCCTGTTCCCAGTTAGAGCAGTATTGGTTGGTAGGTCTTGTATCTTCGTATTTACTTTAGTTTTATCTATTCTGTATTTCATTAAAATTTGAATTGATGTATGTTAAGCCTGAGTCAGGCTTACTAGAGCAAGAGTGAAAGATCTCAAGAGAGATCTGTGAGTTGGAACAATTGAGAGATTGTTTCAGAGGGAGAAGGGAACAACGTGGGGTTGTTCCTAGTCATCTGTAATCTGAGGTGATTTACAGATTGTGGCCCGAGTAGATTAGGCTTGTAAAGAAACTGAGTTGTTTTGCCTAATTAGTAGAAGTGTTTAAGTCCCAAAGGGGCCGTGGTTTTTTCCTCTCTATTGGGCCTAGAGAGTTTTCCACGCTAAATTGTGCTTGCTCTATTTTGCTGTTTCTGTTCCTTATCGCGTATAATTTATAAAACTGCAAAAAATCAATTCACCCCCCCTCTTGTGGAACTCCACAAAACTAACAACTACAATTCTACTTCTAAGGTATATGACACAAATTATGTATTTTCTAATCTATCTTAATATCCCCTTTAAAATGGAGCAGGTAAATATCGAATACTCATCTTGCTAAGAAAAAAATTCAAACCGTGCCTTTCCTAACGCCTTTGTGAAAATATTTGCTAATTGCATGCACCTTCGTTAATACGTACGAGGGGTAAATAATACCTTCCTTGATTGCATCTCGTATAAAATGACAATCTGCCTCAATGTGTTTTGTCCTCTCATGGAACACCGGATTTTGTGCAATGTGAAGTGCTTGATTGGCTATCATAAAACACACTCATACCCTGCTTGTGCGCCACACTCAAATATCTAAGTAGTTGCTTCAACCACTTCAACTCACAAGTCAACGCCACCATCGAATGATATTCTACTTCTGCTGAGGAACGCGATACTGTATGTTATTTCTTAGTTTTCCAAGACACAGGAGTCAGGAGATAGACCAAGTAGTACAAACAACCAAATTAACGAGCGACGAGTCAACGGACAACTAGACCAATTTTTATAATCCGATAGTGTAACGCCCCGACCTCTAAATCACTTATTAAAGCATAATTAGCAGCGGAATTAACCTAATTTGGTCGGGACATTACCTGCCGTAATTCCCTCTTGGAAATTACAAGGCAACATCATACATAAGCCCTAAAAACCTCCACTTTAATATAATAATCCTTTATATTCCCAAAATACAAGTACATAAATTATTAAAAGTCTTTAATTAAACTATTAAGACATTAAGCATGAACTGGGTGAATAATATTAAAGTGAAATTCCTCGCAACTACGCGTTTCCATCGATTCCCGCATTACCTAAAACGGAAAACAAAACGGTGAGCCGAAGACTCAGTAACGACTACCCTAGCAACGTAAAATTCATTTCAACTCATTTTATTTAATAACACAGGGAGAATAGAATAAGTAAAACATTTAATAAAACATCATATTTAATTCATTCATAAACTTTTAATGAAAACGTCATTCATAAACTTTTAATTAACATGCTAGTTGTCGGCAAGTACGAACCGTGAAGGAATTCTCCATTGGGCCTGGACCCATAAGAGCCTGGGCTCATCGTAACATGGGGCCTGAGCCCTGAGCCTGGGCTCATAAACCATGGGAGCCTGGGCTCGTAATCCATGGGTGGACAGGTGTCCGTGGTGCATGCATGACCGATAGATAGGAAGATGGTAGTTTATATACCGCCAGACAAACCAGGTCTTTCACTTTCATTTTATCATTTTTTATGTAATTTTACCAAGCCTTGGCTTGTATTTCAATTCGAAATAACATAACTCATTTAGCTCATAAAACATCATTTTGATCCTGGGATCAATAAACATATCATTTCTTTCAAAGCATTGCATAAACATAATTTTATGAGAAAACTCAATCAAATCATATTATAATAAACAATTCAAACGAATCATATTTCATCCCACAATCCATAAAACACATCAAAACATTTAATTCATAAATTCAATCATAACGTCATAGTTTCATAAATCATATTTATAAGGGGATTGCGGGTACTAGCAATAGTCGTTACCTCAACCGTAGTTTTATATTTCCCGTCTGATGGATCGTTCTTCCTGAGCTCCAAGTTCGATTTCTTTTAGAATATTAAATTACAGAATTAGTACTACAACGATGAATAATCTAAAATCAATATATTAAAAATAATAAATGTTATAAGTAATTAAATTATAATTAACGAATTTTAATAAAAAGTATAATTTCGAATTTTAATGAAAATATTATTATTAAACGGAATTCTAATCAAAATATATTGGAAAAATTGATATTGACAGTCCCAACTATGGTCACTTCACTTTTAAAGGTCCCAACTTTTGATTATTCTAGAGTGGTCTCAACTTTAAGGTGTGTTTTCCCAGAATGGTCCTTTAGTTTATTAAACTGTTAATTAAGTTGATTTAAGCATATCATACTATTCTATTTACTTCATTTAATTAAAAAATATGGTTATTGCACGAGAGATATGAGTCTTAATTAAGTTATTTAGCACTTAATTTTAACTAAGGGACCATTTTTGGAAAGGACTCTCTATAGTTGGGACCACTATGAGATAATCAAAAGTTGAGACCTTTTAAAGTAAATCGGCCATAGTTGGGACTGATAATATCAATTTTTCCAAATATATTTATATATTTCATAAGTCGATTTACATCAAAACATTATATAAATTCGGTTTTTGATAAATCAAGCTAGTAATTTATTTTATTAAAATCGATAATAAAACCTGAAAATATTAAACAATTTATTAGTTAGTAATTATATCATAAAAGTTTATTAAAACATGAAAATTAATAGATTACAAAATCAGAAATAGAAAATTAGTTTCTTACCAAAAGCCCACTTTAGAAGGGTCCAATTAGTGGTGGGTTTTGAGAAGAGTAAAACCAAGAACCAAATATTGGTTTTGGTTTCCTGGAAAGAAACGCACGAACAAGGGGGGGGGGGTACAAAGCAGAGGAGCAACGAAGGGCGGAAGGGGAGGAGGAGAGGAGAGGAGGGAGGGAGGCCGATGGCTGGGAGGTGCAGCGCCGGAGCTGCGGCGCTGATGGTGGTTGTCCTGCGGCGGAGAAACAGTAGGGGAGGGGAGGAGGAGTTCGCGCAAAACAGAGGAAATTCAGGGGAGATCGAGGGTGGGGTGTCTTTTTGTTTTTCGGTTGGTGCTGGGCGGTGGGGGAGGCGGTTCGACGGAGGTGGCATGGCGGTGAGGGAGGTTGGAAATGGTGGACGGAGTGAGATGGTTGTGGTGTTGGTGGTGCGACAGGGGAAGGGGAGATGGAGCAGGGGAGATGCGACGAAGGAGGGGGAGGGCAGGGGGAAGTACGGTGGGGTACGGTGGTGGTCGGGTGGTTGGTCTGGTGTTAATGGTGGTGGATGGTGGTGGGGGATGTCACGGTGGTAGTCGGTGGTTATGGTGGTGGTGGTTGGTTCAAATCAGAGAAACAAAAAGGGGGAGAAACTTGGTTTTTAGTTTGATTTTTGATTCAGAAATTTGGTTTGTTTGTGCAATGGTGGTGATTGTTTTCAATTTTGTTTAACTGTGTTGGTTGGAAAAATTGAGACAAGATTTGTCTTGTTTATAGTGTCAAGTCCTTGGAGAGCAAGGCATGAACATGGACTGCTTTTAGGGAAGAGAGGGAGGAAGGAGTTACGTGAGGGACAAAGGAAGAGGAAGCAAGATGCCAATTTTGCTCTTAGGGGTATTTTGGTAATTTCATTTAGTTAGGCAAAATTCAGAAAATCAATTTCTGTTTTTAGAAAATTAATTAGAATAGAAATGTTTAATTAAAACTAAGTCTTAAAATAATCTTTTATAAAAGTGTCGTTAACGAAAAATAAATTTAGTTTTCGAATAAAATAAGAACGTTATTAAATTATCAAAAATCCGAAAATAATTAAGATTTAAAAAGATCGTTTAAGCACGTAAATATAAAAATTAAATTATATAATCTGAAAAAAAAAAAAATATCGTGTAGCAATTATTAAAAATTCAAGCGAAATAAAGCTTCGTTAATTAAAACAAAGTTCAAATTTCGGATTTAAAACGATTTTAAGCTAAATAAAAATAATTAAGCATAATTAATCGAGTTTTAAAAATTCGGGGTATTACAGATAGTTTAAGTAAATTTTAATGAAATTTAGATTTTTGAATTGGAGTAGCGTAAACGTTTTATTACTATTAATTAAAGAAAAGATACTCAAAAATTTTCAAGGAATGGATATTGTGTATGAATATGTAATTTAATCTTTAAAAAAAAAAAAAAGTAATACATTTGAAACGACAAAAGTGTTACCTTTCAATGTTACATTCCTTCAAAGTGTTATCGTTAAATGTTATATATTGTTAAAGTGATACCATAAATGTTACCTATTTATAAAGTGTTACAAAAGTGTTACCTATATGATCAAGAAATTCTCACATTCAAAATTGTTACCTATGATCAAGAAATTCTCACATTCAAAAGTGTTACCAAAATATGTTACTTGAAGTCAATTACATAGTAGTGCAATCCGAGTCACACCATCCCTCTAGGCGTAATTTACTGTCAGAACGTAAAAGAATGCCTTGACCCGGACATCTTTTCAAGTATCGTACTATCCGCAATGTTGCATCTCAATGTTCCTCTTTTGGTGCTTGCATAAACTGTGATAAAATGTGTACTGAATATGCTAAATCTTGCATAGTTACTGCCAAATAGATCAGACGACCAACATGATGCCTGAATTTCTCCTTGTCTCCTCGTCTGCCAACTCCTTTCCCTCTAGCTTATGATTTTGCTCCATTGAAAAATCTGCAGGCTTAACACCTAATATGATTGTTTCCAAAATAATGTCTAGCGCATATTTCCTCTGGCAGACATAAAATCACTCTTTCTACGGGCCACTTCCAGGCCTAGGAAATATTCAGATGCCCATATCCTTCATTTTAAAGCATCGGCTAAGATATGCTTTAAAACTATTTAACGCAAACACATTGTTTCCTGCAATTATAATTAACGAATTTTAATAAAAAGTATAATTTCGAATTTTAATGAAAACATTATTATTAAACGGAATTCTAATCAAAATATATTTATATATTTCATAAGTCGATTTACATCAAAACATTATATAAATTCGGTTTTTGATAAATCAAGCTGGTAATTTATTTTATTAAAATCGATAATAAAACCTGAAAATATTAAACAATTTATTAGTTAGTAATTATATCATAAAAGTATATTAAAACATGAAAATTAATAGATTACAAAATCAGAAATAGAAAATTAGTTTCTTACCAAAAGCCCACTTTAGAAGGGCCCAATTAGTGGTGGGTTTTGAGAAGAGTAAAACCAAGAACCAAATATTGGTTTTGGTTTCCTAGAAAGAAACGCACGAACAAGGGGGGGGGGGTACAAAGCAGAGGAGCAACGAAGGGCGGAAGGGGAGGAGGAGAGGAGAGGAGGGAGGGAGGCCGATGGCTGGGAGGTGCAGCGCCGGAGCTACGGCACTGATGGTGGTTGTCCTGCGGCGGAGAAACAGTAGGGGAGGGGAGGAGGAGTTCGCGCAAAACAGAGGAAATACAGGGGAGATCGAGGGTGGGGTGTCTTTTTGTTTTTCGGTTGGTGCTGGGCGGTGGGGGAGGCGGTTCGACGGAGGTGGCTTGGCGGTGAGGGAGGTTGGAAATGGTGGACGAAGTGAGATGGCTGTGGTGTTGGTGGTGCGACAGGGGAAGGGGAGATGGAGCAGGGGAGATGCGACGAAGGAGGGGGAGGGCAGGGGGAAGTACGGTGGGGTACGGTGGTGGTCGGGTGGTTGGTCTGGTGTTAATGGTGGTGGATGGTGGTGGGGGATGTCACGGTGGTAGTCGGTGGTTATGGTGGTGGTGGTTGGTTCAAATCAGAGAAACAAAAAGGGGGAGAAACTTGGTTTTTAGTTTGATTTTTGATTCAGAAATTTGGTTTGTTTGTGCAATGGTGGTGATTGTTTTCAGTTTTGTTTAACTGTGTTGGTTGGAAAAATTGAGACAAAATTTGTCTTGTTTATATTGTCAAGTCCTTGGAGAGCAAGGCATGAACATGGACTGCTTTTAGGGAAGAGAGGGAGGAAGGAGTTACGTGAGGGACAAAGGAAGAGGAAGCAAGATGCCAATTTTGCTCTTAGGGGTATTTTGGTAATTTCATTTAGTTAGGCAAAATTCAGAAAATCAATTTCTGTTTTTAGAAAATTAATTAGAATAGAAATGTTTAATTAAAACTAAGTCTTAAAATAATCTTTTATAAAAGTGTCGTTAACGAAAAATAAATTTAGTTTTCGAATAAAATAAGAACGTTATTAAATTATCAAAAATCCGAAAATAATTAAGATTTAAAAAGATCGTTTAAGCACGTAAATATAAAAATTAAACTATATAATCTGAAAAAAAAAAAAATATCGTGTAGCAATTATTAAAAATTCAAGCGAAATAAAGCTTCGTTAATTAAAACAAAGTTCAAATTTAGGATTTAAAACGATTTTAAGCTAAATAAAAATAATTAAGCATAATTAATCGAGTTTTAAAAATTCGGGGTATTACAGATAGTTTAAGTAAATTTTAATGAAATTTAGATTTTTGAATTGGAGTAGCGTAAACGTTTTATTACTATTAATTAAAGAAAAGATACTCAAAATTTTTCAAGGAATGGATATTGTGTATGAATATGTAATTTAATCTTTAAAAAAAAAAAAAAGTAATACATCTGAAACGACAAAAGTGTTACCTTTCAATGTTACATTCCTTCAAAGTGTTATCGTTAAATGTTATATATTGTTAAAGTGATACCATAAATGTTACCTATTTATAAAGTGTTACAAAAGTGTTACCTATATGATCAAGAAATTCTCACATTCAAAAGTGTTACCTATGATCAAGAAATTCTCACATTCAAAAGTGTTACCAAAATATGTTACTTGAAGTCAATTACATAGTAGTGCAATCCGAGTCACACCATCCCTCTAGGCGTAATTTGTTAGGTTATGATACATATGATATTACATAAATCATGCGGAAACAACCATTAACCCAGGAATACATATTATTTACACATAATCATATAGCATAATTTAGATGCATACTCTTTGTTGCGTGCCCTCCCTAGCTGCGCCCGAACCGAACAAGAACAAGTCTTTAGGACTCCAAGTGTCGTCCCTCCGTAGATAGTCCACAGCACGTCCGGATCCGCCTTAAGATTGACCAACTAGAATCGCCCTTAAGGTACTAGAATTTTCGGCACTTTTGAGCAAGATGTGTGATTGAATTTTTCTCTCAAAAACTCACTTTGAATACTTTGAAACTCCTTATAAATGGTGAACCCAGGCCACATATTTATAGGGGTATGGAAAGGGAATTGGAATCCTATTCAGATACAAATTAATTAAACCTAGAATCCTACAAGAACTCTAATTAATTAATTTATCTAATAGAATTAGGAATTTAATCATTAACCGAACTCTGCATGTTTTAGGAAACGTGCATGAACACAAACACTTACGCACACACACACGGCAGCCACGATGGGCCGCCCATGCGCGTGCGTGCGAGCAGCAGCCCACGCAGCGAGGCCTACGCGAGCTACAAGCCCACGTAGCTCCAGCGCGCGCTGCGCGCGCTGTGCGCACTGCCTCGGCCTGCTGGGCCTGGCCTTGCGCTGGGCCTGGCGTGGCCTTGGCTGTTCGTGTGGCGCGCTTGGCTTGCTGGGCGATGGCCTGGCTTCGTGCTGGGCCCTCGTCCGGCAGGCCTCGTCCGATGTTTATTCGTACGATACGCTTCCGATTAAATTTCCGATTCCGGAATTCATTTCCGATACGAACAATATTTAATATTTCCGATTCCGGAATTAATTTCCGTTTCGAACAAATATTTAATATTTCCGTTTCCGGAATTATTTTCCGATTCCGATAATATTTCCGATTCTGACAATATTTCCGTTTCCGGCAATATTTCCGATTCTGGCAATATTTCCATTTCCGATAATATTTTCCGATACGTACCATGTTTCCGTTTCCGGAAACATCTACGACTTGGATAATATTTATATTTCCGATACGATCCATATTTCCGTTTCCGGTAATATCATCGTTTCAGGAGTATTCATTTCTTGCCTGTGACGATCTCAGCTCCCACTGAAACCAAGATCCGTCGATTCCGAATATTCATAGATGGAGTATTTAATGCCATTAAATACTTGATCCGTTTACGTACTATTTGTGTGACCCTACGGGTTCAGTCAAGAGTAAGCTGTGGATTAATATCATTAATTCCACTTGAACTGAAGCGGCCTCTAGCTAGGCATTCAGCTCACTTGATCTCACTGAATTATTAACTTGTTAATTAATACTGAACCGCATTTATTAGACTTATCATAGAATGCATACTTGGACCAAGGGCATTATTTCCTTCAGTCTCCCACTTGTCCTTAGGGACAAGTGTGCATTTCCTAATTCCTTTACCGCTCGATGCTTGCTCTTGAACATAAGGTAAGAGTTGTCATCCTTATTATGTCCAGAGGTGTTCCTCGGTTTCAGAGTTCAACTGATCAAATAAACAGATAATCATAGCCTATGATTCATCCGAGCACGGCCATGCATTTCACAGTTTCTAGCTCTCCGAGTGGCCTTGTACAACTTTTAAGCATCTCATCCCGATTTATGGGAGGACAATCCCAATCTTGCGATCTTGAGATTAGACTTCGTTTGATAGGTGATTACCTGAGCGTTGCCTTTATAACCTCCTTTTACGGTGCGACGGTTGGTCAACGTCAAAGCAACCAGTTCTCAAACAATTAATCTCAAATCACTCAGGTATTGAGGATTTAGTGTCTAATAATTTAATGAAATTTACTTATGACAGATTTTCATCTCTTACAGTAAAGTTTCATAGGTCTTGTCCGATACTAGTCTTCCCAAAGTAAGTATCTATGCAAATGATTATGACATTGCCATGTCCACATAGTTCAAGAAACAGAACTACTAGTCATCTTGCATTCTAATCGTCTAACGTTTTCTATGCGTCCAATGTTATAGAAAACTCCGATTCGGGACCATTTTCAACCTTTGACATTCAAGGTCACTTGATAGACATTTCTTAGTCACAGGACTGGTCCTGACAGTCTATCTTGAATATATCGTCAAATTGAAGGGACTCATCATTTAATAAACCACAAATTAAATGGAAAAATGAATTCTTTTCATTTATTGTGAATGATTAACCAATAATGTTTTACAAAGATTTAAACTCTAAAACTTTAAAACATTAAACAGAGACATCAAAGCCATTCTCCAATATGCCTGATTCCCATAGCTGCAGTGTGCGAGTTGTGCTTCGCTTGCGGCAGAGGTTTAGTTAATGGATCTGATATGTTGTCATCAGTTCCAATCTTGCTTATCTCGACTTCTTTTCTTTCAACGAACTCTCGTAGAAGGTGAAATCTACGAAGTACATGCTTGACTCTCTGGTGGTGTCTAGGCTCTTTTGCATGTGCAATAGCTCCGTTATTGTCACAATACAGGGCTATTGGTCCTTTAATGGAGGGGACTACACCAAGTTCACCTATGAACTTCCTTAGCCATATAGCTTCCTTTGCTGCTTCATGTGCAGCAATGTACTCCGCTTCAGTTGTAGAATCCGCAATGGTGCTTTGCTTAGCACTTTTCCAGCTTACTGCTCCTCCGTTGAGGCAGAAGACAAACCCAGACTGTGATCTGAAATCATCTTTGTCGGTTTGGAAACTTGCGTCCGTATAGCCTTTAACAATTAATTCATCATCTCCACCATAGACCAGGAAGTCATCTTTGTGCCTTTTCAGGTACTTCAGAATGTTCTTGGCAGCATTCCAATGCGTCTCTCCTGGGTCTGACTGGTATCTGCTCGTAGCACTGAGTGCGTACGCAACATCCGGGCGTGTACATATCATAGCATACATTATTGAACCAATCAATGATGCATATGGAATCCCATTCATTCGTCTACGCTCATCAAGTGTTTTTGGGCACTGAGTCTTGCTTAGAGTCATTCCAAGAGACATGGGTAGGTAGCCTCGCTTGGAGTCCGCCATCTTGAACCTATCAAGCACCTTATTGATATAAGTGCTTTGACTAAGTCCAATCATCCTTTTAGACCTATCTCTGTAAATCTTGATGCCCAATATGTACTGTGCTTCTCCTAGATCCTTCATCGAAAAATATTTCCCAAGCCAAATCTTGACAGAGTTCAACATAGGAATGTCATTTCCGATAAGTAATATGTCGTCGACATATAATACTAGGAAAGCAATTTTGCTCCCACTGACCTTCTTGTATACACAAGATTCGTCTGCGTTCTTGATGAAACCAAAGTCACTGACTGCTTCATCAAAACGTATATTCCAGCTCCTGGATGCCTGCTTCAATCCGTAGATTGACTTCTTTAGCTTGCATACCTTTTTAGCATTCTTTGGATCCTCAAAACCTTCAGGCTGTGTCATAAACACAGTTTCTGTTAAAACGCCGTTTAAGAAAGCAGTATTGACATCCATCTACCATATTTCGTAATCGTAATATGCAGCGATTGCTAACATTATCCGAATAGACTTTAGCATTGCAACTGGTGAAAAGGTTTCATCGTAATCCACACCGTGGACTTGCCTGTAACCTTTTGCAACCAATCTAGCTTTGAAAACTTCAAGTTTCCCATCCTTGTCCTTTTTCAGTTTGAAAACCCATTTGCTTCCAATGGCTTGGTAGCCATCTGGCAAATCGACCAAATCCCATACTTGGTTTTCAGACATGGAGTCTAATTCAGATTGCATGGCTTCTTGCCATTGCTTGGAGCTAGGGCTCGTCATAGCTTGTTTGTAAGTCGCAGGTTCATCACTTTCAAGTAATAGAACGTCATAGCTCTCGTTCGTCAAAATACCTAAGTACCTTTCCGGTTGAGATCTATATCTTTGCGATCTACGCGGGGTAACATTTCTAGATTGACCATGATTCTCACCAGATTCTTCTAAAGATCTCTGAGTTTCATCCTGAATGTCATCTTGAGCATTCTCTAGAGTTTGTTGTTCGACTCGAATTTCTTCGAGGTCTACTTTTCTCCCACTTGTCATTTTGGAAATGTGATCCTTCTCCAAAAAGACACCATCTCGAGCAACAAACACCTTGTTCTCAGATGTATTGTAGAAGTAATACCCCTTTGTTTCCTTTAGATAGCCCACAAGGATACATTTGTCAGATTTTGGATGAAGTTTGTCTGAAATTAATCGTTTGACGTATACTTCACATCCCCAAATCTTAAGAAAAGACACATTTGGAGGCTTTCCAAACCATAATTCGTATGGAGTCTTTTCGACAGCTTTAGACGGAGCTCTATTTATAGTGAGTGCAGCTGTATTTAGTGCATGTCCCCAAAATTCTAATGGAAGTTCGGCCTGACCCATCATTGACCTGGCCATGTCTAGCAAGGTTCTGTTCCTCCGTTCCGACACACCGTTCCATTGTGGTGTTCCAGGAGGAGTCAACTCTGATAGAATTCCACATTCTTTCAGATGGTCATCAAATTCATAGCTCAGATATTCACCGCCTCTATCAGACCGCAGTGCCTTAATCTTCTTGCCTAATTGATTCTCTACTTCACTCTGAAATTCCTTGAATTTGTCAAAGGATTCAGACTTATGCTTCATTAGGTAGACATAACCATACCTGCTGAAGTCATCAGTGAAAGTGATAAAGTAGCTGAAACCACCTCTAGCATTTGTACTCATTGGTCCACATACATCTGTATGGATTAAAACCAATAGTTCATTTGCTCTTTCTCCAACTTTAGAGAAAGGTTGCTTTGTCATTTTGCCAAGTAAACATGATTCGCATTTACCATAATCCTCTAAGTCAAATGGTTCTAGAATTCCTTCCTTTTGAAGTCTTTCTAAGCGTTTCAAGTTTATATGGCCTAATCGACGATGCCACAGATAGGTGAGATCTGAATCATTCTTTTTGGCCTTTTTGGTATTTATGTTATATACTTGTTTGTCGTGATCTAATAAATAAAGTCCATTGACTAATCTAGCAGATCCATAAAACATCTCTTTAAAATAAAACGAACAACTATTGTCTTTTATTAAAAAGGAAAATCCCTTAGCATCTAAGCAAGAAACTGAAATGATGTTTTTAGTAAGACTTGGAACATGGAAACATTCTTCTAGTTCCAAAACTAGCCCGGAGGGCAACGACAAATAGTAAGTTCCTACAGCTAATGCAGCAATCCGTGCTCCATTTCCCACTCGTAGGTCGACTTCACCCTTGCTTAACTTTCTACTTCTTCTTAGTCCCTGTGGATTGGAACATAAGTGTGAGCCACAACCTGTATCTAATACCCAAGAAGTTGAATTAGCAAGTATACAGTCTATAACGAAAATACCTGAAGATGGAACGACTGTTCCGTTCTTCTGATCTTCCTTTAGCTTTGGACATTCTCTTTTGTAATGGCCTATTCCATCACAATAAAGACAGCTTGATGTGGACTTGTCCTGCTTTGATTTAGCATTGCCCTTGGACTTTCCACCTTTCTTGAACGGTCTCTTTCTAGCCTTGAGTAAATCTTTGGCTTCACAGTCCAGTATTATTTCAGCCTTTCTGACAAGGTGAACAAATTCTGCAACTGTTTCTTCTCTTGGTTCACTTAGGTATAGTTGCTTGAAGCGACCAAACCCACTGTGTAGTGAATTGAGCAAGACAGAGACTGCCATTCTTTCGCTTATTGGTGTTCCTAGTAGACTTAGGCGATCAAAGTATGAACACATAAGATCCACATGGAACCTCAGTGGGACGCCTACCCTCTGTTTAGTGCGAAGGAGCTGAACATGTGTTTCTTGGACCTCCATCCTATAACACCTGTTGGGAGAACTAACCTTTAGACCAGACATTGATTCAATCAACTCATGGACGTTCAGGTCCCTGTCCTCCGTACTTCCACGACAGATATCCCTCAGATTCTTGATGAGCGTAAAAGGTTCATAGGCTACAAACCTTTTAGCCCAATCATCAGGGATATTGTTCAGCATGAGACTCATAACCTTTTTGAGATCCGCATCCCAGGCGTAAAATCTCTCAGGGGTCATGTCTCTGGCATAGTATCTTGGCATGGGATGTGACAGTACATACTCAAGTCCATTGAGTTTGACTATTTCAACTAGCTTAGCTTCCCATTCAAGAAAATTTGTCAGGTTCAGCTTGACCATAAGCTCAGAACCCATGATGATGTTTTGATTGTTGTTTGCCATATTAAAAACTACAATTGAAAAGAATAAACAAATAAATAACCATTCACAGTTTCTCTTAATAAACTTAAATTCTAGCATGCATGCATAATTCAATGTTTATTAAGCATTTTATTCAAGTTATGTGTTCCGGCAGGTGTGAATAAAATGATTCCAAGATCCTAAAATCATTGAAGAACTAAGCACAGTTTGTCGACTTAATCCTAGAACATCTTAGGTAAGCAAAAGCCTTTTGCTAATAGTCTAGAAACTACTCTTGGTTGATAGGTACGTCTAAGAACTTATTAAGTAAACCTATCGATTTTGCCACGACATAAAAGGACTCCTTACTTATATCGTTGAGTTTCACCAAAACTAACATGTACTCACAATTATTTGTGTACCTTGCCCCTTTAGGACCAATAAGTAACACCTCGCTGAGCGAAAACTATTACTAGATTGATGTAAAGGATATCCAAGCAAGTGTATATTTTGGCATGGCACCTTTTAACTCAATTTTTAAGTTTGGAACTTAAGGCTCTTACTATGTTGGTTAGATTTTAAGTGAACTAAAATCCTTAATCATGCAACATAATCAAGCTTTTGATCTCATGCATTTTAAGACATATTTAAAAGCAATAAATAACTTAAACATGCATAAGATAAATGTGATCTAGTATGGCCCGACTTCATCTTGAAGCTTTGACTTCAAAGTCCGTCTTGAAAATCTCCGTGGGAGGCACCATTTTCTTCAAATAGGATAAGCTATAACTAACTACAACTATTTGATGGTTCGCAGACCATATTTGAATTGAAAAATAACTTTGGTACTTTAGACCAATTACATTCAAATTAATGGTACGCAGACCATATTTTCTATCCTATTTGGGCCATACTAGTCACTTCATAACCTGCAAAACAGTACATATACAATATATACCATTCACCCATTCATTATCATGAATGGCCCACTTAGCTGGTTAGTAAAACACATTATGCATCACGTAAATATTTGCAGCAATTAATCAAGGGCACCAATAATCTACCAATTATTGAGTCCTTATTAATTCTAATCAAGTTATTTTAACCTTAAGGATTTGTAGACCTAATCAAGAGTTTATGACTAAAAAGCGCTACCACTTAAACCAATAAATTCATATGCTTTACTAATTTTAAACATAAAAATGTATTTCTAGTCTAACCGGAAACATACAATTTTAATTAAAATTTAAAGCTCATATAAATTTATAATTGAATCCAAAAAGTTTAATTTAATTTCAGTCGTTATTTAAATTAATTCATGATTTTAATTTTAGTAAAATAATTAGAATAAATAACATTTATTATAATTACAATATTCAAAATTAAAATCCAAGAAAATAATTTAAATTATTAATTTTAAAATTAATTAAAATTACGTGAACTGAAATTTTCAAATTAAACATTCAAAACGATCTAATCGTAACGCAAACACCCTACGCATTGCACGCCCATGGGCCGCACGCATACAGCCATTGCTGGCCATATGCGCGCAGCCCATGCGCTCGTCGCATAGCTGCTGCTCTACCAATCGCAAGCCATCGCACGCTGTGGTGCTCGCTGCGCGCGCGCCAGCGCTCGTCGCACGCGAGCCATCGCTCGCAGTGCGCGCTCGCCAGCGCTCGCTGTGCGCGCGAGCCATTGCTCGCTGTGCGCGCGACATCGCTCGCTGTGCGCGCGAGCAACACTGGGCGCACCGCTCGTGGCACGCGAGCTTGCGCTCGCTGCGCGCGAGGCAGTGCGCGTTGTGGCGCAGCTCGCTTGCTGCCCACACGCGACTGCCTTGGCTTGCCTTTCGCCCATGCCCATTTGTTCATAGCTCGTGGCACACGACACAAGGCAGGGCTGCTGCCTTGTGCTCGTGCACTACGCCCTTGCTCATTGCATTCGTGCCGCACGGGCGACGAGCTCCCTTGCTCGTCGTCGCATGCCCGCACTATACAACACCCCTTAAGGGTAACACGAAGCGTCCATTGCTTTGTGCGTGCAAGTTTTATGAACGAATCGCATAAAAATTTAAAATTTATATTTAAAATTAATGACAAATTAATAAATAATATTAATTTCATAATTTTAGGGCGAAAAATCGAAAATTTATTATTCAATTGATTTCCGATTTACATGGATTCAAGTCTAGGTCATAAAAAATTTAAAATTTATCATAAATTTACATTTTTTATGGTGGTTTTTAGTCATAGGTTTCTAATTAAATTATAATTAATTATGAAAATCAAATTAATTCTAAATTATTCTAATTTTCAACAAATTAATCATAATTACAAATTAGATTGCATAATTAACAAGGCTAGGCATTCAAACTTGTTAAACATATACAGTAGGTCAATCAAAATTCAAGATTTATCAACAAGAATCGCAAATATTTAATTTAACATCTTAAATTTACGAAATTTTGCATTCGAAAAACTAAAACCTTCGAAAAGTCATAGTTAGGCTTCGAATTTGAGAATTCTGGGTTCGGCGTAACGAAGAAACTGCCGAAAAACTGCGTACGTATAATTAAATAAACGCAATTTGCAATTAATTAACAATTACGAAAATTAATCACCCCTTTTAATTCTTGCAAATTTGTAATATTTAACCATGTTTATGCAAATTAGATTATGAAAATAATAAGGGGCTCGTGATACCACTGTTAGGTTATGATACATATGATATTACATAAATCATGCGGAAACAACCATTAACCCAGGAATACATATTATTTACACATAATCATATAGCATAATTTAGATGCATACTCTTTGTTGCGTGCCCTCCCTAGCTGCGCCCGAACCGAACAAGAACAAGTCTTTAGGACTCCAAGTGTCGTCCCTCCGTAGATAGTCAACAGCACGTCCGGATCCGCCTTAAGATTGACCAACTAGAATCGCCCTTAAGGTACTAGAATTTTTGGCACTTTTGAGCAAGATGTGTGATTGAATTTTTCTCTCAAAAACTCACTTTGAATACTTTGAAACTCCTTATAAATCGTGAACCCAGGCCACATATTTATAGGGGTATGGAAAGGGAATTGGAATCCTATTCAGATACAAATTAATTAAACCTAGAATCCTACAAGAACTCTAATTAATTAATTTATCTAATAGAATTAGGAATTTAATCATTAACCGAACTCTGCATGTTTTAGGAATCGTGCATGAACACAAACACTTACGCACACACACACGGCAGCCACGATGGGCCGCCCATGCGCGTGCGTGCGAGCAGCAGCCCACGCAGCGAGGCCTACGCGAGCTACAAGCCCACGTAGCTCCTGCACGCGCTGCGCGCGCTGTGCGCGCTGCCTCGGCCTGCTGGGCCTGGCCTTGCGCTGGGCCTGGCGTGGCCTTGGCTGTTCGTGTGGCGCGCTTGGCTTGCTGGGCGATGGCCTGGCTTCGTGCTGGGCCCTCGTCCGGCAGGCCTCGTCCGATGCTTATTCGTACGATACGCTTCCGATTAAATTTCCGATTCCGGAATTCATTTCCGATACGAACAATATTTAATATTTCCGATTCCGGAATTAATTTCCGTTTCGAACAAATATTTAATATTTCCGTTTCCGGAATTATTTTCCGATTCCGATAATATTTCCGATTCTGACAATATTTCCATTTCCGGCAATATTTCCGATTCTGGCAATATTTCCATTTCCGATAATATTTTCCGATACGTACCATGTTTCCGTTTCCGGCAACATCTACGACTTGGATAATATTTATATTTCCGATACGATCCATATTTCCGTTTCCGGTAATATCATCGTTTTCGGAGTATTCATTTCTTGCCTGTGACGATCTCAGCTCCCACTGAAACCAAGATCCGTCGATTCCGAATATTCATAGATGGAGTATTTAATGCCATTAAATACTTGATCCGTTTACGTACTATTTGTGTGACCCTACGGGTTCAGTCAAGAGTAAGCTGTGGATTAATATCATTAATTCCACTTGAACTGAAGCGGCCTCTAGCTAGGCATTCAGCTCACTTCATCTCACTGAATTATTAACTTGTTAATTAATACTGAACCGCGTTTATTAGACTTATCATAGAATGCATACTTGGACCAAGGGCATTATTTCCTTCATAATTTACTGTCAGAACGTAAAAGAATGCCTTGACCCGGACATCTTTTCAAGTATCGTACTATCCGCAATGTTGCATCTCAATGTTCCTCTTTTGGTGCTTGCATAAACTGTGATAAAATGTGTACTGAATATGCTAAATCTTGCATAGTTACTGCCAAATAGATCAGACGACCAACATGATGCCTGAATTTCTCCTTGTCTCCTCGTCTGCCAACTCCTTTCCCTCTAGCTTATGATTTTGCTCCATTGAAAAATCTGCAGGCTTAACACCTAATATGATTGTTTCCAAAATAATGTCTAGCGCATATTTCCTCTGGCAGACATAAAATCACTCTTTCTACGGGCCACTTCCAGGCCTAGGAAATATTCAGATGCCCATATCCTTCATTTTAAAGCATCGGCTAAGATATGCTTTAAAACTATTTAACGCAAACACATTGTTTCCTGCAATAATCATATCGTCAACGTACACCAAAACACTCAACCGATTCACCCTTTGACAAGGTAAATAATGATTAATCGAGTACGGCTGCTTAAATCCGTACTTTTTCAGGGCGGTAGACAATTTTTCAAACCAACATCGGGGTGCCTATTTCAATTTATACATTGTTTTTTCATCCTGCAAACCATGTTAGTGTTGTTTTTATGAAAACCAGGTGGAATTTTCATATGAATTTCTTCTTCTAAGTTACCATGTAAAAACACATTATGTACATCCATTTGATGCATCTCCCAATTTTTCAGTGCTGCAACAACCAAGAAAGTTCGTACTGTTGACATTTTCGAACTGGGACAAAAGTTTCATTATAGTCCGTACCGTCTACCTGATGATGGCCTAAGCAGATCAATCTCGCCTTATCCAAATCAAGTTCCCATCTTCATCTCTTTTCTCCGTATACACCCACTTGCTCCCGAGCGCTTTCTTTCCTGGAGGTAATTTTTCTAGTATCCATGTCCCCTGGCCCTCAACATCGCTTATTTCTTCACCCATAGCTTCTCGCCATGCTTCATGTTTCATTTATTCTTTAAAGGATTTTGATACTTTTCCACCAGTAATTGCTGCAATAAAATTTCTATGTTTTGCAGAACAACGCTCATAATTAACAAAATATGTTATAGGATAGGGAGTACCTGAGGATGACGATGTCGAGGATGAACTTGCTAATGGACTTTTATTTTTCCGTATTGTGTGTAATACGCAGTCTTTCAACTTAAGTGATGGGAATTTTTAAAAAATCGATCTTTCCTTTAAATAGAAATAACTAAAAAATGTTTCTAACTTTAGTTTCTCTTACACACCAAACTTTGAAACACAAAATAAAGGTAATTGCTATTCTTGTTGCCTCTTGAATGTTGGAAATGCTTTGTAGGAAATGCGGCAAACCAAACGTGCCAAAGCCTACAACACATAACCTTTCCTCTTCCCCTTTTCCACGTAGGGTGAAGCTTGGGTCGAACACACTGAGATGATCCCGATACAACCTGTGGAGCTTGAAAGACATGGCAAGATATGGCAGGAAAATAACATCACGGACAAGGGCAAACACAACTTGAAGTCTCTCGGTAAAACGGAAGACTCTCAATCTCGGTAGCATGATATAATTTCCCATATAATGGGGAGCAGCATTCATGTATGGGGTTTTGAATGCAATGAGAAAATAACTCATCAGAAACCTAAAGAGGGACTGAAACACATTTAATCCCAACGACCTCTGATTTCCAAAATCGGAACTAATGTCACAAGTCCATGAAAAACTAACCTCCCCCCTGCATATTCCTACCTTTAGAGTTGCTAATGAAAGACCTATTGGAAAAAGGCCCCCAAAAACCCCTACTTTCAATGCAAAACCACTAACAAGGTTACCAACGACAATAACAACTTCAATCAGGACAACTACTTCTCCATGTTCTAAACACCAAACATTGGAGAAGGGCAGGGCATCTCTTCCCTTAGCCACCCTATTTCTAGAGTCTGGACCCATAAACACTTCCCCTTCATACTCCAAACTTGGACACATACATCCAAATATCATCCAAAAATTAACCAAGGCAACATAAGAACCAACCAAAGCGAGAGGAAAAATCCAATCACAACGCAAATTACAAAACTAAATTCAAAAAATCTCTAAACAGATCACCCATATTACTAAGCAACCAGAATATAAAAACTAACAACCTAAACTAATTAGCAGGAGGATTAAACAGAGAAGGAAACACCACTTACAATCAAGAAAGGCCAAACGGATCCCTCAAACCCGACTATTCTAATACGGAAGCTAAACCCTAACCCAATCTTTACCTTTATCGCCAAGATCGGCGTTTTACGAAACCACAAGACGACGGCAACGAGGCTAGGTCGTAAACTCCACTTTTCACCTTTATCGTCATGATCGACGTTATCCGAAATCACAAGACGACGGCGAAGGATTAGCTCCGATTTGACTATGACCGGAAACCCCAAAATCAGATCTAAAAGCCTCTAGTTGCTTCTAACTTTCCCAAAAAACCCTAGCTCGAACAAAACCTTTATCGGCACTTTTTCGTCGGCGGCGAACGAGATAGGTCTGAGGTTAGAAAGTTAAGGACTCCTGAGAACCAGATCTAATGAAATCCCCCACTAAAACACACTGAGATAAGACCCAAAACCACTGAGATCTACTAAAAAAAACCACTCACTAAAGAAGAGAACCAACCTAATTAACACTAAGATGCTCGCCGACGACCGGAGCTAAGCAACGTTGCTCAGGCCGCCGCCGGCAGTAGGGAGGCTTTTGGTTTTTAGGGTTAGAGAGAGGCGAGAGATTTTGGCTTTAGAGGGAGTAATTTGTTTGCAATACTACAAGTTTAAAGTTTTATAATAAGGCTAAACTTACGGTAAGAATTATACGATTGTTTGACTAAAGATTTACATAATTATACGTATTTATCAATTTTGACCGTTAGTTTTTGCAAAATTAAAATTTGTTGAAGCCTTTCATGCTCTTTGATTTTAGAAATTTTGTAATTTATTTAAATTGCTAATTTATAAAGGGTACTTTACTCTATTTTAGTCTAATTTATTTAAATTGCTAATTTATAAAGGGTACCAAAAGTGCAATTTCGAAATTGATCTCAGGTGTTTCCTTATCGAATAGAGATCCGAACCTAAGTTCATAACGACTATTGTACAAATTAACATCGTATAAATTAGGATATACAGAAAATATTGCTTTTTTTAATAACTAACTAGTGTGTGGCCCGGGCGATGCCCCAGTTGCTACATTGAATAACTAAAGTTTAGATTTTTCTTCAGCTCAATATTTGACCAAAATACTTGTATTCTATAGAATAGAAAATATCCGTTAAGTTAGTCAATTACACAGACACGCTAAGTCATTTATCATGGCAAGTAAGTTTTCAATCATATCATCTTACAATTTGTATAATTTGTTTTCTCGTGGAACTAAGTGCGTCAAATTAATAAACACCAAATTAGATATATATGCAGCCATGTAAGGCAATCCTATAGTTGATTCTTATGAGACTTATGACATCAGGATTCTCCATGGTTGTCATAATGCTTTATTTTTTCTTTTCTTTTCAAAATAGTCCATAGAAATGAAAAAGTCCCATAAAAATTTATTTGTTTTAGACTTCATTTGAACATTTATTTATAAATTAATGTGAAGAGATAAACCACAATTGGTGGTTGGTTAAGATGGTAATGAGAATTATCATCCACACTTGAGGTCTGGTGTTCGAACCTCATTGTATTGATTTTTGGTTGTCCATTACATAATACTTTGTGAGTGGATGATGTGGCATGAGGAGAGTACTACGTGACACATATACATTTTCCACAACGCCTTTTAATATATTAGTATAGATAATATTGTATTTATAGAAGAAATTATCTATTTTCTTAAATTTCAACACATGGCATGTCGCATGGCATGCCATATTTGCAACATACATAATTTGTTACAAGTTGCTACCTTTATCACTTTGCTATTCACTATCCTATCTTTTTGATAATTTATATTGTATGTACGTGCATGTTCGTGTCTAAAACCATCCTTTTAGCGAGCATAAACTTATGTTTATCTTATGTCTTTCGCAAAATAGAATGGATGTACTGTATTAGACTTATACGAGTTGTATAGTGACTATACCTAGTGGTAGACAGGTCAAGCTGAACTACCCATAGCCACCTAAAGATCGATCATTAGGTCCATCAAAGGACTATCAAACATAGCTAAAGACAAAGATGGCCTCCTAGCTAGGTTATTAGTTCCAGAGTCAGAGCTAAACAATATAACAAAAGAAGTATATCGCCATCTGGGTAGGCCAAAAAAAATAAAATAGTACGCCTATAAATACTTTATCCTCTGTTCATTCGAGGACACATTCAATGCTCGTACTTGCTCTCTCACATCTCTACTTTCTCTTTCTTTACATTCCTATTACTGATTAAAGCGTGCGGTGGAGGGGATTTTCTCGATTTAATCCCTGAAATTAGCTAACGTTTGATCTGCTTAACATGAGAAGGTGCTCCCAGATCACCGCCTAATTCTATACTCGAAACAAAACTTTATTACAACTGTTAGATAATTTTTAGGATTTTCTATCATTTAATACCTTAGTTAATTTTTATTATATTAAACATCTAAACAAAAAAAAATTGAAATCAATACCAGCTAACCATTTTCGTTAGAAAAAACATTGGTTTTTAACTATTCTATAGTTTCCAAGGCATAATTTGATGATAGACAACTCCTTTTACCATCAAATCATGCCTTGGGAACTTTAGCATTGTTAAAAACCAACGTTTTTCCTAAAAGAAAATCGTTAAGTGGTGTCAATTTTCAATTTTTTTTTAATTTTTAAAGGTTTTTAATTATAAAAAAATTAAGTAATGTGTTAAATTATAAAAACTGATTTTTTTAAAGGTGTTAAATGACAAAAATCCAAATTTTAATGATTTGATTATTAATCTGAATTTCCGACAGCAAATAATGCTATGGCTTAATTTTTTTATCCATCATATACAGAAATTAAAGACAACATTTGAGGATCACATCCTCCTTACCCGTAGTGGGTATAGAATAAAGGTAAGGTGAGTTTGATCCTATGTCAATGGGTACACCACCCTCATCTATCCTCTTGATAAAAAAAACGTGTTAGAAATTGTCCAAATATTTGATGTCACACTCCTTATATTGACAAAAGCTAAGTAATAAAAAAAAGAATAAGATTCGAGTTTCTTTTAACTTGTATTTTTAATGCAAACAAAAGCTAAGTAATCCTACTATTAGGAGTTGTGGCTTCTTGTTTAAGTCTCACGTAGTCACATCGTATCATATCTATAAATACTCATATTGATAAGCTCCACTATGCAGTGCAACAACAAGCATAATTCCTTCTAATCATTAAAATTAGCCGGCTAACGTCAAGGGTACGTACTATACTCCCTTCCATCTTCTTTTCTCCCTTTTAGCTATTTTTTTTTGTTCTTTTGTAAATTGAAAAGGATATATTTATTATTAATTCATTATTTTTATGACACTTAGTTTAATACCCAAACCTGATTCAAAGTTTGTTTGTGAATTGAAGGTAGGATAAGCAAAAGAGAATATGGCAGAGGTCGAACCAAATGTATTGGTTTTGGAGAATCCAGAAGCTGATTATGAGAAGATGATCAAAGAGTTGGAGGCTAAGGATGAGACAGCCGAAGTGAATGGTGCTCGTGCTGGAAATACTGTTGAATTGTCCTCCCCTACTACAAACTTTACCAAGACCAAGCTAACAAAGCTTGAGGTACATTTTTGGGCTGGCCGTACGCTCACTAGCTTTCCTGATATGAACAACAACACCACTTACTATTTCAGGCAGAGTGGGACTCTTCCTCAAGGTGTCAAGTGGGGTTATTCTTATGCTACTGGTAAGGACTCCACTGCTCGTAAGTGGGTTGCGGCTTTTGATTCTGCTGCCGGCAAGGTAAAGTAATTCCTATATGCTTATGGATCTTCAAATATGTTAATAATTATGACCACGATGTACGTTGTCATCAATAGAAATTCTTGAATTAATTAACCTAGCTAGCTTTCTTCAATCAATTGTGTTTTAGGCTTACTGTGAATGCGGACCTACCGGTCCAGTGGACTGGAACGTAGTTGAAGATAAATTGGGTAAGTCTGGAAGTCAGACCGAGTATGTTGACCCCATTTTTAAAGGCAAGATCGTGGCTAGGGTTGCTGGTAACCAACTTATATCAACTCTCTGGTAGATCATATTCAGCTTCACTAATCACTACTATGTACTACGTAGTACGGAGTATGTGTTTGCACTAGGAGCTATCTTTCCTTTTTAAGTACTATATATGTTGTTTCCCAAATAATACTAATGCTACTATATATGCATCATGCATGCTTCTTAATAATTTATGGTGTACGTGTCATGTTTATGCTTGTCACCAAGCAGACAATCTACCGTCTATATCTATAAATGGAATTAAGTGCTTTATTTACTTGTTATTCCTAAGCAAGTTCACTAATTTATACTATTATTAAAGCTCCGACAAAAAAGACATTCTGTTATGTCTAGCTATAACTTGATGAGTGACATGGCGTCGCGTCATTTATGCTCAAACATTAGCCATGCAATATTATTCCCGCAATGCATGTATCGCTATGACTTGACAAATTAAATGTCATGCAACCCACGCCATATATGTATGCACAATCAATTGTTTGTTGGTTCATTGGTGATTGGGGCTGAACTTGGTAGGGAGCCGATCCCCCAACAACAATTGGGAGGAGACTATAGCCTATCCACCAAAAACTCACCTCGAATTCGGATTAACCCTAAGGGTGAATCGGATGGTATACCAGAAAAAAAATATGTATGCACAAACATTAGCCTATATTATTCCATACAAAAAAAATTTAGTATCAGAATTTGAACTCATAACCATTAAGTTTTTTACCATCACTACAACGATACAACGAAAAAACAAAGAAAGAAAAGTCATTCTTATAATATTTTTGGCCTTTAATGCACAAATCTTCTTTAATTTACTCAAAGAGTATATTTCGAAAGCTACTCAAATCATATATTTTGCATGTAATTTTTTTAGCTAACTAAATGTATTTTCTTTCCTAAAAGTGTATATCGACTTTGTAACTCAATGTACAATTGTGATTTAAAATATTTCTTAGAAGTTATAACTGTTGTACAAAAGAAAAGCGATGCAAAATTTTTTATAATGGGTTTTTCATCAAAATACCTGAGTTTTGGCGACCAAATGCCCATCGACTTTCGATAATACATAAAATGTCCTCCATAAACCATACAATATTACTAAATATCCTCAGAATTAACGGACGTTAACTCGACATTAGCGTAGAATTACCATTATGCCCTTATTATGTCTGTAGCCACTACCCAGTCTGATTCGTGGCTACAGACTTAAAAAAGAACACATAACACTTAAAAAAGAACACATAACACTTAAAAAAGAACATAGTCTGATTCGTGGTAGAAGAACAAAAATACTTTTAAAAAAAATATAGATTTAGTTTTAAGTGCATCAAAAAATCGTCGTTTCGTCTTTTTTTAATTAGAACATAAAATTGTTTGAATAGAACAAATAACACTTAATAAAAGAACATAGATCTGATGCGTTATATAAGAACAAAAATACATTTAAATAAAAATATAGATCTAGTTTTAAGTGCATCAAAATATCGTCGTTTTTGTCTTTTTAATTAGAACACTAAGTGGTTTGAAAAGAACAAATACAACTAATAAAAGAACATAGATTTGTTGTTCTTTTCGTCCATTTCATTATGTTCTTTTGTTTGATAAGGAAAAAGAAAATGTTGTTCTTTTTCATGTGTTTTGTTCTCTTGTTCTTTTTTTTGTTGTCTTTTTCTTAAGAATTTTGAGTTTTTGTTATTTTATTTTTCTTTTGATTTTGTTCTTTGTGTTCTCTAAAAAAGTTGTTGTTCTTTTTTTAATTATTTTGTGTTCTTTTTAACTTTTTTACTGTTTTTTAATTTTTTATAATATTATCGATTATATGTTTTTTTTTTGTTTTTCTGTTGCTTTTTCACATGATGTTCTTTTTGTAAAATAGTTGTTCTTTTTATAGTGTATCCGGAGAGAGAATATTTTATTTTCAATTTTGTTCATTTTCTTTAGTTTTTTAACATTAGTGTTCTTTTCAGCTTTTGGTTAATGTTCTTTTCGTTTCTATTATGTTCTTTCTGTTTAGTTTCTTATGTTCTTTTTGTATTTTTTTTGTTTTTTGCGTTTTGGTGCAGGTGCATGTAGATCTACGTGCAGGCCCCTGCACCATACGCAAATTTGATGGTGCAGGCGTGTGCACTGTGCACTAGGTGCACTGGAAACAAAACGACATAAAAAACACATAAAACGCGCGTGTTTCATTAAATCCCGGGAACAAAAGAACATTTTCCTTGAACAAAAGAACAATACCCTAGAACAAAAGAACATTAAAGGCTCTGTTCTTTTCAGCTCTGTATTTCGCGTTTTTTATTCGATTTGCTTTCTTCCTGCGATATATATTCTTCTAGATTTTATGTTTTGAACTCAAATTGTGAAGAGGAGAGAGAAAGTATGAACTAGGTTTTCTAAAATGGTTCTTAGAGAGAGAAAGTAGTGAAAATTCCCAAAAATTCGTTGATTTTTCTGCTTCAACATCAAATTAAATCGATTCTTCTTCTTCAAATCTGAATTCTGCAGCTGATAATCAGATTTTGGGAGGTAATTTTTCAATTTTGAAATAATAAATTCTAGGTTTTGATGATTTTGATTTTGTAATAATCGTGTGTTTGATGATTTTGATTATTTTGATGATTTTGTTTTTGTAATAATCGAGTTTTGATGGTTTTGATGATTTTAATGAATCAAATTATGTAACAACACGCTGATTTCGTTGAAATTGCTGATTTTGAAGATTTGGATTATGTAATTACGATTTTTTTTCCAGAAAAGAACAGTTTTACGTATTAAAAGAACATATGCTCGTATTAAAAGAACAGTTTCTTTATGCTCGTATTAAAAGAACAGTTTCATTATAGTAGAAACATAGACCATTTGCGTTTCATAATTTGTTATTTCATTCTATTGTGTTCTTCTTCTTTATTATTTTCAATTTCATTTGCGTTTCAGAACTTGTTCTTTTTATTTTATTGTGTTATTTTTCTTCTTACTTTTTATTTATCCTTTGTTCTTTTGGTTGCGTTCTTTTTCTTGGTTTTATACATGTTAACCTATTTTTTTTTTAAGATATTATGAATAATGTGCTTGATAATTCATAACAGAATGATGAAAATGATGATTCCGAATCATATATTATTGTTGGCTTTACTTGACTTGTTCTTTTAGTCTCTCTATTTGTTCTTTTAGTCTTTTCATTTGTTCTTTTTATAATATTCTGTTAAAAGAACAAAATAAAAGCACGTGCATAGTTCTCATTATGCACTCTTTAAGAATTTTTTCTTTCTCCTTCTCTGTTATTCTTTGATTCTACTTCCTATTTTTTCATTTTCTAATTTTCAGCAACTATATATATAATAAATTGTACTTATGAATCATAACCATTAGTCATTTTATAAATACATTTTAGAGAGAGAAAGAGGAGAGGATTTATATTCTCTCAACATAAGAGAGATGTTTTGAGAGAGAAAGAGTGAGATGGTGAGTGAAAGAGTAAAAAAATATATTTTCTCCTTGTTCTCTCTATAAAATTCCTTCTGAATGTTTCTCCTTTGTTGAAAAATGAGTGAATTAAGAAAAACACTAGTTCAATTTGCCTAGTTTTCGAAACAAGAGAATATCTGGAGAGCGTGATGTTTTCCGAGGGTTGAGATCAGTTTTTGAAGATTTATTAAAAGATATTGATGCTCCTGATAAATGTTGACCAAGTGTTTAAGGTACGTTTCCTTGTTCTTTCCTCTAATGTTCTTTTCAAATTGTAATGTTCTTTTCACAACTTTACTTTTACTGTGGCATCAACATAGTTTGTTCTTTTATATCAACGTACATAAATTGTTAAAAAAAGAACATATAATGGTTTGAAAAGAACATATAACACTTAAAAACGAACATAGTCTGATTCGTGGTAAAAGAACAAAAATACTTTAAAAAAATATAGATTTAGTTTTAAGTGCATCAAAAAATCGTCGTTTCGTCTTTTTTTAATTAGAACATAAAATTGTTTGAATAGAACAAATAACACTTAATAAAAGAACATAGATCTGATGCGTTATATAAGAACAAAAATACATTTAAATAAAAATATAGATCTAGTTTTAAGTGCATCAAAATATCGTCGTTTTTGTCTTTTTAATTAGAACACTAAGTGGTTTGAAAAGAACAAATACAACTAATAAAAGAACATAGATTTGTTGTTCTTTTCGTCCATTTCATTATGTTCTTTTGTTTGATAAGGAAAAAGAAAATGTTGTTCTTTTTCATGTGTTTTGTTCTCTTGTTCTTTTTTTTGTTGTCTTTTTCTTAAGAATTTTGAGTTTTTGTTATTTTATTTTTCTTTTGATTTTGTTCTTTGTGTTCTCTAAAAAAGTTGTTGTTCTTTTTTTAATTATTTTGTGTTCTTTTTAACTTTTTTACTGTTTTTTAATTTTTTATAATATTATCGATTATATGTTTTTTTTTTGTTTTTCTGTTGCTTTTTCACATGATGTTCTTTTTGTAAAATAGTTGTTCTTTTTATAGTGTATCCGGAGAGAGAATATTTTATTTTCAATTTTGTTCATTTTCTTTAGTTTTTTAACATTAGTGTTCTTTTCAGCTTTTGGTTAATGTTCTTTTCGTTTCTATTATGTTCTTTCTGTTTAGTTTCTTATGTTCTTTTTGTATTTTTTTTGTTTTTTGCGTTTTGGTGCAGGTGCATGTAGATCTACGTGCAGGCCCCTGCACCATACGCAAATTTGATGGTGCAGGCGTGTGCACTGTGCACTAGGTGCACTGGAAACAAAACGACATAAAAAACATATAAAACGCGCGTGTTTCATTAAATCCCGGGAACAAAAGAACATTTTCCTTGAACAAAAGAACAATACCCTAGAACAAAAGAACATTAAAGGCTCTGTTCTTTTCAGCTCTGTATTTCGCGTTTTTTATTCGATTTGCTTTCTTCCTGCGATATATATTCTTCTAGATTTTATGTTTTGAACTCAAATTGTGAAGAGGAGAGAGAAAGTATGAACTAGGTTTTCTAAAATGGTTCTTAGAGAGAGAAAGTAGTGAAAATTCCCAAAAATTCGTTGATTTTTCTGCTTCAACATCAAATTAAATCGATTCTTCTTCTTCAAATCTGAATTCTGCAGCTGATAATCAGATTTTGGGAGGTAATTTTTCAATTTTGAAATAATAAATTCTAGGTTTTGATGATTTTGATTTTGTAATAATCGTGTGTTTGATGATTTTGATTATTTTGATGATTTTGTTTTTGTAATAATCGAGTTTTGATGGTTTTGATGATTTTAATGAATCAAATTATGTAACAACACGCTGATTTCGTTGAAATTGCTGATTTTGAAGATTTGGATTATGTAATTACGATTTTTTTTCCAGAAAAGAACAGTTTTACGTATTAAAAGAACATATGCTCGTATTAAAAGAACAGTTTCTTTATGCTCGTATTAAAAGAACAGTTTCATTATAGTAGAAAAATAGACCATTTGCGTTTCATAATTTGTTACTTCATTCTATTGTGTTCTTCTTCTTTATTATTTTCAATTTCATTTGCGTTTCAGAACTTGTTCTTTTTATTTTATTGTGTTATTTTTCTTCTTACTTTTTATTTATCCTTTGTTCTTTTGGTTGCGTTCTTTTTCTTGGTTTTATACATGTTAACCTTTTTTTTTTTAAGATATTATGAATAATGTGCTTGATAATTCATAACAGAATGATGAAAATGATGATTCCGAATCATATATTATTGTTGGCTTTACTTGACTTGTTCTTTTAGTCTCTCTATTTGTTCTTTTAGTCTTTTCATTTGTTCTTTTTATAATATTCTGTTAAAAGAACAAAATAAAAGCACGTGCATAGTTCTCATTATGCACTCTTTAAGAATTTTTTCTTTCTCCTTCTCTGTTATTCTTTGATTCTACTTCCTATTTTTTCATTTTCTAATTTTCAGCAACTATATATATAATAAATTGTACTTATGAATCATAACCATTAGTCATTTTATAAATACATTTTAGAGAGAGAAAGAGGAGAGGATTTATATTCTCTCAACATAAGAGAGATGTTTTGAGAGAGAAAGAGTGAGATGGTGAGTGAAAGAGTAAAAAAATATATTTTCTCCTTGTTCTCTCTCTAAAATTCCTTCTGAATGTTTCTCCTTTGTTGAAAAATGAGTGAATTAAGAAAAACACTAGTTCAATTTGCCTAGTTTTCGAAACAAGAGAATATCTGGAGAGCGTGATGTTTTCCGAGGGTTGAGATCAGTTTTTGTAGATTTATTAAAAGATATTGATGCTCCTGATAAATGTTGACCAAGTGTTTAAGGTACGTTTCCTTGTTCTTTCCTCTAATGTTCTTTTCAAATTGTAATGTTCTTTTCACAACTTTACTTTTACTGTGGCATCAACATAGTTTGTTCTTTTATATCAACGTACATAAATTGTTAAAAAAAGAACATATAATGGTTTGAAAAGAACATATAACACTTAAAAACGAACATAGTCTGATTCGTGGTAAAAGAACAAAAATACTTTAAAAAAAATATAGATTTAGTTTTAAGTGCATCAAAAAATCGTCGTTTCGTCTTTTTTTAATTAGAACATAAAATTGTTTGAATAGAACAAATAACACTTAATAAAAGAACATAGATCTGATGCGTTATATAAGAACAAAAATACATTTAAATAAAAATATAGATCTAGTTTTAAGTGCATCAAAATATCGTCGTTTTTGTCTTTTTAATTAGAACACTAAGTGGTTTGAAAAGAACAAATACAACTAATATAAGAACATAGATTTGTTGTTCTTTTCGTCCATTTCATTATGTTCTTTTGTTTGATAAGGAAAAAGAAAATGTTGTTCTTTTTCATGTGTTTTGTTCTCTTGTTCTTTTTTTTGTTGTCTTTTTCTTAAGAATTTTGAGTTTTTGTTATTTTATTTTTCTTTTGATTTTGTTCTTTGTGTTCTCTAAAAAAGTTGTTGTTCTTTTTTTAATTATTTTGTGTTCTTTTTAACTTTTTTACTGTTTTTTAATTTTTTATAATATTATCGATTATATGTTTTTTTTTTGTTTTTCTGTTGCTTTTTCACATGATGTTCTTTTTGTAAAATAGTTGTTCTTTTTATAGTGTATCCGGAGAGAGAATATTTTATTTTCAATTTTGTTCATTTTCTTTAGTTTTTTAACATTAGTGTTCTTTTCAGCTTTTGGTTAATGTTCTTTTCGTTTCTATTATGTTCTTTCTGTTTAGTTTCTTATGTTCTTTTTGTATTTTTTTTGTTTTTTGCGTTTTGGTGCAGGTGCATGTAGATCTACGTGCAGGCCCCTGCACCATACGCAAATTTGATGGTGCAGGCGTGTGCACCGTGCACTAGGTGCACTGGAAACAAAACGACATAAAAAACACATAAAACGCGCGTGTTTCATTAAATCCCGGGAACAAAAGAACATTTTCCTTGAACAAAAGAACATTTTCCTTGAACAAAAGAACAATACCCTAGAACAAAAGAACATTAAAGGCTCTGTTCTTTTCAGCTCTGTATTTCGCGTTTTTTATTCGATTTGCTTTCTTCCTGCGATATATATTCTTCTAGATTTTATGTTTTGAACTCAAATTGTGAAGAGGAGAGAGAAAGTATGAACTAGGTTTTCTAAAATGGTTCTTAGAGAGAGAAAGTATGAACTAGGTTTTCAAAAATGGTTCTTAGAGAGAGAAAGTAGTGAAAATTCCCAAAAATTCGTTGATTTTTCTGCTTCAACATCAAATTAAATCGATTCTTCTTCTTCAAATCTGAATTCTGCAGCTGATAATAAGATTTTGGGAGGTAATTTTTCAATTTTGAAATAATAAATTCTAGGTTTTGATGATTTTGATTTTGTAATAATCGTGTGTTTGATGATTTTGATTATTTTGATGATTTTGTTTTTGTAATAATCGAGTTTTGATGGTTTTGATGATTTTAATGAATCAAATTATGTAACAACACGCTGATTTCGTTGAAATTGCTGATTTTGAAGATTTGGATTATGTAATTACGATTTTTTTCCAGAAAAGAACAGTTTTACGTATTAAAAGAACATATGCTCGTATTAAAAGAACAGTTTCTTTATGCTCGTATTAAAAGAACAGTTTCATTATAGTAGAAAAATAGACCATTTGCGTTTCATAATTTGTTATTTCATTCTATTGTGTTCTTCTTCTTTATTATTTTCAATTTCATTTGCGTTTCAGAACTTGTTCTTTTTATTTTATTGTGTTATTTTTCTTCTTACTTTTTATTTATCCTTTGTTCTTTTGGTTGCGTTCTTTTTCTTGGTTTTATACATGTTAACCTATTTTTTTTTTAAGATATTATGAATAATGTGCTTGATAATTCATAACAGAATGATGAAAATGATGATTCCGAATCATATATTATTGTTGGCTTTACTTGACTTGTTCTTTTAGTCTCTCTATTTGTTCTTTTAGTCTTTTCATTTGTTCTTTTTATAATATTCTGTTAAAAGAACAAAATAAAAGCACGTGCATAGTTCTCATTATGCACTCTTTAAGAATTTTTTCTTTCTCCTTCTCTGTTATTCTTTGATTCTACTTCCTATTTTTTCATTTTCTAATTTTCAGCAACTATATATATAATAAATTGTACTTATGAATCATAACCATTAGTCATTTTATAAATACATTTTAGAGAGAGAAAGAGGAGAGGATTTATATTCTCTCAACATAAGAGAGATGTTTTGAGAGAGAAAGAGTGAGATGGTGAGTGAAAGAGAAAAAAAAAAAATTCTCCTTGTTCTCTCTCTAAAATTCCTTCTGAATGTTTCTCCTTTGTTGAAAAATGAGTTAATTAAGAAAAACACTAGTTCAATTTGCCTAGTTTTCGAAGCAAGAGAATATCTGGAGAGCGTGATGTTTTCCGAGGGTTGAGATCAGTTTTTGAAGATTTATTAAAAGATATTGATGCTCCTGATAAATGTTGACCAAGTGTTTAAGGTACGTTTCCTTGTTCTTTCCTCTAATGTTCTTTTCAAATTGTAATGTTCTTTTCACAACTTTACTTTTACTGTGGCATCAACATAGTTTGTTCTTTTATATCAACGTACATAAATTGTTAAAAAAAGAACATATAATGGTTTGAAAAGAACACATAACACTTAAAAAAGAACATAGTCTGATTCGTGGTAAAAGAACAAAAATACTTTAAAAAAAAATATAGATTTAGTTTTAAGTGCATCAAAAAATCGTCGTTTCGTCTTTTTTTAATTAGAACATAAAATTGTTTGAATAGAACAAATAACACTTAATAAAAGAACATAGATCTGATGCGTTATATAAGAACAAAAATACATTTAAATAAAAATATAGATCTAGTTTTAAGTGCATCAAAATATCGTCGTTTTTGTCTTTTTAATTAGAACACTAAGTGGTTTGAAAAGAACAAATACAACTAATAAAAGAACATAGATTTGTTGTTCTTTTCGTCCATTTCATTCTGTTCTTTTGTTTGATAAGGAAAAAGAAAATGTTGTTCTTTTTCATGTGTTTTGTTCTCTTGTTCTTTTTTTTTTTTGTCTTTTTCTTAAGAATTTTGAGTTTTTGTTATTTTATTTTTCTTTTGATTTTGTTCTTTGTGTTCTTTAAAAAAGTTGATGTTCTTTTTTTAATTATTTTGTGTTCTTTTTAACTTTTTTACTGTTTTTTAATTTTTTATAATATTATCGATAATATGTTTTTTTTTTGTTTTTCTGTTGCTTTTTCACATGATGTTCTTTTTGTAAAATAGTTGTTCTTTTTATAGTGTATCCGGAGAGAGAATATTTTATTTTCAATTTTGTTCATTTTCTTTAGTTTTTTAACATTAGTGTTCTTTTCAGCTTTTGGTTAATGTTCTTTTCGTTTCTATTATGTTCTTTCTGTTTAGTTTCTTATGTTCTTTTTGTATTTTTTTTGTTTTTTGCGTTTTGGTGCAGGTGCATGTAGATCTACGTGCAGGCCCCTGCACCATCCGCGCGTTGTTAATTTACTCAAAGAGTATATCTTTCAAAAGTTACTCGAACCATATATTTTGCACTTTTTTTAGCTAACTATATGTATTTTCTTATCATAAAAAAAACGGAAGGGGAAAAAACTTTGATGAAAAATATAATCTAAAGAACCTTTTTTCTCTCTAGCTATGGTGGGTGGTGTATGATAAGGTACCCTTGCTATCGTGTACCCCTCTAAATATGATGAGGAAGAAGATGACGCAGAAGCCAGATACTCTAGAAACGATTGGGGCTACTTCTTCTCCATCAATGGAACACATTTCCACGACCGCAAAATCAAAACCAAAAGAGAACGTTGATACCAAGACTATAGCTTGTCATGTGCTATACAAGTGTATTACAAAGCTTCTTTGTTCCAGATTACAGCTTGTCCTCCCTAATGTTATTTAAAAATAGCCAAGGAGCTTTCATTGGAGGCAGAAGTATCCTCCATAATGTCTTAATATGTCAAGATTTAGTCAAACACTATACTCTAAAAGCTGGTCAAAAGAGCTGTATGATCAAGATTGACATAAAAAAGGCTTATAATACAGTGGACTAGAATTTTGTGGAGGAGATGTTAAGTGCACTGCACTTTCCTGAACACTTCAGCAAGCTCATTCTGACTTGCTTGAATTCTACTAAATATGCCCTTCTCCTAAATGGTAATACCCATTGTTATTTCCCTGCAAATAGGGGGCTTAGACAGGGAGATCTTGTCTCCCCTCTGTTGTTTGTGATTTGCATGGATTATCTCTCCAGAACAATGCAATATATTGGCACTTTGCAACCGTTTAAGTTCCACCCTAGGTGTTCTAGTATGGCTCTAAACCACCTTTGTTTCGTTGATGATGTTTTGTTATTTTGTAAAGGAGATCTTCGATCTGTTACTTGCTTAATTCAAGGGTTGAATTTGTTCTCTGCAACCTCGATATGGCCTTATGGCCAGTAAAGAGAATACAACTATCTATTGTGCTGGTATGGAGGAAATATATCCTCCATAATATTTGTCGTAACTTAAGGGATTGCTAGTACATAATATTGCTGTAAATATATTCCTGATTTTATACTCCTAACTTCTAGCTATTAGTATCCTTGTATAGCTCTCCTTGTATACTATAAATTGTGAATAATATCAATGGAAATACTCGTCCCTTCTATTCTCTTTCTCTACATGGTATCAGTCACATTGATCCTATACTAAACCTCTCGTCTACCATCAACTCTCCATGGCAAATCCCTCTTACCAAATTCCTAATGGCACTGATCCAACCAAGCCATATACCTTCCTCAACATCACCAATGCTATCAAACTAAATCCCACAAACTACCTCTCATGGAAGCTTCAAATCGAGGCCATTCTAGACGGCCATGATTTGTTCCCCTATGTTGACGGCAAGCCTTCCTTGCCCTCCTGCTGTCACTCTCAATGATGATGGTGAGGAGGAACCAAATCCACACCATGTTTTTTGGACCCGTCAAGACCGTCTCTTATTTGGGGCTCTAATAGGCACTTTATCTCCCAACCTAGTCCCATTAGTGTCCCATGTTCGCAACTCAAAATCCTTGTGGGATGTCCTTCATCGCACCTATGCTCTACCTTCTCGTGGGCACATTAAACAAGTGAAAGACCAGTTCCACCGCATCACTAAAAGTTCTCTTTCCATCACTGATTATATGCAAGCAATAAAATCTTGTGCTGACCGCTTGGCTGCCCTAGGAAAACCAATTGAACAAGAGGACCTTATTGACAAAGTTCTCTCTGGTCTAGATGAGTCTTACTCTCCTGTTGTGGAATCGGTGAATGCTAGAGATGCCACAATCTCCTTTGAAGAACTCCATGAGAAACTAATCAACAAGGAGCTCACCCTGTCTCAAGCACGTGTTGATCCCTTGCTTCCGGCTACGGCTTTTGCAGCTTACACTCGCCCCCAAGGCAAGTTTAACCACCCTCGACAAGGCCAAGGTATTCTTCCTACTCCTAACACCACTCCCCGTCAGCCTAAACCCTTCCTTGGCAAGTGTCAGTGGTGTCGTGAACAAGGCCATGTTCTTGCTCACTGCCCTGCTTTTAACCAAAAATTTCCCAACACTACCCCACCAGCAAATGCCATCACCCTAAACCACTCTCGTCCTTCAAGCAAACCTCAAGCCAATACTACCAACCTAGCTACCTCATCTAATACCTCCCCTTGGATTCTTGACAGTGGTGCTTCTCACCATGTGACGGCGGACTTAAACAACCTCTCTCTTCATGCTCCATATGATGGCACGGATGAACTCACTATGGGTGATGGTAAGGGCCTAAAAATAACTCACTATGGGTCTATAAAATTCTCACCATCATTTACTTTAAACAATGTTTTAGTAGTTCCAGCAATTTCTAAAAACATCATATCCATTTCTCAATTATGTCTTGATAATAATATTTCCATCTCTTTCTCATCCTCATCTTTTATTGTGAAGGATCTCACAACGGGGGAATCTCGATCTCTTCCAGGGGCACACTAATTCCGGCATCTATGAAGTTCAAACACAATCTCCTAAAGTCTACGCAAGCATCAAAACAACCTCTCTTGATTGGCACCACCGTCTAGGCCATCCGTCCCACAATGTTTTTAGGAAACTCATTTCTAAGAACAACCTTAATATCTCTAGTATTTCTACTCTTGATTGTAACTCATGTGCTTGCAATAAAAGTCATCGTTTACCTTTTGCTACATCTTCCATTATTTCTACTACTCCTCTTGAATATGTTTATACTGATGTTTGGTCATCTCCTATTCACTCTCATGATGGATTTAAGTACTATATTATCTTTGTGGATCATTACACCAAATACATATGGCTATATCATCTAAAACAAAAGTCGGATACAAAAAATATTTTTATTCGATACAAAGCGCTAGTAGAAAAATACTTCCAACTTCCTCTCAAAACTCTATATAGTGATAATGGTGGTGAATATGAGTACTTGAGAAATTATCTATCTATTGATGGCATTTCTCACTTAACCACCCCTCCTCATACTCCCCAACTAAATGGTTCCTCTGAACGCCGTCATCGACATATTGTCGAAACGACCCTTTCTCTTCTTTCACATGCCTCAATGCCATTGGAATATTGGTCCAACACATGTACTACGGCTGTGTATCTCATAAACCGGCTACCTACCTCTACTCTAAATAACGACTCCCCTTATTCAAAGTTATTTGGTAAACAACCCAATTACACTAAACTACGGAGTTTCGGTTGTCTATGCTACCCATGGCTAAGACCTTATACATCACACAAACTAGAATTAAAATCTCAACCTTGTGTTTTTATAGGTTATGCTCCCACCCAACCTGCATATTATTGCATGGACATTGTATCAAAAAGACTATATGTTTCACGTCATGTGAAGTTCCTTGAGCATGTTTTTCCATTTGAAAATCAGGAAACATTTTTCCCTATTTCCTCCACTATAGAAGATTGGGCTCCCTTGCATCTTCCCATAATCTACCCACCAACTATACCCAATCCAACCCAAGAGACTTCCGCTGCAACCTCTACCTGAATCCCAATCATGAGCCCACCTACCCCACTCTCTTCTAGCACATCTCCATCTTTAACCACATCAACTCCTACTACTTCTTTACACACCGAATCACCACCACCTTCTCCATCTCCTACTTCCCCCCCACCATCTCCTCCACATTCCCGCACAGACCAACCACCGCCACTGCCCACTCATCCCATGTCCACTCGCCTCCAACGAGGTATCCGAAAGCCTATTGACAAACTCAACCTCAATGTCGAGGTAGCCCATGTTGAAATTCCCAAAAATATAACTCAAGCCTTAAAAAGTCCTATCTGGAGAAATGCCATGGATGATGAGATAAATGCACTTACAAAAAATCAAACATGGAGCCTTGTACCTCCAGACCACACTCAAAATGTGGTTGGTTGCAAGTGGATTTTCCGAATTAAGAAAGATAAGGACGGCAATGTTACTCAATACAAGGCAAGGTATGTTGCAAGGGGTTTTAATCAAAGGCCGGGCATAGATTACAGTGACACTTTCAGTCCCGTTGTCAAACCGGCAACGGTGAGGCTCATTCTCTCATTGGCGGTCAGTCAAGGATGGCCACTTCGACAACTCGATATTAACAATGCCTTCCTTCAAGGAACTCTCACTGACGATGTTTACACCATTCAACCACCTGGATATGGTGATCCAAAACACCCAAATTATGTATGTAAACTACATAAGGCCCTATATGGTTTAAAACAAGCCCCTCGTGCTTGGTACAAAGAACTCCGGCAATACTTACTTCAACTCGGCTTCAAAAATACTATCTCTGACTCCTCCTTGTTTACCCTCCATAATAATGGTCAACTCATCTACCTACTAGTATATGTAGATGACATTATTATAACAAGCAATACTCCATCATTTTTGGAGTCCTTCGTAACTACCTTTGCTGCTAGATTCTCACTCAAAGATCTTGGTGAGCTTTCTTATTTCTTGGGTGTTGAAGTAATGCCGCATCCTCAAGGCCTCTTTCTTAGTCAAAAACGCTACATACATGAAATACTATGCAAGGCTAACTTGGATGAAGCAAAACCTACTACCACACCTATGATCACAAACCCTCCACTCACTCTTCATGGTGACCCTCTAGATGATCCAACTCACTATAGGCAACTCATTGGCAGCCTTCAATACCTAAGTCTTACCCGTCTAGACGTCGCTTACTCTGTGAATAAATTAGCTCAATACATGCAACGTCCTACTACAATACACATGCAAGCTCTTCATCGGTTATTGCGTTATCTTGCTGGCTCTTTGAACGTAGGACTAATCATTCACAGGGACTCCCCACAAACTCTACATGCCTTCTCTGATGTAGATTGGGCTCGTGATAGAGATGATTATATCTCCACCACTGCATACATTGTTTACCTAGGTAAAAATGCCATCTCCTGGACTTCAAGAAAACAAAAATCACGGGCTCGATCATCCACTGAGGCTGAATATAGGGCAGTAGAAAATGCCACGGCTGAACTTCTTTGGGTTCGTAACATCTTCAAAGAGCTTGGGCACAACATCAATGGTGCACCGGTTGTTTACTGTGATAATGCAGGGGCAACTTATGTCAGTGCAAATCCGGTTTTTCATTCAAGGATGAAACATCTTGCTCTAGATTATCATTTTGTCCGTGAGAATGTACAAAGTGGAGACCTCCGAGTATCTTATATCTCCACTAACGATCAACTAGCTGATGCTCTTACGAAGCCATTGCCCCGCCATCAATTTCATACACTGATCAACAAAATAGGCCTTTCACAGTGGCAACCTATTTTGAGGGGGCATAATAAGGACTGACATCCTCTATGATCAAGTCAATCCTTACCATTTATTCTAGCATATATCCTCCATAATATTTGCCGTAACTTAAGGGATTGCTAGTACATAATATTGCTGTAAATATATTCCTGATTTTATACTCCTAACTTCTAGCTATTAGTATCCTTGTATAGCTCTCCTTGTATACTATAAATTGTAAATAATATCAATGGAAATACTCGTCGTTTCTATTCTCTTTCTCTACAGGAAAGTGTTGTGAATAGAGTTGTTACAACCCCAGGCTTCTCACTTGACTCTTTACCCTTCAGATACTTGGGCGTTCCCATTAGTACTAAAAAGTTGAACATTGCTGACTGAACAATTAGTGGAAAAGATCACGACGAGAAATTGAATTTGGCATTCTAGACACATCTCCTATGCAGGAAGATTGGTGCTTATAAATTCAGTGCTGATGAGTATCCATGTCTATTGGGGGGCAGATTTTCATTCTCCCCAAGGCAGTGCTCAAGAAGATTATCTCTATTTGTAAAGCTTTCCTGTGGTCAGGTGAGGAAGATAGTTCAAAGTATGTCTATGTGATATGGGAGAGAATGTGAGATACAAAGAAGGCATGAGGTTTAGGGATCAGGAACATCTTGCTATGGAACAAGGCAGCCATAGGAAAACTAGTGTGGAACATTGCTCAGAAACAAGACTCTCTATAGGTAAAGTGGGTGAATGAAGTGTATGTTAAGAAAAAACAATTGGTGGGGAATTGAAGCTCCAAAAAGTGCTAGCCAGAGCTTAAAGTGTATATGTAGGGTTAAACAAGACCTGATGTAGTCTCTTAGCTGTGATACTTGGCCTATTGGTCAAAAATATGCCATTTCAAAGGTATATAGCATGTTGCACATGCCTGGTGTTCCTCTATTCTAGTCTGGAATCATCTGGACAAGGACTGTGATCCCTAAACACAGGTTCATTTTGTGGTTGGTAATGCTCCAAAGGCTTCAACCTTGTGTCAGACTACACACCATATAGGAATTGTTGATTCTGATGTGTGTGTCATCTGTGGGTTAGCTCTTGAAACACATGACCATATTTTTTGCTCTTGTGAGTTTGTTGTTAGATGTTTTACAGAGATCATGCAATGGCTGCACTGAAGGAAATGTGTCCTTCACCCAATGTGCATTAGTCTAACACCAAAGGTTCAGATTAATTACGAACAATTAATTCAGTGAGAGCAAGTGATCGGAACAGCTGGTTGGAGGAATGATTCCGATCAATGATTTCTAATCCTAATTAGGCTCACAACTTACTCTTGACTGAACCTATAAGGTCACACCATTGGCATGTAACATATCATCGGATTAAATGAATAGGAAATTCATTTAATATCTTTTGGGGATATTAGTTCGGAAAACATAATTACACGATTTAACATTGGATTGTAAAATCGTATATAGTGTTGTGTATATTCGTAAGCTAGGTGAAACGAATAATCGTATCATACGACAATTGATCTTCAAGTACGAAACGATAAATAAATTATCGAAGGATAATTTAATGGCAAACACGAAAGCAAACCCACAAGGCAAGCATACGAGGCGCAAGGCCCATGGGCGTAGCGCGCATGCATGTAGCGCTGGCCCATGGCCTTGGCTGCCTTGGCGCGCACGCAAGGAAGGATAGCAGTAGCAGCAGCTATGGCCCACGGCCAACTACTCGCTTCGATGTGTGTGCATGCGGTCGTGGGCCTGCTGACCTGTCATAGCCTATTGCTTTGGCCGGTTGGCTTTATTGCTTGATAGGTTATTTTAATAACCTATTCTACATGTTTTCTAACTCAACCTAATATCATATTCTAACCTAAGGCAATAGAGAACCCTAATTCTCTCTATTCCTCCATTAGAGTGTTCATCCCAAAAGCAAACTATCTTGAAGGAGATCTAAGCCATCAATCTCAAGAAGGATCTGAACGTGTCGGTGAACCAAGTAGATGAATGACATTAGGAGTTATTCTTCGCGTTCATTTAACTAAGGGAAAACACGCTACAAACATAAGTTATGCTTAATTTGTACTTTGTACATGCTTCCTGGCTTTGGGATTATTCCGCTATCATGTTATGTAATTAACTGTAAACCCCTACAGTGGTATCATGCGCTTCATTTTTGAAAAAATAATTAGCAGGTTTACATGCATGTTCGTTAATTTGGTTGTTTGTACTACGTAGTCTATCTCCTGCGTCTAGGGGTGTGCACAGGTCCAAAACCGGTCCGGTCCGGACCGGTACCGGAATAGACCGGATCCGGAATATGAGATTTTATAGGTCCGGTGTCCGGACCGGAATTATTCCGGTCTAGACCGGTCCGGTCCTGAAATTTCCGGACTAAACCGGTTTTGGACCTGTTAGACCTGAATCTTTATTTAGCCGATTTTGAATTAAAAATTTCCTTTATCATTATGAATCTGTCAAATGACCATTTGACTACATTTCTCATTAATCATTATACATGTACCCATAAAATTAGAGTAACATTTAAATAGAAAAATAAAATAATGTACATTAAACAAAAAAAAAACCTTCAAATAGCAATAAATTAAAAAAAAAGAAGAAGAAAAATGGAGCATGCACTTCCATTTGAGAGATACACCGATCTACTCCAATTCAACATTAATTGCAACTAAAGAAGCAAAAATACCCACTATAAACCTTGTTAGATCTACAATATTCGAATAACTCCGCCACCATAAGCAAAACATATGAATTTTTTCGTCCACCATGAGAAAACACCATTGTTGTAGATTTTGAAAAGATTGACAGAGAAACCTATTATTGAAGTGGTAAAATTGTTGGTGAAGGTCGTTGTGCGGCTCCGGCCATGAATTAGTTGTTCTGTGGTGACTTTACCACAGAGGAGGATGATTTGGTATAAACATGGTGGTTAGTTTGTGTCTTTGTGAGTTTGTGACTAGGTGAGAATCAGGAGGATTTGAAGAGAGGAAAGATGTGGAAGGGGAGGGGAGGAGAGAGAAACAAACTATAAGTGGGAGACGGCTATGGTTGAGGATTTGAGGAGGGGAAGTAAAAAAAACTGTCATTTATATTCATATATCCGGGTTTCCGGGTTAGACCGGAAAATTCAGGTTTTTGTCCGGTCCGGACCTGAATCCGGAATCTTGTTTTTTTTAGGACCGGTGTCCGGTCCGGAATCTACCGGTCCGAACCGGACCGGGCAATTCAGGTCCGGTTCCGGACCGGATTCAGGACCCGGTCAAATTCTGCACACCCCTACCTGCGTCTTAGAAGACTAAGAAACAACATACAGTATCGCGTTCCTCAACAGAAGCAGAATATCATTTGATGGCGGCGTTGACTTGTGAGTTGAAGTGGTTGAAGCAACTACTTAGATATTTGGGTGTGGAGCACAAGCAGGGTATGCGTGTGTTTTGTGATAGCCAATCAAACACTTCACATTGCACAAAATCCGGTGTTCCATGAGAGGACAAAACACATTGAGGCAGACTGTCATTTTATACGAGATGCAATCAAGGAAGGTACTGTTTACCCCTCGTACGTATCAACGAAGGTGCAATTAGAAGATATTTTCACAAAGGCGTAAGGAAAGGCACGATTTGAATTTTTTTCTTGGCAAGATGAGTATTCGATATTTACCTGCTCCATTTTGAGGGGATGTTGAGATAGATTAGGAAATACATAATTTGTGTCATATACCTTAGACGTAGAATTGTAGTGTTAGTACTACGTTAGAAAAGGAGTCAGTATTATTATAAGAGTTTGCTTCCTATATCATGATGTACCATAAAAGATTACGTTGATGATAATAATATTGAAGCTTTTGTGGGTTAATTTGACAAAGGCACTATTACGGATTGATATGTCACAGAGTAGTTACTTTAAGGCTCTGTTTCGTAAGGCATAAAACGTTTTCAGTGTAAAACGATTTTTCATGGAAAACAATTTTCAAGGGAAAACCCAATTACAAACTAGTTTTCCTTTGTTTGGTAACTTAAAGGGAAATGGGAGAAGATGGTGAAGATTGAGGGGGAGAAAGGAGAGGGAGGTAAAGAGGAAAGAAGGAAAAGTGGTTTCCCTCCCTTTCAAATGGAAAAGGGTTTTCCATCTTTGAGAGAGTAGTGGAAAATTGTTTTCCATCCCTTACCCAACCAAACAACGTAAAATGATTAAAAAGGAAAAAATCGTTTTCCATGAAAACGTTTTACGCCCTACCAAACGGAGCCTAGGTCTTCCTGAATCAGTTTCAAACAAAATATGGGGTGGGGTGGGGGATCAACAAACAGGAAGTTGGATACAAATTATTAAAATTTTCCTTTGCTTCCTTTGCTAGCCCATTGCTAATCTGTTTGACTCCCTTCCCTCAAATTTTATGCAATAGATTTAAAGCCCGTGCGATGCACGGGTTATATTCATTTTTTTATGAGATTTTTTTTTCAACTTTAAATGATAGTTAGAATATTGATTTCTTTTTTTTTATATAATCAATGAGTATGACAGTTTTAACGGGTCTTTGTTTATCTATTAAAATTTTTCAAAATTTATCTCTTATTTATCTTTTATCAAGTCTTTAATTATCTCTTTTTATTTTTCTTGAAACACGTAATTTTATTTTTCAATCGTTTCTGCTTGAATTAATGGCTCGAATCAACGAAATATTTCTGAAACATAAACGTACGGAGTAATCAAATCATAATAACTATGGGTGAAAGGAAAAACAAATATAATATAGCACTTATTTATAAAAGAGGAGCATAGTTTTATAATACTCTCGTATATTTATAACCAGAAAAAATATAGGTTTAATGCAAGTAGAATTTATTATGATATGAATTAATCCAAATATCATAGGTTTAAAGAAAATAAAACTCTATTATAAACCGAATAAGATTTCTTTATCTAAAATTCTATAACGTGGTATTCATTGCTAATACTCTTCAAACTACGATAGTGATCATTACTTTAAAATAGCTAGTCTTGTGAATTACTTTGTTTTTCTTTTTTTCTTTTTTCTTTTTTTTTCTATTTTTGGTACGGAGTAAGGTTTTTTGGACTTTATTTCAATTTCATGTAGTACATTAAGTTTAGTTTAATTCAACCAAATAAAATGTGGGCTTGCAACCCCGATTGTGTTAACGTTTATCGTTGTATATTCTATGTTAGGTTTAATTTTGACATCTAAGTTGTAGTTTGTTGTGCCATATAAGAAGCATAAATTATGCCCGAGATAGCACTTAATTTATTTTATTAATCACTATTTAGCTCTAAATCAAACTGTGTTAATGAGGTATGATTTGGAATCAGGGCCGGCTCCGGCAATTTGGTGGCCCTGTGCTAAGTTTATAACTAAGGTCCATATGACTATATGAGGCCCCTAAAAAATCAAACAATAATTACTTAAAAAAATATAGCAATAAAATAATGAAATATACAACCTGAACTCTCTGCTTTCTCTTCACATCTCACTCTCAACAATTAGGAGTTTAGTATTTTAGGCTTTACAAATTTTCATTTGATTTCAAATCAGTCACTCAATTCTCTCCCATTGATGAAGAATTCCCATCAAAGATGTACAGTATAAATCTCTGAAGCTTACAACGCCGCTGTTGACGGTCCTTTCTTTCGCCGGAACCGTTCTTTCTTCCGGCGTTGGATATTCCCTCCATCGATTCCATTGATGATACCTCTGCTAACAAAAAAAAAAAGTCTCAGATCTTGATAGAACACTATGAATTTATTTGTTGAACACCTTAATGTTATGAGAGTTTTTTGAGAAAATGAATTTAATGGGTTGGAAAAGAAAGTGAGATCTTGATGAGGGCATTTTTTCACAATTGCAGAGAAGGTAGGAGAAGTATTCAATTGACTATTATTAGGAGAGATAATTAAGAGAATTAATTGTTTTGGAAATCAAATCATGGGAAGGAGAGAGAATTTGAAGAGTTCTAATTCTAGGGTTTGCTTTTGCTTGTTTCAATAAGTCACGGGAAGGAAGGAGGAAGTGTTTAGCTTTTTTCATATTTTTTTTAACTTTTTTAAGTATCCAGCAGCTTTTACGATTTTTGGGCCCCTTATATTTTGGGCCCTGTGCTGTAGATCCGACCGGACCTCCTTATGGCCGGGCCTGTTTGGAATTCAACTGTAAAGAAAAGGATGAAGAGTTCATCCACCTCATCCTCACCCAACGCCATGCAACATCATATTCTTGCGATGGAATGAAGCACGTACAATGAAACCCGTGTACAATTTGGTGAGGGTTGAGATTTTTAATGTGAGGGTTGAGATTTTTAATATGTATATATACAAAAAGATAGAAAAAGTTTGTGAAATCTATATTTATCGTATTAAGCAGTCAATCATGGCAAGATTCTCATATTATTTTATTAATCTATCTTTATCGTATTAAGTAGTCAATCATGGCAACTCTCATATTATTTATTTAATATTATTTATTTAATTAGTTAATAATTTAATAATATGTGATGATGTGGCAATCCTATGTGGACGCTCTCATTACTCATTATATATATATATATATATATATATATATATATATATATATATATATTAGATTAATCCGCGACCAATTGTTCTTACGTAAGACAAATTTACGTACTCTTGAAAACTCGTTACCCGAATCAAACCAAACTGAAATATCCGGGTAACCAGTTTACTGGTTAACCAATTTTATGAATACGGTTTAGGGTCGAGTAAATGGAGATCCGAAATTACCGGTTAACCAAGCCCGGTTTTGCATATCCCTAGCCACAATGACAATAGAGATGGCTAAATAGAGAAGGGAAATTACCCTTCCATATTAACCAGCAGGGCAGCAGGGCAAGACCTCATTAGTAGTTTATGATAAAAACATAAATTGACAATCCTTTTTCGGATCTTTTACCAAACTAACTACTTCTACAATTTTATTTACCAAAATGGCTTTTCTTAATTCTGTTTCCCAAACTAGCTACTATTTTGACTTTGAAGTAAAAATCAATGAACCGGTTTGAGTTTTTTTTTTTTTTAGTGAACCGGTTTGGTTTGAATTGTTTTTTAAAATAGTGAACTGATGTAGTTTCTTTTAGGGGGCCGGATTTTCATACAAAAATTTTGGGTTCTTTTTATCGTTCTAATATTTAAGTTGACATCACTGGAGCCTGGCGTTTTCCAATTTCCTCAACTGATTTATTTTTCATGCATATTTAAGACTCAATTATATTTCATTTATATTCAATGTTCTGTAATTTTGGTTTCAATCTAATAAGAAATCGAAACTCTTAAGTACTCCGTACAATATAAGGAACTTTTGATTGAATGTATTTTGTTTCAGATGTTATATTCTACTTCAAATGCATGTTAATTTTGTTTCCTTATGTTTGTACTATAGTTTTTTCTAATGTATAATATGGAGTATAAGTTATTATTTCTTTAAAAATAAAGTACAAAGTAATTGTTCTTTGGTTTGTGATTTATGTTTTGGAATGATTATATTTGAGTATACTTTGCGGCTATTAGCAAAGCAAATGGTTCATTTTTGTTTTTTGCTTTTTTGATGAAAAGGGGAATGGTTCATCTAAAAAATAAATTCAAGAAAATACAAATTACTTACATTATAGTTAAAAATATATATATATATATATATATATATATATATATATATATATATATATATATATATATATATATATATATATATATATATATATATATATATAAAACCCAAAAAATTTGGTTCACTATATATTACGGAGTAAAAAAAAAAACCCAAACAAACTAGTTTAATGTTTTATTTTTACTCAAAATAGTCATTTTGGTGAATAAATAGTAGCTAGTTTGGGAAATAGAATTCAAAAGTAGCCATTTTGGTAAATAAAATTGTAAAAGTAGTCAATTTGGTAAAAGGTCCCCTTTTTTCTTGGTTAAAGGGTACATGAAGAAATTAGTACGTTGTGGAGTATTTACAATCTGCGAGGCAAGATCTTATGTAAACCCATCCAATAATCTTTGATTTTCCCCGACCTAATCATGACATCGATTCTCATGCCGGGACTGAATCTGATACGAGCATAAGAATCTCCTTTAAAAACATATGCTTGATGAGAAACGTGAGAAGCAAAAGAAGCATCAATTCCATGTTCACATATGTGACCTCTGTCAAGCAATTGTTCAACTTGACAACAAGCTTAAGTTAACATTGTGGGTTTTTTGAGAGGTCAAGCACCACTTGACAGCAAGCACAAGTCAACCATGTATGTGCTCTTAGGACGAATGATTTTTTAAAAGAAAAGGTGGCAAAGAAGAAAAAAAAAAGTGAGATACTCCCTCTGTTTCTAAATGTCTTTCCTATTTTCCTTGGCACATTTTCCAATGTACATGTTACGTCGTTAATATCTCTAATTGTGTGTTATTAAAAATTATATAATTTTCATATTGTTAAAATACGTATTGAGACGAATCAAACAAGACCCCACATGACTATGTATTGTTTTAGATATTGGAAATAATTCAAAAGATTCTCTTCCATTGTAAATAGTGTCAACATTCTAAATGGGAAAAACATTAAGGTGATGTTTGGTTGCACTTAGGAAGTTATATTTCCCTTATATTTTCATTTCTCATGTGTTTTAACTTCCTAGGAATTAAGTGTTATAGTTTGGTTGAGCATAGGAAGTAAGCAACTTCCTCCATTCTGGGGGGAATTAGAACTTCCTAGAAAGTTTCACTTCCCATGCTCATGTCAACCAAACAATTACTTTGCTCTTCACTTCCTAGGAAATGAGACTTCCCATGCATAAGAATGTCAACCAAACTAGTCCTAAGAAACGGAGGAGTAGAACTTACCCTATTCCTCGACGTTTGGTCAAACTTACGGCGTAGACCAACCCCTTACCGGGCACTTGCCATTACAAAAACTTCGCTTGAAAAAATTGTCACAAAGGATCATTTAAAATAAAAATTAAAAATTATCTTATAAAATTGCATTTTTGCGAAAAAATACCTTATAAAAAATGTTGTGATTAACTAACTTATAAAAAAAATTATGTTGTAAGATAATACTTCCTCCGTATTTTAAAATGAGATACACTTTGACCGGCACGTAGTTTTAGGAGAATGAGTTGAAATTTATTAAAATAAGATGAAAATGAGGCAATGGGTAAATTATACTCCCTCCGTCTCTTTTTGTTTTTTACATTTGGTATTTTTCACGCGTTTTAACGAATAATTAATTTGCATTGAAATTCCTCAATTTTTTTATTTAAACGAGATAAATTACGTTTATTTATAATGTTTTCACTTTTATCAAGATTCTGATATTGGGAAATGAGAAAAATTTAATGTCCCAATGGAAAAGTGTGAGAAATTAAATGACCCAATGAATTTGATTGGTTAAAATAACAATTGGACACAAATTTTGATAGAATACTAAGTCATTTATGTGATAGTATAAAAGGAAATGTAAAGAACATTTTGAAATACCCAAAAAGGAAAACGTAAAAAACAAAAAGAGACGGAGGGAGTATTATTTATTATAGTAAAAAGATGATGTGAGTAAGTTTGAGGAACACAAGAAACAGAGAAATATTAATATAATTGGAAGTAGGAACCAATACATGTTAAAAAAGGTAAGTGTATATGTTATGAAAATACGGTCATTTATAAGGAAGGTGTATCTCTTTTTAAGATACAGAGAGAATACCTTTTTCTAAAATCTGAAGGTTGACTCAAAATTTTGGGATTGACTTTACCGTATGCATCTTGTGTGCCATTTAATTACCTTTTTCCCGTTAGATACCACGTGAGATAGCTATACTACATCTAGTAAAGTCAATCTCGAAATCTTGAATCAATGTTCATAATCCTACCAAATGTAGTATCTTAAAACATAAAAGTTTTATAAGATAGTTACTTACAACATATTTTTACGAGGTAGTTTTTAATAAAAAATTAATTTTATAAGGTAGTTTTTATTAATTTTATAAGGTAAAGTCAAGGCATGATTGTTAATAGTCTGAATATTTTTACGAGGTAGTTTTTAACAAAAAATTAATTTTATAAGCCACATCCACTATTTCTTCCATTTTAAATATTCGAACCGATAGATTGCAATTTCCCATTTCATCCTAACACACTCATGGATCGTTATTTTCAAGGCATGATTGTTAATAGTCTGTATATGTTGTTTTTTGTATTACAAAAGCATGTTCTTTTTCTTCCTTTCGTATGTTCATTTTAAAGGATTATTGTTAGCTAGTGTTCTATTATCTAAATCTTTACTCTGTATGTTCTATTTATTCGCTTTGTATGTTCATTCACTTCATTGTGAATCAATTAGTTGTTATTTTCATTTTTCCAACTTTATCGATGTTCTTTGGGTTACTGAATCGTGTTCTCTTATTAATATATGTATGTTCTTTTCCTTCTGCAATGGCTACTCAACCACTAAAGGAAATTCAAGGTTTTCTTTTTATTTATTTTGTTTTTCTTATTTTTGGCGTAAGATCGATTAGTTAGGGGGGGGAGTGAGTATAGCAGTGTTGTTGCTAATCCTGCGAAATATTAGGCTATTGCGTTAAACATTTTTTTTTTAAAAAAAATACTTGTCTTTAATATCCGTGGAATATAATTTCCCCTAAAGAAACAAAATTGGGCTGCATTTTATTTGAATTAGGTTGTCGTTTGGGGAAGGTGTACGTACGGTGCTCTACATGCACTTGTGTCCACCTTCCACAAAAAAAAAAACTATCATTTGGTTCCTTTAATTTTATTTCATGCTTTTAATTCCTTTAAATTAACATAAATAATTTATATAGTCATTCCGACCGATTTGGCCGGAAGGTTAACTTAGGTAGCAATAACAATCCTGTGAAGTACGGCCCAAATTCTTATATGAGACTGTCCTCACCATCAACTGATGGGTCCCACAAAACGGAATTTTTGACGGAAGTTCAAATTTGGTGGTGATTTCCTTAACGGAGTAAATTTAAGGTGGTTATTTAAAAAAAAACTTATAAGGTGGTTATTTCAAAAGTGTCAACTTTAAAAGGTGGTTTTATCCAAAAAATCCTTGTTTTTTTCCCATTTTATTCTTGGGTTTTTTTACGTAGATTTTCTAGGTTCTTGATTCTTATCCATGGATGCAAATTTTATTTTTAGGGTTACTATAATTGAGAAGGTGATCTGGATTTATATGGGTTTAGAGTTTACCATCAACTCGTTGATCGGAACCATTCTTGAGCAGATTGCGAAGAACTCTACTTGGAAAGATGCGAAAACATTCAAAATCACTGTTCGCGTCAAAGTTAAAAGCGGTGGAGTACGTGATGTGCTTTAGGATGCAGACTAGTGGTGTGATTATAACAATTATGTGTTTTTTTTTACTCCCTCTATTCCTTTTTGATCTTCCTATTTGGTGTTTGTGGTGGAAAATAAGAAAATAGAATCTTGTAATGATTGGGTGTAAGAGTAATGATTGGATGTAAGAGAAAATAATAAATAAATGAAGAAAAGTAATAAAGAAATGAAGGAGAGAGAAGATATGGTAATAAAAAATGATAAAAGTGGGTTGGGTGGGTGGATGGGGAAATGTGAATGAATTAAATAAAGGATGGTGGAGAAATTTATGGTAAAAAGTAATGTCCAAAAATAGAAAGAGGAAGATCAAATAGGAACGACATTTATAGAAATAGGAAGATAAAAAAGGAATGGAGGGAGTACATCTTTAGTATGCATATCTATTTTATCATTGTAGATGTAATATGTCTAACTAGTCTTATATGCACGCTATGCGTGAGAGATTATATAAAAATTAAAAAATGGGTTACGGCAAATAATCACAATAAAGAAAATATGCTAGAAAAATTGTTCAAAAAGTTCATATGAAGAAAACTTAGATATAATCTCCAGTTAAAAGCATTTACATAGTTAAACAAATGTAATACACATATTATATGACGAAAAATCTAAATTGTATTACTAAAGTAAAGAAAATTTACATATAAATAGTGTGTTTCTTAGAGAAATCGGAAAAAATGATTTCGAAAAATAGGTTTTGATAGCGAGTAGAGAAAGAATGTCGTTGAGCTAGTGGATTATTTGGACTGCAGCATAGTTTTTTTTCTTTTTTTCTTTTGTGAATTTAAGTGGAGAGAATTAAGGGGTTATAAATAAAAATGGAGAGGATTAAGGGGTTATGAATAAAAATTGAGAGAAATAAGGGATTTTGTTATCTTTTCCCAAGTTATTAGCAATTTAAATTAATAAACATGCATAAGATCGAAAAAAGGCCGCTCCTTTTTTTTTTTTTTTTTCTCTCTTTTCTCTTTACTCTCTTCCTCTTTCAAAACCCTAATTTTTCTAGGGGCTACCAGCCTACCACCAACCATTAGGTTGATGGCAAGCCCCTATTTTCTTGTTTTTTCTAGCTTTTGATTTCATGTTCGGAATAAAAAAATTCCATTCTCTCCCTACTGGAGAGTCTTTTTACCCATTTATAGGGTTATCTCTACCCATTTATTGGGTTCTATCTCTCTCCTTGTGAGAGCTTGGGGCTATGATTTTAATTTCGTAGGAAAAATTGATTTATTGATGAAGATTTGCGCGGCGTTACAGCAGATGTCAGTCCTACGTCTACAATCAATTGAATCGAATTTAATTCAATCTCAAAGCTACAACATATCGAAAGACCACTCGTAGAAGGCTGTATCAAACAGCGATGTGAAAGAGGGTATTCATCATTGTCAGATCTCATCTACAACGATCGTGGTTTTGCCGGATTAGAATTTTGTTTGATCCAAATTATTTTGTATTTGGTAATTTTGATTTCTATTGTAGATGTCGTATGACCTTTTATTAATGAACTAATTTTACCTTTCAATTTTTTTAATAAACATGCATTATGAAGGAGAAAATTACGGGGTAATTGATTGATTTTTTGATTTTTTTATTATTATTATTTTTGTGTCATTGCGGTGGGTTAGTTTGCTGTGATTAAGTATTTGGTAAAAAAAAATCGTTTTTTAATTCCTGGACCTAATTTTGGTGCTTTAATTAGTTGTAATTAAGTACTTGGTAAAAAAAATTCCTTTTTTAATTTTGACTGTTTGCCAGTTGTTACTTGTTGTTTTGTTAGTGTAGTATTTTGTGGTTGGGCATACGTAATCTTTACTATGATTAAGTTATTTTTTTTGTAGTTTTCCTTATTTATTTACGACTTTTTCCCTTTATGACATTATTTATTGTGGCTATTGACTGATTTTTTTTTCCTTTTTATTGTATCTAATATTTATTGTTAATATAATTTATGGTTAGTAGGACATGTTAGTCTTTTCGATAAGGGAACCCCAAAACTTTATTTACTAAAATAATATCAGGATTCCCTCATAGAATAAAGATTATTAACGATATTGTTCTTACTCGTCACAAAAAACAATTTTTTTGCCAGCAATAAATTAAAAAATGAAAAAGGAAAGAAAAACACAAAATGAGTTTTCTCTGTCCTCTCAAACTTCAACTCACACCTGCTCTTCATCTCCTTCCTCCGGAATTGTTATTCCTCCTCCTCTTAAAAGTTAAAACCCTAACTACTCTCCTCCAACAAAACCACCAGCTGCTTGTTAATCACCACCACTAGTCGGCTGCGCCACCTTCCATCGTGGGTTGTAATTTGGGGACTTCCGAGTTCCGACCACCTCTCCTCTTCCGTTGCTATTCTTGGTGTTGACGACAGTGTATAGCTTCTTTTCCTCGTCCATTTTCTCCATTTTACCATTTTATTGTTTGATTTTTGTTTTTTTTTTGAAATTTCTGTTGATTTCATTTTTATTTCTGTAATTTTATAGATCCAAAAAGTGTTTAAATGCATTCCTTTGCCTGCTATGATGTTTCAATTGTTGAATTTGGTTGTTCAATAAATTATGTTGGGTTTTTTGTTGCGTTTCTTTTGGTGGTGTTTTCTGTGTAGTTACAGTAATAGTCTATACTCTATACCCACTTCATAATTTTACATGAAAATCATATTACTTGTGCCCATTTGTTTATACAGGAGCTTATTTGAACATATATAAACTTACTAGAACTTATTGTAGTTGTGAGTTGAACTTGGGTACCCCAAGCTGTAACTTATCGGAACTTATTGGAACTAGCCGAAGTTTACTTAGCTGGAGTTGAAGTTTTTTCTTTAGCTGGGCTTTTGCACTTGATAGAGGCAAGAAATAGTGTCAATGGTGCATATTGGTTGTAGAATGATTTCGCCAACTACGCACACCACGTTTTGTAAATAGCAATGAATTACTGGAAGTAGCAATGAAGCACTTTCTTCGGTCTTCAAAATTGCAACACTTCCCTTTTCTTGCAAGTTGCAAAAGATTTGCAATACTTAGTATTACCTTATTTGGCTAATGTGTTTTTTCTATCTATCTTCTCAGTTCTCATCTGGTCCCTTGTCATATCACTCTTCCCCCCGTATTACATTTTTGTAGAATCGGGGATTTTAACTTGGATTACCTCCATTGAAGCATAAAAATGTCCAGGCAGCATTGCCATTACGGCATTACATATAGCCATGTGATTTATATTTACTCAAGTTAGTTAGGGATTACAGTCATGTATCTCTATTTCTTTCAGAGAATATTATAGTTATGTTGAGTATATCTGTAGATTATGCTCCTTAATTTTGGTGCACCTTTATCGGTATTTGTCCCACAAACTCATTCCCTTACAGAGTTAGTTGCTACATAACTTTTTTTGGCAGTGGTTAAATGCAGTCCCATCTCCTATGATTATAATCTGCTGTCAGTTATAGTCTTGAGAGAAGACTATCCTAATTTCTGTTCACTTTTCTTCATAAAAAAATAAAAATAAATAATCTGCTGTCAGTAGATGTTGGCGACGATATAAATTTGTGTTATAAATAATACACTTACTCTCTATTGGTGCCAGGTTTTTAGATATCACAAACTAAGATATGCTTCACTAGAATCACTACTGACATAATGTGAAATAGATAATAATGTCTTTACCTTCACCTGTGATTGACTCTTGTCCTTTACAGAGAAACTTAAATACCTGACGTGTGAGGTTGTTGGGACTTGGGAACACGTATTGCTTGACCATGGTGGAAAGTCAAGGAAGATCTTTTCACTCAATGTGTACGGTAGAGCAAAACATTTTCGTAATGATACTAGGTGAACTGGCTATTAATTTGGACGGACTAAAATGAAAAGAGTGACATGTGTTTGAAGAGAAAAGGTTTTCTACCTTGACAGGATGAAATCATTTCTCAGGCTATGAAGCTATCTGTGGTCAACTGGTCATATAGTAGCCTGATTTTCCTTGCATGGCTTGCGGTTAACACAGTGTTTTGACCTTTATTTTATCTTGGCTGTTTGGAAGATATAATTTTGCTCAGATTAGCATCTTTAGTGCTGTATCGGGGGCGGGTATGTTGGTTTTAAGCATTCCCAGAGTTGATTTAGAAGTAGAGATTCCTAAAATGAAAATAAATGTGGGAGTATATATTCACTTTGTAATGCTAATTTGAAAGGCGCTAAATTATAATTTCTATGGTTCCACCTCTGCATTTTTCAATTGTTGTACATTTATGAAATTCACCTATTTGATTTTGAACTTGTTGCTATTGTTTGGTATATACAGCATTTCAAAGGTATGCTGAATGAGGCTTATTCAATCAATTTTACTTACTCTTCACGGACAAAAGCTTCTAAACTAAGTTGACATAGTAAGTTCTGCAAATGGAATGGCCCAGTGGCCCTGCAACCAGTCCCTGCGTTCCTGCTGCAAGGAAAAAGAGAAGTAACTTCCATCGAAGACCTCATCCTGATCCAAAGACGATTGCCAGTTTCCTTAATGTTTTCACTGTCCCTAGCTCACCTGCAGAGTATGAAGCTATTAGCTTACATTGCTCAAATGTCAACTTAAGGATTGGGACTAGTTCTGAAAGCTACTGTTCTCCTAGTGATCACAACAGGTCTGATATAAACAAGCTGAAAAAAGTGAAACTAAAGCTTGGTGGTATCACCCATACAATTCACACAAAACCCACAACAGAGATTGCATTTGATTCTCGTGATGTCTCTGGTGCTCATCTAAAACAGGTATCTCAGTGCCTTGTGTGAAGTTTTTTTTAGATTACGGCTGAGACTTTCTAACCATATTGTTATACACGACTCTGCTTGTTGATAACCTTTTGGATCTGATTAGTTTTTATTTTTTATTTTTTGTAAAAGAAACAGGGAGATCTGATTACTATCCTAGCTCACTAAGTTGGATTTGGTGCTTTGCTTCTTTTTGCAGCCCTGACCATCCTCTTAGTTGTGTTATTATATTTTTCTGGGCTGTCACTTGGTTAGGTCAAATATATTAGGTCTCGATATTTGTCGAATAACTCTCTTTTAACTAACCTTTGTCATTAATGTCATTAAGATGTTTTTGATACATTTTTATAAATGTTTCTAGTAGTTAGGTTTAAATGTCATTAAGAGGTTTTTGATACATTTTTATAAATGTTTCTCTTTGTCTTTAGATATCAGTAACCAAGTGATTTCACAATTCACACACCAGGTGTTTTGTTATAAATGTGTGAGTTTTTCACTGACTTTGGTTTGCAGGACTTCCCCGAGAACAGTGTTCTTGATGTAAAAGAGAACTTTTCAAGGAGGCACGTGGATCATAAGAGCAAGCGAGCTACCAAGAAATTTGATTTGGATGAGGGATTCGATGATGACGATGATGAGGAAATTCGTTACCTAAAGAAACTCAGAGCTTCTAAGGCTTCTTCTGGCTATGTAGACAGGCAAGAGGAGAATGGCAAGAAAAGTAAAGGGATTGTCACTCTTATGGGTCTTGATTATAGTGATACAAAAGATGGTAAAAGGAAGTCAAGAATTAAAGAGGATAATGATTTCGAAATGGAGTTGACATCCGACGATGAACTCAAAAGCAAGAGGAAAAGGCTTACAGGAGATTTAGTTGATCCTACCGGCCGAGAGTTGACCATAAAAACACGTAAACGAGCGCTTGAGTGCCCTGAATCTGGCGGCCTGGTGGAGTACCCAAATGGTTTACCCAGTGCCCCATCCAAAAGTAATCATAATATCTCTATCTTCATCCCTTTAGTAATAATATCTTTTGAGATTTTTCACAAATAAAACATCAAACAGTGTTTAAGGCTCCACTTGTGGTTAGATTTACACAGCCTTACATTGATATTGCTAATGGTCTCTCTGACAAAATCTTGACTAAAATACAATTACCAGATAATTAAGTGTGGCACTTAATATGTCTCATCATGTTTTATCTATGGTCTGAGCAATTTTGACCTGCTAGTTGATCATGCCAGAGCAACAGCTGTCTGAAGTGGAGCAACAAGTGAGGAAGGCTGAGGTTGCACAAAGACGGCGTGTCCAGGCTGAGAAGGCAGCTAAAGAAGCTGAGGTTCACTATTTGCTCTTTTAGGCCTTTAACTGTTCTTTTTTTTACCTTTCTTCCTTATACACATTATATTTGACATGTCATAGGCTGAAGCAATCAGAAGAATTCTTGGGCAAGACTCTAATCGGAAGAAGGGAGAGAAGCTGAAGAAGCAACAGGATGAACTGGCTCAGGTTATCTAAGTTTTATATTCATGCTGTCTGTTTACACTTGTGTAGGATCATGTTATAAAAAGTCTATCTATACAGGAGAGGCTTGGTAAGGTTTCAGAACTTGGACCAAACACAATTAGATGGATCATGGGTCCACATGGTACAGTGGTTACTTTCTCTGAAGATATGGGGCTACCAAAGATACTGGATCCCCTGCCTTGCAGGTATGAGCCTATGCAGCTCTTTCTTTGGCAAACTCCCTTTTTATATTGTGGTTCAGAAAATCTGATTTCGCGATATTTTTCCTTTGCCTTGTTGGGAAATCTAATGTTAATAACTAACCTGAAATTTTGCAGATATCCTCCACCGCGTGAGAAATGTGTAGGACCAAATTGTACTAATGAATACAAGTATCGGGATTCAAAGTCGAAACTCCCTCTGTGCAGCTTGCATTGCTACAAAGCAGTGAGAGGGAATGTGGACCTTCTGCCTGCTTGCTGATCTTAACACTGTTAGCGCCCTTTTTGTCCAGGATGACCTCATTTTACTGTAAATGATGTTCATAGTAATCTGACCTCGGTAGTCTTCCCGGAAGCAACAACTTCGGAAATTAATTATGTATCTAGAATTCTAGATTAGCTTAGATTAGAACTTGTGGCAAGATGGTGTAGGAGCTAGAAATCAGGAAGATGATTTTTGGCCAGTGTAACCTGAAATTCTATTGCATTGTAACCAGTTAACTGCCTGCTGTATCAAGTGACTTTAGCTTTGTGTAAGTTGTCTATTAGCTGAAATGAAATGAGAATGTGTATTTCAGACTAACTTGAGTACGTAATTACATAGTGTTTTCGCTTATACGGAGTACTACTTATGGCTTTGCCTCACCGGGTAAAGACGTAAAATCTAATCTGCTATCCTACATTCCTACGGAGTACTATACCCGAATACGCAACTATTTATATTAAAAGGTGCTTTTAAGAGAGTTTATGTGCATGTAACGTTGTGCTTATGAGGCCTTCACTCCATTCCTACGGAGTACTATACCCGAATACGTAATACGTAACTATTTATATTAAAAGGTGCTTTTAAGAGAGTTTATGTGCATGTAACGTTGTGCTTATGAGTCCTTCACTCCTAATATTCAAAATAAATAAATAAATCTGAATATACATAAAAAAAAATGTTAAATATGGGCGTAAGGTTTGAACCTCCGACTTTCAGTTTAAAAATAAAATATTTACCACTTTCTTTGCAAAAACAAAATAAAGTAAATGTGATTGTTATTAACACAGTAACCCTGGGCAGCGGGATTTTGCCCGGTTCAAAAACTATTTAAATGAAAATGAAAAGAATTAGAAATTTTGTCCAAAGTCAAAATTGAAAGAAAAAGTCAATAACGCTTTCCTCGGCTCAGTCCCTCTGTTCTAACTCTTCTAAGTCGTCGTAAACAATGTCATAATTAGAATGAGAAATCACCATGCAAGTACATGCTTAAGACTTTGCTGCAAAAGAATTGGTATTCAATCTTCCTCTTTATCAACTTTATCTTCCGAAATAATCTTTAAAACCCATTTCATTTCTTCTCGGAAACTCCAAATTGCTCGGCGAAAATATGTCCATATTTTACAATTGCCAAACTTTTCAGAGAAACCCGTTTTTTACTATAAGCAAATTCATGGCCATCTTCTTGTTTCTGGTCTTGGGTATGACGTATTTCTGGGAAATATTCTCATGCATTGGTACTCCAAACTTGGTTGTATTCAGTATGTCCGAAATCTGTTTGATAAAATGCCTAAAAGAAACTTGATTTCTTGGTCAACTATGGTTACTGCGTATGCGCAGCATGGTTTTTCTGAAGAGGGTTTAAGGGTCTTCTCAGAATGTAGGAGGAGTTGTGTTGAGAATCCTAATGAGTATGTATTGGCGAGCGTAATACGTGCTTGTGTGCAGTTGGGTGGTTTTGCACAAGGTGCCCAAGTGCATGGTTTTGTTATTAGGAGTGGTTTGAGTGACAATGTGTATGTGGGTACTTCTTTGACGGAATTTTATGTGAAATTAGGCCACATTGTTGATGCTAGGATGGTTTTTGATGAGCTGAAAGAGAAAAGTTTGTTTACTTGGACTGTAATGATGACAGGATATGTTAGGAGTGGAAGAAGTGATGTTTCATTGATGTTGTTCTATCAGTTAATGAGGGATTCCAATGTTGTCCCTGATAGATATGTTCTTTCTAGCGTACTGAATGCGTGCTCAATGCTTCAGTATCTTGGGGGGGGGAAGCAGATTCATGCTTATGTATTCAAAAAAGGAATGGAATTGGATGTTTCTGTAATGAATGTGTTGGTAGATTTTTATGTGAAATGTGGTAGTGTGATAAGTGGTAGGAAACTATTTCACCAGATTAATGCAAAAGATGTCATTTCATGGACCACGATGATTGCTGGATATATGCAGAATTCATTTCATGACGAAGCCCTACTATTGTTTCAGGAAATGAACAGATTTGGTAGAAAGCTTGATGAGTTTGTGTGCTCAAGTATTCTAAATTCATGTGGTTCACTTGAAGCTCTTTTCCCAGGACAACAGGTTCATGCTTATATTATTAAAGTAAATCTCGAGTCTGATGAATATGTGAGAAATGGATTGATTGATATGTATTCCAAGTGTAGTTCTCTTGTTGATGCAAGAAGGGCTTTTGATTCAGTGAATCAGAACAATGTGGTATCTTATAATGCAATGATTGAGGGATACTCAAATTTGGGAAAGATCTCTGAAGCATTATATTTGTTTCATGAGATGAGGATTAATCTGTTAAATCCCAATCTCTTAACATTCGTTAGCATTCTTGGGGTAGCAGCATCACTTTGTTTTTTGGAATTGAGCAAGCAAATTCATGGCCTTATCATCAAGTTAGGTGTGTCAATCAACTTGTTTGCTAGCAGTGCCTTGATAGATGTCTATTGTAAATGCAATTTTCTCGAGGAGGCAAGACTGGTGTTCAATGAGATCAATGAGAAGGATGTGGTGGTGTGGAATGCTTTGCTCTTTGGCTATACTCAACAGATGGAAAATGAAGAGGCTCTTAACCTTTACAGTCATTTACAAGTGTCAGGAAATAAAGCTAACGAGTTCACTTTTGTTGCAATGCTCACTGCAGCAAGTAATCTTGCAAGTCTCCGCCATGGACAACAGTTTCATAATCAGCTGATAAAATCAGCCTTTGACACTGATGCTTTTGTCACAAACTCCCTGTTAGATATGTATGCTAAGTGTGGATGCTTACAAGATGCTAACAAGTTGTTTAACACCACAAAATGGAGAGATGTTGCCTGTTGGAATTCTATGATTTCCACTTATGCAAATCATGGAGTAGCTGAAAAAGCTGTTTTCTTGTATGAGAAGATGCTCCAAGATGGTTTGCAGCCAAACTATGTGACTTTTATAGGGCTCCTCTCAGCATGCAGCCATGCAGGGCTGATAAAATCCGGGCTTAAACATTTTGACACGATGCTCAACTACGGAATTGAGCCAGGGATGGAGCATTATGCTTGCATGGTTTCTCTCTTTGGACGAGCTGGTAGACTGAATGATGCAAAAGAATTTATTGAGAAAATGCCGGTTAAACCTGCTGCTATAGTATGGAGAAGTTTGCTCAGTTCCTGTCGAGCCACTGGGGATTATGAATTGGGTGCTTATGCAGCAGAGATGGCTATATCCTCTGACCCAAGAGATAGTGGATCATACATTTTGCTTTCAAATATCTATGCCTCAAAAGGTATGTGGACTGAGGTGAAGAAGACTCGGGAAAGAATGGAATCAAATCTAGTAGTTAAAGAGACAGGCTGCAGTTGGATTGAAATAAATGATAAAGTGAATACCTTTGTGTCAAGAAACTTATCACACTGCAGAGCTGATGTAATCTTCTCAGTCTTGGATATTTTGATCAAAGAGATGAAAGGAGTAAGTCATGAAGCTGAAACTGCTCCAACTCTAATAGATGGTTGATGAAGAAACTGAATGGTGATTGTGCTATTAGCAGAATTCAGATGAATCTTAAGGTTATCCACTCATCTGATACTCAATATTTGCCAATTGCTCGGGTGCGCAAATTCTTCAATTTTGTAGTGCAATTATTAGCGATAGATCTTTAGAATACTGGAACTCCTGATTCAAAGTCCAATTTTAATACAAGTAACTAAATTCTTAGTGCTAAAATTATTTTCCAGGTGGTGACCTTGTCTTTGGCTAATGACATTGCTCTAATGAATACTATTCAGATGGGTTGAGCTGTTGAGGGATCTATTATTTGAACGGCATCCTGTAAGAAAGCTGGAAAGAAGTAGCAGTCAAGATTGCTGTCACACACGCATGCCACCCGTTAGAGATTGGATTAGCGAAAGGACAATGGAGCGCAGAACATACAGAAAACAGCAGGGTTTGGATGGATGTTGTCTTTGGCGGAGAGAGAGTTTTCAACATATGATATCCTGTGAGGATTCTATTCTATGTATGTGTTGCTATCGTACTTTCTTTATCCTGGTCCATTTAGGTTGGTTTAACTGCTTCATTTCTGAAAGAGGGAAGGAGGAAGGGACTAGTGAGGCTATTGCTTCAATGACAGTTTTTTTTTTTTTTTTTTTTTTTTTGCCAGTCTTCAGGGACATTGCAGAGAACAGGGTGATTGATGCTAAACACAGTTTTTCATGACAAGAATCATGAATCAAGAATAGGGTTTTAAAGACAAACGACCATGTTATGTAGGGGAAATTCTAGATTCTACTGCTGGCTACAGCGACAACAATGCAGCAGAAAAAGAATTTACGGATCTTCTGGACAATCATTGCCACCGCTCTACTTAAGACTGCAAGACGTCTGGATTGGATATTGAGTAGTAACTGTGTAGTTGAGCTGAATCAATTAACGAGCTGAAGGGACTTAAGGAAAACACTTCAACTAGAATTCTTCAGAAGGTCATATGTATTTGAGTTGGAGATGATCGTGACAAGTGACAAGTTGACAACCAGGATCTTGAATGTGAGGAATCTGGTTGAGCTCTACTTTCCCAAGAGGCTCTCTTCTTGACCCTTACAACAGCAAACATCCTCGAGTAAGGCTCCGGGCTGTGAAATTCACAGGAACTTCTTAAATTGAGCTATGCAGTAAAAGAATCACTTAACCGCAGACTGAAGTTATCATTTGATGGTTGTTTCAGAATTCCAACTTTCTGACATGGATGTGTGGAGTAACAAGTAACAATTGTCGATTTGACCTGTTGACTGTTGATGATATTCGATTATCTGCCTTACACTTTGGCTGTCATGCTTGATCTTTGCACCCTTGGTCTATGTATTGATTAGTTACCCCAAGAAAATACTTGGAAGATCCCTAACCCTCTCAATATATACTAATCAAATGGATCCCTCCATTTGGACATAATCTCAATTTAACTTTCATCTTTCTCATACAATTATTGTTTTACCCGTTTCAATCACAAATTCACAATTAAATTTGGATCTCAAGAAGGTTTCAAAGCAAACTTGATACACATAACAATGATAGCCATGCGTGGATATCAACTAGTTTAGTTGGTAAAATCTTAACTCTTAAGCGAATGCATACCCAAGACTTGTGAACAAATCTGTCTAAATCACTTTATCGCCTTGTCCTTTGTGGCTCTCTTTACTAAAAACAAAAAAGCAATGTTAGCCATGCGCACTCTCTCCTCTTCAGAGGACTCCTGCACTTTAAAACTCGAAATTTTATTGAAATTCTTGTCCTTTGAAAATTCTGTTGTGAGACTCTCAGACCATAGAGAGTTCTATAGACAAAATACAGAATATATCCACAAGTTTGAGCATACGAATGTTGTTTACATCAGTTACATGTATAATCCACCGTGAGTCTACCAAAATATATCAGCGAGGTCCATAGACAATGTTTACCAAGCTTCTGACTTACTCGTATGTAAGACAATACTAATATTCCAGGGAAGGAATAACCCCAATCATCACACTACATATGTTTTACTAGTAATGCTATTATAATCAAACAGCTTGATTAAGACCTACGCAATATATTACACCATATACTTGAATATTTTCTCACAAATACAAGACATGTTTTGTTTGTCCTGCCCTATAAATATCTACCATATCTACGATTCGCTCAAAAAAATAGCGTCATAACCACTGGATTTCATGAGCTTCTTCAGTAAAAGAAAAACTATGGCAACAGTCAATCCCACAGCTGCCCATGTGAGCAAGCGATCATCAGTTGACCTTTGTGCAGGCCTGTGTTGAAGCTGTTGGTTAGAAACTCCAGCTCTAACTTGTCTAGGAATAGCTTCCCTTTGTTCCACAGCATCAGCGTTCTCAACAGCCGCTTGAGGTTCCTCAGTAATTCTCTCACCTCCTTCGTTTTCAGGTTCTACAGAATCAGCTGATCTTCCAGCATTTTCACTTCCCTCAGCTTCTTCAGCCTCCTTTTCACTTTGGTGTTCTTCAGAAGTCTGCTTTAGGCTTTCAGGAACTGGTGGAGCCTTACTAAGCACGTATTCATGAATCTGTAAAGTCGATAAGTTTTGAGATTAAGTAGGCAGTTGTACGTAACTTGATAAAGAGGAAGACAGGTTACTCAAGAGTGAAGAAGACTGACCTCATCAATCACCTTTTGACGTTCAGGAGTTCCGAATTTTGGTGATGCTTCACGAGATCTAATAGCTAGGTCACGCCTTTCTTCCTTCTTGTAGTCTAAAGATCCTAAAGCACCATTAGGGGCTGTCGGCATGAAAGCAATGAGGGCCACCAATGCAGTACGAACTGCCACCACCATTGAATGAATCATTAATGTTGGTAATGGAAAAAAGTAAATAGGATTTAATAAAAACATAGGCCAACGAATAAAATTGATTATACTCATTTTCAGGTTCAGTGACCGAAAGAAAAACTCCTAAGCAGGATATCTAAAGACTACTACATCAGATCTCCTAGTGACACATGCGTACATCTCATTTTTTTCTGCTAATTATTTCAAAATGTAACTTCAGAAGTCCAAACTCCAATGCTCCCAGGTAAAAAACCCAACTCTTTAATGTATACCCATACGTTCATTCCCTTAAGGAATTCTGATCAAGAATTTGCAATATCAAACACTGCCCCCAGAACCCTAGGCTTAACAGTTCACACTGTGCGTTGTATTATTTGTATAACATCAATCTCAGAACCGATTTTACAGCATTCAAGAATCATGCAACAAAGACACAAAGAAAGGCACGCTTAAAGTTTTCATGCAATGATGCCAACAAATACAACTTGTACAGATATTATTTGGATTTTGAATCAAGTCCAAGGAACAAGAAAAGTCCAACTTACCACTCCAAGATGGTTGCCAGTGCTCTGGATGATGGTTTGATATGCTCAAACATATTTTTGTCTGTGTCTCAAAACGACCATTGGGCTGCAAACAGGTTTAAAAGTAACAATACTTTCAAATTGGTCTGACAAGGAATAATAGACAGAGTTTTCAGTAAAAGTGATTACCGTCAACAACATGAAAGAAGGAGGCTTAAAAGGATATTCTGCTGGCAGCTGAATCCTTCCATGATATATACCACCCTCAAATTCAGTATCTTGGGGTCCCCGAATTGCAAATTGCCATTCAAATATGTTCTCCTGAAATGTAAACGGCAGAAAACTCAATCATCAACAAAAACAATGCTTCAAAACCACCTCCAATTGAATGAAGTCGAACTCAACGAGATAAGCATTTCTATTTCGCCTCTACAGGCTTTAACTCTGTACTCCCCATCTAAAGTCGAGATAAGTAATACATTTATGGTAATTGAGCAACACTATACTATAGTACACATACACTAACTCTTTATTTCTACGGCGAAATTGCAAAAGAAAGTTGCTGAAATTCTACATATTGTGCACATTTTGGTAACAAAATCAAAATAATCCGCATATACGAAGTTTAAAACGCAATTCCAGAAATTCTAGAAAATGCATCCATATTATTTCAGCACAAAACAAAAAATACGCCATCATGCCAATCTATAACCGCCATATTTTCATTATTCAAGCAAAAGTTATGTACCAAATGAACATATCCAACTAGAAATTGCAAATAAAGGAGAAAACGGCAGTAGAAACCCTATAGAACACAATCGAGATCAAATTCAAGCTCAACAGATCCATGATCAGATTACATAACACATCATTAACCATACAACTTCGAAAAATTTCAGTAATTGCAGAAAATTCAGTAGAGAAAAAACAGCTCAAGAAGAACATCAAAACAAAATCGCAAACAATAACAAATAATATAAAAAAAATAGCACCTTAATCAACATAGCTAGAAATCAATCTATGAAATCAAATTGGAATAAAATAACAAAAAAGGTACAAGAAATACGAAAACAAAAAGAGGAGAGAGAAAGAGAAAGAGATACCTCGAGAGGAACACTCATGAAATCGTCGGAAGGATTGGTCTGCATCTCTTTGACTTCCATAAGGATCCGCTTCACCGCCGGATTCTTTAGGTTATACTTGTCGGTAGCCGCCATGATTGGAGATTTCCCGAAGAATATTCCGACGAGATCGCCGGTAGTGGTGCTGATATTCTTTTTATGTGGGTGGTATGTAAGAATGACGATTGATGAGAGAGAGAGGGGAAAAAGAGGAATATCTGGAAATTGAAATTTTAGAGTGGGAGACGAACACGGTTTTCGTTTGGTGATGACTAGACACGTCATGAACGCTGGGTGTGCTGATGTGTCGTACTGATATTGGGTATTATCTTGTGGGTCTTACTTCCCTTGCCTTTTTTTTATTTTTATTTTTATTTTTTATTTTTTTTGACATAGGCTCAAACTTACATAAAGTAAAAAAGTCTTACAAATTACTCCATCCATTCCTTTTTGATCTTCCTGTTTCTATTTTTGGACATGACTTTTTACCATAAATTTCCCCATCATTCTTTATTTAATTCATTCACATTTCCCCATTTACCCACCCAACCCCACTTTTATGATTTTTTATTACTTTAAATAAAATATCTTCTCTCTCCTTCATTTCTTTATTACTTTCATTCATTTATTTATTACTTCCTCTTACACCCAATCATTATTCTTACACCCATGATTTTTTATTACTTTAAATAAAATATCTTCTCTCTCCTTCATTTCTTTATTACTTTCATTCATTTATTTATTATTTTCTCTTACACCCAATCATTATTCTTACACCCAATCATTACAAGATTCCATTTTCTTATTTTCCACCTCAAACTCCAAATAGGAAGATCATTTAGGAATGGAGGGAGTACATTACACACCAAAGTCTTTATAGACCATTACAAAAATTAAACTAAAAACCGAATTAATAGATAACGCAAGGGCTCTGCGCTCTTCTTGTTTTAGCCCGTAATTGTTGAAAACACCTTGCTCATGCCACTTACATGACGTTATCTTGCCAAGGCACAATGCAACTATGTTTCTTTTATAGTAGATGGTACTAATGTTAGGTCTTTTAGCACTAGAAGTCTACCAGAAGGACCTGCAAAACATGGGGAACAAGGACAGGAAAGAAAGATAACCAATGTGATAGGCAGAGGCGTAGATAGGGGGGGCGGGTGGGGGCGGCCGCCCCCCCAACAATTTTAAAAATTCCTAATATATAATAAGAAATACTAAAATATATCACTAAATACTACTTGTCTCAATGGTTATTTCTACTTTAATAAGGCATTTATACTCCTTGATCTAGGGTTCAAATCCTTATACCATAAAATGAGGAGCATCGTTCAAAAAGAAAAAATCTTACTTCCCCTTGCCGATGTGTAAAGATTTCTTAATTTTTATGAAAAAGATTAGGTAAATTTGCCAAAAACAATATTTTAAAATCTATTTTTTGCGAGAAACAACCTTTTAAATTTTTTTGCGAAAACAGACCTTAAAGTAAAATTAATTTGCGAGAGACAACCTATCTGTATTTTCAAGCATTGACCATACATTTCCGGCATTGACTTCCCCGATTTTACTACTCTCACCCATATTTCTTCCAATTGTTCCCCTTAAAACAAATCCATCAAAAATTCCCACACAAAAAAAAAAAAAAAAATCTCCCTTAATTTCCTGAGGTATGTGTAATTTCTGGATTCCATATGTAAACGCATCAGAAAAAAAAAATCTGAAATTTAAATTGGAAAAGAAAGCAGTGACATCTCTTCCTATTTCAACCCAAGTCCACCATCTTTTTTTACATATTTAATCACCCAAATTTTGGTAATCTTAACCATTTCAATCATCAAATTATTGAGTTTCAATCAAACCCACCTCTCAATTCTTCAATAGGTCCAATTTGTAGTGTTTTGGATCCAATTTTAGTGAAGAATGAGCCCAATTTTGGGTCAATTCCATCACCTTCATCTTCGATCAGCATCAACAGCTAAAAACCTCCTTTTGTCAACTCCCCATAAGAGGCCTTTGACGAACCCAACTCAAACCCTTGTTAAGTCCCCTATTTTACCTTCATCTCTTAGCAATTACCCTTTTTCTTCAACACCCACATCGGATATCAAGTATTTTATGTTGAATTCACGGTGTGCATCATTGTTATTGGTAATTTCAACAACGTAATTGGCTGCGTTTAGGTTAATATTTCGTTGTCGCCACCTTCGTCACCTTTGGGTTCACCTGTGCCTGCTGATTATGCTTGCATTACCCTTTATCGTTTTACTTCTCGGTGCTGATTTCAGTGAATTAATTGGTCAAACAAATTTGGGTGAAAAATCCTAACTTTCCTACATTAAAATTACACAAAATTAATGAACAATAGTTACCAAATTGTAGTTGTAGAGAGTCGGCAATCATTGAATTGAGAAGCATCTACCTTGGAAGCAGCAAGTCCATCCAAAATGATTCAACATGAATAGAGAGGAAAAAAATTGGTGGGGGAAGAAGAACAGAGAGAGAATGAATTTTGGTTTTTTTTTTTTTTTTTTGAATTTTGGCTCCAATTTGGTTTTAAGTGGGAAAATGGTGTAGATAGTAAAATCGGGGAAGTCAATGCCGAAAATGTATGGTCAATGCCTGAAAACACAAATAGGTTGTCTCTCTCAAATTAATTTTACTTTAAGTTCTGTTTTCGCAAAATAATTTTTAAAAGGTTGTTTCTCGCAAAAAATGTGTTTTAAAAGATTGTTTTTGGCAAAATTGCCAAAAGATTATGCATAATTTATGTCGTTATTACTAATGTTTCTACGTATGATACTTTTTTGGGTGCGAATTAACGAGAAGGGTAATACGAAGCACTCTGTATTGGAGGAACTATAAATGCATAACTGATATGTATGAGTATATACAAAACACAGCTAGCCACTCGTGTTCGATCCCTCGCAACAGCAATTGGGAGGGGATTGGAACATATCCACCCAAAACTCGCCCCGAATTCGGATTAGCTCTAAGGATGAACAGGGTGCTAACATCAAAAAAACATAACACAACAAAAGAGAAAAAAGATTAAAAATAAATAAATTACAGTCAATCTTTTTTTGAAAAATACGGAGTAATATTTTTATGTTAACTTCAAAAAAAAATGGGACAATGGTATTTTTTTTTTAAAGAAATGATTTTTTTTTTACATAACTTTTAAATGCAGATAATATTTTCTAAATGCAGAAATGAAAATTACAAAACTTCCCTAATTAATTATATACTTCCTCCGTTCATTTTTACTCGCAACGTTTATCATTTTCACACATGCCAATGCCCAACTTTGATTTTAATATTTTTAATTCTCTTTAAGTAAAAATTATAAAAATTGATATTTTGAAAATACACATTGAGACGAATCTAACAATAACCCACAATACCCTTCCAAACTCGATTGTGAATTAACATACCTTTAACATTAACATTATTTCCCAATCATGCGGATATCACTAAGTACGAAAAAACAATGAACTGTGTTGCCCTTAAATACAAAATAAATCAATTTATGATCTATACCCATAATCCAAAATAATCGTTCATATAGAAATAATACTTTATAAAAGTAATCGTATGTACTTATCTAATAAACATTATTGTCTATTCTAACAATAAAATAAAATATTCTAAAATAACTTATTAAATATACCCGCTAGAAACATTTTTAGCCACACAACTTCCATTTATCGATTCTGGGATAATACAGAGCATCACATCCTTGTATTGTACCATCGTGAAAGTTAAACCAAGCTCCCAAACTCTAACTGGCACTCATTCGATCATCAAAGAAACTGGTAAATAATTGTTGCAAGGAAACTATAATATTCACAAGGTAAAAATTACAACATGATATTATAAAAAGTAGCATATACATGCCGAAACAAAGCGTACACAAGATCTTATAAATGCAACTCCAATAAGTTTTTCTGGAGTTGTGAAGCCTTCCGGTACACATAGTGGCAAATATGTCATAGTACCAATTTGTATCGGATCAAGAGTAACTAATGGAACATTATACGCAGTTGCAATTACGGGGCCCATATAGTCCATGTGCATCTAATAATCATGCGGACAAGGAATCTCGTAATAGTTAAGCCCACGTAATATTGCTAATGCCCTTCTTGACTTTGATTCCATACAACCATCCAAAATTCCAAACGACTCTCTATGAACAAATATTAATCCATACACACTCTTCTCCACTGGTCCTCTGACCCATAAATTTGATGTGCCACTGATCTATAACCACAATTATCGTCTGCACCTACATTTTTATATTCATAAATAAATGGTACCACATGAACTGGAATCTCAACAGATATAAGATCTTCCCTCGTAGGATTTTTAGTGGAACTGGATTTTCTTTTATTACTCGACGAAGGTTGTTGAGTACCACGATTAGAAACCTTTTTCTGTAAAGGCTCCCAGTATGACAAGTCTCTTTTTGTGGAACTTCTACTTGGTGGACGACCCTTAGGTCATATACAAGCTCTTCCAATGGAACTGATTCAGGGTGTATTATCTTCTGCAATTGAAATATATATTGTTTCTTGGCTTCTGGGGCTTGATTCTTCATTTTTTCAAAACAAGATTTTAATATTTCATTATCATCATCCTGATAATGACTACAAGCTAGGGCCAAGAGGTGTATTAGAAGTCTTAAAACCTTCCATATGAAGTGTCCTCCAAAATATATGTACATCATTTAAATCAATACTCTTTCCTTCTCCATCAAATAACCTCATCTCATGTTCGCATGGGAGTGAAGGAAATAATGCCCTTGGTCCAAGTATGCATTTAATGTTAAGTCTAATAAATGCGGTTCAGTATTAATTAACAAGTTAATAATTCAGCGAGATCAAGTGAACTGAATGCCTAGGTAGAGGCCGCTTCAGTTCAAGTGGAATTAATGATATTCATCCACAGCTTATATACTCTTGACTGAACCCGTAGGGTCACACAAATAGTACGTAAACGGATCAAGTATTTAATGGCATTAAATACTCCATCTGTGGATATTCGGAATCGACGGATCTTGGTTTCAGTGGGAGCTGAGATCGTCAAAGGCAAGAAATGAATACTCCGGAAACAATGATATTGCCGGAAATGGAAATATGGATCGTATCGGAAATATAAATATTATCCAAGTCGTAGATGTTGCCGGAAACGGAAACATGGTACGTATCGGAAAATATTATCGGAAATGGAAATATTGCCGGAATCGGAAATATTGCCGGAAACGGAAATAATGTCAGAATCAGAAATATTATTGGAATCGGAAAATAATTCCGGAAACGTAAATATTAAATATTTGTTCGAAACGGAAATTAATTCCGTAATCGGAAATATTAAATATTGTTCGTATCGGAAATGAATTCCGGAATCGGGAATTTAATCGGAAGCGTATCGTGCGAATTAGCATCGGACGAGACTTGCTAGACGAAGTCCCAGTACGAAGCCAGGCCCTCACCCAGCAAGCCACACACTTCAACACACACGCCAAAGCCTCGTCAGGCCCAGCGCAAGGCCAGGCCCAGCAAGGCATGGCGCGCGCGGAACAAGTGGCCTGCGACGGACATGGGCTGCGAGCAAGAGCAGCTCGCGTGGGCCGCAAGGCTTGCGCGGGCTGTGCTCGTGCTCGTGCTCGTGTGCGGTTGTGTGCAATACGAATCCTAAAGCTATTAGAATTCGTCCTATGATTAAATCCTAATCCTAGTAGATAGAATTTATTTAATAGAGTCCTAACAGGATTCTAATTAAACTAAATTGGTACTCTAATAGGATTCTAAGTCCTTTTCCATAATCCTATAAATATGTGCCTAGGGTCACAAATTTATATACAAGTTTCAAGTATTCAAAACTAGGATTTTTAAGCAGAAAAATCAGTCATATTACTTGCCCTATTAGCCGAAATTTTATAAAACCTTAAGGGCGATTCTAATTGGTCAATCTTAAGGCGGATCCGGACGTGTTGTGGACTATCTACGGAGGGACGACATTTGGAGTCCTAAAGACTTGTTCTTGTTCGGTTCGGGCGCAGCTAGGGAGGGCACGCTACAAAGTGTATGCATCTAAATTATGCTATATGATTATGTGCAATTAATATGTATCCTGGCATCTAGGTTTTTCCGCATGATTTATGTTTTTCATATGTATCAAACCTAACAGGGAGACCATGTGAAGTTCGCAAATAACATCCCCAAGTTCCTAGGTCAGTTCCTACTTCATGTCGATCATATTCCGCATTAATTTTTCTTATTGCCAATGTGAAACTTTACCTCTCAACTGACTCATAAGATGTAGAACCGTAATATGAAGATCAATGTTCTTAGACCTAACAAAGCTGGCTTCAATTTCATTTTCTTGAAGTTCTAACAAGGAATGCAGCCTTTTCTAAATTGTATATATCCAAGCTCCATGTAGATGTCTTCAAAAATCTCTTCAAAGCATTATGAGAACTTTCAACCCTATTATCAAATGTAAAGAAATTAATCATAAAACCAAAGAAAATATTACATAATATAATTATTATAACTATAAAATAATACCAATAATAATACCTAATAGTGGTATATTTCCCTAAGTGAGATATCTTTTTCGTATAAGCTTGCACAAATTTCTTTGAGTGAATCAACCATAGAGGGGAGAGAGGGCAGCCATGGATGTTAATTTTCCATGTAGGAGAGAGAAAAGAAGGGGTAGAAAGTAGGAAAAAGAAAAAGGGAAAAGAAAAAAAATTAATTACAAAAATTACAAATCAGTCAGGGTTAATCAGAGGTTAATTTGGTTAGTTAGGGGTTAATTTGGTTGATTAGGTGTTATTGACTAACGGCGTCAACGTCCGTTAGTCATTAAGGGTATTTGGTGTATTTATAAACCTCAATGGTATTTTATGCATTTAAAAAAAAATTGAGAATATTTTGTGCATTTTGTTAAACCTCAAGGACATTTCATAGAAAACCGTTTAAATAATTAACATCTGATCGAGTTCTGGTATGTGCTCATTAGTCCAATATAATATACTCCCTCCGTAATTTATTAGGAGTCACACTTGAATGGGCACGAGTATTAAGGAAGAATAGTAGAATGAAATAAAATAATAAAGCAAGCGGGTTTGGGGTAAGTAAAACAAGATAGCGGGGACCATTAACTTCGGTGGCCAGGTTGGGTTTCTGAAATGAATTGTTTAATTTGGTGGTGGGTTATAGGGTAAATTATATATATATATATATATATATATATATATATATATATATATATATATATATATATATATATATATATATATATATATATATATATATATATATATATATATATATATTATTTAATTAGATGGTGGGGTATAGAAAAGTTACTAAAAATAGAAGTGTGATTCCTAATCAATTACAGGCGAAAATGTTAAGTGTGACTCCTAATAAATCATGGAGGGAGTAATGAATATATCCCGTTTCCAAAAATGTTCTTTCAATTTTTTCGAAAAGAGTCGCAACTGTAGAAGAAATACGTTATTATTTTAAAGCAATTAAGGTTTTGTTATGTTCGACTTATTTTGACTTATTTCAGACAAAATAAGTTTAGATAATATAAGTTCATAAAAAAAAAATACTTCCTCCGTCCCGAAATACTTGAACCGATTTGACCGGCACAAAGTTTAAATAATGTAATTGATTATTGACTATATTTAATTAGATGGTAGTTGATAATGGGCCATTTTTTTATATAGATAGGGGATATGTGTCAACTTTTTAAAGGGGGTAGGGGGTAGGGGGAGAGTGCATGGGACCACAAATGACATGTGAAAGGGTAGTTATAGTATTAATAAAAGTTTACCATTTAGAGAAGCGGTGCAAGTAATTTGAGACATCTTTATAAGGAAAGCGGTCCAAGTATTCCGGGACGGAGGGAGTAAGTTTTTTTCCGACATTTTTACACACAAATAATTTATTTCAGACAATATATGTTTTTTTCTAGATAAAATAAGTCCAGATAAGTTCGGATAAGTTCAGTTAAGTTCAGATAATATAAGTTCAGACAAAATAAATCGAATAAAACGGAGCCTAAGGGTGTACTTCGTATATAGATATGAAATAAGAAGTAACTATTCTAATAGGTAGCAATCATGTACTCGTTTCGTCCCTTTTTATTCTTTACGTTGGATATCATGCATGCGATTTAACGACAAAACATAGTCACTCAGATCTCCCGAACGTGAACGTCATTAGTTGACAAGTTAATATCGATTTAATTGGTTCTCCCTTTTCTCTCTTCCTCTTTCAAAACCCTAATTTTCTAGGGGCTACCACCAACCATTAGGTTGATGGTAATCCCCTTTATTCTTGTTTTTTCTTGCTTTTCCTAACTTTTGATTTCATGTTCGGAATAAAAACTCCATTCTCTCCCTATTGGAGAGTTTTTTTTACCAATTTATTTGGTTATCTGTACCCATTTATTGGGTTTTATCTCTCTCCTTGTGAGAGTTTGGGGTCATGTTTTTAATTTCGCAGGAAAAGTTGATTTATTGATGAAGATTTGTGCAGGGTTACAACGGATGTCATTCTTACGTCTACAATTAATTGAATCGAAATTAATTCAATACCAAAGCTACAACAGATCGAAAGACCCCCTCGTTGAGGTTGTATCAAACAACGATGTGAAAGAGGGTCGGGTATTCATCATTGTCAGATCTCATCTACATGCGATCGTGGTTTTGCTGGATTAGAATTTTGTTTGATCCAAATTATTTTGTATTTGTCAGTTTTGATTTCTATTGTAGATGTCGTATGATCATTTTATCAATGAACTAATCATTACCTTAAAAATAATAATTAACCCTAAGAAATTGGCGTCATTAAGTGTAATTTTGCTTAGAAATTTTTTTTTTGCTTTTTACCATCTTTAGAAAAACACAATTTGTCTTTTTACCACCCTAGTTAATTTTTTTTTTTTTTTTTTGGCAACGTAAAAATATTTGTTTTTTTTTCCCACTAAGTAATTTTTTTGTTACTCTACATTTCTACAACTACACAAATTGAAACATTTTTGTGACTGAAAATGTTACTTGGGGTATATTTTTCTTTAAAGGTGGTAAAAGCAAAATATGTTTTTTCACAGTTGGTAAGGTACAATAAATATTAATTAAGTTGGTAAAAAAAAATGTAATTTTAAAATGTGGTAATTAAGGGATTGGTGACATCATTAAGAATAATTGATTTATTAAGTACAATTAGTTAGTAGGGGTGAGCACAATAGGGTACCCTGTCAAAATTTCAGCAACCGGAACCGGAACCTATTGCAACAAGTTCCTGAAAATGAGAATCGGAACCGGAACCGGTTCCAACAGGTTCCTGAAAATGAGAACCGGAACCGGAATCTGTTGGAACAGGTTCCGATTCAGGGTACCCTGTCATTTAAAAATTTATATAAACTATTGTTAATTTATTGAAAGAAAAACTAATTTATGGTTTGGGATTTGATTGTTTTATAGTTTGGGCTTAACTGTAATTCTATATTTATATTTTCTTAAAAATTAGCTTGAATTTTTTTATATATAGTTTGAGCATATGAAGTATTTTATATGGTTTGGTCCCTTATCTTGGGTATTTCATATTAGAATTGGTGTCTATAGGGTACCCAACAGGGTACCCGTTCCGAAAAATTGAGAACTAGAACTGGAACCTGTTGCAACAGGTTCCCAATTTTGTTATCCGGAATCGGAACCGCAAGTTCCTAACAGGTTCTGGTTCCGGAACCGCAGGTTTATAACAGGTTCCGGTTCCGATTTAGGGTACCTTAACTTTTTTCTCACCCCTACTAGTTAGTGTCAGGGGCGATGCCCCGGATAGTAGAAATATGGATCAATTAGATTATTAGCTTGTTTTGAGTCTAACTTAATTTGTTACATTACAATATATCTTGCTTTGAATATGCTTTAATAAATTTTATCATTTAAGGATTAGTAACTCGTAAAAGTAATCATTGATTAGTGATGTGAGACTATTAAGAAAGGAATTAGATCATTTTTTTTATTTATATTGACTTAATATAATTTTGAAAGTATAAGAAACAACAAAATGAGTTGTGGCATAGTGGTTAAAATTAATGGCTACTAAATGAAAAGTCACAAGTCCGAAACCTTTAACTTACATTTTTTCATGATCAATAAATTACATGAGATGACATGTCAAAATTGATGATGCGTCATATCATGTTAATTATATAGGAAGCGAGTTGACATTTATTGCCTTAGAGTTTTAATAATAGTATAGATATTGACATAGGGTATTTGGTAAATTTTTAAGACATGAAATACTTGGTGAATTCATTTGAAAACTCAGGAATATTTAAATTTTAATTTATTAAAAGCATTTACTTCGTATAAAGTGTTGAAAGATTACTTGTGTTCTGGTGTTGAAACGATGGGCTTCGTATGAAGGCCCTTTTTGTTGGTGTGGAAGATCTAGCTTGCTTGAATGAGTTGTGTCCAAATTTACTTGCACAATTGACAAAGTCACTAGTCTCGAGGGTGTTTCCGAGGAAAGCCCCTTCGATGCCTTAGTAAGAATGATGTTCGGACCTAGAGTGAGGTCTCTAGAGAGTAGTCTTAAAACGATAAATTGGACGTACCTTGAGCTGTGAGTCTTGGCGGCTTATTTATAGTGTTTGTGTAGTAATGCCTCCATAGGTCATTTATTATTGTTGGGCCTTGGGCCTTGTTGATGGCTGAACAACCTTGTAAGGGTAGATGGATGGATTCAATCGCTAACTGCTGTACCTGGGTACAGCCAGCTCTGGCTGTACCCCCAAAAACGACGCGCTCATATTATTTGTTCATTCTTGTCGACTGTTTGTTCTTTTTTTATTGTACTGTTTGTTCATTCTTATTGTACTGTTTGTTCTTTCTTGTTGTACTGTTTGTTCTTTCATGTTGTTTTTTAAATTCATCAACAAATTTTCATAATTGTTGTATTTTTTGTTCTTTCTTCTGGAATTTTATGTTCTTTTTTATATTGTTTGTTCTTTCTTGTTTATTTGTTTGTTTATAATAATCATATGGTTAATGTTCATAATTAAACTCTTCATTAATCTTTTATTCTTTCTTTTTGTATTGTTTGTTCTTTCTTGTTGTACTGTTTGTTCTTTCTTGTTGTTTTTTAAATTCATTCATCAAACTTATTGTTGTATTGTTTGTTCTTTCATGTTGGCTTTAAAGTTCATCATAAAATTGTTCATAATTGTTGTATTGTTTGTTCTTTTTTCTGGAATTTTATGTTCTTTTTTATATTGTTTGTTCTTTTTTGTTGAATTATTTGTTATTTCTTGTTTATTTGTTTGTTCATAATAATTATCTGCTTTATTGTTTGTTCTTTCTTGTTGTATTGTTTGTTCTTTCATGTTGGCTTTAAAATTCATCATAAAATTGTTTATAATTGTTGTATTGTTTGTTCTTTTTTCTGGAATTTTATGTTCTTTTTTATATTGTTTGTTCTTTTTTGTTGAATTATTTGTTCTTTCTTGTTTATTTGTTTGTTCACAATAAATATATGGTTAATGTTCATAATGAAATTGTTCACTTCATTGGTCTTTTATGTTTTTACAAGCGCCTATATTGTTTATTTCCAAATAAATAAATAAATGTTCATTTCCAAAATAGTAAATGTTCATTCCAAATAAATAAATAAATGATCATTTCCGAAATAGTAAATGTTCATTTTGTAGTTTATTTTCAAATAAATAAATAAATGTTCATTCCCAAAATAGTAAATGTTCATTCCAAATAAATAAATAAATGTTCATTTCCAAAATAGTAAATGTTCATTTTTGTACCAATATACTAATGTTCATTTTAAACAACACAAAACGACATCGTTTTGGATGGGGGTACAACCAGCTTTGGCTGTACCGGGTATAGGCAAAAATTTGCGGGATTGATGTTGTTGTTTTAGAGCCATTGGGCTTTTGGACTGTTGGTCCAATTGATATCCAATTAGAAGCCCAAACAACTTGCACACAAACAAGAAAAACAGATTTTTAAAGATATTCGCCCATCGAATATAAATCAACATACTCCACGTTGTAAAAAAAAAAAATTGTTAAATTTTGTTCGACGATATTCGCAAGATAGTGGAAGGATTAGAAACGATTAATTATAAAAGGAATAAACTGTCTATAAATACGACTTAGTAAAACTTCTCTGGCAACCGTGCAGTGCTTAGTAGTATTCGGTAAGTGAAGAAATTAAGAAGTTCCTTATTGCAATTTCTGGCTTGTCAGTTGTCAAGGTATTTCCTTTTTATTCATCCCTCAATCCTCATGTTTACTTCCTTCTCCTTTACCCTCTTCTCTTCTTGAGTTGTCAAGGTAATTAGTTGAGCAGACTAGTGAGGTGGGATGATACTCGTGGTAGTTCGGAATTAATTTGTTTGAACTCCTTTCCCCAAAGTATTACAACTTGAGTAGAACTTGGTTTGGAATAAAATATCGTGCCTAACTTTTCCTCAAAAAAAGTTGAGCAGGCTAGTGAGCGATGATTTCAACTCAGGTTCCACAAGACCAAACTGTTCTGGACGAGTTGGTGAAGCAAGCGCAAAGCGATGCCAGTGCAAGGATGGCAGAGATCAACCTGAGTCAAGGGCGAGTAACTCTCCTTGGAAGCTTAAGGAATGCCACTGGAGGATCCATGAACTTCCATGATGATAAAATATGGTCTGGTGAAATCTTCCAAAGATACCAGGATGTTGTGGCTAATGGCGGGAATGCTGCGTTTAGTCTATTAGCCAATATTCAGAATGGCATCAAGTCAGCTGTGGTTTATAGTGGTAGAAACGTTAACACTGGTGGACAACACCAATGTGGATGGCTCGTCGCTTGGTCCAACCCTCAAGATAGACATGCCAAGAAGGTATCAAACTTCTAAATTTATATTCTTATGACTAATTAGTCTTAAAGATCACACCGAGAGAGTTGTTGCATTGAAGAGAGGATACCTAGCTTGTGCCAACTAAACAAGTTAATAAGTTATTCCTCACAACTTTACAAGGGAAGTAACTAATTCCCATGGGTTAATTTCTGTGTGAACCAAACAAATACTAAATGTAGCCTATGTAGGAAGTAAGGAACTAGAACTTCTTAGGAAGTTTCACTTTCCTTTCCTATGCTCATATCAACTAACTTACTCTTTACTTCTTAATAAATGAAACTTCTCATGTACGGAGTATTAGAATGTCAACCAGACTAAGTCAAATAGGGTACGATTATAGGTAAAAAAAACCAACGAGGTTATTAACTCAAATTATATATGGAGATTTGCGATAATCAGGCCCGTCTAGGACCTCTAGTACAAGGCTATAAATATTTGGGGCTCAAATAAATGATATTCGATGGTAGAAGACACTTAATTGTCTCTGGATGGATCTGTAGTACAACTTCTTCTAATTACTCCGCAGATCATAGCAGGGGCGGACCCAGGAATTATAAAATGGGGGTCTCAAATTTTTTTACAACTTCATTGCACAAAAAAATTTCAAAGTTACCTATACATTTAAAAAACCACGTTCATAAGATACAAGTAATGAAAATATTATTCAAAAAAAAAATTACAATTATTTGCGACAATCTTACATTCCTTAAAACCGCTTCATAATATCATCACTAACTTGATAAAAACATCGCGCTCTATAAAATTCGAGTATTCTATCAAATACGAAGTAAGATCAATACAAACTATCTTACACATGAAATTACCACAAAGTCACAAAGGAAAAATTAACCATAAACTAGAAATCTTACCCTTAATAAATTACAAATTAAATCAAATATACAAATTACAAAAATTCAACCATTCAAGTACTCTATAACTCAAACACTAAAATCAATTCATTTCTAGATTTCTATCAATTGATAAAGTCATCAAGATAATCGAGTCAATCCAAATACTAATCAAATACTCAATAAACCGAATAGTCAAACACGAATCAACTAATAAATTAAATTCTAGATTTCTGCCAACTAATCAAATACGCAATAACCCAAAACACGAATCAACCAAACAACTTAATTCAAACACTAAAATCACGTCTATGATTAATTTACTAAATAACCCACAATTTAATTTATAAAAACTAATTAAGATTGAACAATTGTTTAATTGGAATAAAAATTAAAAATAAGAGTTAATAGGACAATCCCATAAAAAATTGAGAATATAAAATGAACACAAAGCTTCGGGGACCGCGAGCCGGAGAGAAGGACCGGCGACACCTGTAGGCGTGCGAAGATCGGGCGGCGGGCTATTGTAGAGCATGAGGATATTAGGATTTAGGAGAGGGGAGGTGAAAAGCCGTTGGTTACTTGGTTTTGTAGAAATAGGAAAGTTAAATTTGGGATTATGACGAGAGATTGGAATTTGGGATTTCGATGATTTTTTTTTTAATTAATAAAATTAATTGTAATTGTTAGAAATTGAAATCAGGTTTCACGTGATTTTTGGAAAGTGTGATTGGTTTTCTCTTTTTCACCTTCCAACAATCTATTTATTAGTCTGTTGTCCTATTCTTTATTGCTTTTAATATGGGGACCACAAATATAATTTTTTAAAATCAAAATTGCATAAACTTTCTGATTTTTTGCTAAAAATAATGGGGTCCCTATGGACCCTATGAGGTCACCATAGGTCCGCCTCTAGATCATAGGATCGAGTCCCGATATAAAAAGTAAATATACAAAAGAAAAATAGGGGCTCTAAATTTTCGGAGACAACCCTGGTGATATATAGTAGTATTGCATAAGTGGGTCTTTCATTAATTAATTTGTGTATTTTGGTGAGAGATTAATTGATTAATGATAATTGTATGTAATGGTGGTTAATTGTTTCAGGTTTACGTGGATTGTGGGCCGATTGCGAAATACACGAACATAAATTGGGGAAGCATTGAAACTGAGCTGAATAAATCTAGTGCTAACTCCAGCCACAGTGACCCGTCCACCGGGACCGTTGTTCAAGCTCGCATTTTCCCCATGGAGGATCCGGTGCATTCAGGAAGCGACGGAATTATCATTGCGGAGTTTAAATAAATTCATCAACGGTTAATTTAAACAATTTAACCTTCATGCAGTTTGATAATAAAATAATAAATGAATAATGAAGTTAATTAATCATAGTGGATCATTTAGTAAGTAGTAACAACATGTTTGTTGCTATGATGCCCCTTGCCTATGTATGCTATTTTGTTCGTCTATGTAATTCTAATGAAAATTAATTTTCTTTCACTAAGATGCCATTGAAATAATCTCATCATTTTCACAACTATTCAGTAGTTGTTTAGCCTTTATTATATACTACGGGGTACAACTCTACGAGTATATTTTTTTTTTAAATAAAATTAATTCATTAATAAAAAGTCATACGACATCTACAAAAGAAAGCTGAATCTATCAAATACATAACAAATCGAATCAAATAAAACTCATTTTCTGCAAAACTACGATTATCGCGCATCGAACATCTTGTATACCCTCTAACACATCGTTGTTTGATACAACCTTCAACGAGGGGGTCTTTTGATCTGTTGTAATTTTGATATTGAATTAAATTAGATTCAATTGATTGTAGATGTAGAACTGACATCTGCTGCGACACCGCACAAATCTTCATCGCTGAATCAATTTTCCCTGCAAAATTAAATAATATTCTCCCTCGTACACCAGAAATTTAGGATCCTCTAACCTAAGAAAATTCTCCCTAAAAGGAGAAGAAAATTTCTACGAGTATACAAGATCAAACTGTGTTTGTGATAAAAAATTTGTGATAAATTTTTTGTGATAAATTTCTACGAGTATATTATTTGTGATAAATTTTTTAAGTCAAATATGTTTACTAATGTGACTAAAGATGTAACAATGGCTACGGAGTATTATTTAATTTGCTTGTAGAAACAATCACGATTCAACTAAACTTTATATATTTTAGTCATTACTTATTCTAGAGTGATATACTAGGCGACTAGCCCTTTTTTAACACTTACCATAGTTAAATTATGATTTGTTCTATTGACTTGAAATGACGTATCTTAGTCTAAAGTTAATAATTACTCCATTGATATAGAGAGTAAAACATTTTTACAAAAGAGTTTTGCAATGGGTTTGAGGTTGTATTGGGTTTATTCTAAGGGAGTCGAGGGAGTTTAATACGGAGTAGTAGGAGTAACACTTACCCTACCAATTATCAAACACTAGAACATATTCTTACTCCATTCCTAATAGGTGAACTATATACCCTCAAGTGATAGAGTATAGCATTTGTTTGTTTGCATTTTTCATCAACATAATAAAAATTTCGATTACGAGTATCGTTTACGCATCATTAAATAGGGTTGAAAGGTTTAGTTGGATATTACGCCATTCAAGAGAGGGAGAGCGGAGTCTGAACATTCTACTGATTTCTCCGTCCCATATTTATAGTCTTATTTGACTATATATATATATATATATATATATATATATATGAAATAAAGTGCATGGAAAATGAAATGTACTACATACATTGGTAAATTGTTAATTGGTTTTCATGGAAAAGTGCAATAAAGTACATACGTTCTTGGAATTTCTTTACGCTTTAAGTTTAAGTCTGTTCCTGAAAGTTCTTTACACTTATGTTTTCTTCTATTTTTGGAATACAATGTTTACAATTATACCCTGTATTCTGATTTTTTTATTCATCCACTTGCAACATTTATTGGCCTAATTGCATAATTATACCCTTTATTCTACACTTAAACAAGAGGTCACATTCACCCACTTGCAAATAACTACCCAAGCCACTTGCTCACCCTCTCATTTTCCTTAATTCGCGTGAAAATAGTAACCGTAAAGAACATATATGAACAGAGGTAGTATATGAGAAAGTGGAATGTAGTACATATTTTTATTTTGTTGTGTTTTCAATACATTTTTAATTAATGTAGTACATGAAAAAGTGGATAATTGAATTCCCAGAAATATAAACACGACTATCCTTCTGAAACATCCAATTAGAAAAAAAAAGGCCACTACATAGTACAAATGGAGCATCTTATGATATTTCAGCGCGTCTCCTGTGTGACTAGCCACACCATCAACTTGATGGTGTGACGCGCACGCTTAACTCCCTCAGACCCTGGTGTTACTTGACTTTCTATGTTGGTGTTACTTGACTTTTTATGTTGGTGTTACTTATACATTGTATTCGTTGTTACTTTTCTTATTTTATTGCAGTTTCTTGAATTTCATGTTAGAGACTACTAGTATAGACTGATGTTACTTGACTTTCTATGATGTTGTTACTTATATATTATATTCGCTGTTATTTTTCTTATTTTATTGCAATTTCTTCAATTCATGTTAGGTGTTCCTTGTATAGACTAATGTTACTTGACTTTCTATGTTGGTGTTACTTACACATTGTATTCGTTGTTACTTTTCTTGTTTTATTGTAGTTTCTTGAATTTCATGTTAGAGGTTCCTAGCTTGTATTGACGAATGTTACTTGTTTTCTATGCTGATGTTACTTTTAAGTTCCATTGACTAACGTGTTGAGCTTATTTATAAGTGTAAACATGCCACACCATCAAGTTTTTTTTTTTTTGGTGCAAATGAGCCACAAGGGCTGAGATGAGAATCGATATCAGGATCACCTAGAACCGGGATGGAAGCTCTAACCAACTGAGCTATCCATCACTCTCTGCCACACCATCAAGTTGATGGTGAGACTGATCACATATAAGATTTTAGGATGATATTTTGTATGACTATTTTTAAGTGACCCATAAATTATATACAGATCACATATGCAATATTGCAATAGTGACACATAAATGGTACTCCCTCCGTCCTTTAATACTTGCGCCGCTTTATTTTTTGGATCGTCCCTTAATACTTGCACCGCTTCTATAAATGGAAATCTTTCCAATATTATATTATTTCTGACACTTACCTACTACCCCACCTACACCCCTATTCCCTACAAAAAATCATTTAAAAATCAACATCCCTCATTCACCACTCCCCACCCCTTACACATTTCCCACTAACTATATTAAAAAAAATAACACACTATCAACAAACACCCATTAAATTAATAAGTCAATTCAAATGGATTAAATTTCATACCGGTCAAATCAGTGCGAGTATTAAGGGACGGAGAGAGTATAGAGATGCGACTGAAATTCCGACTCCAAGAGTGCGGAGGTGATAGACCTTGTAGTGACTACTAAAATCACGGCACATAGGTTTCTACACAACCTATGTTAAATGTCTTACTGAAAAACTGAGCTGTAATGTCACATGTTTGTCCCCAACACTTGTCGAATTGCTACTCACGTGCCACCCAACACTACCCAATTAACGCAAAAAGTAGACTCCCCATCCCCCATCATCAACTCCATCATCATCCCAATTTCCCACTTCATCTTCTTCCTCACTCCATTTTTCTCATTTTTGCTCTCCTTCAAAATAAAAATAAAAAATGTGTTATGTTGGAAAAGCAACAAAGATTTTCATCTTCATTGTCATTGTTATGGCTGTTATTGGCCTTGTTCTCGGTTTCTCTCTCTTAAAACACGGCGTTCATAAATCTCAAAAATGTTCTGAATCTGATCCCTCTTGTTCTTCTCCAACTACACTTAACCAATTTCCCAACCCGATTTCAAGCCCATTGATTAGCACTAACCCGAACACCAATCCGTACCCGCCTCCTAATCCAAATCCTACCTCAAACCCACCTCCGACCCCGTATCCTCCTCCGAGTCCTGAGTCTAATCCAGTAATGCCGCCGCCGCCGCCATCTCCATCGCTTTCGCCACCTATACCTCCGCCGTTATCTCCAGTGGTTCTGCCTTCTCCACCACCACCGACTGATTTCCCATTGCCTGTGATTGCTGCTCCTCCGCCTGCGTTTAATCCGCCGAGTCGGGTTGTGGGGTCTACCCCAGGTCCAATGCATGCTTAACTTCAATGGTGGGTTTTGCTTGATTTTTTTGAGTATTTGATTTGGAAGTGATTTGTTGTTAATGTGCTCTACTGTTTTGGGGGCACTTTGATTGAAATTTGGTGAACAATTGAGAACCTGGGATTGTAAATGGGTTGAGAGTTTGTGCTGTATATTATGGTGAAATTGAATTGACATTGTTGTTGTAAGCAATTTTTATTGGGTAGGTGAGTGATTTAGATTTTGCCTATGTATTGGGAAGGCAAGTCAGATTTTGGTGGTGAACCCTGAACAATGTTACAGTGTGAGACTCGGCACTTAGATATCTCGTATTTTTTACCACAAATGAAGTGTTGAGGTGTCCGTACCTTTGTTGGAGTGTCAAGGATGTGACGTTGGTACTTTCCGGTGAAATGATTTGTTTGAGTATGATTGATTCAAATATTCAATGACTAAGGAGGGATGAGGAGTTGATGAGAAAGGGGAAGTTTGAGTGTAGCAGAACACAATGGATCTGAGGAAGAAAAGCATGGCTGCCTAAAAGCTGCAAGATGTCAGAAACTATGTTACCTGGATTCTGAAACTCATATCAGACACTTGACACGAGTACATGTCCAAGTGTTAAACTCGGCTTCTATACGAGAATTAACCATGTTTATGGTCCAACATCAAGTGTCTTAACATTCATGCCGGAGTAACATACCGCATTACCCGCATTACCCGCATAGGCCCAACACTGGCATGTTACTGCCCCTACCAGGCTACCAGTCATTGAGGCAATCTCAAGTTATATAACCATCAACTCTGTATATAGTACACTGATCTTTCAGTGGCACAATCCTTTTTTTTTACTGATGTATCATTAGTTTATCTAATCACCAAAATAGCTGGACAGCCTGAATTGATGAACAAATTCTTTGAAACATTGGCAGAGTTTTGATACAAACTTATCACTCAATCAACACCTCCTTCAATCTTGGCTTATACAATTGGAGAATACTAAACATTTTATCCAATTTCTGGATTTTGTTTCGGAATTTTGCTCTTCTAATTTTGTCAGTAGTAATATAAGGGGAGACCTGATTGTTAGAATATTACTCCGTACTTCTCTGTCTTGCATCCAGTAATTTGAAGATTCAGCATCAATTGTTCTTGTTATTTACTCCCGTTGGTTAACTTTACTTTTAATATGTGATTCGTACTATCAAGTACAGAGAATGAAATCGCGATGGCCTGATGGACCTTTGTACACATGCCTTATCCAGATATCCTGCTGTTAGACCCAAATTGCCAATGAAATGTAATGCCTGGTTCTTGTAAAAGACGGTCTGATAAGTTCTTATTCGTGTATGTTTGATTCTTATAAAGACGGGCTAATAAGTTCTTATTCGAAAAACATCATTGTCTTGGAGTCCAGTGAACTAGTGAAGTGACTGTGACTCTGCCTTTTATAAGGATCAGCAACCAGTTGACACTGCCAGAGTGAATCTACAAGTCACTTGCTTTCGTTTTTCTTTCTGGAAGTTTGCCTGGACGCAAGGACCATTTCGGTCAGAAGGAATATTACCTTTATCTACAACACAACACCACCTTTAAATTAAGGACATTTACCTTGATCATGTTTGTTTGTTTGTTTGTTTGCTTAATTTTATCCTCATGACTGTTAGGTTGAACTTGGCATGAAATCCGGGGAATCACCACATAATCAACATATGCAAACGTTGTTTGGACATTAGAGTGTCTATTATACACTCGAGCATAACTATACCTAAGAAGCACTTGTTACACGTCCAAGTGTCCAACTATTGTAGAACGGTTTAATTCGGACAGCCCACGTGTGGGCCCGACCATGGCCAGCTGTACTTGGTTTAGAGCCAGAAGCTCAAATTTGTAATTGTTTGAATTAAGATGGTCCATCCAGTGGCAGTAATTACTCATCAGCATTAAAACCATCTACCAACCTATTTGTAGTTAACAGCAAAAACACTTTTTCAACACCAATTAGCATCAATTGCTAGGCTGTAATGACTGTAAAACCACTAGCTTTTTTACCTTTAATGAAAAAAATGATGAGTCCATTTCACCCACAGACAACAGGCACTATTTTAGTAACAATTCACCATGCAGTTTCACCCATAACAACTATTGCCTTGTGCACCAGTCTTCAGAGTCATCTCTCTATTCTTTTTATGTAACGTGCGGTACCCTTAAGTAGTAAAATAGTAAAACCTAATTAGTGTTGTTATTAATGAAGTTAAATTAATAAGCATCTCAATATTAAGAATTCTCGGATGTACTAGCAGTGAATCAAAGATGCCCAACAAAGCGAAGCTTTTTCTTTTGGCCTAGTTGCCAACACAATAAAATGCACATCTCATATGTCATTTTCAATTATTATTAATCTTGTAGCATCTTAGGATATGTGCAGACGTGCATCATATAAAAGGTAGCAACATATAAGAGGAGTTCAGCCCGAGACATTATTAAATAAGTTTGTAAATTCTTCTAAAAGACTGTATTACTATTAGTAAATTAACTGTCAGATCACATGTCATGTCACTCACCTCTTACTCAACAAAAAACTTATTATTAAACATGGTCTTACACTTAAATATGTGTATCAATTGTACGTTGGTTCAGTGGTGATTGAAACTAAAGTTGGTAGGGAGAACCCGTGTTCGAATATGCGTCATACGGTTTTACCGAGATTAGCCGATGCTAATACAATTCTAACAATAAAAGGTTATACGTTTGGGCGAGAAACAAATACAATTATGTTTTGACACATTTGTTTTTGTGAATCTTAGGATCAACAACATTTTTCAAGTAAGCTTTAAAGTTGTACCGAATCAAAACTCTATCCTTAAGAGTGTGGTCGTACAAATTAGCTTATGATATCCCCCATTTTATTCAATAATAATCTCCAAGTCAGGTTGAATCTAGTCTGTGGTTTACTTGAATAGTTTCTAGTCAAGTTAACTTCACCCGATTCGTGAGCTTGTTAGTTGTTAGTTGTTAGGTAGAATCCGAATGACGGAATGAGTAATGACGGATTCCCCAACAATGACCAGGTATTGGCAATTTGACAGTAGCGCAAGTCTTAAACCGCTTCTGCCAAAAAGTCAAACAGCAAAAACTAAAACGGGAGGGAGAGAGATTGAAGATGACAACCATAGAAACTTGGATAAACAACCATGAATCAGTTTACAAAGCAGCAACTCGTCACTCTTTTATAATCTCCATCCGTCATGGTTCCGTCGATCTCTCCTCTTTCAAACGCTGGCTGGTTTGTCCTTTTCATCTTTTACCAATTGAACTTGTTTAATTTTATGGTGTATTATATACCCGCAAACATAACGACGTAGACGAGATTCAATCTCATGTTTTAGGTATTACCCCGAGACTTTAACTGCCTAAGCAAATTGAATAATTTAATGTTTTGTATGTTTTATATCTGCTGATCAATTTGGAACAGTGGGATTAAAATTTTCAAAACTAATACTGGGTTGATTAGTAGTTGATATTGTGTACGAATTGAATGATCTGGGTTCGAATTGGTTTCAATATTCATATTGTTGGAATCAGAATATGTTTGATGTAACAAATGTGGCCGTTTGTTTAGGAACAAGAGACTAATTTGTTACTCCCTCCGTGTTCTTTTTGTTAATAAGTGCATTGTTTTGGGTGATGCACTTATTTAAAAACAGTTGATTATGGAAAGTTTGTTAAAAGATGGAGGAATATTCCGTAAATCCTAACAGCAGATACGGTATAAGAAACCCTTCTGAAACACTGTCAGGAAATTGACAGTTGATTTTTGATGCAGGAAATACTATGGCAACAGTTTAATCCAGTAATCTGTGTCTTTCCTCGGTCAATTATGAGATTTCTAATTTCATTGAGAACTTTTATTAGTAGTTGTTAGAGCAACTTTGAGGATGAAACATAGTTTCTTTGTACTTACCAATCATGGTTGTTTTGAAATTTTCTAAGTGCAATTCAGGGGATTTTACCTAAAATGAAGTTGTTTTTCGGTAGAGCTTATTTGAACTTAGAGAGCCTATGGACTTATTGCCCTTTATCCAAACTCTTACATTCCTTGAACTTTTGCAAGGCGAAGAGAACAATGCCCCAACATACTAGCATAGCCTCCAAAAGATGCTCACCACATAGTGTGCCTCCTTAACATACTGCTGTCTGCACTAGCTAGGTTGTATTTCTGTGATAATGCATATGGTATTAATCGGAAGTATTCATTATCTTCTCTGCTTCAAATACAGGGTCAGGACTACTTATTTGTCAGGAAATTTGTTCCTTTTGTCGGTAGTGTGCTGGTGAAAGCTTGTAAGGAATCAGATGATGAATCAGATATGGAGGTTATTTTATCTGGTTTGGCTTCTCTGAATGATGAAATTTCCTGGTTTAAGAAAGAAGCTGCAAAATGGGATGTTCAGCTCAGTGCCATCGCCCCTCTGCAGACAAACCAGAACTACTGCAGGTAACATATACTACGTTTGTTAAACTGTTAAAAAAATACTCGTAACACAAAGGATTATCCAGAGAAAATGATGAATGTGTAGAAAGATAACATGGTTAGATGATCTTTATTAAGACTCAATCGTGAACACATTCTATGATTATTTGTCAGTTGTTAGGTCCAAGTATTCATAGCAAAACCTTACTGTAATCATGAATAGCAGAATGAAATTATTTTTCAGCATTACACCTTATGTTTATTGTCGTATGCTTACCAATGTGCTCAACATTTAGGTTCTTAGAAAGCCTGATGCAACCAGATGTCAGTTACGCCGTTGCAATCACAGCCTTCTGGGCAATTGAGGCTGTTTACCAAATGAGCTTTGCCCACTGCCTCGAAGATGATGCCAAAACTCCTTCAGAACTCAGAGAAGCGTGTGAGAGATGGGGGAATGAAGGGTTTGGTAAGTATTGTGACTCCCTGAAGAAGATTGCTAACCGATGTCTATCAAAGGGATCAAATGATGTGCAAGTCAAAGCCGAGGCCATGCTTTTGCAAGTTCTTGAACTAGAAGTCGAGTTCTGGAGTATGAGTGATGGACAGATCAATTAGAAACAGAAAGTACTGTGTTTTGGTTGTGATTTCTTGTATGTTTTAAAGTTTTGCTCTATCAATCTTATGCTTTTCAGATTTACTGGATTAAAAACTGGGTTTCCAAGCATTTTGTAAATGTTTGGAACAAGGCAGAAATCGCAACGATACAAGTAAAACTGTAAAATTACCACTTAATAGTTAATACTAATATATCAGGGTCAAATTATCATTTCTTGTACATGTGCTACTTCATAAGACAATTCAGCTTACAAAAGTAGAAGAGAAGCATGCCATTCAGGTTTTCTGTACAGTTTCTGATGCAGAAGCGCAAAAATACAGCGCGATTAAATAGTTTCTGGACACATTTTTGGATGAACACTATTTACATATTGAGTAGACTGCTTCTGCCCTTGAATTTTGATATGCTACAAAAATACATATCCAGCTACCACCCATGGTAAGGATGAAACTTTCTGGTCAGTAATCTAACAATATTACTCCATCCCTTTTCTGCAACTTCTGCTGAGATTCGTCCGAAGTGTTTGTGTTTGTTATCTGCGCTTTTCTAGACAGTTCATTCTCAAGCCTGTTGCGGAAATAGTCCAAGCCTTCGAGATCAAACCAGTCTTTTCGCATCTGCAATATGACGAACAAAATTGCCTCAAAAGGTAACAGGAGACACGCGTAGTTGAAAATGAAATAAATTGACATTCAAGTACATACGAAATATGGGTAATCAGAGTTGATAAAGTTTTCAGGAGCAGACTGCATAAATAAGTTGATGAAGTAGAGAACGTAGCTTCCACATTCTTCATCGTCCCTCTGTTGAGGCACCTGAAAATGGCATCATCCATGTGTAAAGCAGGTTAACGGTGTTCATGAATAATAGATACACCGTCATTTACTCCAACCAGAGAGAGCAGACTTTTAGGATCAAAAGCCTAACTAAGCTAGACTGTTACAATGGGGTTGCATAATTTCATGTGCACATTACGCAAAAGTTAACAAATGTGTCAAAAATAAAGCATAGAGTTAAGTAATATAATAGACAGACCAACTTTGAACATCGGCAACACCTCACCAGACTCAAAAATAAGTACTCATGTCCAGTGTTCGACAAAGCTAATGCCAGTATAATTCTTGGCAGCGGAAACACCACATTCAGTGTGGCCTTCTAGTTTTAAGCTCAAGCATGATATTTAAAAGTGTAATTAAGCAAGTCAGTGGGTGAATTCCTTTTCTTCAGTAATGAGGCAATTTGACTTTATCATTATTCAATACCAATGCACTCTTCCATTTTCAACAAATTGAAAGATTTACTAACAAAAATTAAGCTTCACATGTAATTAACTGTGACATGGACCAAAGTGAAAAAACTGCAGAGTTACCGCTAAAAAAGCTTGTAAATTTCCTCAAGAATTTTGGAGCTTCTAGCAAAACATCAACTAACTCATGTAAGAAAATGACTTGTAACCCTCTTCATTTTTCTGATTCCCCCTTTTTTTAGGGGGGGGGGGGGGGGGGGGGGGGGGGGGGGTGGGGGGGGGGGGGGGTAGAAGGGTTGTGGAGTAGAAGATCACCTTAGGGATCAACAGAGGAATTCGGGAAATCGCTTTCCTGTCTTCTTTTCTGCCCTCGGTCTTATAGATGTCCTGGACAAACCTGAACCAAAGACAACCAAGCAAGAGATATAAATAACTCGGCAAGCAAACCCCCAGTAGAGTATTTAAGGTCAAATATTATTGATGTCAAGATTAACATTGACATTGGTTTTCACCTTATCAAAAAAATAACATTGAGGTTTCGTTATATTCGACTTATTTTGTCTAAACTTATATTATCTGAACTTATATTATCTGAACTTATGAACTTCGTTTTATCTGAACTGAAATAAACTTGTGCGTGTGAAAATGTATAAAAATAACTATTTTTTTTAAACTATCTTAACCAAATTTATCTGAACTTAACTGAACTTATTTTGTTTGAAATGGTCAAAATAAGATGAACAGAACAAAGGCTGGCATTGGTTTCTTAAAAAAAAAATACTACGTTGCAGTCTAAACTCTAAAAGATATTTATTTAATCAAAACTTCAACACAGTGGAATGTTTCACAAGATATTACGAAAAACATCTGCTACAATAGAACGCAGAATCCTAGAAAGTGCTGAATTTTAAATTACAAACACATATTTCAATGCAGTGGCAAGTAGCAAACTGATTCAAAGTTCAAACCATGAGATACCTACATATATTTTTCATTTACTGAATAAACAGGGCAAACAAGAAAGCAGAGAAAATTCGGAAGTTAAATGCAGAAAAAACAGAAACAAAAGTGAATGGTCGTACTTTCTAATATCAGGTTCTAGCCTCTGTGGTTCCGCATTCGCAAGTGAGTCAAGCAGCAACATGCATGGGGCTCTAGTTTCCGAGTCTGAACTATCACCAAAGTGGACAAAGATCAAGAGGCTCCAATGACTCCTAATGGATTAAAATTAACCTTTCAGATTCGAGATACAAAGGGGAAAAAAAATCAAATAGTACATGGTAAAAAAAGCAGCAAACTTAACAGTTACCAGCAACAAACAGGAACAAACACGTAATTCTTGGAGAATATGCTCTTTTTCTTGATCCAAGTCAGAACTTTAGGCTTAGTTGATGATTTTCGGTATAACGAAAACCACAGACTATCTAGACATACAAATGACATCCTCTTCTCTTCTGAAAAGCTCTTCCAAACCACCCTGAAAGTTGTAGGATAAGAAGCTAAACCAACCAAAAGTAACTGAAAAGTTATTACAGAAGGATAATATCGAGAAGTTGAGCTTACTCCATGTACTGCTCAAATGTTTGAGTGTCTAGCTTCTTTCTTATCCCGGGGATAACATGACGGCTAGCCACCACCCGCTTGGAAGATTTAGAACGCTTACGTTGGGGAAAAGTTCCAAAAAAACAAGGTGAGGTGTGCCTAAACCTCTTCTTTATCTCCTTAATATCTGTTAAAGTTAACGTTTTCTCACCCCGACACTGAGCAGCAACTATGTGTAGCCAGCAGGACCGATGCTTAGATATGCTCTCCTCTAGAAGTTCTACCAAGAAGAAAAAATGTCTATAGTAAGAGTTATGTAAGCATAACTTTTGAAGGAACTATAGCACAGGAAACTAATATCAACTCAAGTCTCAACCAATCTTCTTAGATAAAAGTATTGACTTAATTGTTTGCAAACCATTGATAAAAGTATTGACTTAATTGAACGAAAAATGCACATTGCTAATACTAGTACTAGAGAAAGGCTTCTGTAATCACAGTATCATCTGCTAATGCAACCGGAAATGTTACTTCTTTAAACTGAGAAATTAAACTTAGCCTCCTAACAAGTAACAGCTCCCTAATCCAACAATAAGTCCACAAAATTGTTACTTAAATTGCAGGAAAAATAAAAAAAACTTTTATAACCAAACAATCCAAGAACAGTTTCTCTACTACATCTAAGCTTAGATCTTGAGCACATCACTGTTGTGTAAAAACTCGATACTTCGGAAAACTAAGACCTTTCGCCCGAACAGTGAAATCAAAGGACTGAGAAAAAACAGAAAAGTGTAATTCCCAGAAACTAAAGTTTTGAAGTGTGTCCATCTGTATAACCATAGAACAGGTGATTGTGCTAAGCCTCAAAACCTCCAATATACTAATTGCGGAAAAACAACCGAACCAGGAAACTAATCCCTCTATGAAAGTATCAACAACATTGTTTTAAGATACCAAGAACAAGAATTTCACTGGAAACCAGATATCAATTCTAGTTAAATAACAAGAACACATCTTTTCTCAACCATTTTCTTCAATTTTTCTTTCTAAATTACTGGGATTAATCAGCATCAAGAAAGTTCTGTCCTTTTATTTGTTTTGGTGCAAACCCACAACAGATCTATCTCTGCACACTAGAAAGAATTCAATCCCAGTTCCATTAATCTAATTTTCAAGAATTTTGAAGTTCTGCAGCACCAATTTCATTAATGCAAGAAGTTCGTGTAAATTTTTTGTAATGTAATTCACAGCTTTACAGCAATTCAATCCAAACCCAGTAAAGAAGCACAATAAATAAAGCTCCAAATTGAATGCCCATTAAACAAATCGTTGACCATAAAGAATACATTAGTCTAAAATATAGTAGTACATGATTGAATTTCGAGCTTGAAAAAATGGTGAATTGAGAGAGAGAGATGTACTAGCAATGGTGATGTCGAACTCAGGGGAGTGAGGAGGCTTTCTGACTTTCCCCATCGAAATTCACAAAGGGGGCTTCTTCTGCTCGATCTGCACAATTTAGAAGCCACTTCCGTTTTCCTTCTTTTATGCACCAATTTTTGTAACAAAGAAAAGCACATGAATCAAAGAAGAGTGTACTTGTACTTGTACTTGTACTTGTACATCTCACAAAATTAGAAGAAAGACAATTTCGAAAACCGTTTAGATTTTAAATAAGGTCGTTCGGTTTTTGCAGATTATTGTGTTCTCCCCTTATTTCGATAGAAAATTAAGAGAGAGTTGAATATTAAGTTGATTCTATTTTTACCTTGTTTTGATAGAAAAATAAGAGAGAATAGGATATTCAATTGATTCGGGGTTAATATTAATCTCACCTTTGTGAAAGTGGGACATTTGGTTATTGGGGCTCCCGTCTTGTTTCAATGGGAAAATAAAATAGAGTCGGACATTGGATTGATTACGATTGCTTTGGATGTCAATTTTTTCTGAAAATAGATAAGAGAGATTATGATGAAAAGGGGACTAAAAAGTGTAACAATTAACAACCAAGAATCTAATGTCAATTTTAAATATCCTAAAATAGGAGCGTGATACAACAATACTGGTAGTGGTCATCTTGACCGTTACCCAATTCGTTGACTGTATATTTATTACTCCGTAACGTTGAAAAAATAATTTTGGGATTTGACTTGTATATTTAGTAGGATAGTGTTTTATCAAAATTCGATAAGAAATTCATTCAATAACGTTGATTGTTGTATGCTCCGTATTCCATAGGATAATGGGCAGTCGTGTCTAACATCGGGGTAACATACTATAATTTCCCTCGTTATTCAGACTACGGAGGCAAATCGGGTAGCAGATTTCAATGGATAATGACTACCATAGTCCATACTCCATAGAAAATTAAGAGTTAGGTTGGTCTTTCGTTTGAGACTTTAGGTTCATTTGAGGGTGGTGTCAAAAGTTCGATATAGAGACCATATATATAGCATAAAGAGGAATTTTTTTATAAAGGAATGGACAGTGAAATAAGCAAGATACTAAGCATAGAACTCTAAATGAAAAGGCATAACATTTTTAAAATTCGAACAATACATCACAAACCGGCTACACGCAGCCTCCCTGATAGAAAAGGGTAATGTCACACCATCAAGTTCAAAAATATCAGGCCGAAAGTACAATAGCATCAAGATTTAGCCTCCTGCATGCTCATTGATGGCATAATCACGTTGTCTGCAGACGATGCACAAGAAATCGAGATCAATTCTGACCTTAGCTCTTCTGTTTTGTCCTCGTTCTTCACCTTAGCACCATTCAAGCTGTTGCAATACTCATAAAATGACTTTGAACTAACACGATTTTCAGGTTCAGACTGGGATATCGCGATCAGCAATTCCCTGAATAGCTCCAACGAAACCTCTTTTACCGGGGAAATTATAGCCATAAACTGTCGGTGAATCCTCCTGAGGAAAGAAAGGTTAAAAAGAGTTTAAATATTACACATAAGACTGCAATTCACGAATCTGCAATTACCTATAGACCAAAACGAATTACCAAACGGGACTGATACAGGATTACTGAAAATCCAATATATTGGTTCATAAGAACATTGGAGTAAACTACAGCCTACTGTTAAATCAACCACATACTGACTACTGCTTCAAATGTAAAGAAATCCCTCAACAGTCAACAGCTAATATAACAGCAGTACAAAAAATATTCACAAATCCGCAAGTATCTAAAGACCATAACAAATCCAAATCACCAAACGGGCACAGATACAGAATTACTGAATATCCAATGTGAAGTATATATTTCCATTTCCCTTCCCTTTGTCTAAAGGAGAAGACTAAACCAGGCTCAAAAGTCACAACCTCTATTCAATCCTCTATTCCTCTAGCTTACTCTAAATGTGGCTTAAGCCCAAAATTTTGCAATTCACCACTACAAAAAAGACCTTCATTCCTGGATATTCAACCATCACATATGTTACTTTATCTTACCTTCCAATTACAATGTTTTTCCGTCACCAGTTTCCCTTGATAAAGTTGCAATCTTATCTAATACAAACTTGTGCATGCTTTGTTTCAGACTTTAGGCAAAGCCTAACCTAAGATACTCTTCGACTGCTGTCTACTGAGAGTTATGGCCTATAGTTGCACACATTTCACCTCCAGGAATCCTGCCTAGATTGAAAAATAGACAGGATCCACAACGGGTGGTTTGTTGTTGCAGTGGCATACAGGCATATTCTATGCATATCTGCAATTCTACACCGATGAATTTGTTTACTAAAGACTGATCCACTAACTCTCCATAATCCAAGCTAAGAATCCTTGATTGATAACAGTACTAAGTTCCAATATTTATGTCAGCTATATTTCCAGCTTTAACAGGCACACAACCGAAACTTATGAATTAAATTATCATCCAAAGGAAGGGGCTACTGCCGCTAAAGTGTTGTTCCTAGGTTTTGGTTGATGACACACACATTGCAAACTTCCTAATTGCTGTTGCTAATTAATGTTGACAGGTAAGTGATTGAGTTCCTACGAGGAATAGAAACTAGGAATAGCTACTGGAGTTCCTGAGTTGGAAGCAGTAAAAGCTAGAACATCAAAGCCAATAAAGTCAAGCAACAACTTCTACAAACGAGTGATTTTCAAATATGCAACGAAAGATGAAGTTCCTAGTCCTGAGTTCCTCTATGAGTATAAGAGGAACTCGCCACTGTTCCAGAGCGGGAACAACTGAAGCTTCTGAGTTGTAAGCTCCAGAAAAGGGAAGACATAAATGTCTAGGTAGTTTCTGTACTTAGATTTTATGTAAAATATTAATGTGCTAAATGGTACTCCCTCCGTCCCATATTAGTCGTTACACTTACATTTGCACAAAGTTTTAAGTGATAAGTGGTTGTTTGGTTATCAATTGTTATTTTATTAAAAAAGTAGATGTGATAGGAGTTAGTGGAGTATTTTTTAAGTGAATGAGAGAGGGTGTGGGGACAAAAGAAATTTTAGTGGGAAGAAAGAGACAATATAATAATTGTTGGGCCATTCCTAATTTAGAAGTGTAACAACTAATCTCACACGGACAAAAAAGGAAAGTGTAACAACTAATCTGGGACGGAGGGAGTATATAAGGAACTCAAGGAACTTAGATTTATTTAATGTATTTATCAAATATCTGGTAACAAAGTTTAAGGAAATTATTTTCAATAAAAATCAGATTTTTCCTAAAATCTTATTTCCTAAGTAAAAGTAGTTTTAATATCCCTAAAATTTCTCCTAATATTTTGATAAATTTACAAACTGATTTTGTGTAAATCTCAAGTGGTTGATTTGGTCTAAACCACGTTCACTGATTGAGGAAGTTGCGTGGGAAGTGGTCTTCCCTTGTTCCTTAAGTCAAGGGACGTGGAGACCAAAGTGACTGTTAGTTGGTAGTTGAGTTTCTGAAGGGAACAAACCCTAGGGATAAACTCTATAAAAGGCCAAACGTTTTTTTGGTAAAACACACAAATATTCTTAGAGTTTTTGGTATCAATTTTGAAGTAGTAAGGATAGAGTTCAAAGTCTGACAAAGAGAAGAAAAGTGAATTGTAATCTGAGTTGATTACTGTGAGGAACACGAGTTAGAGAGGAACTCGAGTTAGTGGATTATTGTAATCGAGGCATTACTTTAATAGAAAAGGTTTCTCTTCTTGATTAGTGTCAAGAAGTTTTTCATAAGTTCAAAGTTCGAATTACAATTCACCCCCTCTTGTGTGTGTTCCTACTGGAATTATCATAAAGGTTGTACTTGCAGACATTATCAAGTATAAAAACAGCTTCTCAATACACTAATGCACCAGCATTCCACCCACAGCGGCGGGGTAGATTTCACTTACCTTACCTACAATACCTAGGGAAATAATCATCTTAATTGGCTAATACGAGAAGTGTATTAACAAATTCTTCGCAAGGTAATTAATCTCCTCAAATAAGAGAGATAAAAAGTTCTAAATTAGTAAAATCATGGTACTATAATAATACTCTTTCACAATTGCCAACACACAATTTTGACCTGTATTACATACAATCGACTTTCGCATTTGCCAATACACAAATTTGACTATTAATGTCATACAGTTTAACTAATATAGCCTATTGTCAAAAAAAACTAATATAGGATGCCGATTCGATTCCACCGTCAAACATCAAGTTTACACAAACATCAATGATCAATCCAACAGTCGTATCAATGTAGAATCAAACTTTCTATAAATACAGAAATAAGGGTAGATGCAAACAAAGACCCTTCAACGGAAAATGGGTAAAACCAATCAAATTTTGCAAAAATAAATAAAGGGTAAATTCATCTAGAAACTGGGTGGATGAAATCTGAATAATGTTGAGATAAATTTGGATCCATGGAACATTTTGGTGATTTAGAATTAGTCAAAACTGAAATTAAAGAGAGAGAAAGAGCTTACCTGAAATTAAAGAGATGTTAGTCGAAGAGAGAGAAAATTGAGATGCTTGTTTGTAGGATAAGCAGCTAATCTCAGTAGAACAGCCCTTATTTATCTGAACTTTGAAGACGTACTGAGGAGTGAGGATAGAGTCGGATAGAGATGACTAGATGAGGTCCACTGATTGGAAAGCCGACCCGAAATAAACAGGTTAGGGTCAAAAGATCTAACCCGTTTAATTATTTCGATAGACACGAACTCTGAGATGTTAGTCGAAGAGAGAGAAAATTAAGATCGAGTCCAAAACTAATTAACACGAGTTACCCGTTTATATAAATGGGTTGAAAGTTAACCAGTTAACCGAAAACCCGATACACATAACTTATACGGAGTAAGTAAAGTTCAATATCTTGAAAGCACATATAAGTAATACTCCCTCCGTCCCGGAATACTTGACCTGTTTTCCTTATCGGGTCGTCCTTTAATACTTGACATGTTTCTAAAAATGGAAATATTCTAACAATATTATATTATTTCTCACTCCACCCCTATTAACCCACCTACCCCTACTCCATACAAAAAATAATTAAAAATTCAACCCCTACTCTCCCCCAACTCCACCTCTTAACCCACCTCCCACTAACTACATTAAAATAATATTCCACTATCAACTACTACCTATTAAATTAAATAAGTCAATTCAAGTCCAACTCTGTGCCGGTCAAATCGAGTCGAATATTCCGGGACGGAGGGACCGAGGGAGTACGAAGTATAACAATATAAGTACATGATTTGGTATTATGCCGTCCTTTCTCGCCTAAGTGCCTAACTAGCTAATTTGGTGTAACAATATTTTTGTTTATACGCCTAACTAGCCAATTTGGTGATACAATTATTTTTACTTTTCCGCCTTTTGCTTCGTCTTTTAGACTTTTCTACTCTAGTACTTTATGCCTAACAAAATGTACCAATGATATCTTGGTCTAGTGATTAAGATTTATGATTTATGTACTTAAGTCTGTGTATTCTAGTACTATACTAGTATAGTACCCGTGCGATGCACGATTTATGATCTAAATATTATTTTTTCATGAAATCTGAACTATAGTTATATACAATTGTCTTATGAATAGTTCTTATAGATATTATTCTAATTAAAATCTAAATCTACCACACTTGAAGCAAATTTGTTGGAGAACCTCCTATTCCACACAAAGATTATTTTGACCCTGTTCATCACCATGTCAACATATATAAAGTTATTTTCATAAATCTTTACTCTGATAATAATAACATATAATACTCGATATACCATCTACCAATTACCCGATTATATATCATCTACCAATTACCCGATCAATTAACATATGTCCACACTATCTACTTTATTCAGGTAGAGATGACTCTGAAGTGGGGTGCGTGCAGGAGATGGTCCCTCCACTTTCATACCCGCCTAACAATGTCATCTCCGTCTCCGCTACCCACGATAGTATATGGTCCCTCCACTTCCATACCCGCCTAATAATGTCATCTCCGTCTCCGCTACCCACGATAGTATATGGTACGCATCCCCATCCCAACCCCAATCACCACCTCGCTGGATACAAAATAAAATTTATCCCACCTTCACCCCCCAAATATATACACCCGCCTCAAACTCACCTCTAGATCCAACAAAATTTACTATTGTGGATGAATTTTGACGTAGTGTGTTATTTAAGTAATTTTGTATCAAATATGATCAATGATTCATCTTAAGAAATAAATAAGATCAATGATTTATCTCAAACTCACCCTAGACCCAACAAATTTATTTTATTTGGTAGGAGAGTTTTGAATTTTAAAACACTGTTCTTTTCTATAATTTAATCTGATTGTCTGATTCAAGCGATTGAGTGTAATAAGCAGAATATATAATATACATGTTAGTAGTGAAAAGATGTAGATATATTCATAATCAATTAGATGAAAGATAAGCTAGGAAGACGTTTCCAATCTAAGGCTCTGTTTTGTTCAACTTATTTTCATTTATTTTTAAAAATAATTTCACATAAGTTCAATCAAGTTCAGATAATCACAGATGAGTTAAATTCTGGAAAAATAAAGGTTGATTTACGTATCAAAATATTAATTTTGTACAAATTTTATACATAAGTGATATTGCATTCGTTGGATTAACCTATTATATATTCTACGGCTAAAAAAAATATTATTAACAAATAACTTAACAAAGCGCGCCTTAATACATTTAAGTAATTGTTTATCACTTATGATAAATAATTCATCTTAAACACCACATTTTTTATTGCATACTAACCCTTATACTTTTGAGCATATATTGATTGACATTAATTTTTTTTAAATAATTCTTAAACTACTCCCTCCATCCCAATTTAAAGTGTTCATTTATCATGACAAATAATTTTAGTATAAGTTTTGAAGTGTGGTTATCAATTATTATTTTATTGAGAAATTAAAGTAAATAGAATGCAAGATAGTGATTTTTTTAATTGATGAGAGAGAGTGTGAGACCCTGGTTTTAGCAGTGGGAAAAAAGAAGTAATAATATAATTGCATGTGGGCCCTTTCCTAAGTACTAATGTCCCAAAAGTAAATTGGGGTTCATGACTATAATTCATATATGACTATAAACCATAGTCCACCAGTTGTAGAATTTGATTTTGGTCATATTGTTCATAGTATTTGAGGAAGCACATACCAATTTTACACACTACCTCCGTTTCTAAATGTTCTTTACGCTTTCCGTTTTAGTTCGTTCCTGAAAGGTTTTTACACTCTACTTTATTCCATTTTTAGCATATAAATTTTACATTCATTATTTCATTTGGCGCACTACAACATACAACTTTGAATATTGTGTATTATGTGAGTCTATCATAACTTACCCACTCACAATACTTTAATATGAATTTTCATCCACTCACATAGTCACATTGTTGGACAATTAATAGCCACTCATTTTCCCATTTGTTACCCCGCCATCACATGTTCACCAAAGTTCCTTAATTATCGTGCAAATAGTGAACTTAAAGATATTTTAGGAACGAAGGTAGTACTCGATCAGATATATTTCATTTTATACATTTTCTTAAAAGAATTCTTGTAACGATAAGTATAATTTAGTAATAGTCATATTTTAATTTCAACATATTATTATTTGTGAAGCTGCATATTTAAATATGTTCAAAATGCTATCCGTTTTTCTTGTAATATTAAAATATTTTTTTAATTACCATACTCATATGTTACTTTTGAAAATGATTTATTTTTAAAGAATATATAAAAAAATATATTTTTGAATTTAGAAATATCAAAAGATATTTTTCATGAAGTATTTTTACGATTACTATAACAAAAATTAAACTAATGAAAATAAATATATTTTTATAATTAAAAATAATTATTTTAATTAAAGGAGAGGTAAATTATGGAGTGACGTTTATCATCATCACATTAATTTTCTCTCTTTTAATATAGTATATAGATAGTTATCTTACTCATCGTTGGCATGCAACTTTAATATTCTAATTGTAAATGTTATTTTTCAACTTATATGCCAATAAAGACATTAAAAAAATCTGTATCTTTTATGACAACCTAATAACGACGGGTAAAAATCCCGTAGCAAAAGGGCTTTTGCGACGGGGATAACAACCCAACAAAGACGGGAACAACCGTCGCAAATGTCTTTTACGACGGGCTAACGACGGGATTTTCCATTAACGACGACTCTCTTTTATTACGGGTTTGCGACGGAAAATCCCGTCGTTAACCAACAATTATTTGTCTTTAGCGACGGGATTTCCTGTCGTTAATAGTACAATTTCTTGTAGTGTGGAATAACTATATTAATTGAGTAAAAGTCATCCCTTCATTTATACGTACCTATTAATTGAATAATTATTTTGTTTAAATTTTAACATATCTTAGTCCACAATATTATGTTTTGAACACTCGATCACCTTAAATAGTATGAAAGTATCCTCACAATCATATTAGTTTATAAGACTATATATACTATATTATTTTCTGGTTTTTACATAATACTGCAATGAAGCGCAATTAGTTTATAAGTGACAAAAACGTATCGATAATACAGTTTTCCTTATATATCTCCCATAATTTATTCTCCGGCTAATTATCTTCCTTATTATTTCATTCTAAAGTAGAAACAGGTCTATGATTTATGTACCATATATTTTATACAGTATGAGACCTTTTTAACAAAAATAAACCAAAGAAAATAATATAGTTTTATAATTAAAATAATTATTTTAATTAAAAGAGAGGCAAATCAGAGAGTGACATTTGTCAGCTCCACATTGATTTCCTCTCTTTTAGTATAATATATAGATGCCTAACAAAATGTACCAATGATACAGTTTTGAAACTTAAGTTTGTTTTGGAACTTCGGTTATTTCAGACCTTAATTTTTACTTTATATTATCAGTGTTTATATTGTATTTAAGTTCAACTGAACTTCACCATTTGAGTGCAGTGTGTTCCTAATTTATGATAAGACTAGTCTTATACGCACGTGATGCGTGTGAAATGAAAAACAGGTTTGTGTTATTACATTTAAAACTGAAATACAACATGTAAAAAATATAATATAAATGCAATGCGTGCGAATATAATAAACATATCAGCGCGTCTCCTGTGAGACCAGTCACACCATCAACTTGATGGTGTGACGAGCGCGAAACCAATAGCGTACCTCCCTTAAAACTATATAAAAAAAAAAGTAACTGATCTAAACTATAGAAGTAACATACTTAAATTAAAAAAAGTACCTCCTCTAAAATTATATATATAAAAAAGTAACATGTCTAAACTATAGAAGTAACATACCTAAACTAAAAATGTACCTCCCCTAAAACTATTCCGTATAAAAAAAAGTAACATGTCTAAACTATAGAAGTAACATACCTAAACTAAAAAAGTACCTCATCTAAAATTATATAAAAAAAAGTAACATGTCTAAACTATAGAAGTAACATACCTAAACTAGAAAAAATACCTCTTCTAAAATTATTAAAAAAAAAAAGTAACATGTCTAAACTATAGAAGTAACATGTCTAAACTAAGAAGGTGTCTCCCCTAAAACTACTCCGTATAAAAAAAGTAACATGTATAAACTATAGAAGTAACATACCTAAACTAAAAAAAGTACTTCCTCTAAAATTATATATAAAAAAAAGTAACATGTCTAAACTATAGAAGTAACATACCTAAATTAAGAAGATATCTCACCTAAAACTACTCCGTATAAAAAAAAGTAACATGTATAAACTATAGAAGTAACATACCTAAACTAAAAAAGTACCTCCTCTAACATTACAAAAAAAAAGTAACATGTTTAAACTATAGAAGTAACATACCTAAATTCGCAAGTGTGAACTGGTCTCACCATCAATTGATGGTGAGGACAGTCTCATATAAGAATTTGGGTAAACCTATAAGTTAGATAGAGCCAAACGCATATAAACAAATTGATTAAAATGGTAAGAATATATTTATGGGGCTAGATTGATTAATTTGCTTATTTAGACTTTTCCTATTGAGTAGGTTGTCATTATATTCTCCATTCTATAAATGTGAAAGGTATTTTAGTAATACAAATGGGACACCAAAAATGGATTTACTAAAATAATCTCACCTCTTTACTTATATAATGCAGATTGGTTATTGGATCTTTTAGTTTTGTTCAGGCCCTTTAGTGTGATCCATACTCACAAGTAAATTAACAAAATATCCCTCATAAGGAAAATTACCAAAAAAAAAAAACCCAAACGAAAACCCTTTAATGGGCTCAGATCAGAATCTCAATGCCCAATTCTCAGCATCCGAAAGGCCTAATATTTCATACTCCTACAATTGCTCATATTTTCTAACAACATTTTCATGCATTAAAGTATAACCCTCCAAATCATTAGATTTACTCGGGAAAACCGGGGCCAATTTACGTTTCCTTTTTGTAGGAAAAATACAAGAGTCAAATACAATAAGTATAACCCTATTGAACGGTTCGCCTTGTAGACGAAGCTTCCTCTTATTTACTCTTTGCATTTTCTTTGCACAAATAAGTTTAGTCTGATTCCGGAAAACTATTTTGAATCTGATTTTATGATAAAAGAATTATATATGAGAGGTCGTAACAATTATCAAATTTTCATATAAAATAAGATATAAATCATCATCGGGGACGTAAAAGATAAAAAGATTGTATTTATCAGCGCCCGTACAAGATATATTCCATAATACACTTATACACGGTGTTAACATCGATCATAATTTGATGAAATATCCCTTTATTTGATTTCAATTAAAAAGAAATTAAAAGTCTGAAATGTTTTCGAATTCGAAAAAATAAACACAATTTCCACCCTAGTTGACAATTATTTGACCTAGTTTTCACCATACTAGAGGGGTGAAAATCTAAAAACAATACTCCGTATATAGCAACTATTATAAATACTATAATCTCGAACCCTAGACAATTATACCTAGCATAGTTGTAGAAGCAAAAATCACAAATGAGTGAAAAATCGACATCGTTGGAGAGAAAGGGACGACGAATGAAGAAGACGAAGACGAGCAAGGAGACTTCTTTTTACCGCCATGATCGTCATGTGACTTATGGTGGTGCTTCTTGTGTTTATGATGGTGCTTCTTATGGTCATCGTCGTCATCGTCGGCTAAAATTGTGGTAGCTATCAAGAGCGTGGCTAGTGTGAACACTATAATGAACTTCTTATTGCTTATTCTCATCATTTTTGGAGGGAGGTTATTAATTTTGAGGTGTAAAAGAATGAATAATAGGGTTAATTTTTTAAGGACGAGTTTTGGAACGTATGAATAAGTTTGATGTTCTTTTATACTAGAACAAACTAAGGGTACAATAATTAAGGCAAAGAAAAATTGTACTATTATCTTGAATTCTTGATTGTAAAAAAAAGGCAAATTAAAATACTGTATTGAATTTTATGGTTTATTAATTTATGTCATTATTTAGGCATGCAATTGAATATATGGTAATTAATATGGCGGGTTGCCTTTTTTAATACACTACTCCGTAGAATTTAAAGACCGAAGATCTGACCAAAATCGGCCAGTGTCTAAATTTTATTTTCTGTCCGGTTTATAAAAGGCATGCAAAAAATATATTTTTTGATGTAAATAAAGGAAAAGAAAATTATTGAATTTATGGTATATGCATGCCATCCTTTAGGCATGCAATCGAATAATATTACTCCTACGATGGCATTACTTTTTTTAATTAAATTTTGAGCATACAAAATCTTTTGACTTAAGTAAAGAAAGATAGAATAAAGTGATGAGATTAGGAAATTTGATGAAGAAAAGTAAGAAGATGTATGTCATTATATCGACCAAGAATAGGGGTGAACACGAAGTGAACTGCATGTATTTCGTGAACAGTTTAGAATCGATTCGGTTATATTTGGTTCGTTACTTCGTTATAGTACTCAAGAGTCAAGACTAAAAAATATAGTTCGAGTAATTAACGAGTATAAACTGAAACTTTATAGTATTGAAAGCTCACGTGCCTTACCAATTATTTTCCAAAAGATCTATCTAATTGTAGAATATTGAGGATAACGCAGTTATCCTATATGATAGAATATCGAATATAATACTATATTATGTTATACGTGGGCATACGCCTATATTTATAATACAAACTAGATCTCCTATATTCGATATTCTATCATATAATACTGCGTTATCCTCAATATAGAATCTATCGACTTTCACGAGCAAAAATAATTCCCTTAATGAGGCTATGTTTTATTCCCCTTATTTCCACTTAGTTCAGGAAAAATAAGTTCAGATAAAGTTTAGGGAAAATAAGGATTGACCAAGTACAATTTATAACTAAAATAACTTTTGATAAGTTCAGAAAATATAAGTGAAAATTAGGCGAATAGCACGCACCCTTACATTCATCTAAAACTCCTTACCTATATAGCATGTATTATCAATTAATTAATTATTTATTTATTTTCCCTTAAAAAAATTTATCAATTATATCACTTACTTTTTTAATTTAATATTTTTACATATATTCTTACTTTTAAATCTTGAAATCAAGATTTTTTAATTTCATTAATTATATACTACGTATAGTTGTAGAAGCAAAAGTAGATTTTTAATTTCTTGTAGCATTAATCAAATTTTACATATATCCTTTCGTAAGACTTTATTGCCTATTTCATATGGGCGGCATATTCTTCTCTCTCTTGTCCCTCCCTTTCTCTCTCCCTTTATCGCTCTAGTCGCTCTTCTTCTCTTTCTTCTCTCTCCCTTTGCCTCAAAAGTCGATCTTCATCCATAGCCTTTACACTACAAGAAATTGTACTATTAACGATAGGAAATCCCGTCGCGAAAGGCCAATAATCGTTGATTAACGACGGAATTTCCTGTCGCGAACCCGTCATAAAAGGGGGCCGTCGTAAATAGGAATCCCGTCGTAAATCCGTCGTAAGCCCGTCGTAAAAGACATTTGCGACGGTTATTCCCGTCCTTGTTTGGTTGTTAGCCCGTCGCAAAAGGCTTTTGCGACAGGATTTTTGACCCGTCGTAAATAGGTTGTCGTTAAAGATACATATTCTTGTAGTGTTAGCATCTGGGCTTTTGATGTTTCAAGCTCAATGAATTTTTAAGTCAAATGTTGTTGAGTCTCTTCCAAACGTGTTGAGAGTTGAGAATAAATAGATGGGGTGTATGAGCTAGAAGAACTACCACCCCTTCTAGAAAATGGTGCAAAGTATAGAGTTGCTCCACTCCCCAGGTCGGGAACCTTTCCCTTCTTTCTCCCACCTACTGTCTCAAAGTAAATTTGATTGGGATCTTTATCAATACCTTTTTCACGGCATTCAACAACATTTTTTTCGTAGGTTTCCTACAAGAATTGAAATAATATCACCCATGCATAACAAATATATTAAACCAACTTGCATAACAAATAAGGAACTTTTGTTAAGGGACAAATAAATTGAACTCTTAGGTTTCTAAGGCATTTTCGCTCCCATTTTTGAATTATAGGACCTAGTGGCTGATTTTAAACTTAATACATGTTTTATAAGCTTATTTTTAACTTTCTAAGACACATGCAAATGTATTTATTCACATTTAAGGCTTATTTGGTCGTTATGGGTCATATTTTGCCTAAAATGGCATTTCTCGCCCAACATTGAGCTAAGGAACCTAACTTATCATTTTAAACGGTTTACATGTTTTATGTGGCACATTCAAGGTTTCTAAGACTCATTCTAATATATTTATGCACGTTTAAGTCTTATTTGGTCGATATAGGTCATATTTAGGCTAAACTAAGGCATTTTCGCTCCCGTTTTTGAATTATAGGACCTAATGGCTAATTTTAAACTTATTACATGTTTTATAAGCCTAGTGTTAACTTTCTAAGACACGTTAAAATCTATTTATTCACATGTAAATCTTATTTGGTCGTTATAGGTCATATTTTGCCTAAAATTACATTTTCTCGCCCAACTTTGATCTAAAGAACCTAACTTATCATTTTAAACGGTTTAATTTACATGTTTTATTTGGCACATTCAAGGTTTTTAAGACTCATTCTAATCTATTTATGCACATTTAAGGCTCATTAGGTCGTTATAGGTCATATATAGGCTAAACTAAGGCATTTTCGTTCCCATTTTTTAACAAAAGTACCTAATGAATGATTTTAAACTTACTACATGTTTTATAAGCTTAGTTTTAACTATCTAAGACACATTCATATGTATTTATTCACATGTAAGGCAACGGAACATGCATGGGATTGAACATGCAACTGAACAAGATCATCAAAACAAGATCAATTGAACAACTGAACAAGATCAACTGAACAACATCATCATAACAATCATGGGATTGAACATGCAACTGAACAAGATCAATTGAACAAGATCAACTGAACAACATCATCAAAACATTCATGGGATTGAACATGCAACTGAACAAGATCAATTGAACAAGATCAACTGAACAACATCATCAAAACATTCATGGGATTGAACATGCAACTGAACAAGATCATCAAAACAAGATCAACTGAACAACATCTTCAAAACATTCATGGGATTGAACATGCAACCGAACGAGATCATCATAACAAGATCAACTGACAAGATCAATTGAACAAAATCAGACAAACAATTCATGGGATTGAACATGCAACTGAACAAGATTATCATAACAAGATCAACATACAAGATCAACTGAACAAAATCAGACAAACATTCATGGGATTGAACATGCAACTGAACAAGATCATCAAAACCAGATAAACTGAACAAAATCAGACATGCATTCCAACAAATTCATGGGATCCTCTTCTTCCAAAACTCATAAATTTCAACTAATTCACAAATTCATGGGATCAATGAAATGCAAACAAATTCATAAATTCAAACAAATCCACAAATTCAAACTATTACACAGGAAAATCATGGGATCAATGACATGCAAATCGAAAAAATCATAATTTCACATGGGGTCGATGACATGCAAATCGAAAAACACATAAATTCACAAGGAAAATCATGGGATCGATGACATCACTAGTAGAAAAAATGTCAATTGCAGCGCGCGTAAAAGGGGCTTTTTGCAGCGTTTTTTAGCCCTGCAATTGTGATGGTTGCAAATAGTGGACTTTTATTCGCAGCGAACAAAAGCGCTGCAAAAACCAATTAATTGCAGCGCATGGTGTTTCACGCGCGCTGTAATTAGCGTCTATTGACAACTTTGGTCTACCAGCACGCGCTGCAATTAGCGTCTATTTACAACTTTGGTCTACCAGCACGCGCTGCAATTAACGTCTATTTGCAACTTTAGTCTACCAGCACGCGCTGCAAATAGCGCGTTTATTTTACAAAAAAAATAAATTCCTGCAGTAATACATTGGTACTACTACTCGGTACTAGCCTCCATAATTATGGTCTAACATCCATAAATAATATCCATAAATACATAAATAAGTAATACAGATGTACCTTCTCAAACCCTGCAAATAAAAGGAATCTATATCTATACCAAGAGATGGCGATTGTATCAAAATGTCATTTGTTTTCCCGGACAACATTTGACCCACCGCCATTCAGGTCAATCAACCTAACTAAGAGACTAGAGAGGCATGTTTCTCAACTTCTAATCCAGAATATTGCATGCGAGGATGGTCTATACAAGTCCAAACAGCTAGCATGTTAATCTGCCACCACTAAACACCCCTAAAAGATGATTAAACTTTGTATCGATTAATCTCAGCAAGAATTCAGCAGTAGCAATATTCCCGTCGATTCTCCAGGTTGATTAATAAGATCTCCAGTCACACAGATGGGTCTTGGATGCCTAGAGAACTGTGGTAAAGTGAGAAAAAGTTTCATTCGTACACTTAAACTTCTTTTAGAAGTACAAGCTCCCAAATTGCCTATGATTATGAAACCTAATAATAATAGTCATCCTTTGACAATCTAAATGATACAGACAAGCAGCTAGCGAATATACAAATAAGGAGAGAGGAACTAACTGTCAGTGGGCTCAGTAGACAGCAAATTTACCACATGCGTTACTGTAGCATCCAGTCCCTCCTGATCATCTGGAGCATCTTCAGATAGCTCTTGTACATCAAAGCCTGATTTAATTCGCATTGCTAATAATTATGTCAGCATTGCAGAACTGCAAAATTTCAGCTCTGGTCCATAACAGCTAATTAGCAGTTTTATTAATTGACATATAGACAGAATTACATAAAGTGAGAGCATGCATATAAGCCTCCATTGTGCACAACTATACAAGGTAAAGACCTTGTTCAACCCACTTCACAAGGTGATATCCAAACAAAATAGCTCCCAAACAAGCAACACCAACATACGGTTCGACTACCAAAACTCCAGAATTCAATCTTTCTGAATGATTCAGGTTAGCACAAAACAGAAAAATAGTGCTTGACTGGATTACAAGCAACAACACATACAGACAGAGAAAAGATGCAGTCTAGATACTTTTACTGAATTCCGTGCCTTGTATATTAGTAGAGAAATTGATTTCATCGGATCCCCAACAACAATGAAATCACCACGAGTCTGGACATACAACTGATAAGAATGTGCCCATGGTGTCCACATTCAGACTGTAACTCGTGAGTTCCATCATCCCGAAGCATCCACTTATAAAGCTGAATTTTCTGATTGATGGCAGCAAGCAGCTTGCCGTTGAAGGCATTAAGTGAGTACACTGCACCTTTAGTTTCTTTCTCAGCAATGAGTTGCAGCTTTCCGTCTTCAACAACAAAAACCAGAATTCTTCCCTACAACATTTACATGATAATATGATAGATTAGATATCCTTATCAGAGAAAAGTGACAAAAAAAAATCTGGATTGCAAAATGTTTATAATCATTTAAGTAATTCAATTTTCACAAGGAAACTCCATAATGCTGTGCATAGATGGAAGGGGTTCGACATTTCATGAATTCCGATTCGAAACCCTTCATTCCTTTCAAGCCATTATACTAAGTAGAAAATTGGAACAGCGTAAATAACTCTAACAGAGCAGCTTTAAATAAGTTGTATTCGCCACCAGAAAAGCCTTTCTTCCACTACAACATGCCAAGATAGTTTCACTACCATACCACTGAATGTTTTTATACTGTTTCCCTTTTTTTGACAGATATCATCAGAAGACAGATGCATGAAATATGAACTCCATGAAAATCTAAAACTCTACCTTGGTTGGCTCATTTTCCTCAGGTAAAACATATGTTGTTCCAACACAGTAGTAAACTTTGATGTCATCTGAGAATGAGCAACTCAGTATGGAGCAACCACATTCATAAGTATTAAGTGCATAAGTAGAAATGATCTCAAAGGTTTGGTCATCCAACAAGCGTACAAAATGCATTTCAGATTCCTCTGCACTAGCTTGGTTGTACTTCAAACTACAAATGGAAAAAGTGCGAGTTTGTTCCTGGTGGCAGATACGCCGAGCATGTTCTCCCAGAGGAATAGATCGAATATGAAGCTTCTGAATATCATCAATGGTTCCTATTTTGAGTTCACCTTCTTTTGCGATCGCAAGGCTGTTGACAGAGAAAACAGAGGATTATTAGCACAAAAGCACCAAAGTTTATATTACAGAACTTTAGATGGTTAGCTCCATTAACATGCACAAGAATAAAAGAGAGCAATAATGCATTAAATGTCTACAGCTTCAAGGAAAACATCATGTTTCACATTTGGAAACTAGCATATTGCAAAAAAGAGTGGCATACATGAATATAGAAGCAACAAGGAATGCAATGAGCATCAACAACGAAAATTACCACCAACACCTCATTCGTCAGTGTTATGAAGTTATTCTAAATGTACAAAGAATTAACAATGCTTAAAAAGAAAATCAATTGTATACTATGTTAAGTATCTTTCTGTTTCAATTGATTTAACTGCAGGAACAAAAAAATCTGTTATTTTACGAAGCATGGTTTGTTCTCCTGGTGAAGAAGATAAGAAAGAAGGCACGCAAAGTTTAAAAAAGAAAGACCATGTAAGTTAATAAACAAAATAATTAAACAAACGAAATAAAAGACAAGAGAAGTTCAATTTTCATTGACTAGATAAAAACACTAAGCATTTGAAGGAGCTGGCTAGCTTTCTTTTCAGAGGGTCAGTAACTAAGATAATGCACTTGGTGTTCACATCTATGTAGTTGACACTAAAGACAGCTGTTGACTGAAAAGGGTAAGCACAGCTCATGATTCATAGCTATATACTGACAAATAACTCTTAAACATCCACCATCAATAGTAAACTAGATAGGTGATCTAAAACCATTGTTTTTAATTTTGAGACAAGAACAGAGAAGATAGGTGATCAATAGTAAACTGCATAGTAAGCTTCGAAGATTTTTTCAGAATGCATTACCATATTGAGTATTTTTTGCTAAAGATTCAGAAAATCTACTTAGAATGTGGGCATAGTGAATCCTTAATATTCCACATTAAGCACGACAATAACTTAAATAATTTCTATTAAAATACCCTTAAACATGAAGACAAAGACTGAAACAACTTGAAAAATGCAGGAAATTAAATATATATATACAGTTAGAGAATGTAGTTGTAAAAAGTTCCGCCACGCAAATAAGCTTTCCATGGGCACGTAATCAAAGACAAAAAAACCTCATTTTCCCTACAGAACAAAAATTCACAAGAGCTTAAAGTTGGATAGTAAGAGTACTTTTGACATCGACCTACCACTATTGCAATTAGATTGAAGACAACAATTAATTTAGATAATCCAATGCCCCTAACTTCTATAAAGCAACCTTATTATGTTATGTCCACCCTTTTAATCAATTGTATACAATCCTCAATTACAACTGACTGAAAAAAGAAAATTAAAAACAAATATTACAAGTACTCTGTGATTCTTTATTCAGATAATGAAACAACCCAATTCTATAATTAAGGCAAAAATTACTTCTCAGCTGCACGGGATTCAAAATTTAAGACGGGCAGAATCATACCTTGAGCCAGAAGGAGAAGGAACAACTTCACCTAATCCGTCTTCCTCCAATGCTAAGATGATAAAATACCGGCCCTTTCTTCCAATTTATCCCGGCCAGTTCCCATACCAGTGCCCCCTTTGAATAACTGAAGAGTTCTGGTACTGTATTTGGTGATCTTTTGGTTCCCTAGACTTAACTGGTACGACACTGTCATCTCCAAAGTTCTTCTCAGGGACACTGAATTCCTGCTGCTGGTTATACGATGGCTCGCAGAACTGATTACCTGCACTTGAATTATATTCAAATAGGTCCAGGTACTCATCAACCTCTCCTCTCCCGTTAAAAACCCATTTATATTTAGGTTGTTTCTGTTCTTACCTGGGTTAAAGTAGCAACCATGAAGCAGCTTCATTCTCATCCGCTTCATGATCAGTGGTCTGATCATCTCCCTTAGGCAGGTCCAGGAATCCGAGTAAATTCCAAAAACTCAAACCAATTTGGCCAAAAAAATTCCAAAAACAAATGAAATCGAGTAAATTCCAAAAACTCAAACCAATTTGGCCAGAAAAATTAACAAAATCGACCTAAATAACATGAAAAAAACAAAAACAAAAAACAAAATTAACCAAAAAATGACCTGAATCGGTCTTCCAGTCAATAAAACCACCCAAAATTACATCAAATCAAACGAAGAACAATCAACCCTAAAATCAATCAAATCACCCAAACATCATAAACCAAACAAACTTCCAAGAACAAATAGAGATTAAGGCTCGAATCCATACCGCAAAGCCAACAACGAAGGTTGAACATCGAGCCGCAGAAGGTCGAATTCTTTCTCTCTCTTCCTCCCTCTTTTCATCTCTCTGTAGACAGCTATTGAAATCTTGATGTAAAATCGAAAGATTACGAGATCTTTGGAGGAAGATTGAAAGGGAGATTCACAATGAAATTTACAAAGAGAGATGAATGCTGGTTAGGCTTTCAGAGATTGGATTTGCGATGGAGTAGATCAAAGATAAAGAGGAAATAATAATCGCCGGTGAGATTTGCGAAGGTGTAAATGAGTTTTGGAGATTTGATAATTAGGGCTGAGATCTGAGAATGGATCAACTCAGAAGGAAAATGTCGGTTGAAGTTATATTGCAGCGAACACTAAAGGGCAGAACTGCAATTAATTGCACTAATTGCATCTTATATTACCCCATACGCGCTGCGATTTTTTTTTTTTAAAAAAATATATTTTTCTTAGCGCGTTGTTCATATAATCGCTGCGAGTAATTCATTTATACCTTGACCCGCGTTGACCAAATCCTTATCGCAGCGAGTATAACTTGTATGAGTTGTAATTGGTGAGTTGCAAATGACGATTTCTCTACTAGTGCATGCAAATCGAAAATATCATAAATTAACATAAAAAATCATGGGATCTCAGACATGAAAATCGAAAACATCATCATTGAACAAAAAAATTCAAAAAAATTCAAAATATCATGACAATACCACCCGATCAACATATTTCAGACATGCAAGTTGAAAAAATCTGAAAAAGAATTAAGTTATTGTTAAATCGCATGAGGGTCGAATAAATCACAAAAAATCACAAAATACATATTAAACCCTAATTTCATTATAAATTAGAAATTTCCACCAAAAATCACAAAATATTCCCAAAAATTTAGAGTAAATCCCAGAAAACAGAGTAAACCCTACTTTACTCAGAAATCTCAAAAACCCCAAAAAAATGGAAATATACCTCATCAGATTCGTCTCCTCCAAAGAATCTCATATTTGCTGGTGTGGGGACTCGATCGTCATATTTCGACTCCACCTCTTCAACAGGCTCCACTTCCTTTTCTCGAACCAAGATTTGAGATAATTTCGAGTACTCGTATTCTCTTTCTGGGCCAACCTCAAATTATTCAAATACTCGCCAGAATACGAGTGCTCGTTGTTGGAACAATTGCATTTCGACCCCCAATCACAGTTTGGGTCAGGAATCTGTTGCCCAGAAGTGCCCATCAAATAACTCGAAAGAGATTTGGAAGAAGAGGATCCCATGAAAAAAATGAAGAAACCCTAAAAAAACTCCGATTTTTTTCCCCAAAATTTTTTCAAAAGAAAATCAAAAACCGACAACGATTTGGGACGAATTAGGGGACAAAGATAGAGGGGATCTGATCGGAATGTGGTTCCGCTTAAAATTTGAGAACAGATTTGAGCGAATAAACCAAAGATCTGAGAGATCTCACCAAAAACAACGAAGAACAGAGGCGGAAATCCTTAGGGTTTCTAGAGAAACAGATAGTTTTTTTTGAGGAGAAAGAGGGAGAGAGAGAGTTAAGAGAGAGAGAGAGGAATCCAGAGAGAATGAGGGAGAGAGAGAGGGGTGAAAGGGACGGTTTATAGGGGGGTAATTAATTAAATAAGGGTGGTTTGGAAAATAAAATAATTAAATAATGTGGGTTGGGAAAATAAATTAATTTAATATTATGGGTTGGGAAATTTAGGTGGGAATATGGGTAGAATCTTTAGGTATTTTGGTAATTAGATAGAAATGTGAGGGTATTTTGTGAAAAAATATATAGCCAAAAATAGAATAGATTCTAAATGGGTAGAACAAAAAGAAACGCTTAAAATGAAAACGGATACAACAAATAGGATCGGAGGGAGTAGAATTTTAACTCGAAAATAAAAGTTTTCTTTCTCCTCATCTATATCCTCTCTTTCCGTAGGGATAGTGTTAGTGTATCGCTATTCGACGTCCTAATCCGTTAAAAACGCCCGCGTATTTGACTTGAAAGGACAGTTGTGCCCTTACAAAAACTACCCATCACCCTCCCCTTCACCACACCCCTCCCCGTGACCACTACCACCACGCAGCTGGTTGAACTCACCACCACCCCCTTCCCGACACCACCACCATCCTCTTCCCCACCTTTGCACCACCATCGTCTTCCTCGCGCACCTCCTCTCCTCCTTAATTTCTGCACTTCCTACACAAGCATTACCAGTCCCGTTCTCCAAGGTCGACGACGCTCCTCCATCGTCGTGGTCGTCTACCATTTGGGCACCATCGTCGCCGGAGATTCGAATTTTTTTATTTTTTTATTGTATGCTAAAGTGCCGCCCAGAATTGGCGGGTGGCAACCATGGTGGCTCGCCCAGAAATGGCGAAACCTACCATGGCTCAGCCGCATATCTGGGGTGGGTGAGCCATGGTGGGTGCCGCTTTTTTTGGGCGAGCCACCATGGCTGCTGCCTTCTAATTCTTGGCGGCAGTTCACTTAATTTATTTTTTTAAAATTGTATTTATTTTTTTCTGGGTTTAGCAGTTATACAAAAAAAAATCTTAAAAATTAAAATTTCATTATTGTTAAATTTTATAAATTCTGAAAATATTTTGAGAATTAAATAAATTTGTTAAATTTTTTCTTTGTAAAAATATGAATATTAAAAAAATTTATTTGTTAAAATTAAATTACGAAATATAATTAATTGTTCAAAATAAATTTTTAAAATAAATAATTGTTAAAATACATTTTTATTTTATTAAATTTCTGAATTTCAGAAGGAATGGGCGTTAAAAAAAAGATTTTTTAAAAAAAATTACACAGTACCGCCCAGATTTGGTGGTTGTGTCCATGGTTAAGCCGGCCAGAATTAGCGGCGGCGACCATGGCTCAGCCGCGCAAGATCTGTGGCTGGGTCATGGTCGCCGCCGCCAAATCTGGGCGGGTCAACCATGGACCGGCCGCCAAATCTGGGCGGCACCGTGTTTTCCAAAAAATGTAAATTTTTTTGAAAACTTACCGGTTGAAGCAGCGACGCCGCGGTGGATGGGACGGAAGCAGCAACGCAAGCGGTGGATGGGGCGGTAGCAGCGATGCAGGCGGTGGCTCCCTCTTCGTCGGCATCTTCCTCTTCGTTGTTCCTCTCTTGTCTTCGCGAAGCAGCGACGCAAGCGGTGGAGGTGGGACGGAAGCAACGACGGAGGTGGGACGGAAGCAGCGACGCAAGCGGTGGAGGTGGTGCAGCGCGGAGGTGGTGCATCGCGGAAGTGGTGCAGCGCGGAGGTGGTTGCAGTGCCAAGGGGGGAGGGTTATGGGCGGCTGATAGGTGGAGGAGGGTTATGGGTGTTTGGGTCAGTTAAGGTGAAGGGAAGGGAAAGAGGTAATTTTAAGAGTAATTTCGCACTTTCATTCAAAATACGCGGGCGCGCGTTTTTAGCGGATGAGGACGTCGAATAAAAACCCCCTAGTGTTATCATAAAAAATTTAGATTGAATTTCACCTACATCAATGTACTCCTTACACTAGTTACATACTCCGTATGAATTATCGTGTGACTAGGTCTCATGTAAGTATTATATACTTCGTATATAAATCGTACTACCCAATCTTAACACTTCTAAAGTCACGAAGTTGTGTTACTATTTCCGCAATAGTGGATTCTCCACTCTACCCTCATTTTGTGTTTACATATTTTCTTTGTCTTATTCTTAAGAATAGTGACCGATCCATAATACCCTTGTTTATAAAAGCCATGTGTTTTGTTTTTTTGATGGAATGCAACTAGACTTGTCAAACGGGTCGGTCAGGCCGGGTTGTAAAAATTACTTTCGGCCTCGGGTTAGTTCGGATCGGTCACTTTCGAGTTTGGGTTTACAAATAATTGTTCACGGCCCAAAACTTTCGAGTTCGGATCGACCCAACGGGTTGAGTGATTTTAAACACGTATTATATTTTCATTAATTTGGGTAATATATATACAAAATAAGTGTATAAATTAACAAAATTTTATATTTAGTCAAATTCAATCATAAACAAACATATCAAAATTATATTACACCCAACATTAGTAAAAACAATGTGCTTAGTGTTCTTAAATTTTTTCGTAATCTCATTAATTACTATAAATACAACGCTTTTTTCGGTCGGGTTAAAACGGATTCATCTGGGCTTTGACCCATTACTTTTGGGGTTGTTCGAGTTCGGATAAAATCGGGTTACGGGTCAAAAATCTTGTTCAAGACCCAGTAATTTCGGGTCGTTTTTCGAGTCGGGTCAATTTTTGGCATGTCTACATGCAACCATATATTTCCCGTATAGTTTAATTATTTTTTTAATTAAAACTATAGCGTACAAGACCTTCGACATATTTATCACACTAAATCACAATATTAAATCCAACAAACGTAAATTGAGAAAGAAATCAGAGAAGTTGAAACGCTGATTAAAGAGATCATGAAATCAAAGAAATAAAAAACAAAACGCTAATTAAAGAGATCATGAAATCAAAGAAATCAAAAACAATAAAATGGTCAGAAAAATTGAATAAAATAAACCTGGGAAAAACATGACGGGTTATTGAAACAGTTACTTCTCATCTTATATTTATTTGATTTTAAGTGTTTAAACCAAATTATTTGGGTTTGTGAGCGCAAATCATTATCTGCTGGTCTCTATTTGTAAAGAGTTCAAGACCGCATGATTTACGATTTCAGATAACGAGTTAGCCAATGATTTCATTAAAAGTAGCTCATGGCTTTACTTTACATCGTGATATTTTTGAAAGCATTAATATCAGAAATCTCATGTCAATTGTTTTAACGGATTGGACTTGAAATTATTCTCTTAGTGTTATGAAATATAATATGGATGCCCATTATACCCCCATTAGTATTTCCGGAATATTCTAGGGTTCAGTCAAACCCTAACTATTGTATCCTATATATACCCAGTATTATATGGAATAATGGATACAACCCTACTTTTTCTCTCATCTCTCCTGTTTTATTCACAACACGTTATCAGCACCAACCCTAGCCGAATGAGCAGAAGAAAACCCAAAGAAAATTATCGCCATTAGATTAAAGGTAAGTACCGTACATACTCCATATTATGCTTGAGTTTATGCTTGAGATTTTTATTTTGAGTCACGATTGACTCATGAGTTATTAGTCTTATTACTACTCATTATTTTAATTGTCATTGCAATTGGTTGTTTTACTTTGCATCTAATTATTAATTGTGGCAATTGGTTGTTTTCACACTATAATACCGCAGTATATATTGTCGCAGTAGAAATATATTATGGGTGTATTGCATTATTATATTTGCTTTAAAGGTGTTTGTATTATGCGCAATGATTAAGTTTGTATTGCCACAAAGATTAACTTTATGTGCGGCAATGACATAATTCTTTGATTGTTAGATATGTTTGTTTTGTATGATAATCCATACGTCAGTTCTTTGTATTGTGCGGCAATGAGATCATGATGTCAATTGCTTCCTTCCGTTATTTTACATACATTGTTGGATTCAATTGTTTTCCTTCTTCGCAATATCGTATGCACGCAATATATATTCGACTTTATTCTCCTATTGTGTTTTTTTTTTACTGGTCAAGTATTGTACAATGTATTACATTATTTGGTTAAACACAAGTTTTTTAATTGTTGTAGATGATTCCTAATTTGCAATATTTTATATAGTGAAATATGTCGAATCTTACAAAACTCGAATTTGCGTCCCTTGATATTACTGGAAAGAACTAATTGTCTTGGGTGTTAGGTGACGAAATTCACCTAGATGCAAAGGACCTTGGTGATACAATCAAAGAAATAAATAAGTCAACAAGGCAAATTAAGGCTATGATAATTTTTCGCCATCACCTCCATTAGGGTATTAAGATAGAGTACTTGACTGTAAAAGATCTACAAGTCCTTTGGAGTAATCTAAAGGAGAGGTATGACCACCAGAAAACTATAATATTACCTAAAGCTCGATATGACTGGTTACATTTAAGACTTGTAGTCTGTAAGTGAATATAGCTCAACTATGTTCAGAATTATTTCACAATATCGTGAAAAGGAATTTAAGAAATATTCTGAACTTATATCTTGTCCTGCAGACACAATACCGTGAAAAGGGATTAAGAAATATTCTGAACTTATATCTTGTCCCCTTGTGGGAGCAAAATAACGAGCTATTGATGAAAAATCATGAATCACGCCCAACTGGTTCTACTCTATTCCCTGAAGCGAATGCGACATCCCATTATGGAAAAGACTCATGCCAACAGTAGTGGTCGAGGACGTAGGCGTTGATATGAATATGGTCGAGGTGGTCCTCTCAATAACTCATATTCCTACCAGAAGTGGGACAAAGATGATAACAAACAAAAGAAAGATAAAATGAGAATGTGGCCAATGTATGTTACCGATGTGGAGGAAAAGGGCATTGGTCTATGGAAACAAGGGAAGAATTTATAATAATTTACTATATAATATTGAAAACATAAATCAGTGGGTCTTGCTCTTATTTGAAGATAATTATAATCAAAGCTATTATAGATTGAAATGCAAATATATAGCTTTGACTTTTGTTTATAATAGGTTCACATCTTAAGTTTGGACATTTGACCATTAAAGACTTGCGAATCATTTGGAGATGTACAAGAAAATATGACCTAGAAAACTATAATAGTTTCTAAATCTTGTTGTCAAGATACCCTACATCTCTTTCATGAAACTAGTGTGGTCCTATAGACACGATTTTTGAGAAAGATAGTTCATATATTGTTTTTTGGTGGATGAGACAAATAACGAAATCGTGAAGAAAAATATTATGATCACGTTCAACTAGGTAAATCATTCCCAGAAGTGAATGAGAAATTGCATGACTAAATATAGTGAAGATAATGTCAATAGTCATGATCGAGAATGTGAAAGTAGAATAAATTATACTCATGGAGGAATAAATGAGTATGAATGTAATTTCAAAATACACATAATGGTGTATGAAGATAATCAAAACATATGTCTAGTAGACATTGTAGCGTGCTCTCCGAACCAAATTTATAAATAAATACATGCACGTATTAGGGGGAGATAGCTCTCAATATAACAAAATTAGTAGTATATGATCAAGATTATAATACAACGATAATGAATTTGGTACAAATATGTGTTCATATCTTATGGACTCGCTTTATAAGCATGAGTACAAGATTACATTATGTAGATGTATACTTTTGCGATATGTACCAAAGTTGTAATGGATACTCTTGAAGAGTACAAGCTATCTTCCAAAAGTTTTGTTTAGATTGTCTTGCCGTTATAATTGAGACACCAGTTTGTGTCGTTATATCACATCATAATATGTTCAAATTATAGTATTCTATAATTACAGTGATCACTTTGAGAAGATAACCAGCAGTTATCAAATGAAATATTTTATATGATATTATATAGGCATGATGTGATAATCCAGGCCATCCGGGTTTAAGAACACCCGTTATGAGAATTTGAAAATTCTTATCAAATAAAATTTTATGTGCTGACACTCCCTCATATGTTGTATATATTCAAAGGCATGACAAAATGATGAGGTTGAGTTGTATTTGAATCGAATTATAATGAATCGATTGAGAAAATAAATACAAGAGATATTAATGATTTTGAAAAATAGTATAATGATAGGTGATTTGAAGTTTACCGTGATAGTAAGTGGCCTGAAGTTCACCAGAATGGTAGTAGGTGACTTGAAGATCACTAATAAGCTTACAAGTATTTTGTGATTGATTTAAGTATCATAAATAAACATCATAAATCTCTTGATCGGGGCAATCATACGTCAGTACGAAAAGAGAAAATATGAAGAAAAACAACTGCATATTATATCTACTCCCCATAATCAATGTTGATCTCCAGAAGAGAACAAAAGTATGTAATATTTATCAAAATACACGTTCAAAAGTGTATTATTTAGTTGGTGAAATTTTTTATGCCCCATAACATATTGAAAATATTTTCCCAACTTAGGGGGAGACGAGCAAGAATAAGTTGGCAAAATTGAAAGATAATAAATTGATCCCCATATGAGTAAGTGTACATGTCAGCTTTATGTTCTCGAAGTATGTTTGGACATAAATATCTATGACTTGATTATGTTAAATTGTTACATGTTCAAAGGCATAAAGGTGTATGATAGTCATAGTGCTCGATGTTACATATAGTAAGTGTTGAGAAATATATATCTTGCTAATATTTATTTAAATCTCTACACCTGAAGTGTAGATTATATATATGGTTCCAACATAGTGATTATATGAAAATGATGGCAAGATAATGCAGTTGATGATGTTATTGAAAAGAAAGAAAACACTAATATATAGTGTATGAAATACCCTTGAAGTGGTATAGATATCTGAACTATAATAGATGGCCCATGAGAAAAGATGAATGGTACCTATTGAATAAGTATTCAGATATCATTGATGAATAGCATGCGAAGTATATGTTGAAGAATTTTGATGATACCGGTAGATGATGGAACCGAATATAATGCATATGCGAGAAATAATGGGTTTTGAACAGGGGATCGTAAATCTATGTCTATTTCGACGTAGTCATAACTATAATGATTAAATGAGCTCATGGACCTGAAGTCCAACAAGATATGGATTCGAATATCCACACTGTACAGTGTTTTGCATTTTGAGTCTTACATTCATATACATCTGTAGTTAATATGTAAATGCATCATTCATCATACATTTAGTTTGTTTTGTGTTTTATCATGATTGATTTTCATTTATCAAGTTATATATGTTTCAAAATCATTATGATGTCATATATTAATATGCATCCAAAGAATGGTAAGACGGATTTGCAACTTTATGAATATTATAAGAGGAGTTTCTTACTCCAATGGGCGAATAGTTGCGAAAGAAGTATATATATAATATTGATTTAATAGCATGTTATGAATCATGCAATAAGAAGAGTTCCTGAAGAACTTATACATGATGTTCTTACACATCTAGCCCTTTAAGTTTTACATATGAATGTCATAACATTGATCAAATATTATCTAAACTCTTGAAGAGTGTTTTTGAACTGTCGTATCAACCAGTAGTGTGAGTACTTGAGAATTATGAAATATACATATTTATTTACGGAAGAATTCTTGTACAAATATGAGTTGATTCAAAATTTTAAGATAAGAGTATGTAATGTCCTTACATTGAGTTTATTTTATGGTCCAGAAGAACCATAAATTACATTATACCCTTAGTTGGACAGTGATATAATTATTTATCATGTATAATCATGAAAGTATGACTAGAGAAATTTTGATCAACATTGATGATTACTACTACTTATAACCTCCAGAAGAAGGTTTATATATGTCCAATATTTAAGGATACATTTGTAATATTATGTACAAGAAAATATATTTATTTCAGGTATTATTGTCAAAAGTCTGGTGATATAAATACTCACCTAGTGCATACAAGTGAACGTTTCAAAATACAGGATATGTTTTTACATGTGGTGGTACTGCCATTTCTTGGCGTTCTATGAAGCAAACTATTGCAGATACTTCTTCTAATCATGCAGAAATTTTAGCTATCCACGAAGCTAGTCGTGAATGTGTATGGTTAAGGTCTGTAATTCAACATATACGAGAAAATTGTGGCATATCCACAGGGAAAGAAGCTCAAACAGTTATGTATGAAGATAATGCAGCATGCATTGCACAGCTCAAGGATGGATACATCAAAGGTGATAGAACAAAGCACATTTTACCAAAATTCTTCTTCACCCATGATCTGCAGAAGAATGGTGATGTACAGGTTCTGCAGATTCGTTCAAGTGAAAATTTGGCAGACCTATTTACCAAGGCGCTTCCAACTGCTACTTTCAAGAAATTAGTTTGCCAGATTGGATTGCCTCGTATCAAAGATCTCAAGTTATGTAATCATGAGGGGGAGTAGATGCGCGCTGCACTCTTTTTCCCTTAACCATGGTTTTTTCCCACTGGGTTTTCCTGGTAAGGTTTTTAATGAGGCAGCATCGTTCGCGCATTAGGAAATATTTTATTTTAAGAGAGAAATTTTATTTTTGTATAATGGACATCAAAGGGGGAGTGTTATAAAATATAATATGGATGCCCATTATACCCCCATTAGTATTTCCGGAATATTCTAGGGTTCAGTCAAACTCTAACTATTGTATCCTATATATACCCAGTATTATATGGAATAATGGATACAACCCTACTTTTTCTCTCATCTCTCCTGTTTTATTCACAACACTTAGTACTTGATGCGGACATTGGTGTATTGTTTTTATTGTTGGAATAAAGGGTGTGTTCAGAAAATATATTGTGTTTGGGTCTACTACATGAAAGTTGTAACCAACTTGTAAAAATTTGTTGTTAAATGACTTGAAGGTTTTGATCTAATGAACTTTAACCTTTTTTATTCTCATTTCTGAAGAAACAGAACACCAAGACCAAAGGAAAGAAAAGAGGAGTTTGAGAAACTACAACAACTTATACAGAGTAGCAATATCTCAAATTCTCACACAATATCTGTAATCATACGATATAATTATATTTTCCATACAAATTTCCACACCCAAAGTTTAAGCAAACCTTTTTACGTAATAAATTATTATTATATCTAGGGGGACTGGGCGAGCTAATATACGGTCCAACAACTAATTAACACAAATGTACATCGAGCATTATTATGATACATTTGATTGACGTTACAATATTGCTTCATTTTTATTTACCTTTTTGGAAATAAATAAATAATGCTTTTAACTTTTGTTTTACATTTTTATGGAAATAAATCAAAAATCCATATATAATTTTAAGGTTTGGATAGATTAAGACATAAAATGTACTCCTCTTAATTAACTCGTTTTTTAAATACTAGTAGCTGGCTGAGCGCGTTGTGCGTAGTGTTGCTGGAAATTTGAAATTTGGTACCGTTGGTGTTCTAGCATTCTACGAGTATATGAAATAGTCGTGTACCACAAAAGTGAACTTATTAATCAACATACAATTTCGGATATTTCGGATTTGATATCTCAACTTGGCTAAAATACAACATAACTCAGCCATCTCTCTCAAGGTTCTAGACTTCTTAAAGCGGCTCACGACCCATTTGTAATAAAACCCAGTTGCATTTATTACACAAACACTATAAATATGCCTCCCCGTTGCGTATACCAAGGTACGTACGCTCATTTTATTGTATTCACACACACTTTAACTTAAAGAACTCTATCTACTCTCAAACCTAGTACTTACTTAGGAATCGAAGAGGCTTTCCTCGAACACCTCCGAGGCTAGTTAACTTACTTGTGTGCAGGTACTTTAAGCCAAAATACTCTCAAGAACAAGCTAGATCTTCCACTATTACGAAAGAGCTTTCATCCGAAACCCATTATTTCATACCCGGAACAATTAATATGATTTTGTATTTTAATTGGATGTTAGCATTGTTCATTATATTTCTAATCACTACAATTATATATATATATATATATATATATATATATATATATATATATATATATATATATATATATATATATATATATATATATATATATATATATATATATATATATATATATATATATAGATTTACACTCAAATGAGAAGAGAGCTTATAATGAGAAGAATGAGAAGTGATCTCATACGTTCGCTAAGATCTGATCTAACGACTCCTACCGCGTTTTAGTCATGGCATAATTGTAAATTTCACCAAAAAAAATTCCGAAAACATCCCAACAAACAAAACACTCTAATTTTCTCTCTCCTCATTTCCGTTGCTATCTTTTCTCTCTCCTCGAGAGTTTCCTCTCCGTATTCTCTCTCCTCCATTTTCGTTCGCTCTCCTCTCCGCCACTGTCTCCTCTCGCGCAGCCACATCTCCGCGCCGCCACCATCCACCGTGCCGCCAACGTCTCCAACCTTCCATCTCCGACCGCCACCATGTCTACGGCTTTTCCTTTTGTGAGTTATTTTTAGGTTTTTATTCAATTTTAGGGTTGTATTTTCTGTCCAAAATTTCTGCAATTAAGTAGGTAGTTGATAGTTATTTCCTGTGATTTTATTTGTTTGATTTGTTCTATCCATTAGCAATTTTCGTATTGTTCTTGATCTAAAAAACTTGCTCATTAATTCCAAATAATTAAATAAATAATTTCTTTAATTTCGATTTCTTGCAATTGAGTAGGTTGTTGATAGTTCTTTAATTTCTTGTGATTTTGTGTTGATAATTACAGTGTTGTTTAGTTAAATTGATTATACTTTTAGAATCTACTCTGAAGCTTGTTGGGCCTGAAAATTTTGCTCATTTATTCCAAATGAGAAAACTTATAATTACTCATTTGTGCAAATGAGCAAATTTAAGTGTTTACATAGAACAGGACAAGCCACATATAATCTGTTACATAGAATAGAAACAAGCCAACTATGAATCAATCAGGCCATTTGCTGTAGCTGACAATGAACATAGAAGGCTGTGCAATCCATTTAGCTCATTATGAAGTCAGTGAACTGAGTTGCTGCCAATTGACATTGTTGGGAAGTTTTGAGTTGTCTTCTTTACTGGTGATGTTGGCACTTGGCACTTTCGATTTTGATGCCTTGAGGTGTGTTGCTGCATTTGCTACCGGAACCTCATCTTTTTTTATTCCCGTCTTATTGTTCGCATCGCTAGTCTTAATTGATGGAGTGATTGATAATTTCAAACCTGATTTTCTTCTTGGGTATGATATGAGGTCTGATTGTCAGCTAGTTGAGGAACTAGCAAACTGTAAACTTGTAATCTCTTATATTGCCTAATTAGTCCTCAAACTCTATTGTTTTTGTTGGCTAGAATTTTAGTACTGAAACAAATCACCTGTAATGATTCTGTCTTCTTGTTTTCAAGAGCTTTTAAAATGTTAGTACTGATATTACTCCTGTAATGAATTGCTTATTATTGATAAAAACTTACTTTTCCTAAATTAATTAGAACTAATATTACTTACCCATTATGTTTTTTAGTTTTTTAATTTTCCTTTATCAGTTTACTGAGTTTTGTACCGCAGCTCAAAAGATTAAAGCTTCGCAAGAACAACTGGGACTCAGATACTTATGGGTTTGATGAGGTTCTGACCGAATTTGCATCTCAAAAACGTGTATACGAGGTTGTGGCAAAACCTGTTGTTGAGGTATGTATTCTTTCTTTTCCATAGTTCATTACTGAAACAACTGAAGAATTAATACTTCTAGCTCCTGGTGCTAGAGGCAAGTTAGAAACTGAATTTGTTGATGGTGGCAGGCTGGCCTGGCAGCCTCATATAAATTTAGACAGTCCACCTTGCTGCATAGTATTTGTTGCTAGACTGATAGGTGTTGGTGGTTTTTCTGTTGAGGTGTCTGCAAGTCTAATTTACATATTATGGTTTAAGTTTTTTCATTTCATTTTTTCGTGTGTTATAACTTATAAATCTGCTATTGAAATTATCATACTCCATACAAAGGACTTAATATGTTTATGTATCTTATCATAATCTGCAGAGTGTTTTGGATGGTTATAATGGAACAATTATGGCATATGGACAAACTGGAACGGGCAAAACTTACACACTAGGACAACTTGAGGAAGACACAGCTGGTCGTGGGATTATGGTGCGGGCAATGGAGGAGTATATAGAGTAGGGAATGCACCTATGGCCCCTGATGATGTTGTAGCAGCTGCGAGGAGTTTTTTAGAGGCCTTCTGTAGATTAGAGAACTTACAAGAAGGGCAGCATCAGGTACTATTGATATCAATTCTAACTTAGTCCAGATGGTTTATACCTAAGAAAGCCTCTGCTTTACAATGCTGGTTAATAGACTTGTATGTTATAAAATTCTACCGCTTAGAGGTCATTAAAAATAACTTTTTTTGTTGTTGTTGTACCTAACATGTAAGTAATGCCTATTAGCTCAATTGGTAGAGCTTTGTGCGATTGCACAATGATGTAGGTTCGAATCCTACATAGGCAACTCTTTGTATTCCGTTATGGAAACAAGTATTAGGAGATGTTCTGCCTGAAAACTATAGGACAACTAGATCTGCAGAATTTGTTTGCTGAGAACACTTATGGTGTACAACTTCCTGCTGCATCTCAATTGGAAGTAGTGAAGGAAATTGATGGTACGGATAAGAAAGTTCAGTTGAAAGGGACGATGAAGGACAATGATACGATATCATGACCCTCGAGATTACTGATTTTGGAGGTAGTGTACTACAAAATACAGTTCGCTTTGAGTTCTTACTCGAACATCATACAATTCAGGAATTCGTGGAGGAACATCAGGAAGTGGCATTAGGAATTGGCTTGTCAACTGAAGATGTTACACTGGTTGCTAAGCTGATTGAACAACTGGATAACAGGACTGAAAAAACAACCTAGTTGCTTTGGGAAGATGTCATCCCTTTGCTAATCACATAGCAACCCAAATAGAACAATAGCTCTATGTAATGGAAAGCAGCATAATCTGCCAAGCTAACATAACAGAATCTAGACATCAAACTTACTGTTCCAAGTCCACATACATGTAAAATCCTCAAAATTGAAACTATAATATTTGCTCATTTAGACACAATAGGCAAAAGTTTAAACTTCGGATTTTAATATTTGCTCATTTCGACACAATGAGCAAAACTTTAAAATCCGAACTTTAATATTTACTCATTTAGACACAATGAACAAAAATTTAAAAACGAAACTATAATATTTGCTCATTTAGACACAATGAGCAAAAGTTTAAAATCGAACTTTAATATTTTCTCATTTAAAAACAATGAGCAAATGTTTAAAATCCGAACTTTAATATTTGCTCATTTAGAAACAATGAGCAAAATTTTAAAATCCGAACTTTAATATTTGCTCATTTAGACACAATGAGCAAAAGTTTAAAGTTCGGATTTTATTATTTGCTCATTTTGACACAATGAGCAAATGTTTAAAATCCGAACTTTAATATTTGCTCATTTAGACACAATGAGCAAAATTTTAAAATCCGAACTTTAATATTTGCTCATTTAGACACAATGAGCAAAAGTTTAAAATCGAAATTTAGTATTTGCTCATTTAAAAACAATGAGCAAATGTTTAAAATCCGAACTTTAATATTTGCTCACTTAGAAACAATGAGCAAAAGTTTAAAACCGAACTTTAATATTTGCTCATTTAAAAACAATGAGCAAAATTTTAAAATCCGAACTTTAATATTTTCTCATTTAGACACAATGAACAAAAGTTTAAAGTTCGGATTTTAATATTTGCTCATTTAGACACAATGAGCAAATGTTTAAAACCCGAACTTTAATATTTTCTCATTTAGACACAATGAGCAAAATTTTAAAATCCGAACTTTAATATTTGCCCATTTAGACACAATGGGCAAAAGTTTAAAGTTCGAATTTTAATATTTGCTCAATTAGACACAATGAGCAAATGTTTAAAATCCGAACTTTAATATTTGCTCATTTAAAACAATGAGTAAAAATTAAAAATTGAAACTATAATATTTTCTCATTTAAACACAAATGAAAAAAAGTTTAAAGTTCGGATTTTAATATTTGCTCATTTAGACACAATGAGAAAAAGTATTTTAAAATCTCAGATTACTTTTGCTCATTGTTTCTAAATGAGCAAATATTTTAAAATCTCAAATTACTTAACGTTCAAAATATCTGCTCGTTGTTTCTAAATGAGCAAATATTTTAAAATCTTAGATTACTTAACATTAAAAATATTTGCTCATTTTTTATAGTTTACACAAATGAGCAAATATTTTTGCTCATTTTAAAATTTTAAAGTCCGGGTTTGTTAATGTAAAATGAGCAAAAATATTTGCTCATTTTTATAAAATGAGCAAAATATTTGCTCATTTAGAGACAATGAGCAAAAGTTTAAAATCGAACTTTAATATTTGTTCATTTAGACACAATGAGCAAAAGTTTAAAATCGAACTATAATTTTGCTCATTTAGACACAATGAGCAAAAGTTTAAAATCGAACTTTAATATTTGTTCATATAAAAACAATGAGCAAATGTTTAAAATCCGAACTTTAATATTTGCTCATTTTGACATAATGAGCAAAATTTTAAAATTGAAATTATAATATTTTCTCATTTAGACACGATGAGCAAAAGTTTAAAGTTCGAATTTTAATATTTGTTCATTTAGACACAATGAGCAAAAATTTAAAATGAAACTATAATATTTGCTCATTTAGACACAATGAGCAAAATTTTAAAGTTCGGATTTTAATATTTGCTCATTTAGTTATAATGAGCAAAACTTTAAAATCCGAACATTAATATTTACTCATTTAGACACAATGAGCAAAAATTTAAAATCGAAACTATAATATTTGCTCATTTAGACACAATGAGCAAAAGTTTAAAATCGAAACTATAATATTTGCACATTTAAAAACAATGAGCAAATGTTTAAAATCCGAACTTTAATATTTGCTCATTTAGACACAATGAGCAAAATTTTAAAATCCGAACTTTAATATTTGCTTATTTTGATACAATGAGCAAAAATTTAAAATTGAAACTATAATATTTGTTCATTTAGACACAATGAGCAAAACTTTAAAGTCCGAACTTTAATATTTACTCATTTGGACACAATGAGCAAAAATTTAAAATCATAACTATAATATTTGCTCATTTAGACACAATGAGCAAAAATTTAAAATCGAACTATAATATTTGCTCATTTAGACACAATGAGCAAATATTAAAATTCGTGTTTTTAGTCAAACAGGACGATAATTAATCCATGGTTGTAAATTCAAACTTTAATATTTGCTCATTTATACACGATGAGCAAAAGTTTAAAGTCCGGATTTTAATATTTGATCGTTTAGACACAATGAGCAAATGTTTAAAATCCTTTTATATTTGCTCATTTAGACACAATGAGCAAAAAATTTAATAGAAACTATAATATTTGCTCATTTAGAACCAATGAGCAAAAGTTTAAAGTTTGGATTTTAGTATTCGCTCATTTAGACACAACGAGCAAAAACTTTAAAATCCGAACATGCTCATTTAAACCTTTTTTGCTCATTTAATTACTATTTTTGTTCATTTACTTCTTTTTATTTTTTTGCTCATTAAAAATATTTTGCTCATTAATTTTTTTCTCTGTATTTTTGCTCATGAAGATTAGCAGACGAAGACAAAGTAAATAAGCAAGGAATTTAACCATGATATCTTGAAGATTGCAGCAATCAGGACTTAAATATTTTGCTCATTTAACTCATCAATTAACATATTCTATCAAAAACGGTTTCAATTGAAACCAAAATTCAATTCCAGCACACCCACTCCTTCCAATCAACACGAAATCAAAATCAAGCACCGACAAACACAATCCACAAACATCAAAACAATTAAAATCAATTGAAACCAGAGATACGATGCTTAATTAATCCATGGTTGTAAAGCTCGATAGAACAAAAATCCGTTCAACGCCATTTTTTGTGTGCTACAATGAACGCTAATTACGAATCCTCCATTGATGCAGAGTTTGTTAAGCGTCAAAGCTACCATCAAAGCCAATTCTACAGCTACTATTGTAAACATATATGAGCAATACACAAATCGTAGAAAAGATGAGATTCTAGGAGTTAAAGATAGATTAATTATAAATGGAAGAATGGGATGAAGAGGAGAAGATCATGTATATTCAGTATACCCATTACACAGGAGAAAGCCATGAAATAGAGGAGAGAGAAAAGAATGAGGGATGAGGTTTCTCGGTGCAGTGGTGGGTACTGGGGATATGGTTTTCGGGATTTTTTTCCTTTCATTTAATGGTTTATTACTGGTTTAATCGTGGGCCGTTGGATTATTTGTATGGTCGAGATCCCTTCTCATTCTTCCCATTATAAGGATCTTCCCATTATAAGGATCTTCCCATTATATATATCGATTCTTGACATTTAGCTATCTACTTTACTCAACATGTTACGAAAATTAAAAAACAAAAGAAGGAAAAAAAATTAAATTAAAAAAATTAAATAAAATAGGTGTTACGGTTCATAATGGATTTCACATGTTAAAAAAAATTAAAAAACAAAAGAAGAAAAAAAAAGGTTAAATAAAAAAAATTAAATAAAATAGGTGTTACTGTTCAAAAGGGATTTCTCCCACTTTTTAAGGGTTATAGATTAATATTATCGAAATTGGAATGATATTGTACGTAGTTGTCTTACTCTCTTTTTGTGTTCTTTAAATTCCTCCCCTCTTTCAGCAATATTGTTTTGCTTGTCCTACCATAACATGTTTTTCCTCAGTTTCCAGCAGCATAAACCTCACACATAACGGGCCGTTGTTTCTCACTGAAACAGTCTAACTCTCTACTATTTCGTATTTTCTTTTGATATTTGCTCGTTTGGTTGGCGGTAATAAACAATGATAATAAGAATGAATTTGTAGTGTAAAATGTAAGAAAATTCAAATATCATGTCCAAAAAATGTTAATTCACAATTGATGCTATAAGCAAACAAACACTAGCATATCATTTTGTATGCTGATCAAGGTGCGCAGGGTACTACCCTTAGGGACGGCATGCATACCTCTTTTTGTGGAGGTCTCGTTCGTGAACGAGTAATTTTGTAGGAATCTACCAATTTGAACCCAACTAGTGATTAATGAATGCGAAATGAAATGCGTAAGATTAACAACAATCAAAGATAAGAAATATTATTGATTATTGATATGATTAAAAACTGGACATATATTAAATCACGAGGATGTTACCTCCATGGTTGAATACTTTAAAGAGTACACTGGTCGGTGCTGGTAAACCTTGAGTTCTTCAATACATAGATAACGTTAGAACTACGCTATGCTACTGCTACTATTAAGCTAAGGCTAAACGCCAATTAAGGAATCTACGAATTTAGAAATATTATGTGTTGTAGACTAGGCCCCTCTTTAGTCGTTTTTATTCGCTATGTATACTCCTTCCTTGTTGCGGTTAAAGTGCGGTTAATGGGAGATGGGAGCTATCTGCCTTAACTGCCATAGTCGGCCGAGGAAGTACAAGCGCATATCAGATATGTATGGCAAATACATATCAGAACAAAAGACAAAATAGAAAAAAGGACAAAAAATAAATTAAAGTATTTTTTAAACAAAAATGGTACTTTTATTAACAGAATGGTACTTTTTTTCTACAAAATGGTACGTTTTTTAACATGAATGGTACTTCTTTTTTTGTCTTTTAGTTGATATGTGTGTTTCCACACATATCTGATATGCGAAAAAACAACCTCATAGTCGGCCAGGGGAGGAATAAGTGAATAACTGCCAATATGATAGTTCATAGCCACGTCATCTTCCTCGTTCCTTGACTTGGTCCTCGCGATTCATTTGTTGTGGATGGCGCTGAGTCTTGACTCTTGGGCTTTGCTCATCTTGGGTTGACCTTGCTTTTCCTTTTAGGCCTCCGCATTTTGTGCCTAGCGCCATATATTGGGCTACAAACCTTGTTTTTGAGTCCATTTAACTAGCCAGTAGCCACATACGTACCCTTTCTAATGACAACTTTTAAAATGTGTATAACAATTATTTAACAAATGAAAATGTTTTCATAAATCCTCATTACCAATTTACCATCCATTACCATTTAGGGCGTTATTGAGTAGGAATGAAAATTTAAGGAAAAAAACTCAAGTTTGAAAAAAACTGCATCACTGTGGACATTATGATGTAATTTTTCTTCTCAATTTATGCTTAAGTTCATTTCCATTTACATTTTTATTATCGGCCACATACCAAACGGGAAGCAGTGTATATACGATGTATTACCCCATAATCGTTTTATTCACTTGATTTACTTGTTTGAACATATATAGCTAAACTTATTAAAACTTATTAAAGTTTATTATGGTTATGAATAAAGTTTGGGTAACTTTTATGAATCTGCAAAAGTATTTATCAACCGACAACCGTTATACCATTTATTAAGTTATTTGAATTTTATTAATCCTAAATATATATTTGAAAATAAAGCGAATACAACACAACAATCTCTTAATTTATCTGGATTTATCTTGGCTAAAAATAACAACTTTTTGTTCAAAATAATTAATCATAGTGCATTTTATTCACCCGGTTTACATATTTTTATGATCTTAGGCTTTGTTCTTTTTGAATTATTTTGTCTGAACTTATATTATCTGAATTCATCTGAACTTAACTGAATTTATGTGAACTTATTTTATCTGAAATAGAGTTATTTGGGTGTAAAAATGTCTGAAAAAAACTTATTTTTTCTAAACTTACATTATCTGAACTTATTTTATTTGAAATAAGTCAAAATAAGTCGAACTGAACCTAACCTTATCTTATCTGAATTGACTTATCTAAACTTACTTGAGCATATCATAACTTATTTTAGTTATAAATTGTATTTGGCGAACTTTTATTTTTCTTGAACTTCTTATTTGAACTTAAATAAACTTATCTAAACTTGTTTTTTCTAACTTGTCGTAACATATTTTGTCTAAACTTATCTGCACTTATTTTTCTTTAATAAATCAAAATAAGTTGAAAAATACATAACCGATTATACGTAGTACAGAGTAAAATATACGAAGTTGTATAAATCTGAGTCAAAGTCACTTAAGGGTCAACAAACTTTTCTCTTTAAAAATATAAAACTACGACTAGAGAAATACATTAAAATTTAAACATAACGGTTCATGACTTCATGACCTTACAAGTTACAACACAGAATGTTTTAAAATAAAAAAAAAAAAACTAAAAAGACCCTTAAACCCCATAAAATTATAACAACTGGTACAACAACTGAAATACCAAAGCTACCCTTAAAAATTGTAATCCTTAAAGGAATGAATAGTAATTGGCATAGAAGGACAAGGCAACTGCCAAGGCTTCATCATTGGATCAGAACTATTTTTATTATTATTATCAACTCCATCGTCGTTAAATCCACCACCTGCTGCTGACGACGACGACGAAGTTGATCCTCCTCTGACAACCTTCACAATCTCTATAACTGATTCAAGCGACACTAATCGCGTTTCGAGCGAATTCTTCATCGCTCGAAGCACCGCATTCTCCGACTCGAACACCTCGAGACTCACACCAATTTCTCCAATCTTCTTCAAAATCTCCTCGTTCTGTCTTATCAGGTAACCGATTTGCTTCAGCAGACCATCGAGGTGTTCCTGCTTCTTTATCCTCGACCTCCGAGCCGATTCGCGGTTCGAATCTCTCCTCCGACGCTTCCTCTCGTCGTCGATCGGTAACTCGCTGCATCCTTCTGAAGATCCTGAGCTAACCACGGTGATTGTTATTCCGTCGTCGCTTGAGTTGTTTGACGCCGCCATTGGAAAATTTAAAATTATTAAAAAAGATTAAAAAAAATAAATCGCGGTTTAATTAGTTTGATTATGAGAAAACGTAAAACCAGTAGAGAAGAACAACAGATAATGATTGAGCAAGACGAACACGGCGTAACAGGGTGATGTGTTTCATATAGAGAGATTTTTCGAATTGAATATCATGAGGTTTTTGTTTTAGAGAGAGAAAATGGTGATAAGAGAGAGGAGCTAGGGGATGAATGAGATAGTAGGGAGGAGTTATCTAGGAAGGGGGTATTTATAGGAAGGGGAAAGGGGGTGGATAGAGTTTTAGAGAAGAGTAGGATAAAATAAAATAAAAATAAAAAAACGTTTGATGTTCGAAAATGGTAGAAAAGTAGGTGGAGGTGAGAACGTAATCCAAAAAGGAAGTTTAAAGTTAAAACTTGGCTGGCATGTCTTACGTGTGCTTCGTTTTTTCCGTCACCATTTTTTATTTTTTTATTTCAATATTTTTATCACTGTGTATCTAGGTTAATAAAATTTTTTTAAAAAAAAAGTTAAAGACCCTCAAGAGTCAAGAGATAGATTATTGGTTCATGGTTTATGACCGAGTTCTACTCGTTTGTGAGTGAGGTTTTGGTTTAAGTTTTATTGATAGGGTTGGATAGGAGTCTCGTTTGTAGAAACAGTAATTTTACGGAGTACTCCATAAGATAAAATACTATATATGTACGATACTTTTATAGTTATTGAGTGAGTTAAATGAATGACTCTTTGAGTTTATATGACGCTAGAATTAGGTTGATTATAGATTCTTGGTTCATGGTTAATGAGATCTTTTTTATCCGTTTTGTAGTAAGGATTCCTTTTTGTTTTGGTTTTGTGATGCTTAATAGAGGATTGGAGTTGATCGAGTCTCACATGTATCTTTCTAGATAAAATAATACTATGTACGTACTCCTACAATGATTTAGTAAATAGAGTGAATGACTTGGGGGTTTTATTATGTAAGAATTAGGTTAAAATATTCTTGGTTCTTAATAGAATGAGATCTACGGATTTTGTCCGTTTTGCGTGTGAGGATGGTTACATTTTGGTATAGTTGATGATTAATTAGTGGAGGATTGGAGTTCCCGTCTGTATTTTTCGAGGAATTGTATTTTTCTGGATCTGATACTATTTACGTACTCTTGTAGCTATTGGTCGGGTGAGTTGAGTGAATGATACGGGACGAATTTTTATCTGACAAGAATTAGATTGATAGATTCTTGGTTCATGGTTTATGAGATTGACTTTTTTCGTTTTGCGAGTAAGGTTTTGATTTTGTTGATGGTGTATTAAATGGAGGATTGGAGTCTCATTGTATTTTCTGAGGAACTTTATCTTTTTCATATAGGATAATACTATATATGTACGTACTCCTATAGTGAGTTGAGTGAATGACCTAGGGTTTTGTCAGGCAATAATTTATATTGAGTTGAGCCGGTATAAACTGGAGAATATATTGATTGTATAGCAATTGTTGCTTTAATTATGATCTATGTGGTAATATAATGGATATTGATGACAATAGAATATATTGATCAAAAGATTACAAATTAAGCAAGACTTGGCCTAGTGGTATTGTTGGAACTTATACTTTAGTATAAGTTGTTAGTTTGTTTCATTAGTTTAGGAAGTTTGTTACTAGAAAACTAACTTGTACATAGCTTAGTATAAATACATAAGCTTGTATTATTCTTGTTAATAACACAATCAATACAACGTAGTCTTTAGTTTTCTCTCTCAAAGCTCACGAGCTACCAAGCTCTAACAATGGCTTCCATGCTTTCTTCTTCCTTTCTTCTTCCTATTTCCTCAATTCTAACATGGTATCAGAGCGGGAACGATCCCGGCTCTTCAATTCCGCATCAAACTTCTGTTCGAATCAAACTACCAATTCGTTAAATTTTCCCCAAATTTTCTGCTTCGAATTTTTGCTCGAATTGGGCCTAAATTCGACGAATTAGGGTTTTAATTCTCCCTAATATCTCTTAATTTCGCTCACAAATCTTATTTCCAACCTTGAATCAAACGATTTTGATTCTTGAGTTTTTCCCCAAATTCTAGGGTTTCTTGAAGATTTTCGAGCAAATTCATGTTGGCAAAAATATGAAAATTGGTGATAGATTCTTGATGATTTCTGCAATTCTTGGGTTCATTGTTTAGAGCAAAGCACTGGTTTAACTCGTCTTGATGCTATACAATTCGAAGCTCAAATTAATGGCGGGCAATGCTCTTCCGTCGTCGTTTTCGTGGTCGTCTACTTCTGCTAAGATTTGGTTTGATTTCTTGACCTTGTTGATTAATTCATTTGATTACAATTTGCTGCTTCATGGATGTTGGTGAATTTGAGGGTGATTTTCTCAAATTTAGCGTCGTTCTTGACGAAATTCCAGGGTTTAGTTCTCAATTTCGTTTGTTCAAATTGAATTGTTGTTGCTGCTGGTTCGTCATTTTTCTTGGAATCATATCAGTTATATCGCCGCAATTTGAATTGTTGTTGGGTAATTGTTGTTGCTGCTGATGATGTTTGGTGAATTTGAGAATTGTTGGAGTTTTTCTTGTCCAATCGAAATTGAATTTTTGTTGTTGCTGGTTATTGTGTGAGAACTGGAGTGAGTTTTGGTTGAAATTGTTTCAATCTTTGGATGGATTCGTGAGATTGAGTTCACTTTCTTTGATGAATGTGTTAGAGAAGGTCCCTTTTGCATCTTGGTGCAGTGACCATTTTAAACCAAATAGAGTTACATGAATATTGGGATTCTTTTCTGGAAAAGTGGAAATGTAATTAGGAGTTGAAATCCTTTAGAGCTGCTTTTCCATAAACCCCAGCCTCAGAGCCTGTTAACCAGTTAGGAGTTTTATCCAACCTTGATGACGACCTAGCTGGCAATTGAGACCCATGTTATAATGGATTTGTTGGTACTTCGTGTAAGCATGCCTCCAATGGTATATCACAGGATGCATTTGCGTTATCAGATCCGATTCAGTTTTGGGGTTGCAGATTTTGAGGATTTAGCTGACAGGAGTATTGCTCCTGGAAAATGGTGTGAGGAATATGGGAATTCAGCAGAAGTATTGCAGAAATGAAGTTTGGTTATTGAATGTTGGCTTGATTTGTTGCCAGCACTGAATTTTTGGTGTTGAAGTTTTTTTTTTGTGTGACTCAACAGAGGTTGAGGTTTGTTTTGTGATGACCCAACAGAGGTTGAGGTCCATTTGTGACCCATAGAAGTCATTTCTCATTGATCCATAGAGATCAATTTCATGATCCATTGTGATCTTTCTTTTGATGAGACCGAGATTGTGGCTCATTCTTTCCGACCCATAGTGGTCAGTTTTCGACCCAAAATGGTCAATTCTCAAAAGACCCAAAGGGTCAAATTCTCAAATTTTTCTTTTTTGATCAATTTCTATCTTCAGCTTTCATTTTCATAGCTGAATTTCTCACTCTTTTCCTCTCAAACACATTATCCTTCATTCTTCACATTGGAGTTATGGTGTATGTGTGTGAGATTGGTTGATGATCAATGGTGTATTTTGGACAACAGGAAGCTGATTCATGGTGGATGGTTGAACCACATTATTCTGATTGGTAGTTCCATTTGTATGAAGCATTCTGGTGGTGTTCTCATCAGTCAAGTTGTTGGTCATGGTAAGGAAACAACCATGGATTCACATGCCAGTTTTCAGATGCTAAGTGTTGAAGAAACACAAAGGTTAGCAGTGTTTAAAAATCCAGATACCTCCAGATGTTGTGGCTGCAGTTCTCATCACCAAGAGGAGCAACAACTGCTTCATTTCAAGATTTCAAACTGGAAATGTTTAACACCATTTTCAGTTTGAGGGGGGGTGTTGGAACTTATACTTTAGTATAAGTTGTTAGTTTGTTTCATTAATTTAGGAAGTTTGTTACTAGAAAACTAACTTGTACATAGCTTAGTATAAATACATAAGCTTGTATTATTCTTGTTAATAACACAATCAATACAATGTAGTCTTTAGTTTTCTCTCTCAAAGCTCACGAGCTACCAAGCTCTAACAATGGCTTCCATGCTTTCTTCTTCCTTTCTTCTTCCTATTTCCTCAATTCTAACAGGTATCAAACCCCATTAGAAGCTCTTTGGAGATGAGGATTTTCCTGATAATTCCCTCACTTTTATAAGTCTAACCTGTAAAATTGGCTGAAACTACCTGCATTAGTCTGCCTGTAAAATTGGCTGAAACTACTTGCATTAGTCTGCCTCTTTAAAGCAGTGATATATTGTGTATCGTGAAAGTGATGAAATGTGATCCTCCATAATTTGCATATGAGAAGAACTAAAAAATCGTTATTTCTTGGGTGGATAATCCCGTTCTAATGACGAGTGAGTAATTCATCATAGTGTGTGACTTAAATTTACATGTCTCTCTAAATCAGATGATAGTATGTGACTTGTGAGAAAAATATCAACAAGAACCATATGGATTTCTCAAGAATCACTAAAAAGGCACTTGATAGAATTTGAATACGGAGTATGCACATTGATCTATGTAATTTATTATACTCCATTTATTCATGTGCCACAGGAATAAACACTTGAATTTATTATTAGAGAAATGATATTTTCTTGTAATATTGTTTTGTGGAAAAAAAAATGATTAAACCTTTTGTGTTTTTTTGAAACCAAAGACAGAATGATCGAGGATTTAGGTTACAAACACCCCCATATCCCGGATAATCAAATTCGATAAGAAGGTAATTATATACGTAGTATTCTTATTCAAGCTTTCCATATGGATAATTGTTGTTTTGCTTTTCAAGAATGTTCATGAAACATTTTCTTATTTACTCCAAAACTAAAACGTCGACATACCGATAAATGATTCTTTTGTCTGAATCTATATTTTGTCGTGGACTCTGAAATACTTTCTTTTTTATAATGATTGAGTATTTAACTAATATACATATATCCAAAAGCACAATATATGAATATCTGATATACCAATAGATGATTATTTTGTTTGAATTTATATCTCGTCATGATATTCTTTGAAAAACTTCAAAAATCAATTTGTGAAAATTTTTATGTTGTGAAAGATGCATGTTTGGTTTTTCATTTGAGTACAGTTATTATGTTTTCAATCGAGCCGCTCGCCTTCATTCCACTCGTCCAGTTTAATATAATTTAATGAAAGATTACCTTGTTTACTCTTTAATTAGTTGATAATTAGGCATTCGGGGTACGTATAGATCAAAATCTACACTGTTCGAGATAATAAATATTCCTTTCAATGAAACTTTAATGATCTCGTTGCAGGATATTTTGTAAAATTGTAACGTGAGTTTCTGAAAATTTATGTTGAAAAAGATTATTTACTTTTCAAAACTGGAAAATGGTTATTTTGCGTTTTGAGTAATTTCATGAAAAGTTTCCTTAATTTTTTAAATAAATGATTTGGCATTCGATTGACATCCAAGTTATCAAGTTAGGATACGTTAACTGAATTTTCATTTTATCACGAATCGTCTATAGAAACTTAAAAGGAAATTTTGGGGGGAAATTATCAATTGTCGATAAAGACTTTTGGCTTTTCATTTAGACTTCTGTTATTCTACATTTTGAGTAATTTCTTAAAGATTTCCTTATCGAAATTTTCACGTTTTCATCTCACATATCTTGATCAAACACATGCACCTACATGTATAACAGTATAAGTAGTAGGTTAAGTTGATAAATGTCGCAAAACTTCCGCAATTCACAAGTTTTCTAGAACATAGCTAGATCGATCTTTTAGCTTGTCGAACTTTTCCACCGTTATATCTAATTTAACAAACATCTTTGTACATACAGTTGGATCAAACCGCTAGTACAATGAACAACCTATTATATTATTACGGAGTACGGAGTAATATTTTGTCAAATTATCTAAGGAAATCAATAATCAGCCAATAAATTAAGAAACTTAACAACTAATTAATTGACAACAACATATAGAATGCTCCATACAATTTTACAAGAAGACACTACACAATAATTGGACTAATTTTATCCTTTTCGGCCCCATCATTAATTAATTTGTTGTATGGCGACTCTCAAGGATACAATAGAAAAATGTACGTGTAATATCAACTTTTAATGTGCTTCGCATAAGGTATAATCCGATCCTAAACAACTTTTTTTTTTTTTTTGGAGAGAATCCAATCCTAAACAACTTGATTAACATCAACAGCTAGATGTCTAAAACTCTAAATGAGCCAAATTATTATTCTTATCATACCAAAATAAAATGTTTAAAACAAAATGGCTATTTAATAAAAATAAAAATATGAAAGTACATCAATCCGTACGGTGTATCTAGCTAGTTCAATGACAATGATTGGTTTGACTCTTGAAGATTTATCTATATTTATCGTTCGATTAAAATTGAATTATTTTTTTGTTAAAATTTAAAGGGGCTTACTATTTACCGCCCCATATTACTCAAAATCGCCCTAATATTTTACCCATATACCTCTTTTATTTACCCCCTCATTTTAGCATTTACCATTATCCTTTACCTTTTCCCTTTTTACCGCCCATCCTAAACATAATGTGAAATAATTCGCCGAGACTACCGGTGAAACATCAAATTCACAAGAGGACTTTTTTTCGGAAAAAAATATTCAGAAACTTATGCATTTCTAGTTTGTACCATGGTATAGACTTATGAAGTTTAAGCCTGTACCATGGTACAGACTTATGAGTTTTGAGCTCCGACCATGGTATAGACTTATGTAGTTTAAGCTCGTACCATGGAAGGAGCTTAAACTTCATAAGTGTATACCATGGTCGGAGCTCAAAACTCATAAGTCTATACTTCCTCCGTCCCGGAATACTTGACCTGTTTTCCTTATCGGGCCGTCCCTTAATACTTGACATGTTTCTAAAAATGGAAATGTTCTAACAATATTATATTATTTCTCACTCCACCCCTATTAACCCACCTACCTCCTACTCCATACAAAAAATAATTAAAAATTCAACCCCTACTCTCCCCCAACCCCACCTCTTAACCCACCTCCCACTAACTATATTAAAATAATACCCCACTATCAACTACTACCTATTAAATTAAATAAGTCAATTCAAGTCCCTTAAACTCTGTGCCGGTTAAACCGGGTCGAGTATTCCGGGACGGAGGGAGTACTATTTAATGTTTTGATTTGTTGTTGAATTTGATGTAATTTGTTTCGGAGAAAAGATTAAGAGACTTATGCATCTTAAGCTTGTACCATGGTACAGACTTGTGAATTTTAAGCTCGTACCATGGCAGGAGCTTAAAATGCATAAGTCTATGCCATGGTGTGAGCTTAAAATGCATAAGTCTCTACCATGGTGTAAACTTAAAATGCATAAGTTTGTGGAATCAAAATTAAATTAGTATTTTTTTAATTTATTGATTAATGTACTTATTGACAAATAAAATTGTTTGGTTTAGATAATTTTTTTTATGGGTGTATGGTGGTGGTTTGGATGAAGATACTTTATCTCTTCAAAATAGATGGGGTAATTAATTTGTAAGGATATTAAAGTAAAATAGTGGGGCGATTTTGAGTAATGTGGGGCGGCTTTTAGCGCTACACAATTTAAATTATACGGAGCACCTAATCACGGAATTTTAGCAAAGATTGTGATAGATTTTAAGTAATCACGACACACAATAAACCAAGATTAGCAACTACTCCGTAGTTTTATACACCCAATAGAGAAAAGACACCTGTTTTTGTTTTTTTTTGTGTATGTAAGAGCAACTCCAATGATTGGAAAATGGACATGCTCACGAAAAAAAAGAATATATGAGCAGGTAGCCCACAATTGTTCCAATAATGACATCAGCAGCTACTATAAAACATTATAGCTATTTTGGGCAGGTAGTTCAAAAAATAAAGGGGGAAAGATATGAATTAAATATTATAGGGAGCTACAAGAGATTGTAGCCCACCAATGTGAGAGTTTGTAGCTTAAAATAATTGTAGCTAGAAATATGATGTGGCAAACTTAACTACATCACCTTGTAGCCCACCATTGGAGTTGCAGAATTTCGCTCAAAAAATAAAATATAAAAATAAATAAATAAAATGTACTCACTACTTGCGTAATACGACAAGAACGCAAATGAGTTTCCGCACACAAAAGACAAACCACGTTATTTTCCCTTGATGTAATTTTTTGTTGCCATCCCTTGATTTAATGTCTATGCTAAACTTCTCCGAACACGTTTTATAGTTTGATTTTGATTTTTTTGAGATTAAAATTTCAAAATCGTATGATCGGTCGATTATGCGTCTTAACGATCCAATTTCAGCTAAACGATCCAGTTGGTAAGCAGAATTGCAACATAACATCGTTACATGACCAGAACGAGACCAACGACCTTACCCCCAACCTCAGTAACAACTTTTCTTTTTTCCTTTACTTAAATAATTCTAACACATAATCACTTTTTCTTCTATTTTTCCTTATACATCCGTAACATGCCCTACTTGTAAGTTACAACACCCTCCCTCATTAAATTTGTGGGGGTAAACAATACTGTTTTTCTAAATACTACAGTACTTATTTTCCGTTTTCTTATATTTCTACTCATTTTTATTTACTTCGTTTGTAACAACTTTTATTCATATTTTATGATCTCCTACCTCATTTTATGAAATCCAATTATATTTAACAATTATTTTAATCTCTATCTCTCTCCTTCTAGAAACAACAACACTCACATGTAGGTCCCGTCTTATGTCCTTCTTGGTTTATGTTGATAAATACTGAGTAAACCTTGGGGAACCAAAGGTAGTACCATTGAAAATTATTAGGTGCATCCGGGTGTACACCGTGCACCCAATGGTGTTTTTATGTCCATGGGTGGTCTCTCTCACATTTTCTCATCACAGTGTAAGGGAAAATGTGAGAGGGTGCACCGTACACCCGAGGCACCTAATATGTTATATAGTACTATAACATCTATCTAGCTAGATCAAAAAGGCACATCAACATAATATTATGAAGTAGATAATTTACCATACATTTTGTATGTACGATAAGAAAAAACGGAGATAAAGCTCATTATTTATTGAATATTTAAATAGTATCTTATTACTACATCCGTTCCTGAAAGTTCTTTACGCTTTCTGTTTTAGTTCGCCCCTGAAAGTTCTTTACACTCTACTTTATTTTATTTTTAGCATATAAATTTTACATCCATATCCTCATTTGACCCACTACAACATGCAACTTGCAATACTTTAATATTAATTTTCACCCACTCCATTGTTAGACAATTTATAGCCACTCATTTTCCGGCCCATTTGTTACCCCACCATCACATGTTCACCAAAGTTCCTTAATTACCGTACAAATAGTAAGCGTAAAGATCATTTAGGAACAGAAGTAGTATATCGAAACATAAGTTTAAAGCATTGTATATCTAATATAAGTGAGATTTTATGTATATGTACTTCGTATATATATTAACAGGTTTGTTAATTATCCTTTTTATTTCTAGTTTTATGTTTTTTTTATAAAACAAAAATAAAAACAAGAAAAGTACAAAAGCAATTTCCATTTTTTGTTAGTTTTTCAAATTTTGAAATCAGCATAACTACCGTTGCCAATATGTAAGACACTGTTTTAAGTTCAAGATTTAATTTAAATGATGTTCCGGTGTTGTAAAGGCGGAAACAATGGGCTTCGAATGAAGGCTCTTTCGTATGTGTTGAAGATCTTGCTTTGCTTGAATGAGTTGAGTCCGAATTCACCTGCACAAGAGTAAAGTCACTAGCCTCGGGGGTGTTTCCGAGGAAAGCCCCTCCGATGCCTAAATAAGAACGATGCTCGGATTCTAGAGAGAAGTTCTCTAGAAGAGTAGTCTTAAGGCGATAAATTGGACGTACCTTGGTATGTGAGCCATGACGGCTTATTTATAGTGTTCGTGCAATGATTGCCCTTAGGTCATTTATTGCAAGTGGGCCTTAGGCCTTGATTGGTGGCTGAATAGCCTTTTTGGACTGTAGTAGGTTTGATGTTGTTGTTGTGAGCCTTTGGGCTTTGGACTTAATGGCCCAATTGGTGTTCAATTGGGAGCCCAAACAACATGCCCCCCAGACCCGGCCCATTTGGGAGCAAATGGGTGGGTTTTCAGCTGTCGAAAGTCGAAAGGTTTCCCTCTCTTTTTTTCAAAAAGAGGTTATTTTTTGCATTGATGACAAGTATTGGAACTTGTTGTGAGTAGTGGGGATCGTGGAAGTTGATGCGCCTTTCTATTCTTATAAATACTGGACGCGATTTTCTTTTCGAGCTTTTACTTTCTCTTTCTCTTCAAAAGCTCTCTCTTTTCTGGTGAATCGCTGCCTTGACATATCTTCAGATCTACGGTTTTCGGTTGGCTTTGATCTTCGGGAACTTGCTCTGTTCGCTTTATCGGCAAATTCCGCGTCGGAAGAAGGTAACTTGCTTGCGAGCCTTGTTCTTTTTCTTGCTTTTCCGAATTCTGTTATTTTTCTTGCGTTCTCTTCTACTCCTCCCTCTGAACCCTCAACTGAAGCTCTTCAGTCATGGCCAAGGATAAGGGTAAGGGCAAGTTTGTTGGCGGTCCTTCTGAGGAGAGGGAAAATTTTCCCTCGGAGAAGCCGCAAAATTCTTCGAGGGGTTGGACCTCGGGAAAACCGGTGAAGAAAGCTTCGGCTGGTTGGGACGCCTCGAAAGATGGCGCTGCTGGGGGATCTAGTGGATCCGAGCGTGCTGCTTCTGGTAAGAAAGCTGGTTCTTCGGGTCACCGCCAGTCTTATCCTGAGTTTCCTGTTCACTGGACTGAGGCTGATTCGAAGGGCAAGTTTGCTCCGATTTTGCATGAGACCACTAAAATCGATGGTCCGTTGGAGAAGTCAGTGAATGGTAACTGGCTGGTGGAGGCGAAGCTGGGGGCCTATCATCGGAGAGCTGAAGAGCTATATGGGATCCAGCATGCCTTGGGGTATTGGTGCGAACTTCCTGATCAGGAGCGCCCTCGGGTGACCCATCCGCCGAGGGGTTTTATTTCTGTGTACACCCATCAACTGGAAAATGGTCTTCGTTTTCCTCTAGATCCCTTCATTTCCGAGCTTCTGGTGTCGTACAATATCAGCTTGGCTCAACTCACCCCCAAGTCTATGCGGCACATCATCGGATTTCGGTGGGTGTGTGATTTTGTGAACTTCCCTTGTTCTGTGGCTGTCTTCAGAGACCTTCATGATCTCTCTTTCAACCATGCCTCCAAGGGTGATGGGTATGGTTGGTGGACCATTGTTAACAAGAGGTCTCGGAAGAAGGGGGAGTCTAATTACATCACCGCTTATCCGTATCTCAGCTCTGACCATAATTGGAAGACGGAGTGGTTGCTCGTTCGTGTGCCCACGGATCCGAAGCATCCCAATTTCTACCGTCCTCCGAAGTGGTTTGTAACGCCCGATCCTGATATGTCGGGGGTGCCTGCTCCGGATCGGAGGCATCGGCATTATGTGGATCTCCTGCAGTGGTTTTTGGCTTCGGAGGATAATTATAAACTGCCCGCCAACTGGCTTCCGAACCTTTACTACATTCTTCGGGAGGACATTCTTGCTTGCGCCGGTCTCAACAGGGTTTTTGACAAGGGTAGGTTTCCTTCGGCTGGGACCGTGTCTTAGTGAGTTCGTCCTCCCCTTTCCTTTTTTGGTTTACCTGACTGTTTTCGTAACTTGTTCTTGCAGAGTACGGTTTCGAGCGTATTGATCCTAAGATTCTGGGGATTTCTTTGGACTTGCGCACCATCTACGATTCGGCCCCCGAGTACAAGTTCGGGAAAGAAAATCCTCGTAATCCTCGTCTGAAAGATTACGTGTTGTCTCCCTCTGCCCTTGCTCGGCTTTCCGAAGTTCGGGCTGATCCGTGGGACTCTGTTTCTTCCCCTGAGGTTGTTCCGGTGAAGACAGTGCTGCGTCCTCTCCAGACAACTTCGGACCCGGTATGTGTTTCTAACTCCGGGTTTGTTTCTTTTGTTAATGTTTTCGGGTTGGCCGTCGGCTAACGTCCTGGTCCTGACCCGTCTTTTTAGGGTCCTGGAACTGACGCTGTGCCGCGTGCCGTTCCTTCGGTTTCGTTCCCGGCTCGGATAGATAGCACTCTTCTGAGGAGCCGGGTACTTCGCTTTTCTATCTTGATTCTTTCTTTTTCGGTTTCTTCTGTCCCACTGACGTTTGGTCCTCTTTCTAGGATCAGAAGAAGAGGAAGGGAAGTACTCTTCTAAAGTCTTCTACGCATCCGAAGAAGGCAAAGGCGTCTCATACTTCGGAGGAGGTGTGTTTTCCTTTCCCTAGTGCATACTTCTTGTGTCTATGCTTCTATTATTTCCGAAGCTGACCTTTGGTTGCTTCTGTAGGGTACGGTTTCTGAAGACATGCCACCTCCCAAAAATCTTCTTAGTTTCATGCCCTTGCCAGGGCAAAAATTGAAGAGTGTGGTGGTCTCGGAGCCGCTGCCTGTCGATCAGCCGCTCGCTGAGGAGGCTGCTATTCCTTCTCCGCTGAAGCCGATTACGCCTTCTGAGGTTGTGGTCGAGGACATCACCGAGGCGGTGGAGGCGTTTGAGACGGACTCCGTTCTTGGTTTGGACGTCCCCTCCACCGCCGAAGCGGAGGATAAGTCTGCTGAAGTCCCGCTTGAGGGGGAGGGTCCAGAGAAGGTGACAGTGGACCTCACTGGTCCCGAAGTGGAAATTCCAGTAGCTTCGGATGCTGAAGAGCTGACTCTTTCTGCGGACTTCGTGAAGGAGCAAGCTGAGCAGCGTCTGGGGACGAAGAGAGTCCGTGAGACTCTTGGCTCTACCTCCACTTCGGCCTTGGATAGGCTGATCCATGCTGATCCTTGTTCGGACGTTCCGCTGAAGCGAATTCCCGAGGAGGTGAGGGAAACGATGGCTCGGTTTGCTCGTCCATCGACCATGGGAGAGGACCCTTCGGTCCATGCTGGCTCCATAGCTGGCCCTGAAGCTGCTAGGGAGAATCTTCTTTGGGCCAACCCTCAATGGAGAGTTCCTGGGGCCGAGGAGAGGAATCCCACCATGATGGCCCAGTTCTTCCTGGGTGAGGTGAGTAACTGAGTTTACGCATCTGCTTTTCCACCTTTTTCCTTCGTTTCCGTTGGATTTTGTTTTAACTTGCCTTTTTCTCCAGGCCGTTTATTGGTCCTCGTTTGCTGCTGAGTGCAGCATGGTGGAGGAGAGGAAGCTGAAGAAGTACCAGGAGGCTTACGCTCGTGACATTCCCGTCTTGGATCGGAAGGCGGAGCAGATTCTGAAGGAGCTTACCGAGGTAAAGCAGCTGTACCTTCAGTACAGTCGCGAAGCTTGGGATTTATCCGAGGGCATCGGTAAAGAAGTCGGTAGGCTCGCTTTCCAAGTCGAGGAGGATGCCGAGAAGATTAAGGGCTTTGAGAAGGAGAAGGCTGATATGTCTGCAAAGTTCGCTGCCGATCTTGAGGCGAAGGACAGCTATCTCAAAGACCTGGAGTCTAGGCTGAGGGTCAAGGAATCCGAGCGCGCTGATGCGGTGGATAAGCTCCATACTTTTGTAAAAAATTGGGAGATGATCCAAAACGAGGCCGACAAGGTACCTGTTCTCCAGCTTGCGATCCGGGAGAAGAATGAGCACATTCGGCAGCTGGAGCGGAGCAAGGCCGAACTCTACACTGCTAATCAGTGTAGGGAGCAGTATTGGAATGGCATCCTTGGTGCTCGGCGAATGTTCGCGAAGCATATGCCTCACTTCCCTTGGAATGAGAAGATTCCAATTTGGATGAGGGCCCAGGACCATCTTGAGGAATGCCAAGCTGATCGTGATGAAGCCGAGGCTGATCGCTTAAAGGCTCTTGAGGAGGCTCGGATACGCAAGGCGGATTCCGAAGGTGATACCACTGCTGGTGGTACCTCCAAGGATGCTCCTCAGGGAGATGGTTCTGAGGTTCCCAAGAGCTAGGGATTCGGGCAGTCGTCTTCTTCAGAGTCGGTTGGTTCCAGTTGAGGGCCTCCGAATATGTGCTTGCCTTTCCCTCTTTTGCCTCGGTGCTGCGCTGTACTTCATTTTTTTGCTTTCTTAGTACTTCGGTAGACCGACGTTTTGTCTGTTGATGGCTGCCGATTTTAGCTTTAAGTCATTTTTCTTTCAATTTTTTGAGGATTCCTCGGTTTGATCCGAGCTTTAGTTGGTGTAATAATATTTGCTCCCCAATTGTTGAATAAAAATGACTTCGCATTTTCGTTTTATCTCTTTTGCATTTCTGAAGTATTTAACTTGTTTTGGGATCCCTGGGTTCTGTTTGCGTCCTCAGATTTCTTTTAGTCTTTCCGAGCTCTTCAGATCTGTGGATCTGTTAAGAGATTCGTTCTTTTGTAGACTTTATCAGGGCCTTGCTGAATCAGGGTCCGAACATTTGTTCCAAGTCTGCTTTCGAGTTTGACATTTAGAGTCTGCTTTTGAGCTCTTTGGATTTTGACATTAGAGTCTGCTTTTGAGCTCTCCAGATCCGTAGGTCTGTTGAGAGTCTTCTTTTGAGCTCTTTGTTGTTTGTAGACATGTATAGAGTCTGCTTTTGAGCTCATCAGAACCGTGGATCTGTTGAGTCTACTTGTGAGCTCTTTGTTGTTTGTAGACATGTATAGAGTCTGCTTTTGAGCTCATCAGATCCGTGGATCTGTTGAGTCTACTTTTGATCTCTTCCAGTGTCTACTTCCGTTCTTCCGAGTTCTTGTGGTTCGGAAACCTGGCCAAGAAATCGCAAGTCCTCTTAGTTATTAGCTTCGGGAATCCTTGGATTTGAGCCGTACTTGCTATAACTGTTTTCGAGAGACTTTGTTGCGAATGAAGTATCCCTGGGTACCGCGAATCCGAAGGTTCTGGACGGTACCTTGCGGGTCGTTTTTTGAGTTAGCTATTTCTTGGGCCTTTGGAACCCAAGGAATGGCTACTTCGGGTTGATTTTAGCTTCGGATTGATCAGATCCGAAGTTGCATGCATAGTGATAGAAATAAAGACATAAGGATATGTTTAATGAAACACATGGTGCCTGTGGCTTTCCTCTTTTCATTAAACGACTTACTTGGATTGCAAAAGGAAGGGAGTTAGATCATACAAAATATTTCTTGAGAACATCGGCATTCCAATGGTTCTTCAAGATGGTTCCATCTAACTGTTTAAGCATAAAGGTGCCAGTTCTCTTCTCAGAGTGGATGATGTATGGCCCTTCCCATTTGCCGAGAGTTTTCCATGGATCCTTCCCTTCTGTACTGCAGCGGCGTTTCTGAGCACTAGGTCGCCGACCTTTAGAGGCCTGGCGTTGACTCTTCGGTTGTAGTGCTTGCTGACTCTTTGTTGATATGCTGCGTTCAGAGTTCTGGCCTCGTCCCGAGCTTCATCTAGTAGATCCAATGACTCGGACAGAAGTTGGTTGTTGCTTTGACCATGGACTCCATCATACCTGTCTTATGCCTGGACCCTTAAGCTTTCTGTTCCGATTGTTAGGTTATGATACATATGACAATTCATAAATCATGCGGAAAAACCATAAAGCCAGGAAAGCATATTATTAACACATAATCATTTAGCATAGAATAGATGCATACGTGTTGTAGCGTGCCTTCCCTAGCTGCGCCCGAACCGAACAAGAACAAGTCTTTAGGACTCCAAATGTCGTCCCTCCGTAGATAGTCCACAATACGTCCGGATCCGCCTCAAGTTAGACCAACTAGAATCGCCCTTAAGGTGCTTAGGATTTTCGGCTCTTATTGCAAGTGTATGGCTGATTTATATTTCAAAAACTTACCCTTTGAATACTTCAATCGTACCCATAAATTGTGACCCTAGGAAATTATTTATAGGAGTATGGAAAAGGAATTGTAATCCTACTAAGATGTGGATTTGCTAATTAGAACTTTATTAGGACTCTAAATAATAAAGCAAATCTAATTGGATTAGGATTTTAATCTTTGCCCAAATCCTAATAGGATTAGGATTTCCCGCACACACATCGTACAAGCCGTGCACCCGCGCAGGCCTTGCGGCCCACGACAGGCGCACAGCCCATGTCGCTGTGCTGCGCGCGCGCGCCCTTGGCTGGGCCTGGGCTTGCGCTGGGCCTGGTCGAGGCGTGCGTTGCTGCGTGCGGCTCGCTGGGCGATGGCCTGGCTTCGTGCTGGGCCTTCGTCTAGCGGGCCTCGTCCGATGCTAATTCGTACGATACGCTTCCGATTAAATTCCCGATTCCGGAATTCGTTTCCGATACGAACAATATTTAATATTTCCGATTCCGGAATTAATTTCCGTTTCGAACAAATATTTAATATTTCCGTTTCCGGAATTATTTTCCGATTCCGATAATATTTCCGATTCTGACAATATTTCCGTTTCCGGCAATATTTCCGATTCCGGCAATATTTCCATTTCCGATAATATTTTCCGATACGTACCATGTTTCCGTTTCCGGCAACATCTACGACTTGGATAATATTTATATTTCCGATACGATCCATATTTCCGTTTCCGGCAATATCATCGTTTCCGGAGTATTCATTTCTTGCTTGTGACGATCTCAGCTCCCACTGAAACCAAGATCCATCGATTCCGAATATCCATAGATAGAGTATTTAATGCCATTAAATACTTGATCCGTTTACGTACTATTTGTGTGACCCTACGGGTTCAGTCAAGAGTAAGCTGTGGATTAATATCATTAATTCCACTTGAACTGAAGCGGCCTCTAGCTAGGCATTCAGCTCACTTGATCTCACTGAATTATTAACTTGTTAATTAATACTGAACCGCATTTATTAGACTTAACATAGAATGCATACTTGGACCAAGGGCATTATTTCCTTCAGTCTCCCACTTGTCCTTAGGGACAAGTGTGCATTTCCTAATTCCTTTGTCTCTCGATGCTTGCTCTTGAACATAAGGTAAGAGTTGTCATCCTTATTATGTCCAGAGGTGTTTCTCGGTTTCAGAGTTCAACTGATCAAATAAACAGATAATCATAGCATATGATTCATCCGAGCACGGCCATGCATTTCACAGTTTCTAGCTCTCCGAGTGGCCTTGTACAACTTTTAAGCATCTCATCCCGATTTATGGGAGGACAATCCCAATCTTGCGATCTTGAGATTAGACTTCGTTTGATAGGTGATTACCTGAGCGTTGCCTTTATAGCCTCCTTTTACGGTGCGACGGTTGGTCAACGTCAAAGCAACCAGTTCTCAAACAAGTAATCTCAAATCACTCAGGTATTGAGGATTTAGTGTCTAATAATTTTAATGAAATTTACTTATGATAGATTTTCATCTCTTACAGTAAAGTTTCATAGGTCTGTCCGATACTAGTCTTCCCAAAGTAAGTATCTACGCAAATGATTATGACATTGCCATGTCCACATAGTTCAAGAAACAGAACTACTAGTCATCTTGCATTCTAGTCGTCTAACGTTTTCTATGCGTCCAATTTTATAGAAAACTCCGACCAGGGACCATTTTCAACTTTTGACATTCAAGTTCACTTGATAGACATTTCTTAGTCACATGACTGGTCCTGACAGTCCATCTTGAATATATCGTCAAATTGAAGGGACTCATCATTTATTACTAAACCAAGATTAAATGGAATATGAAAATACATTTCATATATGATAAATGTTCAACCCCAATGTTTTACAACCATGGGCCTCTAACCCATCTTTAAAAACATTTCATGGAATTCAAAGCTATGCTTGATTTCCAGTGCTACAATGTGAGTGTTGCTTCTCACTTGTTGCATAGGTTTAGTTATCATGCTTTGCCAATCTTAATATCCTTTTCATCGAATGCTCTTCGAGATAGATGATAAGATCTTTTGAGTATGTTTATTTTGTGATCTAGGCTTTTCTTGCTCCAAGATTGGTTCTACGCATTTTTTAATGAAGAACCATCAAGCCAGCAGACATTGATCTACCCAAGTTCAGTGAAGAACTCTTTAACATAAACAACCCTGTTTTATTGCTTCTTAGGCAATAAGTACTTTTACTTCAACTATTTAGGTTGCTAGTGATGCTTTGTTTGGATTTACTTATCCAAGGAGTTCACAGATATGTGGAAGACTTTCCAACTGTATCTTAGAACATAGAAATTAATATTTAATTTCCCACGCAACAACTCATGGTCTCCGATCCATGTTGCCATTTCAAAACAAGATGCTCTTTAGCTCGTCCTTGTCAATGGTTAACTCCAAAGGGATCTTGCTTGATCCTTTGCCAGTGTTTCTGCGTGTAGCATCAATATTTAGCATATCTTTATTTCCTTGAATCAAGAACTATTCCTATGTACCTTTTCAAGTACCATAAGTATTCTTGATCTCAATCTAGTTGATCTTCACTTAGATCAATAGAGATTGGTATATGTTCGTCATGCCTAAAGCCATACGATACGTTTTTGGCGATCCTCATATTATATCATACATGATAAATTCTTTTGCAGAATAATTCCCAATTGAATTCTATTCATGTGACTTTAGCTCATTCAATTTTAGTAGACACTGAATCCAGCTAAATTCTTTGACATATAATATAGGTGAAGAATCACATTAGATTCTTTGATGTTTAACTTAGTAAATGCTTATACATAGTTCAAACATTCTTTACTTAGATTTATTCACATGGGTCGAATATCTCCAATGGAGTATTTCGTGTTTGATTTAGTAAATGCCATTACTTAATCCAAAACAATATTCTAAGATCTTTGTAAATAGATCTTAGTACCCAGTATGTACTAAGTTTCGCCTTGGTCCATCATTAATGAATAATTTCAAATCTAAGTCATTAGCATTTGAATGTTATTTCACAATAGAGAGATATGTGTGTAATACACATAGGACCAATTAAGTTTTACGTACTCCCACTAAACTTCATATATATCTATAAGAATCATGTTCATTTTATGAAACTAAAATACTTATTAGCTTCACTAAAATACAATTCCAATTCCCAATTGCTTGCTTAAATCTGTACTTAGATTTTATAAGCTAGATTTCCTTTTCAAGCATTTATTTGGATCCACAAATCCTATGACATACCATGTACATAGTTTCTTCGAACATTTGATTGAGGAATACGTTTTGTCATCCAATTGCCATATGCAATTATTGCTTGATTTATAGACTTGAGTATTACGATTATGCATGAGGTTTCAACACAATCCATGCCATGAATTTTCTTGTAACCTTTAGCAACTAATCTAACTTTGTGTGTGAACACAATTCCATGTTTGATGGTTTTTATCCTTAAAACCAACTTGCAACCAATAGGTGTGAAATTATTCTTGCAAATCAACAAAATTTCAATTTTGTCATCAAAACATTGAGTATGTTTTAAGGCCTCTAACCATTTAAAACATTTGAGTCTATATATGGCCTCTAACCATTTTAGGGAATCTGGGTTTCGTCATAGCTTTCTTACAGGTCACAAACTCATTAATCTACATGATAATAGTTTGACTGCAAGTTGTAGGTTTCTTTACTATCTAATAGAAGAATCGCATGGATTCAGTGACCTGAACTCTATGCCTACTTGGGTATAGAACATCAAACAACAGAATATCAATAGCCACTTGAAAGTCCTTTGAATATTCTGTTCTCCTTGAAGCACTTGTAAAGTCTTCTAAGAGATGTCTATTCTTAAAAGCCACTTCTAAAGTCCTTAAAGAATACGTGTTCGGATTTTCTAAAGAACTTCAAAAAGCCTCCGGAATGTCCGTTTATGTTTGTTGTTCGCCTCGATGACTTTCGAGGTCTATTTTCTCCCACTTGTCATTTTGGAAACGAATCTCCAAAAGGACATTATTTCGAGCAAACAAACATTATGTTCTCAAAAATTCGTGGTAGAAACAATACCCTTGTGTCTCATTTGAATAAATAACAATGAAACATATATCTATACTTGGGCCTTAGTTTGTTGAATAACAAACGCTAAGCTCCCACTGAGTTTGGCAACTTTCTAGATATATATTATGAAAAGATATTCTGAAATTACTTTTCAATAGCTTTGACGAATTTGGTTTAGTTTGGTGGTAGTTGAGCATTTTGTTTTAGAAATTATAGGAAAAGTCTTTATGAATCATCATTGATCGAATCAAGTACTATTGACTTCAATCGTTCCAACTTAGATATGCCATATCTTATGGAGCTAGATCGTGAAATTGCAACACACAATCATTGATGATCATTTTTGGTCTCAAGTAATCATCAACATGATCTAACCTAGATCTCTATGATTTCTTGCCAAGTGGATTTTATACTTCTGAATCTTTGAACTAGCCAAACAGATTCAAACTTATATCACATTGAGTAAATAAACCTATATTCACTCAAATCCATGTGAAATAATAAAGTCATAAAATCTTTCTTTAGCTTTGAACTCTATTGTCTAGGCGTTCTAACAATAGTTCATATCTTATGTTACTTTCAACAAGTAAGACTAGCTCGTCTTGAATGATCTAGAAATCAATCAACTTTCAAAATTCCATCAAAATAGAACTTTTGAATGTTACTTGTTGATATGGTCTAAGCAACAATGCCAAAGATTAGTGGAACTCAAATCAAGAGATTGATTTGAACCTAGTAAAGTTCTATTGTTAAAGAGATGTTTGTTTTAATCAAGCATACTGATGAATCATATTTATATAGGGTATTCTAGGCTCATTTAGGTTGCATTTCTAGGCATTCGTCTCATTTTAGTTGCATTTAGAGTCATAATTGCATAAGTCGTCGTTATTGTACTCTATTACGCTCCGTTTGTGTTTTCTTTGATATTTCAGGTGATTTTACAATCATTTGGGTGCTTTCGGAGTGTTTGGAGGTGGAACGAATGATCACCGGATGGTTTGAGTCGGAGACGAAGTGTTTGATCGGAGAATTGAGTTTTCCGGGGATGATTAACTCGATATATCGCTTGTGCATAGCTCGCAAGACCCCTCGTTGGCTCGCAAGACATCTATCGTAGGCTCGCTACATTTATCGTTGGCTCGCAAGATCCCTCGTTGGCTCGCAAGATCCCTCGTTGGCTCGCAAGACATTTATCGTAGGCTCGCTACATTTATCGTTGGCTCGCTACATCCATCGTCGTGCCTCATCGCTTCATGGTTGCTTGCTTCACTAGGCCAGCGAGGGATGGCTCGCTAGCTCCCTCGCTGCCTCGTTGCTCGTCGCCTTGGCCTGCTATGCATCTCACTAGGCCAGCGAGGGATGGCTCGCTAGCTCCCTCGCTGCCTCGTTGCTCGTCGCCTTGGCCTGCTATGCATCTCACTAGGCCAGCGAGGGATGGCTCGCTAGCTCCCTCGCTGCCTCGTAGCTTCGTCGTCTTGTCTTGCTGCACTTCACTAGGCCAGCGAGGGATGGCTCGCTAGCTCCCTCGCTGCCTATAGCTTCGTCGCTTGGCTCGCTAGCTCCCTCGCTGCTCTACCTTCTTGCTAGTCGCTCATCATGATGCCAGCGAGGGATGGTGCGCGAGATCCCTCGCTGCCCATGCCTCGCCATCTATCTTCCCGTGTGCGCGGCTCGTGCTCGGGTTTGGCTGCCACATCATCGCTCCATCGACCAATCATCGACGACTTTTATTTTTATTTTCATATTTATTTAATTTTTTTTATTTTAGAAAATAGGAGCATATAAATACTCAAGGGAACTAATTAATTTCCCTCATGTTATTATTTTCCTAGAATTCTTTTAAACGTTCAGTTTTATTTCTCTCTCTACACATTATTGAGCCCTAGTTCATTCCATTCAATTAATCAATCTAGAGGTAATTCAATAATTTCTTTTGCTTTTATTCTTTCTTATTATTTTCGTTTCTTAGATTAATTCGTCCTTTGATTATGAATCTCGTTTTCATTATGTATTTCATGCTTGTTAATTCAATTATGAGCGAGTAGTTATATTCTAGGGCTAAGTTAGGGAAGCCATGTTTATACCATGATTGTTATGCAATAAAGTTTGCTAATCTATAGATTATTGCTTGAGTAATTCCAATTGATTTGTTCTTAATCGTTGATTCATGTTATCGGCCACTTTCATGAATTGATTATCTAGCTAATAGGAATTAGAATCGAAAGATCGTATTTTTAGAGGCTTAGTGCAATCGGCAATTCTGATTATGTTAGCGACCGTACTGCATATGTTGAATTGAAAGTGTTAAGACCCGACCGTAGGATTAACATGTACTTTAATTACTCGGCTTAGTTTATTCATTTATAGATTGATTTGTGTTCTTGGATTGGTATAAGCATGGTGAACCGAACAGACGCCCTAGACCTTTTAATTCATTGATAAGTTCACATTTACATTATTGCTTTAGCTTCATTAGTTAATAATATCCAAAATCAACTTTCGTTATTGAAATAGTTCGTATAATTGGGCAAAAACTAATAGAACTCGTCTCCCTGTGGGATCGACCCGTATTTGCTAAGTATCTGCTAACAACAGACACCGTGCACTTGCGGTATCACTTTTTAATCTATCAAGTTTTTGGCGCCGTTGCCGGGGAGACGGCTAGATTCTATTAGTTTTAGTTTGATTATTTGAACTGTTTCCATCGTCTCATTGGAACTTTTAGTTCCAATTGAGGCAAATTTCACTGCGTTTTCTTGTCTGTTGTTTATGCCCAGGTCTGCTAGAACGGGTACCTTAGTTCCACCCGATCCCGATCTTGGTAAGACTCTTCGACAACTCAAAAAGAAACAACAAAACAAGAAGCAGTCAGGGGTTCAAGACTCACAAACTCCACCGAGTCACACGATGTCTAAATCCTTGAAATCATATGGGGTTCCTTCCTCGAGCAGTGTTCCGACTGGGCTCACAATGCCAGCTATTGAGGCAATCAACTTTGAGATCAAGCCCGCTCTAATCTCTATGGTCTCACAAAATCAATATGGTGGCCATCCATCTGAGGAACCCACCAACCATCTGCAGAGGTTCAACAAACTATGTGGCACTATCAAGCATCAAGGGGTCACTCAAGACCAATTGAAAGTAATGTTGTTTGGTTTTAGCCTTCGTGACAAGGCACAAATATGGTTGAACGATGTCAAGGAGACAGAGTGGAGTGCTATTTCACAAGCCTTTCTCGAAGAATTCTTTCCACCCACCAAGACGGCTGAAATAAGGCACAAGTTGACTACATTTACGCAAGAACCGGGAGAGTCACTTAGAGAAGCCTGGGATAGATTCAAGGCTTTGCAGCGGTCGTGCCCGCATCATAATATTGAAAAATGGTTCTTGGTTCAGATTTTCTACCATGGTTTGCAAGATGAAACAAAGAACACGGTTGATTCTGCTTCTGGAGGTGTTTTTCTTGACAAAGAAGTGGATGCAGGTTATGATTTCCTTGCCAATCTTGCCGCTAATCATTACAGCACCACCAGAACTACATCTAAGAAGGGCAAGATTGATGTCGATGCTTATGCCCTATTGTCATCACAAGTGGCAGCCTTGAACCTAAAGATCGATGCTTTGAAGTCCCCTCAGTCTGGTACTCCCCCAATGAGTATCAATGCTATGTCCAGTGTAGCTCGGGTAACAACTTCTTACTGCGAAGTATGTGGAATCCAAGGTCACTTTGGTCATGAGTGCTCTTATAGTCTGCAGGATACCACGCGAATGGAGCAAGTGAATGCTTTTCAACAGAGGCAACCCGATGACCCATATTCCAACTCGTACAATCCAGGTTGGAGGAATCATCCAAATTTCTCATATCGAAGCAACAATGCTCAAAATCCTCAACCCCAGCAACAATGGTCACAACCACAGTTCCATCCACCTCAGGCACATGTTGCTAGGCCTCCATTTCCACAAGGAGCCTCACATAATGCTCCCCCGGGGTTTAATAGACCCCCGCACCAAGGCTATCAGCAACAACCTCCGCAGAGCAATGCCACTCCAGAGCCTAACATGAGTGACCTGTATAAACTCATAGCGAATATGCAGAAGACCTCAGAGATTGCTCAAAAGAACCACGATGAGAGCATAAAGGAGTTGAAGAATCAAAATAGAATGTTGGAAAACCAAGTTGCTCAACTCGCTGATACTTTGTCAAAAAGGCAACCGGGAAAACTTCCAGGGCAATCTACTTCATCTCAAGATCACACTAGAGAGAGTGCTTGTGCCATAGTTCTTCACAGTGGTACTACATATGATGCCCCCTTGGTACCTACTGATTTTATAGATATTGAAAAGGGGAGAGAGGAGGCTAGAAGGACTAAGGAAAGAGTCAAGGAGAAGGCTATTGATGATTCTCGCCCTTTTGTTCCTCGATTGCCATTTCCACATCGACAATATAAGTCAAAGGGTGATCATCAGTCTGGTGAAGAGGCACATGTTGAAATTAAGACTGTGGATGTAGGGGTTGAAACCCCGGGTGTTGAGGATGAAATAGAGGAGAATAAGAGCGGCAAGGAGAAGGTTACTGATTCTCCCCCTTTTGCACCTACACTACCATTTCCTCATCGAATGCAGAAAGCAAAGGTTGATCAAAAGTTCGGTAAGTTCTTGGCTATGGTCAAAAATCTCGAGGTAATGATTCCTTTCATTGATTTAATATCTCAGATTCCTATGTATGCAAAATATTTAAAGGAATTAATCACTAAGAAAAGGGATCTTGGTGGTGTAGAGAGAGTGGCTCTAACTGAGGAGTGTAGTGCTATGTTACAAAACAAGTCTCCTCCTAAACTAAAGGACCCCGGTAGTTTCTCCATCCCTTGTCATATAGGTGCTTTATTCATTGATAAGGCTCTATGTGATTTAGGTGCTAGTGTGTCCGTCATTCCCCTCTCTATTTATAAAAAGTTGAACATGGGAGAATTGAAATGTACCACCATTACTCTGCAAATGGCCGACCATTCTATTAAATACCCCTTAGGTGTTTTAGAAAACGTCCCCGTGCGAGTAGGTAAATTCTATATTCCTGTAGACTTTGTTGTACTTGACATAGAAGAGGACAACCAGATTCCAATAATCTTAGGCAGGCCATTCCTTCATACCGCGGGGGCAGTTATCGATGTTAAGAAAGGAAGGCTAACCTTGACTGTAGGGGATGATAAGGTGAGCTTTAACTTGTCTCATGAGATGAAAAGTCCAATGCAAGAAGTGTCTTATTCTTTGATTGCCTCTAATGCTAAGTTGCCTCATTCTTATTCTAGAAATTTTTCAAATAATGCACTTGGTTTGAAAGAGTTTGCAGGTGATGATGATCCTGGTGATACAGTTGATGCTAGTCCAATAGTTGGAGCAAGAAGTTTGGTACTCGATAGCACAAAGTTCAAACTGAACGACCAACGGTTGAAGCTATACACTGAAAAAGCGTTCATTGGAAAATTGGAGATGGCCTATCTCTCCAATCCACCCATCGACGCTTGATATTTGAGGTTTGGAGTCAAGCTAATGACTTAAAACGAGCGCTTATCGGGAGGCAACCCGGTTTCTAATTTTCCCTCATCTCATTTTTTTTTCGTTTATTTCAATTTTGATTTATTTTTCTACTTTAATTTAATTTTTTTTATTTTTATTTGGTTATTTATAAAAAAAAAAAAAAAAAAAATAGAAACAACAAAAGCATAAAAATATTTCCCTTTGAGTTCACTTGAATTCATAATTTTTATTTTTTATTTTTCGATTAGGTTTTGTTAATACTACTTATTTATTTGTTTATTTTTGTGTGTTTAATTTTTACTAACGATTCTAATTTTTTTAGTTTAGTGGTCTTGAATTTTATTTTATTTTCAGAATTATTGGTGCAAGATCAAGTTAATTCCGAATTTTTGATGCATCAACAAGCTTCGGCCAGCTCACTCAGTGCCGTTGTGCTGCTCTCTTGTGCCAGAAACCCAGCAATTGCGCTGGTCACTGCTCGCTGGCTTTTCCCTGCAACACGTGAAATCCAGCGCTGCGGCAGCTAGCCCGCTGGCCTGTAAGCATCCCAATTTCAGAACCCTCTGCCTTGCCCGCTGGCAAACCAGCTATGTCGCTGGATTTCCCGCCCCACCTGATTCAAAAAAAAAAAAAACAACGAAGCAGCCACACCCCTCTGCAGCCATCCCTGCGCACCCTCAGCCACCGTCCCCTCTGCCGTCCACCAACACCAACCGCCGGAGCACCACCTGCACCACCGGCGGACGACAAACCACCCCACGCAATCTCCTTCACCAGCACACTCCCCTCGAGTTTCCCTCACCCTCCTTCAGCCTTTTCTCCTCGCCCATCCTACGCACCACCTGCACCACCTGCGTCGGCGCACCAGCCGCCCCTCTCCGCTCGTCTTGGCCCAACCACCATCTCTCACCAACAACCGTCAACGCACCGGTATGCCGGCGCGACAACCCAGCCATCTCCCTCTTCCCCCTTCGAATTCTTTCCCTCCCGCGCACCACCAGGCTGTTCAACATCCATCACCGCCGCAGGCCTCCTGAAACACGGTGGTGGGCGCACCACTGCACCACCAGCCCACCACCTTCCCTTCTCTCCACCACTCAAATCTCCCACCTTCACCAGTATTCTATTCATGAATTTAAAACCCTAACTTTTGAAATTAATTTGGGGGTTTTTGGTTCTTTGTGGGCATTGGCAAATTGTGTAGTATTGGTGCTCGTTTGCGTAATTCACGTGAGTTCGCAACCACATTCTAGTCTTGGTGATATATAAATGGTATCAAAATTTCCTACATTTTATTCACTTGAATCAAATTTTGAAAAGAAAATGGGAATTTTGATATAATATTGGATGTTGAATTCGGATTCTTGTTGTTGGTTGTGGATATTATATGAATTATTTATTGAGATTGTTTAACGTTCGTTGGTTGTTGAGTTTGAATTTTTAGCATTGGGAGATAATTGATTATTGCTTAAACTATTTGTTGAGATTAATCGTTGAATCTTGAAGTATGCACCGTCTTGGTTGATTGGAGTATTTTAAATCGTGGTTGTTGCATCATGAAAGCAACTAAACCAACTAGCTTTCACCCAAATCCACCACATCTATGGAGATTGGCTCTTAGCGTAGTCAGTTTGAAGCTTCTGGCCACACCGCTTCTACTGTCGACAGTCGTACCGAGTCATACTCGGCAGACGATGCTCATCACGAGTGAGCATTTCCCATCTCTCTCCCTTGTTTGAATTTTTCTGTTGCTATTTTCACAGTGAGGGCACTGTGTTTTGTTTAGCTTGGGGGAGGGATATCTATCTTTATTGCTTTCTAGTATAGTTTTATTGCTTTTTTAGGTGTTGTACGCTTTGTACCATCCATTAGGGGTGGGAGTTTACGTGCAACCAAAAAAATGTACTGCTTTCCTAGTGTTATTGTTCAATTTAGTTGCACTCTTACTTGCATTCTTACTTGCATTCATATGTCTTTATACCCTGCATTGTGCAATTGACTTTCAAACTATGTTCGGGCTTTATTTGACTCTCTTGAGCTTCTTTTGAACTTAGTTATGATTCTGAAATTCAGTCGGTCATGCTATACATTGATAACTGCTTGGCATTGTGTGAACCAATTGAATGGTATGCGGTAAGATGTTGGTCTCGTGTCAAGAATAGCTAGCCAATTATCTTGTAGGTCACCTTACTATGTGTTTGTGTGATTGATGTGACTTGTTATCGTATGATTTTGGCTTGAGATTCATTAGTAGTTTAGTTGCAACTCACGCATGCCGCGTATGACAGAGGCCATTCTCTTAGGAAGCCTTCAGACGAACTTAGAAACATTAGTTCCTGCCTTTCATACCCATGTTGTAGCCTTGTCCGTTTATTGTTTTAACTCCACAAAATTGAGCCCTATTAGCCCCGTTGGTTACTTGTCCCGAGTCTAGCTTGGGGGAGCTTCGGTGTTCGTAATGGTTTCATTGATGTTGATTGATTGGCACACTAAGCCAATAGTTCGTGGTTCGAGGCTATGTTTGGATTTGTGGTTCGGAAATGGTGTATATTATTGTTGGCACCCAAGCTTGTAACAGTTAGAATTAGATTTATCTATGTACTTTCGATTTCATTCTTTAGTTTCATTTTCAAAAAAAAAAAAAAAAAAAAAAAAAAAAAAGAAAAAAAAAGAAAAAAAAAAAAAAAAATTCAAAGAAAAATCAAAAATACGTTTTTCGTTTTTGTATATAGTTTGAAGGCAGGGAAAGGGGATTGAACAAAGATCATTGACATTATATTATGTTTTTCCCCTTGGTCATATATAACTTGGTTGATTGTTCGGGTTTCATGGTTCGACGGAGTTGGATTTTCAGCATTATCACGCCGACGCATATAGTTCACATTTGCTCCCCAAGTTGGACCTTACTCTCACTTTTTCCCAAATTATATCCTACCCTTCCTTTCCACCTAGCCCCGTTACAAGCTTACTATAAAGACCTCTTGATCGGCATGTTTGTTTTGTGAATAAGCGAAAATTGTTTCTTGCTATTGTCATCTTACCCCGCGTTGCATCATATATTCATATTCTACAAAGTATGCGGCGAAGACTAGCTTGATTGAGAACGGTTTGTGGCTAAGCTTGGTTGTTTCAATTGTGGATCATGATGCTTTGTGGTTCTATTTGTATCCGAGCTAAATTTCTGTCTTAATAACTTTGTTTGATTGTTTGCCCGAGAGTTGAGTAGGTTTGTTCAAGTTCAATGAAAGTCATGTGCGTCTCATTTCTCTGTTTTCGGTCTAGTGTTGCTTGGGGACAAGCAACAGTTTAGCTTGGGGGAATTTGATGAATCATATTTATATAGGGTATTCTAGGCTCATTTAGGTTGCATTTCTAGGCATTCGTCTCATTTTAGTTGCATTTAGAGTCATAATTGCATAAGTCGTCGTTATTGTACTCTATTACGCTCCGTTTGTGTTTTCTTTGATATTTCAGGTGATTTTACAATCATTTGGGTGCTTTCGGAGTGTTTGGAGGTGGAACGAATGATCACCGGATGGTTTGAGTCGGAGACGAAGTGTTTGATCGGAGAATTGAGTTTTCCGGGGATGATTAACTCGATATATCGCTTGTGCATAGCTCGCAAGACCCCTCGTTGGCTCGCAAGACATCTATCGTAGGCTCGCTACATTTATCGTTGGCTCGCAAGATCCCTCGTTGGCTCGCAAGATCCCTCGTTGGCTCGCAAGACATTTATCGTAGGCTCGCTACATTTATCGTTGGCTCGCTACATCCATCGTCGTGCCTCATCGCTTCATGGTTGCTTGCTTCACTAGGCCAGCGAGGGATGGCTCGCTAGCTCCCTCGCTGCCTCGTTGCTCGTCGCCTTGGCCTGCTATGCATCTCACTAGGCCAGCGAGGGATGGCTCGCTAGCTCCCTCGCTGCCTCGTTGCTCGTCGCCTTGGCCTGCTATGCATCTCACTAGGCCAGCGAGGGATGGCTCGCTAGCTCCCTCGCTGCCTCGTAGCTTCGTCGTCTTGTCTTGCTGCACTTCACTAGGCCAGCGAGGGATGGCTCGCTAGCTCCCTCGCTGCCTATAGCTTCGTCGCTTGGCTCGCTAGCTCCCTCGCTGCTCTACCTTCTTGCTAGTCGCTCATCATGATGCCAGCGAGGGATGGTGCGCGAGATCCCTCGCTGCCCATGCCTCGCCATCTATCTTCCCGTGTGCGCGGCTCGTGCTCGGGTTTGGCTGCCACATCATCGCTCCATCGACCAATCATCGACGACTTTTATTTTTATTTTCATATTTATTTAATTTTTTTTATTTTAGAAAATAGGAGCATATAAATACTCAAGGGAACTAATTAATTTCCCTCATGTTATTATTTTCCTAGAATTCTTTTAAACGTTCAGTTTTATTTCTCTCTCTACACATTATTGAGCCCTAGTTCATTCCATTCAATTAATCAATCTAGAGGTAATTCAATAATTTCTTTTGCTTTTATTCTTTCTTATTATTTTCGTTTCTTAGATTAATTCGTCCTTTGATTATGAATCTCGTTTTCATTATGTATTTCATGCTTGTTAATTCAATTATGAGCGAGTAGTTATATTCTAGGGCTAAGTTAGGGAAGCCATGTTTATACCATGATTGTTATGCAATAAAGTTTGCTAATCTATAGATTATTGCTTGAGTAATTCCAATTGATTTGTTCTTAATCGTTGATTCATGTTATCGGCCACTTTCATGAATTGATTATCTAGCTAATAGGAATTAGAATCGAAAGATCGTATTTTTAGAGGCTTAGTGCAATCGGCAATTCTGATTATGTTAGCGACCGTACTGCATATGTTGAATTGAAAGTGTTAAGACCCGACCGTAGGATTAACATGTACTTTAATTACTCGGCTTAGTTTATTCATTTATAGATTGATTTGTGTTCTTGGATTGGTATAAGCATGGTGAACCGAACAGACGCCCTAGACCTTTTAATTCATTGATAAGTTCACATTTACATTATTGCTTTAGCTTCATTAGTTAATAATATCCAAAATCAACTTTCGTTATTGAAATAGTTCGTATAATTGGGCAAAAACTAATAGAACTCGTCTCCCTGTGGGATCGACCCGTATTTGCTAAGTATCTGCTAACAACAGACACCGTGCACTTGCGGTATCACTTTTTAATCTATCAAGTTTTTGGCGCCGTTGCCGGGGAGACGGCTAGATTCTATTAGTTTTAGTTTGATTATTTGAACTGTTTCCATCGTCTCATTGGAACTTTTAGTTCCAATTGAGGCAAATTTCACTGCGTTTTCTTGTCTGTTGTTTATGCCCAGGTCTGCTAGAACGGGTACCTTAGTTCCACCCGATCCCGATCTTGGTAAGACTCTTCGACAACTCAAAAAGAAACAACAAAACAAGAAGCAGTCAGGGGTTCAAGACTCACAAACTCCACCGAGTCACACGATGTCTAAATCCTTGAAATCATATGGGGTTCCTTCCTCGAGCAGTGTTCCGACTGGGCTCACAATGCCAGCTATTGAGGCAATCAACTTTGAGATCAAGCCCGCTCTAATCTCTATGGTCTCACAAAATCAATATGGTGGCCATCCATCTGAGGAACCCACCAACCATCTGCAGAGGTTCAACAAACTATGTGGCACTATCAAGCATCAAGGGGTCACTCAAGACCAATTGAAAGTAATGTTGTTTGGTTTTAGCCTTCGTGACAAGGCACAAATATGGTTGAACGATGTCAAGGAGACAGAGTGGAGTGCTATTTCACAAGCCTTTCTCGAAGAATTCTTTCCACCCACCAAGACGGCTGAAATAAGGCACAAGTTGACTACATTTACGCAAGAACCGGGAGAGTCACTTAGAGAAGCCTGGGATAGATTCAAGGCTTTGCAGCGGTCGTGCCCGCATCATAATATTGAAAAATGGTTCTTGGTTCAGATTTTCTACCATGGTTTGCAAGATGAAACAAAGAACACGGTTGATTCTGCTTCTGGAGGTGTTTTTCTTGACAAAGAAGTGGATGCAGGTTATGATTTCCTTGCCAATCTTGCCGCTAATCATTACAGCACCACCAGAACTACATCTAAGAAGGGCAAGATTGATGTCGATGCTTATGCCCTATTGTCATCACAAGTGGCAGCCTTGAACCTAAAGATCGATGCTTTGAAGTCCCCTCAGTCTGGTACTCCCCCAATGAGTATCAATGCTATGTCCAGTGTAGCTCGGGTAACAACTTCTTACTGCGAAGTATGTGGAATCCAAGGTCACTTTGGTCATGAGTGCTCTTATAGTCTGCAGGATACCACGCGAATGGAGCAAGTGAATGCTTTTCAACAGAGGCAACCCGATGACCCATATTCCAACTCGTACAATCCAGGTTGGAGGAATCATCCAAATTTCTCATATCGAAGCAACAATGCTCAAAATCCTCAACCCCAGCAACAATGGTCACAACCACAGTTCCATCCACCTCAGGCACATGTTGCTAGGCCTCCATTTCCACAAGGAGCCTCACATAATGCTCCCCCGGGGTTTAATAGACCCCCGCACCAAGGCTATCAGCAACAACCTCCGCAGAGCAATGCCACTCCAGAGCCTAACATGAGTGACCTGTATAAACTCATAGCGAATATGCAGAAGACCTCAGAGATTGCTCAAAAGAACCACGATGAGAGCATAAAGGAGTTGAAGAATCAAAATAGAATGTTGGAAAACCAAGTTGCTCAACTCGCTGATACTTTGTCAAAAAGGCAACCGGGAAAACTTCCAGGGCAATCTACTTCATCTCAAGATCACACTAGAGAGAGTGCTTGTGCCATAGTTCTTCACAGTGGTACTACATATGATGCCCCCTTGGTACCTACTGATTTTATAGATATTGAAAAGGGGAGAGAGGAGGCTAGAAGGACTAAGGAAAGAGTCAAGGAGAAGGCTATTGATGATTCTCGCCCTTTTGTTCCTCGATTGCCATTTCCACATCGACAATATAAGTCAAAGGGTGATCATCAGTCTGGTGAAGAGGCACATGTTGAAATTAAGACTGTGGATGTAGGGGTTGAAACCCCGGGTGTTGAGGATGAAATAGAGGAGAATAAGAGCGGCAAGGAGAAGGTTACTGATTCTCCCCCTTTTGCACCTACACTACCATTTCCTCATCGAATGCAGAAAGCAAAGGTTGATCAACAGTTCGGTAAGTTCTTGGCTATGGTCAAAAATCTCGAGGTAACGATTCCTTTCATTGATTTAATATCTCAGATTCCTATGTATGCAAAATATTTAAAGGAATTAATCACTAAGAAAAGGGATCTTGGTGGTGTAGAGAGAGTGGCTCTAACTGAGGAGTGTAGTGCTATGTTACAAAACAAGTCTCCTCCTAAACTAAAGGACCCCGGTAGTTTCTCCATCCCTTGTCATATAGGTGCTTTATTCATTGATAAGGCTCTATGTGATTTAGGTGCTAGTGTGTCCGTCATTCCCCTCTCTATTTATAAAAAGTTGAACATGGGAGAATTGAAATGTACCACCATTACTCTGCAAATGGCCGACCATTCTATTAAATACCCCTTAGGTGTTTTAGAAAACGTCCCCGTGCGAGTAGGTAAATTCTATATTCCTGTAGACTTTGTTGTACTTGACATAGAAGAGGACAACCAGATTCCAATAATCTTAGGCAGGCCATTCCTTCATACCGCGGGGGCAGTTATCGATGTTAAGAAAGGAAGGCTAACCTTGACTGTAGGGGATGATAAGGTGAGCTTTAACTTGTCTCATGAGATGAAAAGTCCAATGCAAGAAGTGTCTTATTCTTTGATTGCCTCTAATGCTAAGTTGCCTCATTCTTATTCTAGAAATTTTTCAAATAATGCACTTGGTTTGAAAGAGTTTGCAGGTGATGATGATCCTGGTGATACAGTTGATGCTAGTCCAATAGTTGGAGCAAGAAGTTTGGTACTCGATAGCACAAAGTTCAAACTGAACGACCAACGGTTGAAGCTATACACTGAAAAAGCGTTCATTGGAAAATTGGAGATGGCCTATCTCTCCAATCCACCCATCGACGCTTGATATTTGAGGTTTGGAGTCAAGATAATGACTTAAAACGAGCGCTTATCGGGAGGCAACCCGGTTTCTAATTTTCCCTCATCTCATTTTTTTTTCGTTTATTTCAATTTTGATTTATTTTTCTACTTTAATTTAATTTTTTTTATTTTTATTTGGTTATTTATAAAAAAAAAAAAAAAAAAAATAGAAACAACAAAAGCATAAAAATATTTCCCTTTGAGTTCACTTGAATTCATAATTTTTATTTTTTATTTTTCGATTAGGTTTTGTTAATACTACTTATTTATTTGTTTATTTTTGTGTGTTTAATTTTTACTAACGATTCTAATTTTTTTAGTTTAGTGGTCTTGAATTTTATTTTATTTTCAGAATTATTGGTGCAAGATCAAGTTAATTCCGAATTTTTGATGCATCAACAAGCTTCGGCCAGCTCACTCAGTGCCGTTGTGCTGCTCTCTTGTGCCAGAAACCCAGCAATTGCGCTGGTCACTGCTCGCTGGCTTTTCCCTGCAACACGTGAAATCCAGCGCTGCGGCAGCTAGCCCGCTGGCCTGTAAGCATCCCAATTTCAGAACCCTCTGCCTTGCCCGCTGGCAAACCAGCTATGTCGCTGGATTTCCCGCCCCACCTGATTCAAAAAAAAAAAAAACAACGAAGCAGCCACACCCCTCTGCAGCCATCCCTGCGCACCCTCAGCCACCGTCCCCTCTGCCGTCCACCAACACCAACCGCCGGAGCACCACCTGCACCACCGGCGGACGACAAACCACCCCACGCAATCTCCTTCACCAGCACACTCCCCTCGAGTTTCCCTCACCCTCCTTCAGCCTTTTCTCCTCGCCCATCCTACGCACCACCTGCACCACCTGCGTCGGCGCACCAGCCGCCCCTCTCCGCTCGTCTTGGCCCAACCACCATCTCTCACCAACAACCGTTAACGCACCGGTATGCCGGCGCGACAACCCAGCCATCTCCCTCTTCCCCCTTCGAATTCTTTCCCTCCCGCGCACCACCAGGCTGTTCAACATCCATCACCGCCGCAGGCCTCCTGAAACACGGTGGTGGGCGCACCACTGCACCACCAGCCCACCACCTTCCCTTCTCTCCACCACTCAAATCTCCCACCTTCACCAGTATTCTATTCATGAATTTAAAACCCTAACTTTTGAAATTAATTTGGGGGTTTTTGGTTCTTTGTGGGCATTGGCAAATTGTGTAGTATTGGTGCTCGTTTGCGTAATTCACGTGAGTTCGCAACCACATTCTAGTCTTGGTGATATATAAATGGTATCAAAATTTCCTACATTTTATTCACTTGAATCAAATTTTGAAAAGAAAATGGGAATTTTGATATAATATTGGATGTTGAATTCGGATTCTTGTTGTTGGTTGTGGATATTATATGAATTATTTATTGAGATTGTTTAACGTTCGTTGGTTGTTGAGTTTGAATTTTTAGCATTGGGAGATAATTGATTATTGCTTGAACTATTTGTTGAGATTAATCGTTGAATCTTGAAGTATGCACCGTCTTGGTTGATTGGAGTATTTTAAATCGTGGTTGTTGCATCATGAAAGCAACTAAACCAACTAGCTTTCACCCAAATCCACCACATCTATGGAGATTGGCTCTTAGCGTAGTCAGTTTGAAGCTTCTGGCCACACCGCTTCTACTGTCGACAGTCGTACCGAGTCATACTCGGCAGACGATGCTCATCACGAGTGAGCATTTCCCATCTCTCTCCCTTGTTTGAATTTTTCTGTTGCTATTTTCACAGTGAGGGCACTGTGTTTTGTTTAGCTTGGGGGAGGGATATCTATCTTTATTGCTTTCTAGTATAGTTTTATTGCTTTTTTAGGTGTTGTACGCTTTGTACCATCCATTAGGGGTGGGAGTTTACGTGCAACCAAAAAAATGTACTGCTTTCCTAGTGTTATTGTTCAATTTAGTTGCACTCTTACTTGCATTCTTACTTGCATTCATATGTCTTTATACCCTGCATTGTGCAATTGACTTTCAAACTATGTTCGGGCTTTATTTGACTCTCTTGAGCTTCTTTTGAACTTAGTTATGATTCTGAAATTCAGTCGGTCATGCTATACATTGATAACTGCTTGGCATTGTGTGAACCAATTGAATGGTATGCGGTAAGATGTTGGTCTCGTGTCAAGAATAGCTAGCCAATTATCTTGTAGGTCACCTTACTATGTGTTTGTGTGATTGATGTGACTTGTTATCGTATGATTTTGGCTTGAGATTCATTAGTAGTTTAGTTGCAACTCACGCATGCCGCGTATGACAGAGGCCATTCTCTTAGGAAGCCTTCAGACGAACTTAGAAACATTAGTTCCTGCCTTTCATACCCATGTTGTAGCCTTGTCCGTTTATTGTTTTAACTCCACAAAATTGAGCCCTATTAGCCCCGTTGGTTACTTGTCCCGAGTCTAGCTTGGGGGAGCTTCGGTGTTCGTAATGGTTTCATTGATGTTGGTTGATTGGCACACTAAGCCAATAGTTCGTGGTTCGAGGCTATGTTTGGATTTGTGGTTCGGAAATGGTGTATATTATTGTTGGCACCCAAGCTTGTAACAGTTAGAATTAGATTTATCTATGTACTTTCGATTTCATTCTTTAGTTTCATTTTCAAAAAAAAAAAAAAAAAAAAAAAAAAAAAAAAAAAAGAAAAAAAAAAAAAAAATTCAAAGAAAAATCAAAAATACGTTTTTCGTTTTTGTATATAGTTTGAAGGCAGGGAAAGGGGATTGAACAAAGATCATTGACATTATATTATGTTTTTCCCCTTGGTCATATATAACTTGGTTGATTGTTCGGGTTTCATGGTTCGACGGAGTTGGATTTTCAGCATTATCACGCCGACGCATATAGTTCACATTTGCTCCCCAAGTTGGACCTTACTCTCACTTTTTCCCAAATTATATCCTACCCTTCCTTTCCACCTAGCCCCGTTACAAGCTTACTATAAAGACCTCTTGATCGGCATGTTTGTTTTGTGAATAAGCGAAAATTGTTTCTTGCTATTGTCATCTTACCCCGCGTTGCATCATATATTCATATTCTACAAAGTATGCGGCGAAGACTAGCTTGATTGAGAACGGTTTGTGGCTAAGCTTGGTTGTTTCAATTGTGGATCATGATGCTTTGTGGTTCTATTTGTATCCGAGCTAAATTTCTGTCTTAATAACTTTGTTTGATTGTTTGCCCGAGAGTTGAGTAGGTTTGTTCAAGTTCAATGAAAGTCATGTGCGTCTCATTTCTCTGTTTTCGGTCTAGTGTTGCTTGGGGACAAGCAACAGTTTAGCTTGGGGGAATTTGATGAATCATATTTATATAGGGTATTCTAGGCTCATTTAGGTTGCATTTCTAGGCATTCGTCTCATTTTAGTTGCATTTAGAGTCATAATTGCATAAGTCGTCGTTATTGTACTCTATTACGCTCCGTTTGTGTTTTCTTTGATATTTCAGGTGATTTTACAATCATTTGGGTGCTTTCGGAGTGTTTGGAGGTGGAACGAATGATCACCGGATGGTTTGAGTCGGAGACGAAGTGTTTGATCGGAGAATTGAGTTTTCCGGGGATGATTAACTCGATATATCGCTTGTGCATAGCTCGCAAGACCCCTCGTTGGCTCGCAAGACATCTATCGTAGGCTCGCTACATTTATCGTTGGCTCGCAAGATCCCTCGTTGGCTCGCAAGATCCCTCGTTGGCTCGCAAGACATTTATCGTAGGCTCGCTACATTTATCGTTGGCTCGCTACATCCATCGTCGTGCCTCATCGCTTCATGGTTGCTTGCTTCACTAGGCCAGCGAGGGATGGCTCGCTAGCTCCCTCGCTGCCTCGTTGCTCGTCGCCTTGGCCTGCTATGCATCTCACTAGGCCAGCGAGGGATGGCTCGCTAGCTCCCTCGCTGCCTCGTTGCTCGTCGCCTTGGCCTGCTATGCATCTCACTAGGCCAGCGAGGGATGGCTCGCTAGCTCCCTCGCTGCCTCGTAGCTTCGTCGTCTTGTCTTGCTGCACTTCACTAGGCCAGCGAGGGATGGCTCGCTAGCTCCCTCGCTGCCTATAGCTTCGTCGCTTGGCTCGCTAGCTCCCTCGCTGCTCTACCTTCTTGCTAGTCGCTCATCATGATGCCAGCGAGGGATGGTGCGCGAGATCCCTCGCTGCCCATGCCTCGCCATCTATCTTCCCGTGTGCGCGGCTCGTGCTCGGGTTTGGCTGCCACATCATCGCTCCATCGACCAATCATCGACGACTTTTATTTTTATTTTCATATTTATTTAATTTTTTTTATTTTAGAAAATAGGAGCATATAAATACTCAAGGGAACTAATTAATTTCCCTCATGTTATTATTTTCCTAGAATTCTTTTAAACGTTCAGTTTTATTTCTCTCTCTACACATTATTGAGCCCTAGTTCATTCCATTCAATTAATCAATCTAGAGGTAATTCAATAATTTCTTTTGCTTTTATTCTTTCTTATTATTTTCGTTTCTTAGATTAATTCGTCCTTTGATTATGAATCTCGTTTTCATTATGTATTTCATGCTTGTTAATTCAATTATGAGCGAGTAGTTATATTCTAGGGCTAAGTTAGGGAAGCCATGTTTATACCATGATTGTTATGCAATAAAGTTTGCTAATCTATAGATTATTGCTTGAGTAATTCCAATTGATTTGTTCTTAATCGTTGATTCATGTTATCGGCCACTTTCATGAATTGATTATCTAGCTAATAGGAATTAGAATCGAAAGATCGTATTTTTAGAGGCTTAGTGCAATCGGCAATTCTGATTATGTTAGCGACCGTACTGCATATGTTGAATTGAAAGTGTTAAGACCCGACCGTAGGATTAACATGTACTTTAATTACTCGGCTTAGTTTATTCATTTATAGATTGATTTGTGTTCTTGGATTGGTATAAGCATGGTGAACCGAACAGACGCCCTAGACCTTTTAATTCATTGATAAGTTCACATTTACATTATTGCTTTAGCTTCATTAGTTAATAATATCCAAAATCAACTTTCGTTATTGAAATAGTTCGTATAATTGGGCAAAAACTAATAGAACTCGTCTCCCTGTGGGATCGACCCGTATTTGCTAAGTATCTGCTAACAACAGACACCGTGCACTTGCGGTATCACTTTTTAATCTATCACATACTGACTCAACCCGTAAATGACCATTTCATTCAAATAAACAAACAAACATTGTTTTTGTTTTTTTTTGAATGTGAGTCTTTCTGTGTTTGAAACAGAAATTTAGGTATGCTGATTATGGAACAAAATAGCCATTAAGTTCCAGCCTTGAAGGACTTAAAACAAACTTAGATGACCCTAAAATTAATGTAGCATTGCCATGCTTCATTTCCCACTTGTAGGCCATTAGTGTAGCCTAGCTTCCATTGTTTGAGTTATTACCGAAGTAAGAACCTCAAGCGGTATATGATACCAAGGAAGTTTGATTGCTAGGTCACTTCTCTTTAAACATAAACTTATAGGTAGAAACGGAATCGTAAATTCCTTTCATTTGTTCCTTGTTTTCCTATTTCTTGTACCCTTTCTTATAGTCTTAAGAATTGAATTCTTTAGTGTTGACTTTTATATTTTGTTAGACATGTCCAATATCACTCCAACAAGGTTCTTACCATTTAATTTATGTTGAATATTCTGTTTCAACTAGATGATCTTACCAGAAGCTTCTAAAGTTCTCTAAGCATCAATCTATTCGAATGTCTAGGGACTAGACTCATTCGAGAAATAAATGGACAAAGATATTAGGTTGTTAACCATTGGTAGGGCTGAGCGTTTAAACTCAATGCTTTATGATCTCAAAACTACATTGTATTTTGAATTCACAAGCACCAATTGGTTTGCCATTCGATTTTGATATTCGAAAACAACCATAAAAGTCGATATAAGAAACGTACATTTTAAATTGCTCATTTTCTCTCATTTCCGTGAATCGTTCTTGGATTCACTACCAATCGAGGAAATTTACTGTTACCTTTTTAAAAGGATTTATTGCAGTGCAAGATATTTAATTATAAACAATAATTAAAACATACATTGAAGCATGCAAAGTCTAAACATTTATCATGAGTAATAACTTGATGATTAAAGCAATCATGCAATTTAAACAAGTTATTAGCATTTTATTCGAATTTATTGTTCCGGCAGGTGTGAATAAAATGATTCCAAGATCCTAAAACCATTGAAGAATTAAGCACAGTTTGTCGACTCAATCCTAAAACATTTTAGGTAAGCAAAAACCTTTTGCTAATAGTCTGGAAACTATTCTTGGTTGATAGGCACGTCTAAGAACTTATTAGGTAAACCTATCGATTTTGCCACGACATAAAAGGACTCCTTACTTATATCGTTGAGTTTCACCAAAACTAACATGTACTCACAATTATTTGCGTACCTTGCCCCTTTAGGACCAATAAGTAACACCTCGCTGAGCGAAAACTATTACTAGATTGATGTAAAGGATATCCAGGCAAGTGTATATTTTGGCATGGCACCTTTTAACTCAATTTTTAAGTTTGGAACTTAAGGCTCTTACTATGTTGGTTAGATTTTAAGTGAACTAAAATCCTTAATCATGCAACATAATCAAGCCACAATCTCATGCATAATTAAGACATATTTAAAGCAATAAATAACTAAAAGCATGCATAAGATAAATGTGATCTAGTATGGCCCGACTTCATCTTGAAGCTTCAACTTCAAAGTCCGTCTTGAAAATCTCCGTGGGCGGCACCATTTTATTCAAATAGGATAAGCTTATAATTAAAACTAATTACAACTATTTGATGGTACGCAGACCATATTTGAATTGAAAAACAATTTTGGTACTTTAGACCAATTACATTCAAATTAATGGTACGCAGACCATATTTTCTATCCTATTTGGGCCATACTAGTCACTTCATAACCTGCAAAACAGTACATATACAATATATACTATTCACCCATTCATTATCATGAATGGCCCACATAGCTGGTTAGTAAAACACATTATGCATCACATAAACATTTACAGCAATAAATCAAGGGCACCAATAATCTACAAATTATTCAGTCCTTATTAATTCTAATCAAGTTGTTTTAATCTTAAGGATTTGTAGACCTAATCAAGAGTTTATGACTAAAAGGGCTCCCACTTAAACCAATAAATTCATATGCTTTACTAATTTTAAACATAAAAATGTATTTCTAGTCTAACCGGAAACATACAAATTTAATTAAAATTTAAAGCTCATATAAATTTATAATTGAATCCGCTTATTTAATTTATTTTTCAGTCGTATTTAAATTAATTCATGATTTTAACTTTAGTAAAATAATTAGAATAAATAAAATTTATTATAATTACAATATTCAAAATTAAAATCCAAGAAAATAATTTAAATTATTAATTTTATAATTAATTAAAATTATTTTAAATTAAAATTTCAAAACGATCTAATCGTGACGCAACAACCCCACGCAACGCACACCCATAGGCCACACGCACGCAGCCATCGTTGGCCATGTGCGCGCAGCCCATGCGCTGCGTCGCATTGCTGCTGCATTCCATTGCAAGGCATCCGAGGCACGCTTGGCCTCTGGCTCGCTGCGCGCCTGCCCTCGTCGCACGCGAGCTTGCGCTCATCGCACGAGGAAGTGGCATGCGAGCAGGCGCTCGCTGCGCGCGAGCGATCGATGCTGGGCGTAGCGCTCGTGGCACGCGAGCTTGCGCTCGTTGCGCGCGAGGCTCCGCACGCTTGCGCGAGGCAGTGCGCGCTGTGGCGCAGCTCGCCTGCTGCCCACACGCGACTGCTCGTGCCTTGCTTTCGCCCTTGCCCATGCGCCCATTGCACACAGCCCACGACACAAGGCAGGACTGCTGCCTTGTGCTCGTGCACCATGCCCTTGCTCGCTGCATTCGTACCGCATGGGCGACGAGCTCCCTTGCTCGTCGTCGCATGTCCGCACTATACAACACCCCTTAAGGGTAACACGTAGCGTCCTTTGCTTTGTGCGTGCAAGTTATATGAGCGAATCGCATAAAAATTAAAAATTTTATTTTCAAAATTAATGACAAATTAATAAATCATATTAATTTCATAATTTTAGGGCGAAAAAATCGAAAATTTATTATTTAATTGATTTCCGATTGACACGGATTCAAGTCTAGGTCATAAAAATTTAAAATTTAACATAAATTTACAATTTTTATGGTGGTTTTTAATCATAGGTATCTAATTAAATTATAACTAATTATGAAAATCAAATTAATTCTAAATTATTCCAATTTTCAACAAATTAATCATAATTACAAATTAGATTGCATAATTAACAAGGCTAGGCATTCAAACTTGTTAAACATATACAGTAGGTCAATCAAAAATTCAAGATTTATCAACAAGAATCGCAAATATTTAATTTAACATCTTAAATTTTCGAAATTTTGCATTCGAAAAACTAAAACCTCCGAAAAGTCATAGTTAGGCTTCGAATTTGGGAATTCTGGGTTCGGCCGAAAAATTTTAGAATGCCTTTTACATGCGGAATTGACACAAAAATCACTCGATTTGGATGAGTAACGAAGAAACTGCCGAAAAACTGCGTACGTATAATTAAATAAACGCAATTTGCAATTAATTAACAATTACGAAAATTAATCACCCCTTTTAATTCTTGCAAATTTGTAATATTTAACCATGTTTATGCAATTTAGATTATGAAAATAATAAGAGGCTTTGATACCACTGTTAGGTTATGATACATATGACAATTCATAAATCATGCGGAAAAACCATAAAGCAGGAAAGCATATTATTTACACATAATCATTTAGCATAGAATAGATGCATACGTGTTGTAGCGTGCCTTCCCTACCTGCGCCCGAACCGAACAAGAACAAGTCTTTAGGACTCCAAATGTCGTCCCTCCGTAGATAGTCCACAGTACGTCCGGATCCGCCTCAAGTTAGACCAACTAGAATCGCCCTTAAGGTGCTTAGGATTTTCGGCTCTTATTGCAAGTGTATGGATGATTTATATTTCAAAAACTTACCCTTTGAATACTTCAATCGTACCCATAAATTGTGACCCTAGGCACTTATTTATAGGAGTATGGAAAAGGAATTGTAATCCTACTAGGATGTGGATTTGCTAATTAGAACTTTATTAGGACTCTAAATAACAAAGCAAATCTAATAGGATTAGGATTATAATCTTTGCACAAATCCTAATAGGATTAGGATTTCCCGCACACACATCGTACAAGACGTGCACCCGCGCAGGCCTTGCGGCCCACGACAGGCGCACAACCCATGTCGCTGTGCTGCGCGCGCGCGCCCTTGGCTGGGCCTGGGCTTGCGCTGGGCCTGGTCGAGGCGTGTGTTGCTGCGTGTGGCTCGCTGGGCGATGGCCTGGCTTCGTGCTGGGCCTTCGTCTAGCGGGCCTCGTCCGATGCTAATTCGTACGATACGCTTCCGATTAAATTCCCGATTCCGGAATTCGTTTCCGATACGAACAATATTTAATATTTCCGATTCCGGAATTAATTTCCGTTTCGAACAAATATTTAATATTTCCGTTTCCGGAATTATTTTCCGATTCCGATAATATTTCCGATTCTGACAATATTTCCGTTTCCGGCAATATTTCCGATTCCGGCAATATTTCCATTTCCGATAATATTTTCCGATACGTACCATGTTTCCGTTTCCGGCAACATCTACGACTTGGATAATATTTATATTTCCGATACGATCCATATTTCCGTTTCCGGCAATATCATCGTTTCCGGAGTATTCATTTCTTGCTTGTGACGATCTCAGCTCCCACCGAAACCAAGATCCATCGATTCCGAATGTCCATAGATAGAGTATTTAATGCCATTAAATACTTGATCCGTTTACGTACTATTTGTGTGACCCTACGGGTTCAGTCAAGAGTAAGCTGTGGATTAATATCATTAATTCCACTTGAACTGAAGCGGCCTCTAGCTAGGCATTCAGCTCACTTGATCTCACTGAATTATTAACTTGTTAATTAATACTGAACCGCATTTATTAGACTTAACATAGAATGCATACTTGGACCAAGGGCATTATTTCCTTCACCGATCTCTACAGGGATGACAGCCTCGGAACCGTAAACTAGGTGGAAGGGTGTTTGTCCAGTGGCTTCCTTCTCGGTGGTCCGAAGGGACCAGAGTGTTCCTGGGAGCTCTTCTAGCCATTTGCTTTTTTCGTCCTCGACTCTCTTCTTGAGTGCATTGAGTATGAGTTTGTTTGCAACTTCGGCTTGTCCGTTGCTCTGAGGGTGGCATACTGCTGAGTAGGCGAGGTGGATACTGAACTTCTTACACCATCTTTGCAGTGGTGTGTTGTCAAATTGTTTCCCATGGTCAAAGAACAATAGCCTCGGTATCCCGAATCTTGTGATGATATTTTGCCAGATGAACTTGCGGACCTGCTGCTCCGTGGTGGAGGAGACTGCTTCGACCTCGATCCACTTACTGAAGTAGTCCACCCCCACAATTAGCCACTTCTTCTGATTCACAGCCGAAGGGAATGGACCTATGATATCCAAACCCCACTGCGCAAACGGTAAGGGGTACAGTGTGGTTTGCAAGGTCTGAGCTGGCTGGTGGATTGCAGGTGCGAACTTCTGGCATTTCTCGCATTTTCTCGTCAGCGCCTTTGCTTCGGACACCATGGTGGGCCACCAAATCCGGATCTTAGTGCCTTGTGTGCCAATGCCCTGCCTCCAATATGATTTCCACATATGCCGAGGTGGATTTCCCTTAGGATATAATCGGCATCGGTTGGGCCTACACATTTCAGCAGTGGTGCTGAGAATGATTTTCTCATGAGCTCTCCGTTGGCGTCAATGATGAACCATCGGTTGAACCTTTTTAGCTTCCATGCTTGCAGCTTGTCTTCGGGAAGTTCTCCCCTCTCCTTGTATGCAATGACTGCGTCCATCCAACTTGGCTCAGGACGTACATTGCAGGCTGTAGGGGGTGGCATGTCGATGCTCCTTTCTTGGTGTACTTCCACATGGACTGACCTGTTTAGGTCGGAGAGCGTGAGCTTGCAAGTTTGGACGGCGCATCCGCCTGTGCGTTTTGACCTCGGGGAATGAGTATGACTTTGAAGGATCTTAACTTTGACGTTAATGATTTGATTTTTGCTAGGTAAGCTGTCATGCTTGGCCATTTGGCCTCGTACTCCCCTCGGATCTGGTTGGCTATGAGCTGAGAATCAGTCTTGAGACAAACATGTTCGGCTTCAAGAGATAAGCACAGCTCTATTCCTGTGATTGTTGTCTCGTACTCGGCCTCATTGTTGGTTGCTTTGAAACCGAACTTCAGGGCGTACTCTATGCTCTTTCCCACTGGGGGTATCAGTACTACTCCGGCTCCCGAGCCGTTCACTGTGGAAGATCCGTCAGTGTAGACCTCCCATGTTCTCTTGGTGTCATCTAGCACCTCTTGATATGAGCATTCGACCAAGAAGTCCGCGAGTGCCTGTGCTTTGATGGCCGTCCTTGGCTGATACTTGATCCCGAACTCAGACAACTCGAAAGCCCAAGCAGCCAATCTTCCCGACCTCTCTTTCTTGTCTAGCACTTTCTCCAGCGGCTGGTCAGTTAATACCACTATTTGATGGGAGTCGAAATAGGGCCTTAGTTTCCGAGCTGCTACCACCACTGCATATGCTACTTTCTCGATGAGTGGATACCGAGTTTCGGCATCCGTCAGGGTTCGGCTGGTGAAGTAGATTGGCTGTTGCTTCTTTTCTTCTTCTCGGAGGAGTACTGCGCTTACGGTCCCGGGGCTGACTACGACATATAAGTATAGAGCTTCCCCCTCTTTGGGCCTGGCTAGTGTCGGCAGTTGAGCTAGGTGAGCCCTGAGCTGTTGGAATGCATCTTTTTGCTCTTGTCCCCATGTCAGCTCGGGGTCCACTTTCCTCGGGACGCCTTTCTTTTTGATGAGTTCTGCTTCTCCTCCGGGGAGGGTTTTGGGTTAGAGAGCTTTGAAGAAGGGTGCCCCTTTATCCGAAGCTTTCGATATGAATCTCGATAGTGCGGCCAACCTGCCCGTTAGCCTTTGCACATCTCTTTTTGTCTTCGGTTTGGGTAGATCTAGCGCAGCCTGGACTTTGTCCGGGTTGGCGTCTATTCCCCTTTCACTTACCATGAATCCGAGGAACTTCCCTGACTTCACCTCGAAGACACACTTCTTCGGGTTCAGTTTCATGTTGTATTTCCTCAGGTTGGCGAAGGTTTCGGCCAGGTCCTTGATGTGATCCTCCTCCTTCACGCTTTTTACTATGGAATCGTCCACATAAACCTCGACGTTCCTTCCCTTTTGATCGGCGAAGACGTTATCAACTTGTCTTTGGTAGGTGGTTCCGGCATTTTTCAATCCGAAGGGCATCATTCTGTAGTTGAACACTCCCGCGCTCGTGATGAAGGCGGTTTTCGCTCTATCGTCGGGGTGCATGAATACTTGATGGTACCCTGAAAAGGCGTCCATGAAGCTCAGCAATGCGTGGCCACTGGTGGAGTCCACCAGTTGATCTATCCTCGGGAGGGGGTAGCAATCTTTTGGGCAAGCTCGGTTCAGATCTGTGAAGTCCACGCACATGCGCCATGAGCCATTCGCTTTCTTGACCATGACTACATTGGCCAACCATTTGGGGTACATGCACGGCTCGATGAATCCTGCCTCTTGTAATTTCTTCACCTCTTCGGCGATAGCTCTGTTTTTCTCCGAGGAGTAGTTCCTTTTTTTCTGTTTGATTGGCCGAGCTTCAGGACTGACATCCAGCTTGTGGCAGATCATCTTCGGATCTATCCCTGGCATGTCGGCCGCCGACCATGCGAAGATGTCTTTGTGATCCCTCAGCAACTGGATCAATTCTATTCGAAGTCCCGAACTTAGGCCTTTGCCTATTCGGATGCCTCTGTCTGACTCGTCCTCTAGGGGAATGTCTTCCATTTCTTGGTCTGGTTCGGGGGAGAGGGTCTCTGGTCGAGCGTCAACTTCCGCGGGCTTTACCAGGCTGCTCGATCCCGCCTTTCTCCTCTTGGCATCCTTTTCATCTTCTTCCTCGGGACTATCTCCTAGCTTCGGCTTTCGGATGGCCGTGTGACAAGTTGACCTTGCCACTTCTTGGTCGCCCTTTATCCGCTCGGCAAAGCCAGCATCCGAGACATACATCATCATCTGATGGTACGTGGATGAAACTGCTTGTATCTTGTGGATCATGGTTCGTCCCATGATGACGTTATACACCGAGTCGCAGTCCATCACCAAGAATTCCTCTCGGACGTTTCTTGCCGCCAGGCCTTGACCGATTGTGACGGGTAAGGTGATCTTTCCTCGGGGAATAGCTGCGGATCCGTTGAATCCGATCAATGGGTAACTGACCTTGGTCAGTGACTCTTCTCCCTCTTCGAGGATGAGTTGCTCGAAGCAATTCCTGAAGATGATGTTGACGGCGCTCCCTCCATCGACCAGTACTCTGTGGACATTGTGGTTGTTGAGATCCATTTCGATCACCAACGGGTCGTCATGTTTGTACTGGGTCCCGAGGCAGTCATCAGCAGTGAATGTCATATTCGGGGGGGTAGGCTGATTCTCCCCAACATTCACTACTACAAAAAAGGGCAAAGAGACCCTTCCCAAATGGCTTAAGAGATCTCCTTTCAAGGGGTCTCTATCTCACAGGTCTCTTTGATAAAGAGACCCCCTCATCGAGAGGGGGTCTGTTTGTTAAAATCTAGAGACCCCCCACGTAAGAAAGAGGTCTCTTATGTAAAAGGTGGTGAAAATAATTTAGAAGGGAAAGAGACCCCTTATTAGAGATGGGAGATCTGTTTTTTAAATGGTTCAGACCCCAAAAGTAGGATAGGAGGTCTCTTTGAATATTTTTATTTTTGTTTAGTAAAGCAGTTAAGACCTCATATATAGATAAGGGGTCTCTTTGTTATTTTTTTTACAAACTAAGACCTAATATCTTAGATATGGGGTCTCTTTGAATTTTTTTTATTATTATAACTAGAGAGCCTTTATTACACCTGACGGGTCTCTTTGCAACTTTTTTAAAAAAAAAAAAACGATAATAGATAAATAATACACCTGGTCGATCAGCGATATATTAAGAACTAATTAATATGCATATTCAACCTGCGTTTACACCTCTATAAATACCGGCCAGCGGCATTAAACGCACAAAACCACACCTGCTATAATAAATAATTTGTAATAATTCGAGAACAACTCCATAATCCATATATTACCAAAAAAAATATTTCCAACAAGTAATGCTCAAAATGCAAGCTTTACATAAACTGTGATTTTCATAAGCGTCAAACTTTACATCGCAATTTCCAAAAACGTAAAACAAAAATCAATTCCAAAATATAATCATTTACACCAATTAACCAACAATTGGAACCGAAACTCATGGATTTATTTCCATACCATCAACTTTGTTTTCTTGATCCGCTTTTTGCTTGAGCAAATACTCGACCGACATGTCTCTAACCTCATACACATTTTCCGATGAATAAGTTTTTTCAGAAAACTGTAATAAGTGGCATAACTATTAATTAGTAGTTAAACAAAGCATAATTTAAAAAAATCGACTCATTTACCGATTAACGATAACATGAATGATGAGAAAGACATAAACATCTGAATGAAACTTCGAATACAACCAGCAATATATTAAGGACAATTTATTTGGTTGCCTAAACTAAAGGGCATTAGCATCAAGGCAGGTTGAAAACTCCAAAAACAAAACAACGGTCACACTGTATGCAGACTATGCAACACGAATTATCTTACCAGATGAAAATATCGTTTGAAGCATGCAGCCGAGAATATAAATAAATCAACTGTAAACTAAAGACCTAAACTATCCAAGATATGCAGATGCCCATGCACATAAACAAATTCGCCTTTACAACGACTATATCACATAGACCTTTAAAAGAAGTTTCAAAACATGATTTATGGAAGTAGACCTCTATGGGATTCTTTTTCTTCTAGAAACTAATATCCTCTAGGAAAATTAAAACCTCTTTCACCAAAATTGCACCAGAAAAGCTATCTATATATGTAAGTAAAGGAATGCCCCTACTTCTGATAATTAATCTACAACTACCATTCTGCTAACGTAAGATGACAGCATTCATGAATCATGGCTAATCTGCTTAATGTATACTTTCTGTTATCGCATGAAACAAGGTCCACCTACAAAGGTTTATAAAGAATGATACAAGTGTATCTTATAAAAGACCACGGACATGTATAAGAAGAGTAGACTTACTGTGCATATTCCATGCGGCCTTGCTCGTCAATAGGTGGGGGAGATATAAGCACCACTAACATGGTGGGGGAGCATTTCTGCAATTTATAGGGACAAGTGATTATATACAAGCAGAAAGTGATGATCATAGATACAAGTCGAGTATACTTGAGGGAAAATTATGTAGCATGAAAACAACGGGTCTAGTAAAAGTTCCAAACTTCCAATAAGTCTGATAATATGCAGAAGGAACAACTTTTACAGAACTTTAGAAGAACGACCTACAAAACCAGAATCTGAAAATTCTTAGACGCAAGGATATATTTCTACTGGCAGTAATACTATCTCTTTCACTCAAATCAATTGACTCGAATTAGAATCAAAAGTATGTATGCAAATTTCAGCATTTCCAGATAAATCAAATGAGAAAGTAAATATTATAAGTGGAGAAGACTATTCTTTAGAGACATCTTGAACTGGAAAATGAGACTATTGACTTGCAAGTTGCAACAAAGTATTAACACTAATAAGTTCACAAAGACAGGAGAAAGGATAACCTTCAAGTGCAGAACAATCTTTCTAAGGTTCTCTTTGTATTCCTCAATAGGAACATGTTGACGTTCACTATTCCTCCCAAGCAAAGCCGCGTCATTAGCTCCAAAGAAAATGGTGGCCGCAACAGGAGGATTAGCCAAGCCCAGCTGGTCGGTGGAAGGCAAAAGATAAAAATAATATTATGGTCAGTGTGTAGACAGGAAACTAGTAAAAGATCATTCACATAGATGTCAGATAGTACAAGCCTCCAGCTTAAGACTGGAGTTCAAGTTCCATGTTATCAACCTATGACAAGGGAAGCATTACAAAGCTTGAGTTGAATCATTACCTTACCTTGTGTAAATTCGACAAATCCTAAACCATTGCGCTCATTCAGACAAGCTCTTCAACCTGAATAATTCCCTATTCCTCAAGACTTCTAATATGTTCAGCAATCCGACTTTGAATCCTAAGGACAAGTCGTACTTCTGCCGCAATCCTTTTCGACTTATCTGTCCTATACCTAAAAATTCAAAATTCGAGAAATTGAATTCAGAAACATAGAGTTAACAACTCAAACAATTCAATTGGAAAACCTTCAGCCATGGGAGAGACATATAGAGTTAGACACCAATATTTGTAGAGTGATTTGTGGTAAACGAAAGCGATTGATTGTTGTTGGTGAGGCAAAGAGGGAAGTCGGCAGAAAGCAACGAGACCCACCTTAGGGTATATACAAATAAATCACAAGTCAATATCTCATTCAGGCATTTTATCAAACACTTAGTGTGCAACTCAAATAATATAACTTCCACTACTCAATACTAATAAAAAAATTCATCTACCATCAATAAAATCCGGGAAATTAACAACATTCAATAAATCGCTACACAATAAACAAAAAATAATAACTAATTCGTCCTAATTAGAAAACCTAACTTAATCGAAATTCTAATCCTTTGAGCAATTCATATGTTCGAAAAAAGAAATTCAAGAGAAGGAGAGAGTGATAGATAAAGCCTAAAAACCGTTACTTTGTAGTTAGTTCGCTGGTGGTAGTGAAAATCTGCCACACAAATCCTTGCCCCCAATTTGGTATCATAATAATTTTACACGATACATCAATTAATAAGAGAATGCTAAGATTTATCACAATGACTACATCAATTAGAAACTAGATACAGAAAATCAATTAGAAACTAGATACAGAAAATGGAATGAAAACTGTCTCTGGAGGCAAAAAAAATCAATTCAATTTGAACGCAATTGAAACCCTAATTTCTAAAAACTAGATCAATTAAATCGATGAATTAATTGATAAAACCTAAATCTATCACCAACAAATATAACATCATAGCTAGCAATACCTGCAATAGTCACAATTTCACTACAATTGCTAAAAAACTGAACAAATTGTTGCCCTAATTGGAAAAAACTACACCTTAGGCAAATATCACCATCCGATTTAAACCATAAAACCTTTAATTACGACAGAACTACAAAAAAAGTAGCAAACTTTGAAGAGAAAGGGAAATAACAGTGAAATCTGAAGTTCAATTTGTGAATGGCGAGGAATACCTTGGATTAAAAGCGTGGAAAGAAGGTGTCGGTTGCGGTTCTTCAATTTCTCGATTATTTTCTTCTTTGGATCGCAGATTTGTACCAAAAGCTTCTTCATCGTTGCCGGTTTTAGGGTTTTCTACTGAGACTCCCTCTTTTTTTGTGAAGAGTGAAACTTGTTGAAGGTTGAAGAGGAGAGAGAAATTAATGCTTAACTTCTGGTTGCTCGCATGTAGAGCAGTAGAGGAAGAGAGATCGCAAAAGGAGGGGTGTTGAAAAGAGACCCGTGTTTTTTGATATTAGATTTCTTCATTTTCTTCAACTGGGACCCACGCGAGATAACAGACCCGTGTTCTGTGATAGTGGCTCTTCTCTTTTTCTTTCAACGGGGCCACGTATTATAAGAGAACCGTGTTTTGGGATATGAGGTCTCCTCCATCAAAGAGAGCTGTTTTTTACATAACGGGTCTTATTTAAGAGATCTATTTGCCAATTTTTGTAGTAGTGATTGCTGAAGTTGACTCGGTGGGAGAGAGCTCTTAGATGTTTCTTGCTGGCGTGGCCGGACCTTTGTCCTCCGAATACCACTAAGATTGGTTTTTTCTTTTGCCCTTCGGTCTCATGGACCCTTTTCTGGGCTTGCTCTTGTAGCTTACCAGACTTCGCTTTTTCTTTTTCTTCTCTTTCTGCTCTGTGGTCAAGCAAGTAACTCTTGAGGTAGCCTCGTCGTATGAGGTCTTCGATGTTATCTTTCAGCGAGTTACACTCTTCCGTGGTGTGGCCGAAGTCATCGTGGAATTCACACCACTTGTTCTTGTTGCGGTGACGGGGGTTTGACCTGAGCTTGTCTGGCAGCTTCCAGTTTTCATCGTCCTTGTGGAGGTTGAAGATTTCTCTTCGGGGTATGGTGAGTGGGGTGTAGTTGGTGTATTTGGGTTGAAATTCACCCTTCTTCCCATCTCTCTCGGGACTCGCTTCTTCGCGCCCACCTTCTCTTTCCCCTTTCTAGAGTTGCCCTCAGGCTTACTCTGGTTTGTTCTGTTATCCTTCGGATCTGAGGAACCTCTTAGCCTTGCTGCTGCCTTGTTGAACTCTTCGGTTCTGATGAACGCATCCGCCATTTGGAGCACGTCCGCTATTTTGGAGGGGTTTTTCATTGTAAGTTTGTCTCGGAACTTCCCCTCCCGTAGCGCGTGCTTCAAGGCGAAGATTGCTACATCTGGCTGCAGGTTCGGAATGTTGGTGGATTCCTTCATGAATCTGGCCATGAAGTCTCGCAGGCTCTCGTCTCTTTCTTGCTGTATAGAGGTTAGCTCGGCAGTGGTTCGTTCTGGGCGATTGTTGCTCACGAACTGTACGCAAAACCTCTTTTTCAGCTTCTTCCAACTTTTAATCGATCCCTTCGGCAGCGACCTGAACCATTCCCCTGCCACTCCTGTCAGCGTGGTTGGGAAGTATTTGCACCAGCAGGCTTCGGAGTAGGGGCTCAGAAACATCTGCTGTTCGTAAGAGATGACATGGTCCCTCGGATCCGTGACTCCGCTATACGTCAGGTGCGCTGGTAGCCTCACTTTGGGAATCGTCTCCATGACAATATCATCCGAGAATGGAGAAGAAGTTGGAGTCATGATTCTTTTTCCTAGCCTCGCCCTGATACCTTCGCTTCTCGAGTTTCACTAGTGGAAAAAGGGTCATTTGCATCGCACTTTTAAGCACATTTGCGTCGCACATCGGGCGTGGCAAAAGCTCTCGACGCAAATGACTAAAAGTCATTTGCGTCGCACATTTGTGCGACGCAAATGAACCTTATTTGCGTCGCACAATTAGCTAATGTGCGACGCAAATAACTTTTCAGGCATGGTGCTGAAAAGTCATTTGCAACGCACATTAGCTAAATGTGCGACGCAAATGACTTTTCAATATGTTAAAAAAAATGTCATTTGCAACGCACATTAGCTAAATGTGCGACGCAAATGACTTTTCAATATGTTAAAAAAAATGTCATTTGCAACGCACATTAGCTAAATGTGCGACGCAAATGACTTTTCAATATGTTAAAAAAAATGTCATTTGCGTCGCAGATTAGCTAAAGTGCGACGCAAATGACTTTTGGATATTCTAAAAAAAATGAGCTGCTGATTTTATTTAATCCATAGATTAAATAAAATAAGCAGCTTTCAGTACTAGTATATTCAGAGCATAAAAATAAAAGTAAACTAGGTGAAAATTTTGACAATATTTCCTTTGTAATTTGACCCTCCCCAATACCGGGAATGTTATAATACATTAATATATACCTGTCAAAACAGTTTACAACCCAATAAAAGGCTAATTCACCATAGATCAACCAACATGTTGATAACCTAACTACACTTTAAACATAAAAGTTTAAGTAAATATTACAATAAACTAGCTAAATATCGACATTGCTCATAATGTAATCAGCCCAAAGAAAACAAACAAAAATAGCAGAACAATCACATTCTTAGCAACAAAGGCAATACATATTCACCCTTATTAAGAAAAGAAAAACATTAGAGTTGCATAACCCCAAACCTACTCTCAACATGAGGTATAATAGTCTGCTAGTCTTGCTACCATTTGCAGTTTGAATTGCATTCAGAACAATTATATTCATATAAGGAAACAATAATTAAACCTCAATTATATGGGAACATTTCAGAAAAAGTAATAAACGCTAGCAAGAATTGGGGAATCAACAACAGAACATTAAAATTTGGACTTAGACCTCACAATAATCAAACACACGAGCTGTTATTTATTGTATGCACAAAATGGCAATGTGAAAAACATGTATCATTGGATAAGCAACTGAACATTTCAAACATAAGACATCCAAGGTGAGCAAGGGTGAAACCTGTAATCAGGTCTAAAGTCATGTCCCCATTTTGAAACACAATGTACTTCATCGATGGCAAATAAAGCTATTCCACGGTTCTCCGCAAGCCTCTGAAGTGGACTTATTAGTATGCATTATACACCTCATCAGACAGTGAAAGCTGACATCATACAGTCCCAAGTGACAACAGCAGGGCATTTAGAAACAATTCAAACTACAAGCAATACCAGATGATGTACAAATGTGTTCACCTAAGCAGTGTTTCGAGGCAAACGTATACAACGGAATACATGCCGTTCATTGCTTTCTTCTCAACGGTGTTATCTGGTTGTCCTGATCCAAGGAAACATGCAGAGATGCCATGTTTTCATAGCTTTAAGCACTGGTCATGCATCAAGCTTATCAATGTAGAAACATTAAAGCCTCAAAAACATTGACACAGTATATACATTGTACAAAGGATTCAAGAAGAAATGCACAGAAAAGGGAGAATAAGAATCAGAAAATAAATACCAGACCCTGTTGCTGCAAGAACAAGACAGTCTTGCTAAGAAAACCAAGCTAGTTAATCATGGTAGACACTGGTCATGCATCAAGCTTATCGATGTACAAATGTGTGTCTATTAAGTTCTTGCTTCTACTGCAGGGTTGCCTAGCAATCATGGTAGACAAAGAAAAAAATCCAAAGGTAAATCTTACTGAATTTTTTCAACTGGATGGACTATATGTTTCATGATACTGTCTTAGCTAGTTAATGAATCTCTTTTAAGAGTTCGACATAATCAAAATCCTAAAATCAAAATCAAAATCTAGGGTTCAAACAATCAAAATTTAGATTCATCTGAAATCAAAATCCTAAAATCAAAATCAAAATCCTAAACAGATTCGACATAATCAATAACAAACTACAACATCTGAAATCAAAATCCTAAAAAGGTCACATTACATCAAATTCAATTCAACACTTAATTTATCATCAAATTCAAATCAATCACTTAATTTATCATCAAATTCAAAGCGAAACTCATAAAAAATTGAAAAAAAAATACTTGAATTCACAAACTAACCAACATAACTAAACCCTAAATTCAAATGGAAAAAACCAGAGAAAATTAATTGAAAATGGAAATCAAGATACTCAAATTAACAATCCAAACAATTGGGCAAAAAGATACTCAAATTCACACATTAACCAAAATAATTAAATCCTAGATTCATAAGATTTTTTTTAAAATGTGCAAAACTAATTGAATTTGAAAATCAAGCAATATGACCCAGCGTGTTTCTTACCCTTCAAAACCCAAGCAATATGACCCGCCGGAAAATGCAAACCAATCGTATTGACATTTTCGCGGCGCCGACACCTAGGGTTTGCCTCTTCGCGGTAGTTTAGCATGTTTCTTAGAGGCAGTTCGGCGTATTCGGCGTTTCTTAGCCTTTTTCGCGGCAGTTCGGCATGTTTCTTAGCCTTCTTCGCGGCGCCGACACCTAGGGTTTGCCTCTTCTTGACATCGCAGATCTTGAATTTTCAGAGAAACCCAATTGACTATATTTGTGACAACTTTGGTGAGAGGAGATGTCGAAAAATAAGGTTGATATTGTGTTGTTGGAGGAGAGATGAAGAGGTGTTGGAGTACCAACAATGGAGATTCTAAAAGAATAGATGAGAGAGAAAGATAGAAGAGGCGGAAAGTTTGCGGTGTTGGTGTGGTGTGCTGGGTCAAAGCGAGAAAGTACATTCCTAGGTGGACACGCATTGCATCGCAGATTTACAAATCTGCGTGGCAAATGACTCTAGGATGCTCCTAGAGTCATTTGCCACGCAGATTTGTAAATCTGCGATGCACTTGATTGAGTCATTTGCCTCGCAGCTTTGTAAATCTGCGATGCAAATGACTCTGGGGGGCATCCTAGAGTCATTTGCCTCGCAGTTTAACAAAGCTGCGACGCAAATGAGTAAATTTTATGCTAAAATTTGTTATTTGCATCACATGTTCAGAATGGCGTGGCAAATGCGGGGATGCAAATAAGCCTTTTTCCACTAGTGTTTCCTCCAAGGGACTGCTCGGGGGCGTGTAGGGGGCTAGGAGTTCGGTCGCTTCTCCTTCTTCTTCTCGACTGGCCACTGCGCTCGGGTTGTCTATTGGATCTACGGGGGCTACCCAGCCTGTCGTGAACCGAAGGTCGCAGTCTGCTATGGACCGAGCTTCGGATCCGAGTGGGATCACTTGCTCCACTTTGGAGAGCTTGCGGCGTTGGAGACGGTGTTGCGAACCACTCTGGTTGCTGTGCAGCTCTCTGTTGTGTATCCCACGTGCTTTCTCTCCACCTTGTCATTAGGTGTGTTCCTGACATTGTGGAAAGATCTTGCTCGGGTCGCACATTATCCTCGTCAGTCGAGGGCATGTTCAGCAGTACCTGTCTCCTGGCTCTCCTCGCCTCTCGCCGTGCTGCTGCCTGGGCTTGTTCTTTCTCGTTGAAGAGGAAGTTCTGCATGATGGTCATGGCCGCGGCGAGCTCTTCTCGAGAGGGGAGTGGCCTGCTAGTCGTGGCGGTTGCCCTTGTTGGTTGCGACCTCGCCACTGAGTGCAGCTGCTCGCCTCCGTCAGATTCCGAATCTGTTTGGACAAGGACGTCCCCCAACTGGTTGTTATTGTTAGGCACTTCCATTTTTTACGTGGGAATGTAGTGCCTCTTCTTTTTTTTGGAGCTTTTCAAGTGTTCTTCCCCACAGACGGCGCCAAATTGTTCCGGTGTTGTAAAGGCGGAAACAATGGGCTTCGAATGAAGGCCCTTTCGTATGTGTTGAAGATCTTGATTTGCTTGAATGAGTTGAGTCCGAATTCACCTGCACAAGAGTAAAGTCACTAGCCTCGGGGGTGTTTCCGAGGAAAGCCCCTCCGATGCCTAAGTAAGAACGATGCTCAGATTCTAGAGAGAAGTTCTCTAGAAGAGTAGTCTTAAGGCGATAAATTGGACGTACCTTGGTATGTGAGCCATGACGGCTTATTTATAGTGTTCGTGCAATGATTGCCCTTAGGTCATTTATTGCAAGTGGGCCTTGGGCCTTGATTGGTGGCTGAATAACCTTTTTGGACTGTAGTGGGTTTGATGTTGTTGTTGTGAGCCTTTGGGCTTTGGACTTAATGGCCCAATTAGTGTTCAATTGAGAGCCCAAACAAATGATATAATTTTCAAAAGTAAAAACACCAAAAACTGAAAATTGACAATATGTTATACTGAACGAGGCCTCGTAATGATCAAGAGAAAGAGAAAGAAGTTGAGACGCTAATGAGCTAGTGTTGTGTTACGTTGGATACAAGTGGACAACAATTATTCCAAGAGCATAATTTAAACACATTATGTACCTAAGAGAGGATAGATCGATAAGACCATCATATTATAATAATCCTCTCAATTAGGAGCAGCCTAAAAGTCAAACTACAAGCTTTGACTATTTTATCTTAATCCGATGATGCCAAAAGAGTTCCAAAAGAAGATGAAGCTAAGTTCGATCGTAGACATAAAATAATAAATTTCGCCGGTTCGAGTGACGTACTAAAGGTTGCCTTTTTTATACAATCCAATCACGAATCACTCATGTCATCATGTATTCGTGCATGCACTAGTGCAGATTTCCGTATTTCAAAATAAGTAGAGCCGAAGAGTGTCTCATACAGTCATACTATCATACTAATTTATTTTAAGTTTTTTACGTATACACTCGATATTAAAAAATAAATAAAAGTTAAAATAATGTATTTTTATTTATTGTAATTATCGATTGTTACGGAATACAACGTATTTCTACTTATGCACTGATACTTTTATTAATTTATACTCCCTCCATCTCAGAATTCTCGAACTGGTTTGACCGCCACAAAATTTAATACAATATAATTAACTTATTATTTAACTAAATGTAGTTGATAGTGGGGTATTTTTTTTAATATAGATAGGAGATATGTGTCAACTTTTTAAAAGGGGATAGGGGTAGGGGAGGGTGCAAGGGACCACAAAATGACATATAAAAGGGGTAGTTGATAACTTGATATAATATTAAATAAAAATTTACCAATTATAAAAACGGTGCAAATAATTCGAGACGACTTTATAAGGAAAACGGTGCAAGTATTCCGGGACGGATGGAATAATATGATTTCTCATTTCTACCTTCTTATAACTATTTAGAACTTATTTTTACTTTACTTTTTAAGATGACTTATGTAATGCTTTACTTTTATTAGATGGTTCATTAATTATGTTGATGATAAATTTCACTTCCTTCTAGTAAAAGTTGGTTTTTGGATTATGATCATCAGACAGATATTATTTGGAAAAAAAAATATTAGGGTTTAATGTTTGAAGTTTCAACTTCTTGTTCGATACAAGTTCACTCGAAAACACTTGCCCACATCTTTCATGTATATTTAGATGTTAGAATAAAAAATCAAAAGGTATTACTTATTAGAGCATCTCTAATGGTAAGCTAATTTGACAATTAGCTTGTTATGCCACATAAGATTTCAAGCTATTTTATGTTCTAGCTAATTTATGCTCCAATGGCTAGCAAATAGCTTGTTATTTAAATTGATCCTACTTGTTTCACTTGTCAATTATTTATTTAGCAAATTTAGGAGCTAGTTGTCAAGCAAATTAGCTTAAACATTTGCTTGGCCAAGCTAATTTATTATCTTCACTCCAATGGTCTAGCTATTAGCTTGAAACTTTTATAAATTTCAAGCTAGTCCCTAGCTACAACCATTGGAGATGCTCTTAGGGACCAGACCAAATATCGACCATGGTAAAAAAATCCTCCACCGTAATTAGCAGGATTACGTCAGATCGCGATACGAACGTCTATACCACTTATCATTTTGCTTTTCATTTTTATCTAATACAATAATATAACAAGAATTCGGTATTTCGGTTGACATTCATCCAATTACCAACGATATTGATGTATTGTACGTATGCATGATCAAACTCCGATCAATATTCCATTATGTTAATTAATTAATGGTTTTTTTATACTTCTGATTACCACTGGAGTAGTTAATTTAAGTTGATTGAGAACATTATGATGGTATTTTAAGATATCTTCTTATCTGAGCCGTTAATTAAAAGAAAGCTTACATCATATCCAATTGAATAATACAAAAAAGATGATAGGATAAGCACAATCCAAATTCATCAATTTCTTGGCTACGTACACTCCCTTTTTCAGACAGTATATTCTTTCCAATAATATAATGTCTATTTTAGAAAGAATATTTTCCTTTGCAAAGATAATTTCATTAATATATCTCTAAGATATTAAAAAACTAAGTTTTTGTTTGCCCTGATTTACAATAATGTTATTGCATATGTAGCGTACATTACAAGAAATTGTACTATTAACGACGGGAAATTCCGTCGCTAAAGGCCAATAATTGTTGATTAACTACGGGATTTTCCGTCGCGAACCCGTCATAAAAGGGACCGTCGTTAATCCGTGGTAAAAGACATTTGCGACGGTTGTTCCCGTCTTTGTAGGGTTGTTATACTCGTCGCAAAAGCCTTTTTGCGACGAGATTTTTACCCGTCGTTATTAGGTTGTCATAAAAGATACAAATTTTTGTAGTGGTAACTTATTAGTTATACGCTTATACATAAAGTAAAAAGTTACCTTATTTTCAATAAAGTTATACTATATATAAATTATAGAAGTTACCACAATAATAAAATTGATCACTCTTGTAATCTGTGAATCCAACGAAATTCGAGCTTAATTTTCTTCACTTTGTAACCTACTGTTCTAGAACTGAATTAAGGTCGGATCTCAATATACTAAGGAGTACAATACTTTGTATCATGATGCATGGAAATGGAGGAGGTGAGAGGTGAAAGCTAAAATAAAGTTATAAAGAAGTACGGAGTAGGAGAGAAAGAGAGCCGTTATTAAATACTCCCTCCGTCCCGGAATACTTGACCTGTTTTCCTTATCGGGCCGTCCCTTAATACTTGATCTGTTTCTAAAAATGGAAATATTCTAACAATATTATATTATTTCTCACTCCACCCCTATTAACCCACCTACCCCCTACTCCATACAAAAAATAATTAAAAATTCAACCCCTACTCTCTCCAACCCCACCCCTTTACACATTTTCCACTAACTACATTAAAATAATATTCCACTATCAACTACTACCTATTAAATTAAATAAGTCAATTTAAGTCCCTTAAACTCTGTGCCGGTCAAACCGGGTCGAGTATTCCGGAACGGAGGGAGTAAATTACTGTATCGTACAATGTGGAATTTCTTGAATGTTCGGGTGAAAATAAAACGTAGAAATAGTTTGCAGAATTGCACAAATACGTTGTCAACTTGAACAAAAATCAATCCTTGGAAAAAATAGAAAAGAACCCTTCAAAACGTCACGTGAGAGATAGTCCAATGTGATTACAATGGTTGAATAATGATTTGAGAGGAGTCCTACATCTTGTTCCACTTCTAGAATGTTTCTAAATTCAGCACACGTCGATCTCTGTGAATAACAATACCAAGCATTTACGGCATGTTTGATAGCTGCCTAGCTGGTATAAACTCATGAGTGAGAAGATAATAAACGACTGTTAATTAATTAATATGGTCACAAAGTAAAATTTCAATTGGTTTCTAAAAATGAAAACCAAAGCCTATTGTAACATGTTCCGTTCAGGATATCATATTACGATTTTAAATAAATTGTTGTCCAACTTAAAAAAAAATAAAATTATTTCTGATTTGAGCTTTGATCGTTTTGTAGTTTGAGCTTATATTGTTATTCTGTACTTATATTTTCCAAATACGAGCTTGAGTTGTTTTGTGTTTTGGGTTAATGTACCGTTTTATTTGGTTTTGGTCCACATTTCGAATACTCAATATTGAAATCGTTCCAAAAAATTGAGAACCTAAACTTATTACAACAGATTCACACTAAATTATATGTCACGTGCATATAAATTTAGTATACTAATCGTGAATAGAAGAATTGTCAATGTCAAACAATAAGTTTGTGCGATTCCCTCGTCACTTACTTGAGTTGCAATTCTTCCAAAAGCTGTTTATGAAGCTAAGATTTTGTGTCCTTCCAAGATCATGCACTAAAAATTTCTATTGTTTTTTTTTATCAAAAGTCAAACCGGCATCTACTTACTCGGCAACTTTTATGTAAGACCGCCTTACCGAAAATATCACTTTCAATGCTTAACTAATTGGTTTTATTGCTTCATTAATTAGTTATAGTGCTTAACTATTTAGTTTTGTTGCTTAACTAATTGGTTTCAATGCTTAACTAATTGATTTCAGTACTTAACAAATTGATTTTATTGCTTAACTTATATGATACCAAGGTGGTCTTTTAGGTCATCTTTAATTTTAATAGGACGACACTGTTCGTAATCAACTAATCAAATATTAGAAGATGAAGGAAAGAATTTTACCAACGAATTTTAATTCAATTACAAAATATCTTGTCCTTTATCAAATGGACCAATTTTAATTAATACACACTATAACACACCGATGGAATTTCCTCTTCATAATTTTTTTTCCCAAAGTACCTCTCTTTCCTAATATATGCTCGAAAACAAAAAAGTACTATGTGGTATAAAGAATTAAAGATATTTTTTTAGACAAATTGTATTATACCACCTAAAAAAATCGAAAATTTGTATTTTACCACATAAAAAACTAAAATTTGTATTTTACCACCTAAAAACAATTAAAACTTGTTTTTTTACCATCTAAAAACAATTAAACTTGTTTTTTACCACCTAAAATGAAAAAAATAGGTGAAAACGCTATATGGATTATGGAGGGTCACAATAAAGGTAATGTGTGTAATATTTTATCTTCTTCCACGATTTCATGTACTTAGCTCTCTTCTCTTCCCCCTACTTCATTCTTTTATGAATTCACGTGATTTTTTCTCTCATTAATTAACAAAATTAACAAAGTTCAATGGAAATGAAAAAAAGGAGGGTGAAAGACTTAAAGAAAATCGTAAAGGGAGTGTATAAAGTTGGAGGGAAATTGAATTAGTAAGCCCCACATAATGATTTCATGTTTTTTGCCGTTTTCAGGTGGTAAAAAAACAAGTTTTAATTTTTTTTTTATAGATTGTTAAAATACAAGTTTTAGTTTTTTAAGTGTTAAAAAACAAATTTTCTATTTTTCCAGATGGTAAAAAATAATTTCACCTACTTTTTTTTTCCTGTAAAACAAAAGAAGATTATAAAGATATTTTTTAAATAATTTCTTCAACGTAATGTTAAAAAATAATTAAGATAATAATGGCCATAGTCGCACGTGTGACCATTTCTGGTACGGAATATATCCATAATGAGTCGTATCCTTTTCTGCACAACAATAACATACAGCTTGCCCATAACAAAGTCTTATGGATAAGGATAGTAATCAACTAATCATAGATTCATAGTATGCACTATACCAGCCGCCATATTCAAGCTTTAAGGTCTTTCTAGTTATGTCTCCTTTAAAGTGACTTGTAGGTCCATTTCTATGTTAAATTTATGCTTCCTTTTCCTGCACAGGCCCGGCCCGGTCCTGACAATTTGGGGCCCAGGGCGAAACATAAGTAAAGAGCCCCTTATGTACAGTAAACTTTTAATGTATAAAGATTTTTTATACTTTATAAAATAGATTGTATAACATTTGGGTGGTTGGGCCTTGAATATATTATTTTTCCTTTCTAAATAATACGCAAAAAAATCATTAAAAGAAAGAGGAAGTGGTTAACAAAGAGAAACACAGACAACCAAACTAAAACAATACTCCATAATTATTTTTTCTAGGTTGTTTGTATCCGGAATATAAAATACTGTTACAAAAATTCAATAAAACATAGAATTATAGAAATAAGGCATGTAAATTAATTGAAAAACATGTTAAAAATAGGTTAAAATTTCAATTGGCAAGATTCGAACCTGGATTCCCCCCACTTCATCCACGCTACAATCTTCACCCACTTAACCAACTGAGCCACTGCTACTTTTAATTACTATTGCAATTTTTATTGTTATTATATTAACACAAACTGGTAATTTTGGGGCCCTCCCCAACAGGGGGCCCAGGGCGGCCGCCCCTCGTTTCACCCCTCAGGGCCGGGGCTGTTCCTGCACAATGGAAAATAGTATCTTTAACTATTACTCTGTACTTATGTACTCCCTAATAAGTAAACCTTATAACAAAAGTTGATATTTAGATTATACTTCGTATACATTAGGGTGAATCTAATAAGTTTCACATGGTTATGGATTTTAAAGAAATTTAAGTACATGGTGAATGGGCTAGCCGCAAAAACAATCTCCATGGAACTATTGAAGTGTGGTGATGCCTTGTACAGAAGCCAGCAACTTAGCCCAAAACTAGCCTTGACTTGAACCAAGATTTAAAAAGGGTGTCGCTCAACCAATTGCCTGTTGGTTCAGTGGTGATAGGGCTGAACTTGGTAGGGGAGACTCGTGTTCGATCCCCCAGCAACAATTGGGAGGAGACTGGAACCTATCCATCCAGAACTCGACCCGAATCCGGATTAGCCCTAAGCGTGAACCGGGTGATAACACAAAAAAAAGTGTCCCTCAGAAGAAGAAAAAATTGAAAAGGGTGGACCAATCTGGCTCATGAGCCATGAGTTCATGACCAATTGACCAGTTTGGATTTTTGCACATTCGTCGTTATCAATTATCATTACCCATGCCTTCAAAGAGGCTCCCGCAACAAGCGGGGTAAGGGGTGGTCAAATTGATTGAAAAATAATTCATTAAAAATTACATTCCATTTTCTGAAAATAATCAAAAGGCAAGCCCTGAATGAACCTGGCTAAGCCCAAATCCAGTTTTGCAGTTTGAACTACTAATAATCTTACTCAAGGTTATGTACTTTTGTATAAGTTGTCATACATATACTATCCTCCACATATAATGCACCATTACAATTGATAAGAAAACCAAGTTACAAATGTTGCTATCAGATTGTTGATATTGTGCAATGCTGATCACCACTCAACCCCGCCTTTGTCGAACATTGAAACGCCGGGGAAGGAACAGCCTTCTTCAGTTCAAGACAGTATACCACCAGAACAAAGAATATGTTACAAGCCTAACACATTTTTTAACACTGCTCAATGTGAAGCATTGATCTAAATTATATAAACCGGGACTCCAACTAGTGTTTAAGTCTTTGTGTCAGTAACAGGGTTTTTATCTTCAGATGCAGGTGGGACATCATCAGATCCCGTGTCTACTTTCTCCACTCCTCCATTCATATCATTGAAACTTCTTTTCTTCGAAGCAGAAGACGGATTCTCATCCTGCTCTTTCTCCTCTTGGGTTGAACCAGGAAATAAAGGAGGTTCACGCCCACTTAATCGGCAAAACACTCTTTCAACCGTTTCACTTATTTCCTTCCCTAACGCATTTTCATCCAAGATTAAGTCCCACACTGATTTAGAGGCCTTCTCCAGCACAGGCACTCTGCCAGAAGAAAAATAAAATAAAAAAGAGGACAACAGTAAGTGTCCAGTATAAGACATTTGACCAGCATTCATCATAAGAAAAGCACAAGAGAGACCATCGGTAACAGAGCAAATGAAAGCATGTTTGCTCTACTATCTTTTAACGCTTGACTAAGTTGCCAGGAAAATCGGAAGGAAACACCAACAATCATATTAGAAAAACCAAAAATCTAGATAAAACCAAACAACCACCCAGGTAAAGGACAGGATGCCGAAATAGCGTAGCTCGTTCACTGTGATCCGTGAAAGATAATGTCAAGATTGTCAACAGCTACTCCAGCGAAATTTATTAAGCTGCTTAAAGCTAAACCTTATAAGAGATTTTTTACAGGATTGCTAGGGAAGGAAAGGAAATAGACTCGATTTCAGTCCATCGCAAATGCTTGGTTCAATTTTTATTTTACTCTCTTTCCCACTTTTCTGGATTGTACAATTAGATCAACCCCAACTATGTCTTTCTGACTACCCCCTCCCCTGCCCCACCAAAGGGTTTGAATTTTCCCAACCTCATGCAAAAAGGCCCCATCTTCCACCCACCATCTCCATTGTTCACCACCCACCAGCCTCTATTCAGCTTTCAAGACCATTATTACCCCTAACCAAAAATAGCCCCCACTCTTTTACCCTCCAGCACCACCAACACCTGCCTCTTACTCATAAGATTATGAAAACCACTTGAGTCGACTTGACTCAGTTACCCATACCCCCTCTTAACCACAAACCCCCACAGACTACTTGTCTGTCGGTTTTCACCACCAAAGGTACAAGTTCGAGGCCGGTTCGAAGAGAACAGAAGAAGAAGTCAGCTCGGCAAACAACATTGACAGAGGAAGGCTTTGCAGCACTGAAGGATAACAGAGAAAGCAGGAGAGAACAGTGACATCATCAGTGGTGGCAGCAGGAGCGAGGACAATGATGGTCTTCGGAAGAAAAAGCGCTGGTGGTTGATGATGGAAAGGATAAGAATGTGTACTGGCAAGGAAGGGAGGTGAGAGTGATTGAAATGGTCGAAATTTGGTCTACAAATAAATGGAGTAATCGTATGGCTTTAATTTCTTTTTCCCCTTTCGATAGCACTTGACCTAAAGTAGTATTTACTTACACAAGCGAGCTCTCTTATGTTTCTTTCTCATATTATAGGCCAAGGAAGTTTGACAATTTGGTTATAAATTATTACATGTATTATTTTACTTTTTTAACTAGCAGGGTGTTGGTAAGCCTACTATGTTCTTTGTTGAATCCAAAAGTAAATACTACTTGTTTAAAGTACATCGTATCCCAATTGAATACTTGAATTAGAATCTAGCAACCAAGTATTTGAACCACGCAGTACTAACTTGGCAAAAGCAGCACACACAAGACAGAAACATGAAAGAGAACAAGTGGAGTGAGGTACCGTTCTCTTCACCTGAATTTCACTTACCTTATCTTATTGACCCTTATTGGAAGTTATAAAAAAAAAGTGTCATTTGAACTTTTTAACCCTTATCTTATCTTATCTGAACTTACCTTATATTATCTTATCTGAACTTATTGACTCTTATTTTATCTTATATTATCTTATCTTATCTTATTGGACCTGAAAAGAAGCGAAAATAAGGTGAAGAGAATCGAGCTTGACTCGCCAAAATTAATCAGAAACAGCCAGCACAACTAATCCTGCACTAGCTCTTAGGAGGAAGACTAGCGCCAAACAACACTAATAATCTAATACAATGGTTCATGGTGGGCATAAAAGTCAAATGATCCTGTCTTAATAGGAGGAGAAAGATGTTTGTATCCGTTAAAGCATTGACAGCATTTTAATCGCGTAAAATCATTAAGTTGGACCCCTCAAAAAAAGATCAAGCCCAACTTGGATAGTGTTTAAAACCTGCCAAAATTGAGATTTAACAAAAGCCTAAACCTAATCAAATGAGAAAACCAAAAGAGACATGAAGTACTAGATTAGATTAAACAGAATTATTTACGGCTTGCGACTCTCTCATAATAGAAATGCCTTTCTCCCCCAACCAAGGCTTCTAACAAATTGAAAAAGGAAGTGAACAGCAGAAGTAGCATCGAAACTTACTCAAGCTCTTGGCGAAGAGAATCAAAGAGCTCCCTTTTGGTCTGCTTTTCTGCTCCAGAAGTGTTGAGAACCTTGCTCTGTTCCACCATTGTAATTGTTGTTTTCTTCAACTCCTCCTGCACAGTAGAACACAATGGTATCAGCTCCAAGTGCATTTTGGACCCCGAAAAGAATAACCAATGTTCAGACTCCCTTCCTACACGTGCAACTGTGCAACCCTCGCGACGAAACAGGAAAAAGGAAAACATATAACCGAAGAAGTAACAAATTAAAATGGATAATATGTTGTAACCAACTTGCGATACACGTGCAAATCTTACGATAAAACAGAGAAAAAAGAACATACAGCCGAAAAAGCAACAAATTCTGGATCATATGTTGTAACAACCTGATATGCGTATACACGTGCAAATCTCACGACAAAACATAAAAAAGGAAACATATAACCGAAGAAGTAACAAATTCTGGATCATATGTTGTAACCAATCTGCTATGGGTATGCACGTGCAAATCTTAGGACAAAACAGAGAAAAGGAAAACATATAGCCGTAGAAGTACCAAATTTTGGATCATATGTTATAACCAACTTGCTATATTGAGTATACACGTGCAGATCACAACAAAACCGGAAAACATATAGCCGAAGAAGTAACAAATTCTGGATCATGTGTTTTAACCAACTTTCTATATTGAGCATACACGTGCATACCTCACAAAAAAGCAAAGAAACGGAAAACATAATTCTGAAAAGTAACAAATTATGGATCATATGTTGTAACCAACTTTCTATATTGAGCATGCACGTGCATACCTCACAAAGAAACAAAGAAACGGAAAACATAATGCCGAAGAAGTAACAAATTCTGGATCATATGTTGTAACCAACTTGCCATATAGAGGACGAGCAAGAAATTCCTCTCCCGTTCAAAAAAGGATATAATTCCCACTCAGAAATCAAGCATCAAAAAAGATGACACGGAGTGAAGACGCATACATATAAGGTAACGTCTAAACCATATGATGTACGACCATTGAAAAGGTAAAATTTGTTCTATTTATTCCACCAGAACTCAAATAATGCGCATCAGTCTAATAAGAACTTCATATGACTCCTCTCTCTAGGGCTACCCGGGCGGGCCGCGCCCCACAAGTGATATACAATCAATCACAAACCCATACGGTCACACACTCCCTTCTTCAATATACATCAACTCATCAACGATTGAACAATGGAAAAAAGACTACCTACAAAGGAAAGACTACATAGATGTGGAATCAACCAAGATGATATTTGCCTCATGTGGTTCTGCAAGTGAAACTCACAATCACTTGTTTTTCGAATGTCAGTACAAGAAGCAGTGCCTTTCCTAAGTGCTCTTATGGATGGGTAAAGGGACTCAGTTCAAAAAATTCAAGGCCCTCTTATTCCCACCCTTTACGGAGAAGAAGATCAGACGAGCAGACGAAGCCTATGAGCTAGAAGTCTTTTTACTTTCGTTTGGGCCATGGCGGCCAGTGCTCCTAAAATCATAGAAGCAATGCTTTAAGAAAAGTAGGAGTAATCAAATGGGCCAGAAGGAAACAAAGTGGGAATAAGTTCGTGAAAGGGGTCTACCTCACTGGAATACAAGCTACTGTTTACCATGTGTGGAATGCCAGGAATGATATTTTATGGAACCACAAAATTTTGACACAAGATATACTTGTAAAGCACATCAAATAGGACATTAGGTATAGGATTCTTAGTTTTATGACTCAAAAGACAAGTGGTAGAGATAGATCTTGGTTTAAGTCTCTTTTTTCAGTTTTTGTAATTAGTTTGTTGTAATTGTTTGCACGGGTTCCTACCTACCTGGGATGTTTTGTGTTCTGGTTGTTAGTTTCTGGTCCTTCCTGTTTGGAAACACAACTTGAACTTAGGTTGTAAAAATGGTGTGTGGGTTTTGAATAAATTTGCTACAGCTTAATTACCACACAAAAAAAAAAAAAAAAAACAATGGAAAACAGTAGATAACACATCATTTACTAGTGCAACGGTGAAACGGTGAAACGAGTTTCTAGCATAGACAACCTAATATTATTATAGAAGAGAGTAACCTAAGCAAATAAGCTCATTATCAGATTCTGATTACCATAATAACTCCTAATGCATAATCCACCAGATAATATACACATAAACCTTTCGAAAAAACAGCACAGAGAATTCATTAAGATGGCAAAACATGGCAAAACAAAAAACATGGCAAAACAAAAAAAATTGAAAATTGGAGGTTCACTTAGTCACTTACATTAGCTTTAAGCTGATTGATAATCTTCAACCTCAAAGCATCAATGGTACCGTCATTCATCAAAGACTCCAAAACATCATCCGGGCTAATTACAGATGATGATTCCATTACCTTATTTTCAGCTGAAATGCAATCAAGCCAAAATCAATAAAATACAGAAAATTACAAAACTTGAAATCGATACAAAATAGAAAAGCGAAGAAAATAGATGAGAGGAAAAAGCTATACACTGTCGTCAACAACGAGAACAGCGGCGGCAGAGAACGAGAGGTGGCTGGAATGTGGCAGATTGAAACCCACAATGGAAGGCGCCGAAAAATAGTGGTGGTGATATGGTGGTTTTGTAGGAGGTGAGTAGTTAGGGTTTGAAGCGGAGGAGGAGGTAATCAGAACTCCGGAGGTGGGAGGAGCGAGGAAGGAGATGAAGAGCAAATGGGTTTCTCACCTTTTTTTTTTTTTTTTTTCAGAAATTTATTTCGCAAAAATCCTAAATGCAGAATTACGAGAAATTCCGAGTTAATCTCAATGATTGGAAATCAAATGACATTTTCGTAAATATATTGCTCGAAAACTGTAGGTGGTATAAAGTTAAGTGTTGACTGTATATTTATAGTTATTGACTGCATATTATTTGGTGTTGATTGTATATCACTTGTCGTTGACTGTATATTTTTTGATTGCTGATGATTACTAAAATGCAATATTGTTTATTGGTAAGTGATTGACTGTATATATTTATAGTTGTAAATTGTTTATTAGTAGAAGCTTATTGTATATTGTGAGGTGTTGACTGTATATTAATAGTTGTTGATGTGTTATGAAAATATAATAATCACCGTACATGTGGTCCACATTTGATGACATGTCATTGTGCTTTAACCCACATTTAATGGCATTTTCGTAATAAAATCATCAATTATTTACGAAAATGTCATTTGATTAGAAATGAGATTAACTCGGAAAGGCTCCAGAATTACCACTTAATGACTTGAATAATATGTAAAAGACATAAATACCCTTTAATCTACTTCGTATTTTGTAAGTCAGCAAGCCCCAAAAAAAGAACCATCATTGCCTCCACCGTTTCTCTGGTTTTGCACCCCCTTCTCCTGGCTTTTCTGGTTTCGCATACCTGGAAGATACTCAGATAGGTATGTTACATCTTGTTTTTTTTGTCAATTTGGTATAGTTCTTTGATGTTAATTCGTGTATCATTGGGTTAAAAAGAAAAAAAACAGAATTTCTATCCGGCAGTTGATTTGTACTGCCGGGTCCTATAACCGGAAGTCAGTTTGTATTACCGAATATTACCACCGGAAGTCGACATAAACTTCCGATTGGTTGTTCCGGTCAGTTATTTGTTGGTTAATTTGTGTTGTTTTGGGAATTAAAAGTATTGCCCGCCAAGTGTTTGTTGAAATGACTCTATTTTTTCATAGTGTAATTCTATGTAAATAGATGTTTTCATTGTTAATTAGTAGGAGAAATGGTTAGTTGTTTGAGCTTTTTTTGAGTGTTAGTTGAGTGTAAGTTGCAACAACAAAAGCTACTGAGGAAGTAAATTTATGCTCATCCATGAGATATGTTGTTTAGAATATACTTTTATATGATACACCCAGTATTAATCAATCAATCTCGTAGTTCAGAACCCCACTTAATTAACCAATTAATCAATCTCGTAGTTAATATTTCAATTTGATTCTTGAACACCCAGTATTTAGAAAGTTTTGATTTTGAATCATGTTAGTGCAATTTACATTCGGTGTTATCATTTGTGGGAAACAATTCCACCAAACTTAGTCCTAAAATATGTCATTGTTTGTCAACCCAAACTCTCTGAGCTAGTATTGTGGAAAGTATACTCTCCCCCTTGAAGCAATGAATCAAAGAGATAAACATATCTGAGGATGCTAGTCAGCTGATTTATATTCATGATTCATCCCTAGTATGGAGTAATAAGTAGAAAGTTCACTCTTTTGCTACATCTCCGAGGATATTAGTCAGCTAGTTTCCGATTCCTAAGCAAACCACTGCATTATAAATGCTTTCAGTAAAAGTCTCAGATTCTGGCGAGTTTCCTGCTATAGGGAGAGCCATTAAGCAACATGTTACAACCACATATATAGTAGCAGTATAATATAAGCTCTTCATAATTCTCGTAACGAGTTTTCCATGTGCCCAACTGTCCATTCTCATCCCTTAATCAAATCTTTGAAAGGCTAATCACCAAAGGTTGACAACTGACAAGGGTTGTAATCTTTACTTGCTTAAGCGCGAAGAGTTTAAGGCCATTGAAAGGTAACTAAAACACCAAAAACGGAGACTATCTGAATCTAGGCAATATTAGAACAAAACAATAATTTTAAATTCATTTTATCAAACCTCTAATATGAAAAGCTTCTATATTAACCTTTTCCATAGTTAGCTTTCAACTCTTTTCCAAACCTCTCATAGCCAAACAATCAATTAGCTTTTTTAAAATGTCAAACCTGTCTAATTCACCTATAAACACTTTATTTATTTATTTATTTATTTTATAACTTCAAACCTTAACTGACCAAACACCACCTCCAAAACAGCGGTCTCATCAAAACCCCTCTGACAATCACAAACCCTCTTTTCCCGTCAGTTCTATAACCTTCGGAACTGAGGACCAAAGATTGTCAGAAATCGAATTCCAGAGTCTCTCTCATGGCAGACGAGGCGAAAGATCCATTGGGAAAAATAGACTGGAAGCGAATGAGCAGTACCACTGATACGGTGGAAAATGGGGAACCAGTTGTGAAAAAGCGGCTTCGAAAGAAATTCAGGCAAATCCCAGAATATTACTTCCTTCCCAGGAAATCTTTACCCGCTGCAATTGGATTCTACGGCTCCTTTATTGTTGCTGGAGTTGGAGCTGGCATGCTTTTGGAAGTTTGGATCAACAAGAAAGTTAAGGGTATGCATTTTTTTCCTTTTCTTCGGTGATTGGTTTTGTATTGCAGATTACTTTTGCAATAATTATTTAAATTGCATAACAAAATGAGAAAAATTGATGGATGATTTTATGGTTTTTGGTTTCATAGTTGATCGTGACTTGTGAGTATGGTATTGTTTTATGACATGCTACAGAATATATGCTGGAAACCACTAGATTGTATGTGCTTGGTTTGAATTAGTTCCGTCAGATTGTATTCTTATGTCATTTATGATTTAAGGTTCGTGTAATGAGAAAATGTGCAGTTGATTCTGAGTATGGTATTGTTCTATGTAATGGGAATGTTGGAAACCACTAGATTATATTGTGTTCCTTATGTAGTAGTTCCTTTAGATTGTATTCGTATGTCGTTTATGGTTTAAGATTGTTCTATGGCTGGTTACGGATTGCTGGAAATCACTAAAATGTATGGGATTCTTGTGAAGTGGTTCCACTAGATTGTAGTTGTATGTCATTTGATGATTTAAGCTACAATGAGTGAATGCGTAGTTGATTAATCGAATTCGAGTACAGGATTGCTCTATGACATGTTTTGCATGATGGAAAACACTAGATTGTATAGTGCTGCTTAGTCTTTATGAAGTAGTTCCACTAGATTGTATTCGTATGTCATTTATGATTTAAGGTTCGTGTAATGAACGAACGAACGTGCAGTTGATTGTGAGTATGGTATCGTTCTTCCGATTGTGAGCAATAAAGATTGACAATGAGATTATGAAATGAAAATGTTGTCCGTTCACATTGGGGCAAAATGGTTTATTTTTTGATGTTGGATAATAATTAAATGAATCAAAATGGCTCATTTGACTGGTATATGCTCCTTATGAAATAGGCATATTGTTGCATTATTTTTTGGTAATTAAGGTAGTGTATTTGACCATTTCTTAAGAGAGTTAACAATATGAGCTTGGAGGGAAGACAAACCAACTAGGCTTTACAAGCCTAAACTACACCCCTACATATACAAAAGCTGTACAAAGAAAAAATACAGGTTTGAAACCCACTGTACATCAATACATCACTAATAGAGATTTTCCTAGGCTTAAGATGAATGAATCTGTCTTTAGGCTCCGGTTGGTTTGGTAGTTTTCAGTGAAAATGAGTTTCCATGGAATACAATTTCAAGGAAAACACAATTCTGAACTAGTTTTCCTTTGTTTGGTTCCTTACAAAAAAAATTATAGAAAAAGGGAAAATAGGAAAAAGGGAAAAAGGGAAAATAGGAGGAAGAGAGAAAAATGAGGTAAAGTGGTTTCCTTCCTTTCAAGTGAAAAATGTTTTCCAACCTTGAGAGAGTTACTAGAAAATTATTTTACACCCCTTGCTAACAAACAACGGAAAATGATTGAAAAGAGGAAAATCATTTTCCAGAAAAACGTTTTACACTCAACCAAACACTCCCCTGATGTCCATTTGAATCTTCTGAACTGCACTGCTAATAGTCATCACCTTTGGCTCCAGAAAGCTTCATTCCTACTTTTCCACACCGTGTAAACAACATCAGCCACTGCAGCTAGCCACACTCCCTTCCTAAACTTGCTTTCCTTCTGAATCCTTTTGAAAGCTGCTGACAGAGTTGCCCACTATTCAGCAATACAAACCAGTTCTTTTTTTATGTTTTCAAACATTGAGAGCTAAACCGACATTGGAAGAACAGATGCTTATGAGATTCTGTCATTTGACCACAAATGACACATAAACTATCCCCTTCAACTCCAATAATCCGATCATTCTTGGCCAGTCGCTCTTTAGTTTTCAGCCTCTTCCAAGCTGCCACCCAAGTAACAAACTTATGTCTTGGAATGCTAAGTCTATCCATATAGCTCCAGCCCAAGTTACTCTCAGTTGATCATCTCTCATAAGAGCATAAATCTTTCTAATTGAGAACATCGCTTGGCTTGTAAATTGTTGTTGCATTTGGTGTGAAGGATATAAGGCTATGGCAACCGATAACTCCCTACCGGGTGGCTCTTTAGAGGCACTCGAGTAATGTTGATGTAGATGTTGTTGAACTTGAATTATGCAAGTCCAGAATTCTCTGTCTTGGGTGGCTCTTTAGAGGCATTCGAGTATTGTTGATGTAGATGTTAGTTGAGCTTGAATTATGTAAGTCCAACCGAGAACTCTCTATCTTAGGTGGCTCTTTAGACTTTAGAGGCATTCAAGTAATGTTTGATGTAGATGTTGTTGAACTTGAAGTGAGATGAAATGGATGTTAAAATCTATGAGTTAGCTTTCTTGCTCGTGCCTCCTATCCAAAATCGTAGGAGCCTTGGGCTATTAAGTTCATATAGGCAGACTCTAGAAACCAGTTTTTATAAATAACAAAAGTTTGTATGGCGTAAAACTGCTCGACCCCCTCTAACCCCACAAGGGGGGTTTGCAGACTTTCTTGTTTGAAATATCATAGTTTGCTCGGTAAAATGATCCTTAACTGAAGTTGACTCTTTGAAATGATTGCAGAGGATGGAGGCGTCATCTGGGAGTTTGGCAAATGAAGCAAAAGAAAACCGACCTTTTTTCATCTAGTTGAATGGTTGTCCAACTCTGACCGGGTTGTGTAATAATTTTTATGTTTTTGCTTAGAAAAGTGTTTTTTGTTTTCTTTCATGGTAGTTGCTGATTGATTCTTCGTATATTTCACACTATCTGAGTTTGATTTTTATGTGATAAATGGAGAATATGAGTGTAGTATTCCATTCTTGGTGCATAGCTAAAAACAGAGTTGATAAGCCTGATCGGAAGGACATTTTTGCTTCTAGCTGTTTTTTTGGGTCCATTTTTCAAAGAGTATTGTTAGTAGAAAGCTTGACAAATCTGTGTCATCATTAAGACCATAGTCATTAATTGGTTATCCATTTTCACGGCGAAGGGGTTGCAGCTTCAGGTTAAGTGGTCCATTGCATTCGATGTAAACATCCATATTCAGCTACTGTCAACATTTTTCTGGAGATTAAATGAAGACATTTTAGTTCTATTTAATCTGTGATGATCGTTGTAAGCCATCTATCTATACTATATATTAAAAGGCGTTGATAAACAAGCCTATGTGCCACATGGCGCTCACACAGTCACACTCATCTCACTCCAATGTGTGGTACAAGTCTTGAACCCGTGACCTCTAATTTGTAAACCAAACAAATAACCACTAATCCAAATCAAATTATATGTCATCTTTTAATAACAAAATATAATAAATGACAATTTAATAGTTATGCAGTATTGAATTTATTTAAAAAATTTATCCGTGTATTAACCTGGGGCATCGTCCGGGCCCCAATACTAGTTGCTTTGGTAAATGATGACTTTGAATGGTGCTCCCATCACGATAGATAGGTTGGAGAAGCTACGACCCTGTCGATCTCCATATTGGATCGGCCTCTTTTAAGGGGATGAGAAGTGTCCCCGTGAACTAGTTTGTATGGTCACGAGAACGATTATCGACCCTTGATAAGGTTAAAAATATTAAGCAAGGATCCCTAGAGTTCTGATACATGTTTAATTTCTTGGTGTTTTATTCAAAGTGAGCACCTACTTCTTAGAAGGTGTTTGAGATTAGCCAGGTGGCATTTAGTTATGTGTTGGAAAATACATAATAATTGTGGCCCCTGCAAAAAAAAGACAAAGGCAAGTGAAGAAGACAAAAACTAAGGAACTATTTTCCAATCTCACATATGCTGTGACAAAAACATATCCTCCGAAAACTCAGTAGGGAAAGAGAGACAACTCAGAAGAGAAAGAGATAAAAATATAGAGAGAGAAATAGATAAAAGAAAGAAAGAGGAAGTGAAAGCGACATGGAGAAGATCTGGACCAAACAATTAAATACCATTGAAGATGAAATGATAGTACCATTGCTTAATTTTTTATACCATTATTCGTTTTTTTTATAGTGTTTCAGTTTCTTGTACCATTGTTTCATTTTTTGATATCCATAACTAGTACACAAATTATTATTAAATAAAAAAAAGTAGGACATAAAACTTTAACGTATTTACAAAATTGTCATGTTATGTATTTTCTTTCTCATAACAGTTATCAAAAATACTTCTTCAAAGGTGTTGGCTATCTGATAGAAGTAATTAAGTTCTTACATAACCTCAACCATGTCTATCCAAAATTATTTTTATTGTCTATGAGGCTTATATCCTAACTAGTTATAATTGGTCGAACGATGTTCCAGATCATTGTAGATATTTTGAGAAATAATCTAAAATATTATAGAAAAAAATATGAAAGTTTTAGATTAAAATTATTAGAATATACTTCCTCCATTTTTTTATTATTGCACCATTTGGGTTGGGCACAAGATTTAAGAATGGGGGTTAAAAGGTGATAAATGACAAATATACCCATGTGATCTAAGTACAAATGTGATTTAACAAATGATGATAAGGATAGAAATGTCATTTTATGTGGATAAACTTACCAAAAAAGGAAATGGTGCAATTAATATGCAACTTCCGAAAAAGGAAAACGGTGCAATTATAAAAAAATGGAGGAAGTATATATAATAGTTATATGCTAATTTATATAAGTGGAGCATTAAAATTTTAAACAATAAAAATAACTAACATATATTTCTATGACATTATTATCATGAATATCATTAGAATGATAGCTTAGAGTTTACTTTACAGACATGAGATTATGAGTTCAAGTATTGATATTGTTATTTATTCCTTTTATATATGGAATGAAGATTTGTCAAAAAGTTCCAATGACTTAGTGCCACTTCACTTGCCAACTAATAGTGACATGTGACGTCATGACAATGCCGAAGATATCCCTGAACTCCAATAAACAATCTAATTAATTCCATTCATTAGATGCAACCGTATCAATTTTCATCCCTAGTAATCCTGAAAGCTAAATTCATAAGTTCTAACTTGGGAATCTTGTTTGCTGAAATGTTAGCTCTTCGAGGAAGTATCAAAGGAGCACTATTTTTGTGGATCAAACACCTTATAGTTGAAGGCGACAACTTCTTGTCATCAATGCTATGAAACGACAATAGAAGATCACTTGGACGATTTCAACATTATTGTCGATATAGAGAAGGATCTTACTAAGTTTGAGTCGGTCACTTTTCACCACTGCTTCCGGGAAGCAAATCATGCGGTGGATTTTATGCTAATTACGTACCTCCTTAACCATGTTTCCATGCTTTATTGAGTTAACTCATGTAGTTATTTATTCTGCTCTACCAACCAAAAAACGAGTTAGGTTGTGGTTTTTATTCTAAGGATTAACCTTGATTTATTTCTTTATCAGACAAAAGTAAAATAAGTTCTAGAATATTTAACAACCTTGGCTCTAAATTATGTTTTTGCAAGATAAGTTTCTAAAGCCAAGGTAATGAATGGACGTAGGATATGTTGAGGCTTATGGGTGTAGGATATGTACGTTTTGGTTTTACGAGCGAGGTTTAATAGAAAAGTTGTCTTTAAGTGGTTGATTAGTAAATTCGACTCTTAAAGAAAGAATCATCACATGTTCTTAGTTTACTTTTAAAATTACTTTGGAGATTCTCACTTAGAATTAAATGTCTTATTTTTGAAGTCAACCTACAAAATAAAATCATACAAATTAATAAGGAAATGATTGAAGACCGAACACAAACTTCTTTCTAACTGGTACTTTGACTACTTTCATTTCTAAATAAAGCTGAAAAGATATCTTAATAATAATCACCTTAGTTTTTTAACTAGTATTCAACTTTCTACTACCATTTCCAATTTAGTTATTTTTGTCTCTACATACATAAATACATTCATCGATTTCAATTTTAACCTACCATTTTAGCTTAATCTAAGATAACTTTTAAACATCAATAATTATTCCAATTTCAACTAGTTTTGTCGCTTCTTTTACCATATATGGATACAAAACAGTTATGAGATTCTATCATCTTCTAGCAATAACAAAGAATTGATAACTAATTACAACGCTAGGAGCATTACCATTAATGAACAAAAGTGGGTTTATGAGGTTGAACAAAACGTTGATCGTAGGCGGTACCAAATCACAATTTATTTCCTATAGTTTGTTTCAAATTTATATAAAAGCTAAAAATTACAAATTCATAATTTTTGACATTTGTAAAAAGTATCGCTAACTACAACATACTTTGGTATTACTGGCACATTGTAAACAACAACACACGAACACACGAGTGAAAATAAGATAAAAAGAAATGATTTTTTTTCTCTCCACACGTTCAATGCCAATTCTAGTAACAAGGCACCGATTCACTTAAGATGCATATAAAAAGGTCGAGGCAAAAGAAAAAAATGGAGGCGAAATAACTTAAACGAGGGAGGATTTAACACCTCCTAAGCCTAAGATAATGAATGTGTTAAGAGTCAGACAATTTGACAATTGTTTTTTACGATTTACATGATTCTTATTCAATTTTAAAAATTGATCGATTAATTTTTTTCGGCTCTATTCAGTTCAGCTCGGCCCGACCTCGGATCTAGCCATAAGTGGACTGGGCTTACAACAATTGGATTTAGCCATCATCATCCACCAAAGTAATATCTATAGATTTCGAAAGAAGAAACAAAAAGCAATAAGGAAGAGTGAGCGTAAAGTTCATATACTTAAAAAATAGAACCAAAAAAAAAAGGAAAAGAAAAAGAAAAAAAGAACGCCTCCTTCGACGTTCTAATCTGCGCAACCCCCACTTTCTCTCTCTAAAAACACCATAACTATAAACACACAGAAGCAATAAACTCAGCTCTGTTAATTTTCTCTTAAAGAATTTCTTCAAATTTTCCTTACTAATTTGTTCTTGCATCAAAACCCTTTTAATTTCATCCCCATTCTACTATTCTATTCAATTGGAGATTAATTCTTACAGATAATCAGCCATGTTATTCTGAGTTTTATTCCATTGGAGGTAATTTTAACATTGTTTTTTTCATTTTTTAATTTTTTTTCTTATCTTTATTTGATGTTGTAAATGTTTAGCCTTTTGCATTAACTATTGTAATGGGATCTTGTAGTTTTATTTTTATTTTTATTTATTAAACTTTAATTTTTGGGTGAATTTTGTTTCTGGATTGATGAAATTGTTGGTTTCTTTGGGAATTGAAAAGGGTGGTTGTTTGATTTTTTCTTCTTCAGGGGAATGCAATTATGGGTTATGGTAATTCAAGGTTCTGGAGCCGCAAAAGAGAGTTTTTAGTATCTGGGTATTGCCCTTCTGGTTGACCTTAATACAGGTCTGCATTCTGCTTTTGAATTTTGTATTTTTCATTTAAATTTAGAATTTTGTGATGGACTATGAGACGGTTATTTGATTGAGATTTGATTTCATGATGTTGTTGCATTTTATCTTGTTCTCGTTTTGTAATGTACACTGTCTTTTTCAACTCAATTAGTGGTGTAGTGGATAAACTGAAATTTAGATTTTATCAAACGCCTTTTAGATTTAAAAAACGAGGCATATTGGAAAGCCTGTAGTTATTGACACTGTTTGTGAGTTTCGTTTTTGGTACTATGGTACCGAGGTTGCGAGGTGCTGCTCGAATGCTGCAGATACGTTATATAGGTTAGCTGATTTAAGTTATTGGGATAATGATGTGTTTAATCAAGTCTTGCATGGGATTCAGACCTTTGTAACATGCTTCTTGAGGCCACTTTGGGTAGAGCTGTTCCATTAAGGTTTTTGTTGAATGCACTATACAAATTTGGGACAGGTGAGTAGAAGTTGGGGAACTAGTGTATTCTCATAGTCAGTCCAAGAACTAGTGTAATTTCATATTAAGTCTAATTAAGAACTCATTGGTTTAGCTCCCATTCATCCCAAGTACAAATATGAGGTTTGTGTATCTCTTCCATATTTGTTTGGTTGGCAGTTTGGCACTTGACCTTTTCCATCCACCTCCCTGCGTTACTTCTTAACACCAAGTATTCACAAATTCTCGGCCACTTTTACGAGGCTCTAGAGCTCTGATTCCACTTGTACATTTTCGCGAGTATTTTTTATTATAAAAGCATCCTCCTATAATCACCCAGCTCATGTGCTCTCTCACAGTAGTGTCTCATTCACAAATTGTTGCTTCATACGTTGCAAATTTGGTAAATTTTGGATTACCCGGTAGTCTGGTACCCTATTTTGTTTGATCATCACATTTTGTTTTTTGGCAAGAAGTTTGCAATTAAGTGATCTCTCTAGGAATCCTTTGCTTTATTAATTTCTACATCTCTTTCGAGAGCTTGCAGTTCCCTATTTATTTGCTTGATCCTTTTCCGATGACGGTTTGGATCTTTCTCGAACTGAAGGTTATTGGTCTCCTCAAGAACGTTATAGTCTTATGAAGGGAAAGGGCATTAATATTATTATATGAGAATGGTAAATTCTTAATAGGATTATCACTTAAGGAATAGATAAATATTAATGGCAAGGGTGTAACATGTGATATGCTGTGGGATAAAGTCACCTTGTTAGCTTCTTTGTGGGCTAAGGTGGTTGGGGCTTTCCCTTTCTTATTCAGTTATTCTACAGGGGCGATTCAAAGATCTTGGCTGATTTGCAGTTGCTGTTTTTTACCTTGTCCTCTTTTCGTACTTGTGCAACCCTAGTAACTTTATCCCCGTAATATATAATGTGAAAGTGTCTACTAACTTTTGGGGTTATTTTTTGAAGTCTTTTGAGTATTATCATGGCATTCCTGTGATTTAGCAGGATTTTGCATGTTTTAAAATGGGTATGACTGAGAATGTGGCATCTGCAATTATTGACCCATGTGGGCATGTCAGGAAGACCTTGTGTTTCTGCTTACCTGTGATTAGCTTATTACTACTTATGATTAGAGGTCTTGCAGACTGCTCAATTGTTAAGCATGGCTGAAGCTGACATATTTTAGTTAGTAGTACCCCCTTTATTCAATAGGTGAGTGAGATGACTGAAGCTGTTAAGTTTTGTTTTTTTAATACATCTGTATCTATTTCTGTTTTCTACGGTCGATGGTTTTTGAGCTTGGGGTTGGGAAGGTGTTTTCAAGATGCTTTAAATGTCAGAACTTAGGTCTGTTTACATCTCACATCCTCTATTCTACAGTTATATTTATCTGGATCAGCTCGCATATCCAATTTATTTGTTAACAACATTATTTCCAAGTCTCAATCAGCAGTTGGTTTCTGAAGTAGTTACATATGCTTTTCTGCTTGTGTTCAGGAAATATGGCTCTTGAGAAACACCTCCCTGCTAGTAATCTGACTGTTAATGTGAAACCTTTGAGTTTCCCTCTTAAGATCCGGGACAAAGCTGCACTTGTAGATCCGGAGATGAGCCCTGACTTGGAGTCTGATGTTGATGTTGATCTCAGAGAAATTTATTTTCTCATTATGCATTTTTTGTCTGTTGGGCCATGTCAAAGAACTTGTGGACAATTCTGGAATGAGCTTCTTGAGCATGACCTACTACCTAGAAGATACCATGCTTGGTATTCTAGGAGTGGGGGGCCTAGTGGTGATGAAAATGATAATGGCTTGTCATTTCCACTGAGTTACAATAAACTTGTGGAGAGGTATGTTATATATATTTTCTTGATCGGAGCAAGCAATATATCCTTAGGTGATCATCATATTGCTGATGATCTTTCAGCACAGATATTGTTGCAACCTTATTATCCACTGTAGTGACTGATTATGAGATTTCTCTTGATGGACTCTTTTCTTTCTGTAGGTATGCTCATATTGGAAAGGATCACTTAATTAAGCTTCTGAAGCAACTATTACTTAGTAAAGTTAATGTACCACCTGGCATTGTTGCAAGAAATGTACCGAATGCAGCTGATGTGCCTACTCTTTTGGGGACAGGATCATTTTCTCTCTTGGGATGTAATTCTTCTATCCACACTTCTGTATTACTGTTAATCTTCCTTCGAATGATTTAAATGTGGTTGTGAGAAGCATCTCAATTTCTGTAAGGGTATAATTTGTAATGAGATGTTCTACTAAACCTCCGGTGAATAGCTAAAATTTTAACACCAAACTTATGATTAAGAACGACAACTTTATCACTCCCCCCATACTTCCCTGCAGATGATGGGAGTAAAGGAGACGATGAGGTTAAACAACCGCCCGTTTTCATGCGTTGGCCTCATATGCAAGCTGATCAGGTGCGTGCGCTGAGGTTGAGAGAAATTGGTGGTGGATTTGCGAGACATCATCGAGCACCATCTACTCGTGCAGCCTGTTATACTATTGCAAAACCATCAACTATGGTGCAAAAGATGCAAAATGTTAAGAAGCTTAGGGGACACCGCAATGCTGTCTATTGTGGTAAGTTATTTGTCTTTCCTTATCTTGATTTTAGCTGTTGGGAGAATAGATACATCAATTATATTTAACTGTCAAATTTTTTCGGCAGGGAAAAAGATGCATTCTTTATACAAAGTATATTTATCTGATATCTGATGAGTCAGGGAATTTTACTTTTTAAGCATGATTGCATGATTACATAAATAAACTAGAGAAAGCGTGGTCCTTTTTTGGGTCAACTCGACTCTATTGTTTTTGGTCAAATTTGCACTCATCTCATTCATCGCTAATGTTTATTATAGTAGCTGGTAATGTAACTTTTACTTTCAGTTTCGAATATGATGAGGAAGTTTGTAATGTCATATGAGTTCAAAGGGAACCATTATCACATTTATATCTGAGATAAATTGAATTTGCAACCTACAGACTATATTTTGTGTGGTTGGTCTTTATATATCATGCTACTTTAATGTACTAGGCACTTGGAAGGTCTGAGCTGTCAGATTATTTTAGTATTTTTTTAATCCCCGCAACTGTCCAGTGTCCACTATGCCTGACGCTTATTGGGCTTGTAGTTTGGCTTCAAACAGTGCCTGGGGTTTATATATCTTGCTTCATCTTGTCAAATGAAGAATCTCTGATCTACCATTTTTTATTTTTATTTTCTATTGTGGCTTTGTATACCCATTTAAGTATGTAGATTCTCAGGTTGTTGTCCTATTAGATTTCTGGGTTTAAAGGTAAAGGGTTATGAAACTGCCATTTTGTGTAAATTAAAATTTGATAGAAGCTAGTATCAGTGATGTTTGTTGCTCTGATACTTTTTTTTTTTCTGGTATTTTGTAATTCTGTTAACCATACGGAGTATGCACATTTATCTTGCAAAATAAACCATAAAGATCCCGAAAGAATAGGATCGACTAAAGAAAGCCAAGAGGACTACCTTTTCTGAAATGAACTCAATGAGAAAGTCTATTTCGGGACGATTACTAGTCCAACATATCCTGCAAATGTGCCAAAATAGAAGCTGGATAGATCTTACCAACCCCTTATCACCCTTACCAATGGAAATAAACACGATTTCTAGTCTTCCGATAACCCCTACCTCAAAAATTGTAACACATATGACATCAGGCCAGATTGATTTATTTAGCCTTCAAATCTTCTAGTTGTCTTTTGTATTTTATTCTATTTATAACAGCTTAAGATATTGCGATTATCTCAATACTTTAATATTATCAGAAACCACCTTTTAAAATAGAAACCCTGTATTGCGGTTACCATTGGATATTATCTGTTCACATACTCTGTACTTTTAGGCTAAATGGAACCTTGTATTTCTGATGTTCTTCATCTTCACCTTTATTCATTGAATTTTATTTATGTTATATCAAATTCCAGTGCCCGTAGTAATATCTTTTTATGAATATTGCAGCTGTATGTGATCGTTCAGGAAGATTTGTCATAACTGGTTCAGATGACCGCCTTGTGAAAATTTGGTCCATGGAAACTGCGTATTGCTTGGCTAGCTGCCGTGGGCATGAGGTGCATTTTTATGCTTTCTATACTGTTCAGGATTTTCAGATGGTTGTGTTTCCCTGTTTTTCCATCTGTTACTTATTTACATTTGCTGTTATCTAAGGGTGACATCACTGACTTGGCTGTGAGTTCCAACAACGCTTTAGTGGCATCTTCTTCAAATGATTGTATTATTAGAACTGTGAGTGTCTGGTTCCTCATCTCACTTGACATTATGACCTTTGCCTACTCCTCCTTCTTATAGAGTATCTTACTCTGTTCATTCTGGCCTATTATTACAGTGGCGTTTGCCAGATGGGCAGCCAATTTCAGTTCTGCGTGGACATACAGGAGCCGTTACTGCCATTGCTTTCAGTCCAAGACCTAGTGCTATATATCAGCTTCTATCGTAAGGCTTGTCCTGTTTTGTTGTTCCATATTTATTCTTACTCTTTTTCTGACTCACTTTGTATTCGGTTTTTCGGTTTTTCCACCGTTTGTTTCTTTGTTCTACTCAGTTTCATTTTACACGGTCACCAATTCAAAACTCTGACTGTTATTGTATTTAATTATATGCGAGTATTAGTTAAAAAATTATAGAAACTTGATATTATGAAACATCGAAACAAATCTAACAAAATAACACATGATAATTTATATTCTTTTATACAAATCATAAAGTGCGGTCAAACTTTTTTACACTAAATGTCACAAACAATATTTTTTAAAAATTCTCATTCATTTATCCCGTGCTTAGTGCGGGTTCAAAGCTAGTGCTTACTACATGCTAGTTGATTTTTAAGCTTCTTGTGTTTTGCACATTAAGGGGTAAAGATTTAAATTATTAAATGCATTAATTATTCTGCAAGTTGTGACTTAAGGTTGTTATCCATTGTGGCAACAATTTGGTCAGCCCTTGTCATTATGAATTTATTTTAACATGTTTATTTCCTATCTCATGGTGATGTGAGGATTCATTAATGTACTACAGTACAATACTATTTCTGTTAGTTATCACATTGCCAGTTCAAAACTTCAAATAATGCTATCAATTGACAATTGGCTCTATAGAGGGAGTTTATTTTTTAATTTTCTCAGCACACAAATTTAGAGGTGATGAGCTTTATCTTAAGATTTCTCAGCATACGGATTTCAGAACTTTCTTTACCAGCCATTTGGTTTACACTTTTGTAATCTAAATTGATTTTCACTGTATTCTTTTTTTCTCTGTAGATCAGCTGATGACGGAACATGTAGGTTATGGGATGCAAGATACTCCCAAATCAAGCCAAGGATCTATCTTCCCAAACCTACTGATCTAGTTGCAGGTTGGCATATATTTCGTCTCAGGTGGTTAACTATTTTTTTTTGAGTGGAGTGATTGACTGAAGCTGCAAAATATTGTAGGAAAGAGCACCGCTGCTTCATCCGTCACTTCTGAACAGAATCATCAGATATTTTGTTGTGCATTCAACGCCAACGGCACTGTCTTTGTGACTGGTAGCTCAGATAATCTTGCAAGGGTATGTTCTATTATGCTTAGAGTTTACATTTTATCTAGATGGAAAGAACTAGATTACCTAGATTTTATGAAAGGCGTGTATTACATTTTTCTAGATTTTACCTTAGTTAGTTGTGAGTATTGTGGCTAGTGGAATGCTATTTATGAGATGCCCCCCCCCCCCCCCCCATTTTTTTTTATTAAAAAAATCTATCAAGGTTGTGGTGCGGAAGGAGAAGAGATGACTATTGAGCTGACAATTATTTGAAACCCCATAATCAGAGACACACGAGTAATTGCACAGTAGAGGGAGGTTTAATGATAGCCTCCCTGATCGGGGTTGAATACATGGATCATAAAGCCCCAAAGTTCCTGTCAATGAATCAGGGGTATATATCATATTGATGGGTTAAATCCTGTCTGGTCACTGACTCACTTTCCCCCTCTTTCTTGGATCTTTCTTCTCACGCAGTTCCTTGAGGGGTCGTTTGTTTCACCAAATCAGGAATCAGGCATGGGTTTTGAATCGATAAAGCATAAAAGCTCATAATTGCTGTTTGGAAACAAAATTTTACATCCTTAATCCATATCTGTAACCCTCTCTGAGGTGGATTTTAGCTAAACCTATAGCTTGGAATCACTTAATAAAATAGAAGTTAATGCCTAACCTCCATTAACTCCAAGGTTCGACAACCCTAACTGCACTCTTACCAGTTCCACCACCTTCCTTAGAATTACATCTGACTCTCTCTCATCCTCCAGCTTCACCATACCCCCACTGCAATGGAACAGGTATGAGTGTTATTTTTTCAACCAAATAACTGAACTGTAAATATCAAACTACATAGCAATGGAACAGGTATGGAATTAAGTATCAAACTACATAGCATCATATATATAGTTGAAGAGAAAAACAAACCTAACTATAAATAAGGAACTATATTTCATGATGGTGATCTTGCCTAACCCACTAATATTTGAATAACCTTAAACCTTATTAACGTAAAACTAGGATACTAATATCCCTAAACATATGGCTCTTACATTTGAATTAATCAACCAAACAAACACATGTTCTTAAACTTATGCACTTCTATACTTTGAATCTATAATCGAACATGCCCCCTTGATTCCCAAAATTTCTCTAACACCATGAACAACTTGCTCTCTTGTTCTCTAACATTTGAAGAAAAAATTGTTTGCTCTTGCTTGTCAAGTGCTTACGTCTACGGGAATCGCCTTTGTCATGACCATGGTCTTCTTCACATACTCTCCCATTCATCGGACATATGCTCGTACAAGACTCCCTTTTCCCCCCTTCCTGTGAAACACTTCTTTTCCCATGATGATATATTTTAACATCCCTTCCATAATTCCTGTGAAAAACTTCTTCATCCATTGCCGATGAGATGCATGTTGGATTATTGATTCAAAGTATAGTAGTGCCATAAGTTAGGAACATGTGTTTGTTTAGATGATTAATTCAAATGAAAGTGGCATGTTTTTAGGGATATTAGTATTATAGTTTTACATTATAGGGTTTAAGGTTGTTGAATTATTAGTGAGGCATGATCATCATGGGATATAATTCCTTATTTTTAGTTAGGTTTGCTTTTTCCTTTGATTATATATATGATGCTATGTAGTTCGTTGTTCAGTGGAATGAATTGGAGCAGTATAATATCTGTTTTTCTATTCTGTTCCCCCTCTCTTTCGTATATGTTATTAGTCGCCAAACAGGGCCTAAGTTTTCTCAAATTTTCTGCATCTCAGTGAATTTGCACCATTTTACCCTTTCGTCTCGCATGAAATCACCAATAGATGTTACACCCACCTTATCTACAACCCTTTGCTTCTTGAAGTGCGTGATCTTGACTTGTGCTCTACACTCAAATGATAGTAAATAAATCAATTTTATCTTCCTGCAGGTCTGGAATGCTTGTAAATCTGGCGCTGACGATTCTGAACAACCTATCCATGAGATGGATGTTCTGTCTGGCCATGAAAATGATGTTAACTATGTGCAATTCAGGTCAGTTCACTCTCAAACTATAGTACAAAAGGGAATGCTGATGTGCTAATTATGTCTCGCATGCTCCTTATTGGTTAGTGTTTCTAGTCGATGGTGATGCTAAACCTGTTAGGTTTATTCAAAACAGAAGTTTGTATTATAACTTAAGATTGTCCCTTGACATAATTGGATGCTGACATTTTCGTGCTTTTCTACAGTGGTTGTGCTGTGACTCCTCGATTCTGCGCTGCTGATGTAACCAAGGAGGAAAGCTTTCCTAAATTCAAAAATTCATGGTACTTACATTTCATTCTTTCCTGGTTTTTGTGTGTCAATTGTGGTAGATTGTGATGAAAGGTTTTACTCAGACGGTTTATTGTAAGATTTAGTCAAGACCAGTTCATCTCACCAAAATTTTGCCAGGTTTTCTCATGATAACATCGTTACCTGTTCTCGTGATGGGAGTGCAATTATCTGGATTCCGAGGTCACGTAAATCACACGTGAGTCATAATTTAAATTTATTCTTTTTTTAAGTGATATGATGACCAACCTACTGTGGAATATTACCTCACTGAGAATATGATTTCTTGTTGTGCTAGGGGAGAGCTGGGCGCTGGACTCGTGCTTATCATCTCAAGGTTCCTCCTCCACCCATGCCTCCGCAGCCTCCGCGAGGGGGTCCAAGACAGAGAGTTCTACCTACACCTCGTGGTGTTAATATGATTGTCTGGAGCCTAGATAATCGATTTGTCCTTGCTGCTATTATGGGTAAGTTAATGAGAATAATTTTTGTTCGATAAATTTCTTACAAAGGTGCTTTAAAGGCATGAATTTTTTGTAACTGCTTCAGAAGAACATTTTATACAAAATCTTTTTCATTTTTCTTTTTCAATTCACTGTGCATAAGATCTGTCAAAATGGTCAGTTTTGGATTGGGTAGTATCAGGTTCGGGTCATTTCGGGTTGAGATTACTTGAACATGACCCAGAATGCTCGGTCGCAGTCGTTCAGTCGGGTCATTACTATCCCAATTTAGAAGGTGGACCATGGTGCACATTGAGCATGGTGTACCGTAAGAACACAAGTACATAACTAAAAGAACATTACCTTAATAAAAAAGAGCATGATGTATTTATTATTTGTACTTCTAGTAAAAAGTAAAATACGGAGTAATATTTCATAAAAAAAGTGAAATAATATATCGCATGTTCTTTTGTTGCAAGGTCATGTTCTTTGTTTGTACACAATATGCTCCTCTGGTGCACCATGCTTATTGTGCACCATTATCCATAGTCCACGAATTGACTTCTAATACTAATGGAGTAATGTACTATTAAAATAAATTTTATTAAAAGGAGTTTGCAATTTCCAGACTAATAAAATTGTCAAAATATTAGTAAACGGCAGAGACGTCAATTCAAAAACTAACATAACAATTCACCCTAACTAAACAAAGGCATAAAAGTATCGTACAACAATGTTTTTTGTTGCCTTAATTTGATGGTGTTACAAGATGTTTTGGTGGGGACTTTTGAAACAATTTGATCACTCAAAAAGGCTGGGTCAGTATAGGGTCGGGCTGGGTTTGACCCATTTATTTTTGGTGTTGGGTTTGATCACTTTCGTGTTTCGGGTCCTTGTTTCGTTTCAAAACCCAGTATTTTCAGGTGGGGTCAAATTTTGACAGATCTAACTGTCCAGCCAAAATTATCAGCTCCTTGCGACAGATTTGGTATTTGAATTTAAAATTTTCTGGTTTGCCACTTTTATTACTTCTTCTTAGCTGTGAACCTGTGATGTTGAATGGGACACTAGAGGAATTTCCTTGACCCCTATGTTTAGAGAAACGACTTATATGTATTATCTAGTGAATTGATAAATGTGGGTCCTTTAATGTTTTGTGTGTTTTGGTCAGTGGTTGCTAAATAGCTCCTCTTGTTTGCGATATTTGTCATTTCAGAGTTTCACATCTAAAGGAAGTTAATTAAGAGTGTTTAATCTTACCTAAATGCCGTTTTATCTTCCTAGTCTTAATACCATATTGGAAAATGATAAGAATACTTGCATGATTTAAGAGGTAAAGGAGAGGAGGCTCATTTGGACATGCTATTTTGTGGTTTATTGGCTAGTTCCGGAAATCCAAGATTTATGTAAAAGTCATTATACTATCCCCTTAATCAATGGAAGACGTTTCACTCTCCCATCATCTTTCTACCTTAGTTTTAAAAAGCGCGCTTTTTTGCGCTTAAAGCTCGGAAGCTCAGAAGCTCAAACCAAAACGCTTCTACCAGCCGAAGCCCAGCGACATACAAGAAGCGTGCGCTTCCTAGCGCTTCGGTGCTTCTGCGCTTCCTAGCGCTTTTGCGCTTCCTGTAGTCTAGGCACTTCAGACCCTTCTTTTTTATAAAAAATAAAGCCACGTGACTCTAATCTTCTTTTTTAAAGTATCACGTGATTTCTTTTTTAAAAAAGCGAATATTTGGGAAGTTTTTGAAAACCCTAGTGCAATTTTCTCCCGTAGTCGGATTTCTCTAGCCTTCTCGCCGGATTTCTCCCGTCGGATTCTGAATTTTTCTTTCATCGTTTTGATTTATCTATTTTTTTCATCTTTTCTTTCCATATTTTCTCCGTATGTTCAGGATTTTTGAAAATTTATTATTTCTTTCCGGGCGCGCTTCGCCTACGAAAAGCGTGCGCTTTCGCCTGCGCTTTGCGCTTAAGCTCCAGGGCCCTTTTGCGCTTCAGTGCGCTTCGCGCTTTTTAAAACTAAGCTTTCTACAATGATTTTCTTCAGATCTACCTGGTCCATTTATGTTTTGTCATTGACCGTCTGCATTTTTGTGTGTCTTCCTTTTTCTCAAGACAGATTGCAGAATTTGCGTATGGAATGCTGCTGATGGTAGCTTGGTTCATTCTTTAACGGGCCATACTGAGTCTGTAAGTTTTTAATTTTCGTCCAGAATTCCAGACTGCGTTGCCCAAATAGACAAATTGAATGGGATGTTTTATTATGTATTTCTTTGAGTTGTCTCTTCTCTCTACCCTCCCTCACTCCCGTCAATTGTCCAGAAAGGGATAATGTGCGTCTGACTGTAAAAAGTGGTTCCATTCTCGTTTTACTCTTCTTTTCTGCCCAAGTGGCTTTTCATGTTAACAAATATTTAGGGTGTGTTCTCTACACCTGAATTTCACTTTCCTGAACTTATCAACGATTCTAGACTTATTGGCACCGAACTTTAACTGTTCTGGGCTTATCTTAGCGTATTAGAACTTGTAGCTGTGAATTGAACTTGAGTAGCCTTTATTGGCCATGACCTTAACTTATTTGAATTTATTGGCCTCGAACTTAACTTATATTCATGTTGGGACTAAGGCTTTGTTGTTGTTGTTGTTGTTGTTGAACTTAACTTATATGAATTATTAGCCCTGAACTTAACTTATCAGAACTTATTTTTCTTGAGACCATAAGTTAAATTTTAGACCATTTTCCAAGATTGCAATTTGCGTAGTGTGATATTGATTGATGACAATCTTCAGTTTCTAATTAGTTTATCGAAAAGACTGTCTAAGCCTCTAAGGTGTGCCTGAGGTACTGTAGTGTAACTGTGTAAGGCTCACAGAGTGATTACCTCTTGGAGTCTTGGGGGCCTTGAGGTTCTTGAGACACAAGAGGTGACTAAACATCTTTTGGTCTTTCATAAAAAGAATATCACGAACTTTAGTGTTCTTTATTTTTGTATGAGATCATATCTTAATGCACAACCTCTTAGCGTCACTATGTTTTACATCATTTTTGAATTTACCTTGGGTAAACTTGAGGCTTAGCAATATTTTTTATAAAATTCCTGAAGTTTTCAAGATCTCAAAAATAACTTCGTGATTATGTCTGTGGTGAGGGAAACATAATAGCAATGGATAAAAAGTTCAATGTGATGCTTCTAATGTATAACCTCATGCACATGTACTATGGTGCAAACTAAAACCCCTGAGAGTCAATTGCCTCAGGAAAAAGAGAAGCATTTGGAGACTTGGAGCATTAGATGCACCTATCATTTAACCAGCAGAGCAAAAGTGTCAGAGCAGTAGTCATCTATGAGATCATAACAAGGTCATAAAAACTACACTGATGAAAAATCCGAAACACTGATGTAGGGATTATTTTGGATAACTTAAAAACATGGGAGTTTCTTGAAAAATGGCTAGGTAATTGCCCTAAAACTTCTGTATCCACTGTAAGAGAATCTTTATATGAGCAACTACTCCCCCCCAAAGAAATACTGTCTTGCCCCCCCTAGGCATATGCACCTACAATTCTCGCCTGATGTCGACCTCAATTGTCGCAAGGCTTTTGGATCATTCTTCTCTGTGTTGGATCTCTATTATGCATGATGAATCTACTTTTGATCTTCTTGTGCATGTAATCTTTTCTATGATGTATTAACCTTACGTTTACTTTGTTTATTTACTTATCTGCGATTTTATGACATGAAAATGTACTTGTCCTGTTTGTTCTCTAAATAGACATATGTCCTGGATGTTCACCCTTTCAACCCTCGCATAGCTATGAGTGCTGGATACGATGGGAAAACCATAATTTGGGATGTAAGTTATCAGTTAACTCCCTTATATACATTCAGCAAGACTTATGTGCATAGTCTTACTAGTTCAGTTTTGTTGCAGATATGGGAAGGAAAGCCCATTCGGATCTATGAAACTGGACGGTTTAAATTGGTTGATGGAAAGTTCTCTATGTAAGTCGTGGTGCTTGTTACTAAGATTATCGTTGTTTTCACAGTGTTATTTGTTTGGATTGAAAAGCAAAAATTAAATTGGAGTTCTTTTTTGTGCTACTGTGGATGTCCATGTGGCATCTCATCCTTGAAAGTCATTTTTATTTTCTCATCCCTTTCTTATTAATTCCTTTACATAGGGACGGGACGTCTATTGTACTTTCAGATGATGTTGGTCAACTTTATTTCTTGAGCACTGGTCAAGGCGAGTCCCAAAAGGATGCAAAGTATGATCAGGTACTAAAAGAAACTACTCCTTTCTTATAATTTTTATGCTGTTAAAGATGCTCAAAGCATCTTAGCTAATATTTTCAAATCGTAAAATTTGCAGTTCTTTCTCGGGGATTATCGCCCACTAATCCGAGATACTCATGGAAATGTTGTTGATCAGGTAAGGTTTTTCATATGTAGTTCTCATATTTATAAAGCTTAGTAAGAGAATGCTGTTGTGGGCCGTGCCCGTCACTGTTCTGTTTGTTTACGAGTATTCATGTTGTCCACTTGTCTCTCTTGATACTTGGTTTTAAACTATTCATCTCTCTTGCTACAGGAATCTCAACTTCCTCCTTACCGAAGGAATATGAAAGACCTTCTCTGTGATTCAAGTTTGTATTTTCTCCCCCACTTAATGGCAAATGGTTAAATCTTTTACATCATTACTTTTTCAAAAATTTTGATTGTTCACCTTTAATTACTAGGCATGATACCATACCCAGAACCCTACCAAAGTATGTTTCAGCAAAGGCGTCTTGGAACTCTGGGTAAAGAGTGGTGCCCGTCTTCTGTTATGTTTTCTGTGGGTCCAGACTTCAATTCGGAACAAGATCACATTCTTCCCCTGCCAGATTTGGATATATTAATAGATCCACTGCCGGATTTTGTGGATGTCATGGATTGGGAACCAGAAGTAGAAGTAATTAGTGATGATACAGACTCTGAATTCAATGTTACGGATTCCTTTGGTGGCAATGGAGGACATATTAGTTCAACATCTTCTGGTGATTCAGAATGTAGTGAAGAAGACACTGAAGCTGAATGCAGTCACAGAGACAGTGTTCGTAGATCAAGGAGGAGAAAGAAAAAGAGAGTATGTTTTCTATTCGATTCATAATTCCTTAGTCCTCAATGATACACTTGTCTTGTCACTCGTATAAATGTTAGGTTTATTCACATGTGTAATATTTTTTTTTGTCTTGCAGACAGAGATAACTACTTCTTCGGGGAGGCGTGTTAAGAGGAGAAATTTGGATGAATGTGATGGTAGTACCCACAGAGTCGACCAAAAGAGAAAATCAAGAAATGGACGTAAACGGTCAAAGAAGAAGTCTTCGAAGGCTTCAAGACCTCAAAGGGCCGCAGCTCGTAATGCTCTTACCTTGTTTTCCAAAATCAAAGGTAGTATGCCAGATCAAGATCAAGATGAATATGGTTCAGAAGGTTATTCATCAGAAAGTGAATCTGTGCTTGAAGATTCTTACTTTGAGGGTGAGGAATCTGACAAGTTGATTCCAGATGACCGAGCAAAGAATATTAAGGGAAAAGAAGTAGCTCTTGATGATTCTGAGGATATATCTAGATCTAAAGAGTTCCTTGAATCTCATGAGAATGGTTGGAACAGAAGGAGACTAGTTCTGAAATTTCCAGTTCGCGATCCAAATAGGGTTGTGTTTTCAGGGAATTCTTTCCCGACATCTGGGGATTTCGCAGGTTCTTCATCTTCAGCATCAGGTGGCCCTGTAGAATTTGTTGGAAAAGATTCTATGATTAACTTACATGGCAATGAAAACCTCTCTGGATATGATAGACTGGGTTGGCTAGGTGGTTATGGCAATGATGCTATAAAATGGGGAGGGGTTAGAGCTCGTACTTCTAAGCGACTTAAATTGAGTGAAGCTCCTCGGACGAATGCTTCCGGGTCAAGCTCTTTCAGTGGCAACCATAATGAAGCTGATAATAAACCTGGTGCAGATTCAAAATCTGAAAATGAACAAAGGGATGTTAGTGGCAAGCTACAGGAGATTACTGAGCTTAGTCACGAGCATTTAGGGAATCCAGATGGGTTAGCTGATGGAAATCTTTCAGAGCTGTCTAATTTGAATAGATCCCTGATTTCTGATGGAGTGCAGGATGAAGTTCATGTAGCTACTGAGAATGGAGCTCCGTGTTCGAATAGCAGTGATGAAACCCATGTGTCAACATTATTGAGCATTGCAGGAATGAAGGATGTATCAGATCCAAACAATTCTTATGAGCTGAAAACTTCACCTAATGAAGGGAATAAAAACAATGGTACAGCTTTTGTGGAGCAAAGGTCTGGTGCGGAAGAGCTTAAAGCTGGTTTGGGTGGTGAAGACTGTAATATAGATGAAGTAAAAGAAAATGCTTGCTCTGCAGGACTAAATTCACGTTCACAGAAGAATGATAGGATGTATAGTGCTGTTTATAGAAGATCAAGGTCCTTTAAGGCGGCGAGGACATCTTCAGATGGCAATGGTGCTCATATTAGTGAAAACACCTCAAATGCAAGCTGTCAAAATCAGAATGGAAACGTTGATACAAACGGTATTGTGGTTGATGGCATTAATCAAGCCTGTTCTTTGGAGCTTAGGGATACAGCTGAAGAAGAGCTTATTAACCATAAGAGATCAGGTGGGGATAGGTCAAGAAGGACCGTAAATGTGTCATCAAACAAGGTTCGAGAAGAATGGGGATCTAGCATGACTGTGGGACTGAGGTCCACGAGAAATAGGAGAATTAATTTTGTTCGTGATGCAAGTCCAACAGAAAGGAGGAAGTCAAGTCAGTCACAAAGAAAGTTATCGTGGCTCATGCTTTCTGTGCCTGATTGTTCTCGATATATTCCTCAGCAGGGTGATGAAGTTGCATATTTGAGGCAGGTAATCACTTGATATCTGGACTACCCTTACTTTTATTTGTTTGTTCCACAGCCCATTTATACATTTTTCTTCTAGATGGTCATATGAATGGAACTGTTGAAAAAAGGGATACTAATGATAATTTCAACAATCAAGTTTTGTGGGAGGGTACATTGTTAGCCGTCAACAGTTATAATTTGTTGACAAATAATTCTTCCATAAAATTGAATTTGCCTGATTATTCTCCATCTTTTGATTGATGATATTCTTGCAGGGGCATGAAGAATATATATCTAGCAATAAGTCTTCTATGAGGGGACCTTGGGAATATTTGAAAGGAAAGATCAGAGATGTAGAATTGTGCAAAGTTACAGAGCTAGAGTATTCCATCGTTCCAGGCTCTGGAGATAGCTGCTGTAAAATGACACTTGAACTTATAGACCCCAGTTGTAGTGTATTTGGTAAGACATTCAAGCTGACGTTACCAGAAGTTTCAAATTTTCCAGACTTTCTTGTTGAGAAAACAAGGTACGAGACTGCTATTGAGAGAAACTGGACTAAGAGAGACAAATGTCAGGTGTGGTGGAAAAATGAAGGTGATGGAGATGGTAGTTGGTGGGAAGGTCGAATCTCTGATGTGAAACCCAAATCCGCTGAGTTTCCTGATAGTCCTTGGGAAAGATATCATGTTCGGTATAGAAGTGAACCTACCGAAATACATGAACACAGTCCTTGGGAACTTTATGATGCTGGCGATACACAGTGGGAGCAGCCTCATCTAGATGACCACACCACCAAAACACTGCTCTCATTTCTTTCTAAATTAGTGCATTCCGGAAATAAAACTCAGGTATAATAAAATGTCAGTTTCTTCTGGGTTTTTATTTTTACCTTTCTAGAAAATTGACTGAATTCTTTTATAAAACATTTCAGGATATTTACGGGGTTCAGAAATTGCAGCAGGTTTCGGAGAAGTCAAATTTCTTAAATAGGTATGTACATATTAAAGCTAATTCACTTTCCTAAATGGTATCTCTTTTGTCTTTTCATTTTCAACTGAAAATTTCTTCAAATGCTACGCAACTTCTTGCCTTAAAAATTTCTATAAATTGTACTCCCTCTGTTTCAAAATGAGACTATATGATACGGAGTAATATTTTGATGTTTGTATGAGTGGTAAAAAATTTCAAACTTTGACCTTGAAAAGTAAAGTACTAAAGTGTAACTATTATTTCGAAATGGAGCTAGTACTCCATGAGATGTCAGCATCCATTTTCTTGTATGTGAACTTTTGAAAGGGAAAAGATCCATGTGACTTGATTGCAATTGGAAAGACATGATCTTTTGGTGCAACTTTGGAAAGACATGACGAGTGGGCAGTATATCTAAAATGGAAAGATGTTTCCCCTCACCTTATTTTGTGCGGAGTAATAACAGAAGTTTTATTCAATAAAAAGAAGCTAAGAGTCGACATGTGATGGCCATTGCCCATTGCTCTAAAGAAAGTCTAAACAAAAAACACCAATTTCGAACAGTTTTGTTGAAGCTGACATTGACGTGGGTTTTTCAAATATGGTTGCAGGTTTCCAGTACCATTATCTCTGGAAGTTATCCAGTTGAGGCTAGAAAATAACTATTACCGAAGCTTGGAGGCAGTAAAGCATGACATTAACGTTTTGTTGACGAATGCAGAAACTTTTTTTGGGAAGAATGCAGACCTCTCAAAGAAGATTGAGCGGTTATCGGATTGGTTTGCAAACAAGTTATCATCATTGTAGCATTAGGTTTCTCCTAATACAATTTTGTAGAGGAACTTTCTGTTCTAATCCCATTATCCCGTTTTCATTGTAGATATGTAGTTATTCAAAATCTCCGATTAGGCAGCCCGAGCCCCAGCCCCAGCCCCAGCCCCAGCCCCATTAAGGAGTTAGTTTCTTTAGTGGGGAATTCTTTTTAGCATAGAATTAGTGGAAAGAGAGGTAACCTTGCATTTACCATAACATCTGTATATACACACTATATCTTCTCTCAAGAAATGGAAAATGATTTGCCTCCGGTTCAATATATGTACAGATTTTTTTGGTTAGTGCAATGGTGTATACTAGAATAATCTTTTTGGATGTATTGCTGTATATTAATATTTGTAGTAAATATTTGTAACCATTGTTGGTCCCCAGGAGGGAAGGAGCTCAGGTTTGACGAAAGATGTTAAAAGACACAAGGCGCGTCATCTTACTACGTTTCAGTGTAACAATGGTGGCTTTTTTTGTTTGGAGGGATAAGAGGTGGTGATAAGGATTTCTTATAGGTGGATAAAATGGTTGTCATATTTTTGCCAAGGCTAGATGTTGCCTATATTTTTGCCTACTCTAGAATCTAGATGTTGCCTTTAAATGGTTGAAGCCAGATACATAAATTTAGGGTGTTTTGATGTTTCAATATGAAGGAAAAAAATTCTAGCTGGTTCATAGGTTTCCATTCTGAGAATTATGCTTAAGAGTAAAACCAATTGATGACCAAAAAAAATCATGACATTAACCCTAATGGATGACCAATTTGTCTTTTTTCTCTTTGCTACCACCCACCAAAATATTAAAAGTATACAATCTCAATTCCATTTGTCCTCCCTACATTATATGTCTAAGAATTAGTTTAGGTCATAGTCTCATAGGGATGACCAAGTCATATTTCTCTCTTACCATACTTTATTAGCATGGGCTCTTTTGAAAATGTGTTCAAAAACTAATCCCCGTAGACTAAACTAAAAGCGTATAATATCATACTAATGTGAGAGGATGGTGACATGTGGCATAACAAGTTGGATGTTCAGGACCCAACAACTGCATTTAGAGACCAAAGTTGGAGAGAAGCCCTCAATCCCTCGAGATTGAAGATCATCTACGTGATATTGTGGTGGTCAGGTGTGTGTTTGGTGATTGTGACGGTACAAGACTTCTCAACCACCTTGATGGTCCGACAACGAGTTCTTTTGGTGATAACGGCGGTACAAGATGGTTTCATTGGAGGGGAGACCACAAGTTTGTGCACCTTGGTTTGAGGGGAGGATTGTTATGGTATGGAAAGGATAAGGAAGAGCTACATTCAAATTGCATATAACTATACAAGTGTCCACCTAACTCCATTAATATGAACTTTTTCTTTTTTAAGGTGTCCAAATCAAATCCAATATCATACTAATGTGTGAACAAGATAGCATGCAACCTAACAAGTTAGGATGTTCGAAACCCAACATAAACCACAATCTCATTATTAGGTTCTATTAGATGTGACTCAGATCTAGGAGAAATGACCATTAGACACATCTTCGAGTCAAGATGTTTCCCTTTTCTCTCTGTTTCTAACAACTAAAACAAGTCTGTGGTGAATAAGCTGGAATTTCTTTTTTGTAACTGAACGCATCAAAGAACAATGATGTTAGCTTTGAACCAGCAGAAGTGAAAGTAAACTGCCGAAACAGGGTTACAAAGACCGGTAAGGTTATAATTCATGCAGAATAACATGATATTGGTATCATGGTATGCATAATAAACCGAGGGTATCTCCAGTTCGCAAAGCATTATCTAAAATTAGTCCTGCTGTTGGTTTTCAAATATACATAATATCAGCAGATCAATCTCTCCAGCGATGACCACAGCTCGGATTGCAGCAGACAAAGAACAATGTCATACCTTCCTCTCCTCGAGATGTTGCCTGAATATATCAAATAGATTACAAACATCAATTTACCATGTCCATGTCATCATAACTCAAAGGTAGTAATAAATTGACTTCTTAGGAAACAAACTTGTATGTTAAAAAGATGAGTATTAAGAATTTTGTTCACGGCTACTTTATTATCAGCTCAAGAATTTTTAAGTTCACCTAATTCTAAGAAATATCATTGTGGATAAGTGGTGAACCCAATAAAAAAAGAGCACCCCTCCCCTGCCCCGCTAGGCCGCTATGAAAATAGGTGAAAGGGTATGGACGTTTACACTTCCAGGGATAGAATGGATGTAATCAGTATGAGCTAACATGATTATTTCGATATCTTAGAGGAAACTTGCATGATTCAGAAATTTGTAAAAAATGACATAAAAGCAAGGTGGCAACAATCTAGAAAATAAGGAAACCTCATCTCTTAACAAGTTTTACAAAATGCCGATCAAAATAGGTTTGATAATATCCTAGTCCATGATTATCTTTCCCATTTTTGTTCCCCCTTTTCATTTCCTTATCTAGTGTACTGTAGAATGCACAATTTAGTAGAGAACCAAACCACATTAAGACGTCAAAGAAATAAATAGTGAAATCCAAGATAATATACAAAGATTCACATGCAATTGCTAGGAAATTAGAAACAAGTTGGAAGCTCACCTGGAAAAAGACAGCCTCTCCATGATTGCATTGAGTGCAGCGGACAGACTTGGTTCGAGGTAGAGTTGGATCTGCAGCAACATCTTGTAGCACCTGAGTACGCTCTCCAACAGCGTGATGTATCTCATTTCTGTATACGCAATTGTTTTCTGCAATCTCCTACATGGAAATTAGGTCATAGGTAAGTCAGCAAGCTTGCCAAAAGGAAAAAGTTGTCAACAATACTACAGTTTGTTAAAATTCTTCTGAGTAAGCCAAATGTCACAAACTACCGTAATAAGAAATTCTTATACCACTTCACAGCAGAAGCTCTAGGTTCATCAATAAATCCAGAGACTGGGTCTCACAGACTTAAAACAATTAAAAAAAAAAAGAGTCAGTTAAAGAAATAACGAGTCACATAAACTGGCCCGTTTGGTAACCGGGAATAAATGACGGGAATGATTCTTGCTAAGTGTGATTTGGCAAGAAAAGTAACATCAAAATGTCCATTGTAATGCAATCTCATCATAAACTTGTGTTTCATTATGACAAATCTTCTACTAGGAGTAGTCCCAACTTCAAAGATACTCTCTCAAATGGGTCCGGATTGACCTATTACCTGTTAAATAGGTATTTACTTTTCCCTTTTCTTAATCGGTTTTTCTTCTTTCTCCCTCATTTATCCCTCATCTTATTGATCTTAGGCATTACCAGTTACCAACCTACCTTCCCTGCCGCACCTCACCCAGCCCCACCCAAGACACCACCAACATCCATTAGTCAACCACCCAAACATCCAGGCCACATTTCCCTCTCCTCCCCCCACGCACCTCTTCTCCAACGCACCATAACTATCGGCACTAATGAATACCTTCTAGCTAACCACCAATCTGCACCAATGAGCATTGCCTTCCATTTGCACCCAACAAGAACCACCACTCGCCTATAGACCTATCCTTTGCAGTTTGCACTACTTTGCACATACTTTGAATTTCGTAATGTAAACACAATTTTAATTCAAGATCAATTGTAATTTATTTTACCCATGCTTAAATTTCAAGGTATGAGATGCACGTTCTGATCTGAAATGTAATTCCCTCAACACTTTTAGCTCATTGATCATAGCCAACATGCCCAACACGCTGAAGAAGGTAGATTAGAGTACACCTTTTTTATGAAAAAGTAACCTAAAAAGGCAAAGGACGAATGAGAATATGCAAATGTCAATTTTTACCTTTTTTAACAATATAACTTCAGTTATAGAAGACACTCTCAAAGATGGGATTACTCATAGTTAATCGATAGTTGTCAAATTTCCTTGTTTCATACCCAACCAATATCACCCAATCGGTAATTGAAGTTTATGAGCCCAAACGGTAATTGAAGTTTATGATGAAAAATAGACAATTTGGGGTGAATTGGCATTAACATGGAAATGGACCTTGTTTCTTTTTTACAAATGTACATGCAAATTCATTCCAATTAAAATGCACAGGTATACGAAAATTCATGCAGGACAAGCAATTCCATTTATATTCATGAGATGATGAGATGGAACAAATACCACTTATGTGCAACATTTCAATGGTATCCTGCCGAAGTATAGGATCATACTATGAAGCATTAATCCATTTTTTCCCTTAGTGAACTAGATTGCCCGTTGATGTCATTTCAAGCAGTAGTCGTACAACTTCCTAAATCTAACTCTTCCGCACTTATATAGGCGAAACTAATATACGGAATGGCCAAACCATAAAGCTAATCTATATACTAAAAGACCATGTATCTTATTGCAATGCATACACAGATTCAGCCATTGTCAACTAATGTAAAACCCAATTACGTTACAAGCTTGAATTACCACTTTTCCGGCAACCATAAAACACCAATTAAGTAAACCTAAAACTATAACCAACAAGGGTAGATAATCATTCAACGAGAGAAAGAGGTAAACCTGATGGTCGCAATTTCGGCAAGCGTATTGGAGAATCTTTTGATCTTTGTCCTCTTTTGGGTACAGAATATTGTTGCTGTTCAATTATGCACAGTAATCGGCAATCAAATAACCCTAAAATCAAAATCTAAACAAGAAAAAATGCTCTCAAATTGATGACCGACAAGCAAATGAAAACCATTAACGTGAAAATTGATGAATTTTGGGAGAGAAGATGAGAAAATCACTGACCATTCACGGCAAAACTTCATGGTACTCATCTTGAATGACGAATTAAAGAGGTTGAGGGAAAAGATGAAAAGAGAATTTTCGGAAAATTCAGCTTAACCGGAATAAATGGTTTGTTCTAATCTAGGGTTCTTTCTTCACTAAAAACGTTGAAGGTTGGAAGTGCAGACAGGTGAGGCGGAGGCGCGGAGCTTTGTGGGGGGTTTTTGTAGTCCGGTAATGAGTTTGCTTTGATAACAATAAACCCTAAAATCTAAAATATTCTGGAAATATATTAGGAGTGTAATGGACATCTAAATAATACTCCCTCCATTCCTTTTTGTTCTTCCCATTTCCTTTTTTAGCATTTCTTTTTGTTCTTCCCCTACTGAATCTTTACTATTTTTGGCCATAATTTTTTTACCAATTTACCCTAAGATTCCCCACTATTTACCAAAAAACCTTAAGATTCTACTCTTATTCACACCTAAATTTCACCACTTTCCTTATTTTATTCTTAAATCTTCCTCATTTCCCCACCCATTTGAACCGTCCCTATCATGAATTCATGACAAAATTCATTTCTCTCTCTCTCTTCATTTCTCTCCTTCCTCCTCTCATTTTGCTCTATCTCTCTCTCTCCTCCAAAACCTCTGCAACTCTCAAGAACCCCAAATTGTTCTTCATTTTCCATCTTACTCTCACGTTTTTCTCTCTCTCTCTCTCCTCCAAAATCTCTGATTTCTTAAAACTCTAAGATTCTCTCTCCTCCACAATATCTCTGTCTTAAGATCTGGAGGTGAAATTTTAGATCGCCACCACCACCACACCTCCGCCACCACCACCCGCCGGAAAAAGCTGTAGAATGCGTATTATGGCTTTAGATGGTGAAATTCGACCATGAAAACTCTAGATCTAGAGTTTTCATGGTCGAATTTGGCCTCTAAATCCTCAAAATCGTGATATTGAGATCACGTTGGTTTGAATTTATTTTTGCCTTATTTCGAATTTTTTTAGGTTGATGTTTGTCGATTTTTTACGAATTTCTGGGATAATTTTTTGTTGAAATTTTGGGTTGATTTTGGTATGGTTTTTTGGTTGATTTTTGTCGATTTATTTTGGTTGATTTTGGTCGAATTTTGGGTTGAATTTTGTTATTTTTTTGGGTTGATTGTGGTCGAATTTTTGGGTTGATTTTTATCGATTTTCTGGGTTGATTTTTGTTTGAATTTTTTGGGTTGATTTTGGTCGAATTTCTTGTCGAATTTTTGAGTTGATTTGGTTGATTTTTTGCCTTGATCTTGGTCGAATTTTTTGGTTATATTTGGTCGAATCTTGGGTTGATTTTTTCCGAATTTTTGGTTGATTTTTTGTCGATTTTTTGGTTTGAATTTTCTGGGTTTGTCAATTTTTTGGGTATTTTGGTATTCTGGGATTGATGATTTTCTTGGTATTTTTGTTTTCTGGGTTTGTCGATTTTCTGGGGTTTTTTGGTTTCGTTTGTCAATTTCATGGGGTTTTTTTGGTTAATTTTCTTGATTTTTCTGGATTGATTTTTCTTGATTTTTTTGTTCGAAATTTGGTTGATTTTTCTGGTTTGAATTTAATCTGTTTTTTTGTTATTAATAATAAAATATCTCCCAATTATATTATTTCTTTAATATTTTCTCTCTCCTTACTTTATTTTAAATATATAATCTCTTACACCCAATCATTACTCTTACACCCCAATCATTACTCATATCCCAATACAAACCAAGATTCAGTTTTCTTAAACCACACCCAACATTCTTTAGGGGAAGAACAAAAGGGAATGGAGGGAGTATTTTATAACACTTTTCTTGGATGTCCATTATTGAAGATTATGGCTCGTTAAAACTTATTACAAAAATCATGTGGGTTAAAATCTAGTGAAGAAAAAATGTATATTCTTGATCATAATAGGCTTGAGATGTTGTTTGATTAAAACCTTATCAGAAAAACTTTGTGGGATAAAACCTCCCCAAATAAATACATCATTTAGCTTTTCAAATGTAGAAGCATCGAGATCCTTGAAAATTTATTCTTTAAAGTTTAACTTGAACACATGAGGTGAATATTTATATCACCAATATTTTGAAAATAATACATATAAGATCATGTGTTTTTCTCTATCTCATTCGATACATTTGTTTTCGATTTTTCTGATGCATAATACTCCCTTTGTCCCTTAATACTCGAATCGTTTTGACTTTTTGCACTATTCACATAATTCACTTTGACCCTATTTTATTTCTAGTATATGAAAATAAATGTTAGTATATAATATATTTTTGGCTTCATCTTAATATATATTTTCAAAATATTAATATTTTTGAAGTTTTTATAATATGTAGTTAAAGATATTGATGGTCAAAGTTGTGCATTGGCAAGCGTGTCCAGTCAAAACGGTGCGAGTATTAAGGGACAGAGGGAGTATAATAATACTTTAGATTCACTTGTGATAGATACATTTTCTTGTATAAAACTTATTCATATATATTGGACAAATATACTTTCTTCTGGAGGATATGGTAATTTTCGATCAATAATGATTAAACTTTCTTTAGTCATATACTTTTATTAAAATACATGATTAATAACAATATCATGATCGCCAAAAGAAAAGAGCGGGCATCATACTGGGTTGATCTAAGAGAAACATTCGAGACGCTCGAAAATTATAAGATGAGATTGAACCCCCAAGAAATGCATATTTGTAGTAACTTACTGAAAATTCTTCGGCTTTCTGACTGATGAAAGGGGTATATAAGCAAATCCCAACAAAGTTCATGCCGTAATAAAAAATAAAATGAGCTCCCTGACTCTAAAAGTAGTCTGTAAAATTAACTTTTTACGACCAACCTTATTTTAGTCGGTAAATTCCGACTGAAAAAGGTAGTAGGTAATAAATTTGGTCGGTAAAAGTAGTCGGTACTTTTCCCAAACATTTGTTTTGGTCGACTTAATTCACGACTACAAAGTAGTCGTAATTTATCTGAAAAGTAGTGGTAAATTACCGACTACTACAAATTAGTCGGTAAAAAGCAAATTTAACGACTACAATTTAATTAGTCGGTGAATTTATATTTTACCGACTGATTTTTGTTTGGTCGGAAAATTCGGTCGGAAAACGACCGTTTTTTTGTAGTGGGTTAACTTGTTGTTAGGCAGCATTAGGAAGATTCTTGATTTCTTGTCCCAAACTGGTCACAAGTGCCACTCTTGCTTCAGAACAATAAAAAAGAAGTCCAAATTTTAGTAGACAACAATAAAATCTTTTCTAAATTAAAAGATCATTTATAAGGGGGCGTTTTTCTTCCGAGTTTCCGGGAAAAAATATGTTTTTGTAACGCAAGTTTTAACGTTTATCAAAATGCATTTGAAAATTGTTAAACGCGTCAAACTTGGAATAATTTGTGAAGAACCATGGTTGCAAGAGTTGACTTGATTTTTACAATTACGCTCTCAAAGTGGAGCCAACTATAAGCCTCATGTTAGTGACAATTTAGTTTGAACATTAGAAAAAAATTTAGTTAAAAGAAATAAAGAATGTCCTATTACTTTGAACATCGGAATTAGAAGGAGTCATTACCAAACCGTTTATAGTTCGTTTGGAAACACTACGACTCGCGGATAAGACATTGAAATCGAAATCGAATAGGGGTTCGAGTTCGGGAACGAGGCACTTATTCAGTTATTTGGAATGCTAAGGCATAAATGCATTCGATACAAAGATCATTTCCGTGCAATAGATCCTAGCATGATTCTATTAGGTGGTTGAGCATGATTTATTTAGAACATTTGTACTAGAAATTAGTGATCCCGTTGTATTAATCAAATTAATGAGAACCTAGTCCGGTTTGTCTAAAAATTATCTTATTAGTCATGATCGAACTTTTTATGACTTGTATTAGCATGTAAATTGTGGTGAAAGCAAGTAAAGCAAGCATCACAAAATAAAATTAATGAAGATGCATAGAGATAATTATATACCACCTAGAAGGACTAGGTGCAACCAAATGAATTGTAAGTGCAAACTTGAAGTAAGCGCTTAAATAAGCATGTTAAGACATATATAATCGAAATTACATAAAGAATTGGAAAGGTGGTAATTCAAAGGAAAAAGATGTTCAAGTATGACATATTTTCCTTGAATTCTACTAAAACTGTATGATAATCTAATATACATATATAAAGGAGGCATATTTGCTGAAATATTAGAGCGCCACCTAGGATTACTATTGGTTTCGGCCAATGAAAAATAAGTTTTGTAATTTATTTTGGAATTAAAAAAATTGAGTGCCACATAGATAAATAATTAGGTGCCACGTAGATGTTACGTGCCACATAGATAGTTTAATTATTGTGTTCCACTTCTATGATAAAATTTCACTTTTTTAAATTATGGTGTTCCACTTCTTTTATAGTTATGATAAAATTTCACTTCTTTTAGAGTTATGATAAGAAAATTAGTGTTCCACTTTGCACAAATTAAGTCTACTTTTTTACGTTATAAACTTAAAAAAAAAAAAAAAAAAAAAAAGAATAAGTGATAATTACCGGTACAGAGTTTTAGACTTATTTTTAATGTGTGAGATGGTTTAAATTGGGGTACGTTTTTCTAATTGAAATTACTTCTTCTTTTTTGAGCTAGAGGGAGAGTTTTACATGTTCTTCCATCTTCAATCTATCTTGTGGCCCTTTTCCCCTTATCTAAAACATTGGAGTTATTAGTTTGTTTATTTTCCTGTTAATTCTAATAAAGGATCGAAATCATGTAAAAACATGATTATTATTTTGTTCATTATCGATCCATAAATTTTTTTGTGTGTGTGCGCATCTTGCAGATATATCCATATATAAGAATGATCAAGGTATGATTTCTATTAATTTCAATTTAATAGTAGTGTTCAATTTATCTGATAATATATTATTAAATTATATTGTTTTGTTTATTGATTCACATTAAATTCTTTGCAAGTGCGGGTTTTAATATATTATTAAATTATATTTTTTAATTTTTGACAAACTATAAAACCCTAGATTCGTCACCCTATTCGTCTAATTATTCAGTATAGCATATATTAAACACATATTTTTACCACTTCTTCCGGTATTAATTAAAAAAAACATGTATCGTATAAAAGACTACTACTTAATTTGACCATTAATAGTTTTAAATTCGCATTAGTAAAAAATATAAAAATTTGATATTTAGAAAATTTACATTAAAAAAAATTCAATGAAACCCCACAAGTTAATTTTTTTCGATTATTCATAATACGAATTACGATCTAAGCTTTTAAAGTTTGAACACATGAATAGTAAACATGAGGAACATTATGAAACGGAGGAAGTTCTACTTATTAGATTTTTATAATACAATTATTGAAAAGTATCTGTTGATTAACAAAACATATATAGTATACAAGACTATTACTTATTAGATTGCTATAATAATAAAATTAAAGTAACTCGTGCATCGCACGTGCTTCAAATCTAGTGGATGCTGCTAGAGGATTTCATGGACATTTTTTTTTTTTTTTTTTTGTGTTAGCACCCGGTTCACTATTAAGAGCTAATTCGAATTCGGGGCGAGTTATGGGTGGTTAGGTTTCAGTCCCCTCCCAATTGTTGTTGCGGGGGATCGAACACTGGTTCTCTCTACCAAGTTCAGCCCCAATCACCACTGAACCAACAAATAATTGGTTTCATGGACAAATTAAGTAGCTTAACACCCAAGTTATGTACGTTTTTTTTTTTTTTTGACGGGCAAGTTACGTCCGTTGCCAAGGACTTCAGAGTTGTTCTGGGTCCTATTATACGAAAATGATATTATATTGGCGATTAAATTAAGTATAGATTAAATTTCTCCCATTAATACCATTAAATTTCTCCCAATACAAATATCATTAACTGCATGTTAATTAAGCTTCATTCTTAATCCGATCCTAATCTGAATCATCTATTTGATGATGATCAATGGACTGTGGATAAGGATCATATCAGAATGAATGCCACGTACACGGTACACCCACATTTCTTTTTGTTTCAGTCTCACTTTCAAGTATGGAGTACCTATTCTTTTCAACATTCAATCACAGCTTAAGGCTGCATACATCGATAATGCATGCTTTCATGCATGAAGTTCATCCATGGTGGAGATGGGAGAGAAATCAGAGAGAGGAGAGAGATGATAAAATTAACGCAAGTGATTTTTTTTTTCTTTATGAGGAAAAAAAATATCATTAATAATCAATTAATATGAACATCTACAAATAACGCAGGTGCATGATCATAGTATCTACTCTAATATTTTAAAACACAATGTTTGCATGAAGTGATGCCACGTGTCATCTCTGCCACGCGTCATCTCTTTTATATTATTTTATTTTTTGTCAAATCATCATTTATATTCATCCTTTTCAATCTCCTCCTTAATTAATTAGATATTCATTTTATTTCAAAAAAAAAATTATTTGTTTCACATTCTAAATTTAATTTCTTAATATTACAAATGCTTCACATTTTAATTATTACTTTAAAATTTGTGTATCCTACTTTATATTACTTAAATGATGTACCAGGATGTTTAAATTAAGAAACTCGTGCATCGCACGGGGTAAAAACTAGTCTAACTTTAAAGTGAGATTGCTCTCTTTAAAGTATCATCGATTTTGTACGACTTAATGTTTAAAAGGAAAGATGATTCAAGCATGAAAAATCTTAACTTTTATAATGCTCCAAATATTTAAAAGTTTTAGTTTAAATAAAACATCCTCAAACATTGAAAGGTTGAACATGAAACTTGAAGCTCATGAGTTCTAGTTTAAAGAACATATATCGAGTCTTTATCTAACTAACTACCACGGTGGTACAATTACAATTAATTACCTATTGTGTTTCGGATAATTTGGATCCTACTCCGTATCATGCTACTTGTGTTAATTATGTAGCTAGCCATATAATCACGTAATCTAATCTAATTATTATTATATAAATAAAGGAGTCATATTTACTGAGCTATTAGAGCGCCACGTAGGAAATCTCCTGGTTTTGACCAATAAAAAATATGATTTTCAATTTATTTTTGAATTTAAAAAATCGAGTGTAACGTAGATAAATAATTAGGTGCCACATAGATATTTTATTTTATTAATTAATTACTAATATATTCAACTCCATCCCAAAACAAACACTCTAATAATTTTTTTTAAAAGAACTAAAATAAAATTCATCCAAAATCAAACACTAATCTAAAAAAATTCAATCAAAAATCAAACACTAATCCAATATTAGAGAGACACGTAGGACATCTAATGGTTCCGACCAATAAAAAAATAAGATTTCGAAATTATTTTTGAATTGCAAAAGTCGAATGACACGTAAATGAATAATCAGGTGCCACATATATATTTTTGTTAATTAATTACTAATATTACGTATATACAACTTCATCAAAAATCAAACACTCTATTAGCTAAAAAAATAAATCTAAAACAAAATTTAATCCAAAATAAAAAACTAATCTAATCTAATATATAAAATATATCAATTGGTATGTATAAGAGTTTTATTTTAACTTAACAATTTAATAGAATCCGTGTATCATATGGGCTAAAATCTAGTCCTAAGTAAAATAGATTTAGGATCTCATGTAACATATAAATAGGGACGTTGATCATACTTTCCAGTACGATCCGATCCATCAAATTAAAGCAATGGCGAAAGTTAAGGATATCGTTCGTAGTATTATGGCATCATTAAGGTGTGATTCTCACCCTAAGAAATCAGAAAGGAATGGTAAAACGACATCGTCGGCAACAAGTTCTTCTCCCAAAACAACTACTCCGGCTGATCATCAAGGCGGCCACGCACATCGCCATCCTATTCTCCATGATTCCGTTGTTCTCCCGACTTATCACCGGAGATATAGCGCCCCAAGACTCAACCTTCTTTATTAGCAAAGGGTGTTCTATATTGGGACACATGGAGTAGTTTAAATGTTCTATATTTCTGTTTGGGATCATTAGTTTGTTGTATCGTACGCATACTTGGTGCAACGTTTTGTAGGAAATTATTCTCGATATTAATAGTTACTTTAAGGTTTTGCTTTTATTATCGATCATGGACGTATGGTTGTTAGTTTACACTTTTAGTTCATGGGCCTTATTTTGGCTATTCGACATATCCCGTTAATTGTTGAATATTGATCTATTGATACGATTTTTTCTTCCTTTTGCTACAAGTTGATGGGCAACATGATAATACAAACTTTTAGGAAAAACGGTTTAATGGTTACACCACTTTTATGCACTGAAACCAATTAGTTATGCACTTTAAGTCTTTAACTAATTAGTTAACCACTTAAACCAATTAGTTAAGTCTGAAATTCAATTAGTTAAGCAACGAAACCAATTAGTTATGCAACCGAATCAATTAGTTAAACAATGAAACTGATTAGTTAAGCAATGAGATCAATTAGTTAAGAAATATGTTGGGTACACAGATCCACATTTCAACTTCATCTTGCTAAATCATGAAACCACCAAACTTGGTCCTGCTGTTGGTTTCCAAATATACATAGTATGATTGATATCAAAAACATCTGGTCAGCAAGATTCAATCCCTCCATTCATGACTACAGGTTGGATTGCAGCAGATGAAGAACAATGTCATACCTTCCACTCCTTCCAATTTTTTCTGGAAAATTAATGAAACGGATTAGAAACATGAATCGAAATTCCCCATGGTCTAACTGAAAGGTAGCATTAGATTCAAACACTTCTTTGATCATCTTAAGAATCTCATGTTCTAAAAAGACCTATATATCATAGTGGTGAACCCAAGAAAAATAGCACCCCTTCCACACCACAATACGCTAATCTCACCCCCCCCCAACCAAAACTACTTTGTACCAACTGAAAAGAATAGAGGATGAACTTGTACCAACTTCCATTCCGGAATGAATGTGATCAATATGAACTTGCATGATTCTTTTAATCAGAAAATTGGCTTCATGATTCAGTAAGATGCTATGTATAATACAAGAAAATGGCTGACATAATGGTTTAATTGGTACATGGTATCAAGCTAGCAAAAATTTAGAAAACTGCATGTCTTGGCAGGTTTTGCAAATTCCCAATCAATTTACATGAGGTTTGGTAATAGCTAAGCCCCTGCTTATTTTTCAACAGTTTTTTGTTTCCCTATCCTTTTCCCTAGCTAGTATAACATATATTTCTTCTGTTCCAAAATAAATGGAACAATTTGACTTTAATTATTACAAACGCATAACTTTGATCATCAACATCTTTACTCATCTACGCAGTTGTTTAGAGACATGAGCGTAATTAAATAGATAAAGTGGACCCACGTGGTGGGGATTAAGGAGGATTAAAGAGAGCATTTCATTATTATAAAAGGAATAAAGGGAAAGTAAGAACGTCTTTGTGGAACAGTCTTAAACGCAGAGTAGGAACATCTCGTGGAACAGAGGAACTATATGAATAAAGGAAAAGGAAAACTTTGCTTTAGTAAAGCACCAAATGATATTATGAGTTTAGTAAACAGGATTTGAAGTTTCACCTGGTAAAAGACAGCCTCTCCTTGATTGCATTGAGAGCAACGAACAGACTTGGTGCGGGGAAGAGTTGAATCTCTAGATACATCTTGTAAGGCCTGAGTACTCTCTCCAACATAGGGATGTATCTCCTTTCTGTATACACAGCTGCTATCAGCAATCACCTGTTAAGATCACCACTATTAAAAAGGGAAAACAAAAATAGGTCATAGGTAATTAGGTAAATGAGAAAGCAGCCAAAGAAAAAAGTTGGTTACAACTTTAGAAAGTAGTAGGCACTCTACAAAAAGGATATCCATCTTTCTATCATTCAGTAATACAAGTAGTTCACAAGTTAAAACCAGTCCTACAAATTACTACGTATTTTCTGAAGGACGACTAGCATAAAAATGAAATGACAAGCGTCTTTCATGGCTAAAAAGCCAAAAGGCTGGCAATCAAGCAATTGAGAAGGCCGCACTGGCCACCTTCTAAAGAAAAGGTGGAAAGGCAACAGCAATAAAACATTTTTGGGTGCACAATGAATCCAGAGACTGGCTAGTCTGACTCTCTCATGATAACATTATGAGGCATTTACTAACCTTCATTAGTAATACATATTTCAAGAAAGTTAGAACATAAAGGCCTAAGAAAAATCTCACCCGTAAAATTAACCTTGGCTTCTAGATGTCTCCCTTAAAGAGAAACCGAGCATATACAGCAAAGGAAGCACCAGCAATAAACAAGTATACGACTCTGGTCACAGGCTCACAGCAGGACAATGGATTCTATTAATATCCATGAGAATGAACCAACACCACTGCCATAATGCCATTAGCATCTCATCAACAAGTTAATTTACCACAAGAAATTTAAAGTGAAGGTGTTTCCTCCAAATACCATTCATTTCCTCTAACATTAAAGCTAACCATTTAACAAACGCGTTGGGTCATTCAGAGTTTGCATCGGGTTCACCTAAATCATAAGTACACTTATTTGTAAACCAAACTAATTATCCTGATAACTTAATCAATTCACTTTCTGTATATGAAAATGAGGTCCAAATGAACCAAGCACAACATTCAAAGAACAAATCCTTAACTTCCCTCAAAAAAGAAAAAATCCTACGTAATTAAGACAAAAAGAAAACTCCAACAAGCCTCACTGATAACATCAATAATAGCCTAGCAAGTAAACAGGTTGTTGTGTTGAATCCGTGTTTGAAAGTTCACTCCCAACTCAACCTGAACTAAGTGAGCCGTGTCTTGTCAACCCGTCAACCCGCTAACTTAAACAGGTTGAAAACCTTAACCTAAACCCGCTAGTCTCATGTTTAGTTCGTGTCAGTGTTTGCCCAATTAGTAGAAGGTACACCCGGTTGCGTGTAGCTCTACACGCAACCGGGTCAAAACTACGTCGTTTTGATAGTTTTTTACCAAAAAACAAATATATAAAATAATTAATAACACAAAAATAGTTTCCGGATATTTTGGTATCTTTTGGCAGTTATATTAGGATAGAATTTTTAAATTTAAAAAACTGCCAAATAAAAAGTCAATAGAAAAGGAAAAAGATTTAGAGAATCAATTAGAATCCTCGTTGATGTCGTCAAAAGGGAAAACCAAAATAAAGAACATCTTCATCTCCAAAAATCGCAAATTAGGCGACACAGTTGCTCAAATTCGTAAATTTCGTATGTGTTAATCTTCATTTATTCAAGTAAGTGTGTATTGATGTTCTTTTCATGTGTAATTTAATTGATAATTTCATTTATTTTGACAGTTTTTGATAATTTTATCTATTATTAATTGGAATTTCATAGGTTTTCTTTACACCCAAGAACAGACGTGCATCTTAATCAATGGCAGACGTAGTGTTTATCAACCAGTAATTAGAATTTGTCCTATTTTGTGTTGATTTCCTTTTCCAATTGAACATGTGTTTTTCTTCCTAGTTATGTGCATGTAGTTGTTAATATGTACTTTTATGTGAAGTAATGTTTTTTTGGTCATAGTTATGTGCTTGTAGTTGTAAATATGTACTTTTATGTGAAATAAGATGTACTTTTATATATAGTAATGTGTTTTTGGTCTTAGTTATGTGCTTTTGGTTAAATGTATTTTTTTTGTCCTATCATGTACTTTTACACCTTCAATGTATTTTTGTTTTACGATTTGTTTTTTTATATGCCTTTACACATGTATTGTATTTCTACTCCATATTAATTTAATACATGATACGAGAAATATGGAGTATGAATAAAACCGCAAATAAAACAATGTAAATTGTTAAAGATTTAAATGCAAATAAGAGTAACTGATTGTTTTTGTAAAGATTTGTTAAAATATTAATAGAATTTTTGACTTTTTTAATCAATAAAAATAACTGATTGTTTTTGTAAAGTAACCATGATATGCGATGGTTTTGGGGAAGTTAGTTATGTGATTTTAAATTATTATTTTTTTGGGCAAAAAATATCAAAACGACGTAGTTTTAACCCGGTTGCGTGTAGAGCTACACGCAACCGGGTGCACCTAATAATTTGCGGTGTTTGCCACCTCTATGTGACATCCAAAACTGATATTTTTCTATATCCACTATCTTTAATAAATTAGAAACTATCGTCTTCTCTATTAATTAAACCAAGATAACACAACTTCTCACATCCAAGTATCCAACCCTCCCCCAACTCATTCGCAGGCGAAACCAATGGTATGAAATGCCAAATCATAATGCTGCAAAATTGAGCCTTTATCAATTACATTAAACCCCAATTACCCTATTACAAGCTACCATTTATTTCATTCACAAAACTCAATTAGTAAACCTAAAATTATAACCAACAAAACTAGCAAACAATTGAAAGAGAAAGCTGTGAAACCTGTTGTTCGCAATAGCGGCAAGAGTAAAGGAGAATCTTGAGATCCCTGTCCTCTTTTATGTACAGGATATTGTTGCTGTTCAGTTATACACAGAAACAATCACAAATCAAACTTTAAAAAACAATAACAGGCATTTACTAGGAAATGTTGTTAATGTAGATAGAAAACTGATAAATTGTACTTGTTAAAGAAGTGGAATTTGTGCAGAAGGAGATAGAAAAACTGACCATTTGCCGCAAAAGTTCATGGTACTCATCTCGGAAAAATTGTTAATTTGGGGAGAAAATTGTTGGCCTAATTTAGGGTTCTTCTCACTCTCGAATTCTCGATTTTTGAGTAGGAGCAGAAGGTCGCAGTGAAACGAGTGTGGTGAAGAAGAACTGGGGTTTTAGTACCCGGGAAATTGGTTTGTTCCTCTTTTTTCTATTCGGGTTTCAAATTTTCAAATTCAAACCCTCCTAACAAATTTTGTCTTTTTTACCTACATTTCATTCTTTTTTGTACGGGTATACTGTAACAAATTAACCATACTATAAATTAAATACCCCTAAGTTTTGACGTATTCACCAAATTCACTCGACTTTCAAACAATGCATAAAATACATCTGAAACAAAATCTAATACCCCAGATATCCTTAATTATAACGCGTCGTTAGTGTTTCGTTAGCCCAGATTTCAAAATAGCCCTATTTTTAAACTTATTTCTCTCATACCCATATTCGAATACATCACATACACATATGTTTAAAATACTCATTTTGATGTTCAGCTGCTAGTTTTTGTGTTTGTAAAAGCAGTCGTTGGTTATTCTTTGCATATAAATACCAGTATTTTGCATGGTCCATGTGATTGAGCAATTATTGGCTAATTTCTTAAGATTTTGAGTTCCACCAGTCGATCTTGCTGACACAATATATTCAAACCTATAGATTAAAGTTCATTTATCTGTAGAAGTCCCTAAGTTTCTTATAGTACTACCTTGCTAAAGATTCATACATACAGCTAACTGCGTTCAAGTAGTTATACAGTAGGAACAATTACTAGAAAACTGATTATGCATCCTATTTTAATGATTGGTTCCCTGTACAAAGATCTTGTAGTTTCTCATCACAATTAAATAAAATTTAGTCCATATTTGGTTATTATTGTAAATGCATGCCCCTCTCCTTTGGGTGGATCCTCAAGATCAGTCAGCATTAAGTTTGCCATTAAATGATTGTTTATCTTTTTCACCATGCCAAACATGAGTATTTTGGTCCAACAGTGTGTTATTTGGTACAGTAAGCTCGATCGAATCCCCAAAAGAACTGACCACAACCAAGGGTTAGGCTGCAAAAGGTACATGGTCAACCCTCGTCTCACAATCCAACACTATAACCAACTTATTTCACATATGCATGCAGTTAAGCACTCAGCATATGGTGCTTAATGCCGCCCGCCAACTAACATAGGCAACAAGTATTTTCAAAACATATCAACATCTATCCAAACAAAACCAACGAGTTAAATTATCACTACATTTCTACCTTGTATGTCCATACATAAAATTGAGTATCCACATGGTGTTCTGCTTTGGCATTAAACATAAACAAGCGAAAACTTGACGTGCAAAACAATTGCGCGCTGGCCACCTAGTCTTAGAAAATGCCGGTAAGCATATTAGCAGCAGTAGCAATAGCTGCTCCTGTTATCGCAGACTGCACAACTTGCTCATGTGTTGTATCCTCGGACGTAAGTGCAAGAGTCATGCCTGTTAGTGCTCCTGCTACAGCGCTGTTTTTCTGCACGTACACGAAAGGGAAAACAGTTTAAGCCAGTTACAATTACCCAAATGAGAAGATGAAAGAAGCAGAGAAAATATATAAGAGCGTTATAATTTATTATTACCCAATCGTGATGACCACGAGCCTCGTTCAGCCCATAAGTCAGACCTGAGAACACCCCTGCAGCCAACCCTGCACCAAACAACATTTTTTGTGAACCATCAAAGCAAGCACATTGCTAAAAGAAATTGTTTCAATAAAATTCGATAGAAAATGTAGAATGACAAACTCCTACTACATTTAAACTATTGCAAAGACGATTCAGGATCCTCTTACCCCATTGAAAAGACTCCTTGCCTGTACTTTTTACCTGAAAACATTGTAACAAGAACTGAGTCAACCAATCAGCGTAACTTACAAGATAACTCGGTCAAGTGAGAAGTTCATTTCCTTTTATTTGAGAAGCCTTCCTAATTTCCTAAACATAAAGGAATTGTTTTTGTTTGGTCCGCACATGCATTGATCTAAGTTTGACATACTCAGCAAACTTAACATTCATACACCGTAACAAGTTATAGCAAGTATACGCCCATGAACAACAAATTATGTGCATTATTGTTAGGTTGCTACACCTTATGTACTATCACGACATTCAAGAAGCATTGCACCAAAAATAAAACAAGGTTCAAGTACTAGAGGAATTAGCCGAATTACCAAGGCTTCAATCGACTTTCTGTTGGTTTCCCCTGTGCAACACAACACAACACAACATAACAAACAACAATGAGTTTACAAAAACATCATCATATATAAGAGTGACAGTATAAAGTAAATTACAGACCTCGATTCGACGAGGACCCCACATTAAGCGAAGAATTAAACACAAAAGATCAACCACTTGATTGAAAATGGGTTTAATTAGTACCTCTAAGATCGGGAAATGCATGTCGTTTCTTGGCCCCGTTATTACCATCTGTAGTACTCGAATCAATCCCCCCACCTGATTTACAAATATTATTGTGCGCGTCAAGTTCAAGTCAATCATGTACCGAATCTAGTGTATATTTTATGTTAAATGGTGGCAATAATAAATAAATTGAAGTATCGTAACAGATCGAATTTATTTATTTCGACAATTCTACATGTAAAGGTTTTAATTACAGGGAAGTATTAAATAGAAAGTTTACCCTCAACCACGGTAAAATAAGCTTCACGGGATACAGCCTGGAGAGCTCCAATCTATGCATACAAATTTCACAGGAAGAAAAATAGAAGTGAGATTAACACTAATACCATTTGCATTTTGTAAGAAGTTTCACCAAAAATACCCCAAGTGTCAAGTAACTTGGACACATAATAAGCAAGATTCATTCAAACATAACTAGTTATAAAGGATTAACATGTGTACCCTGGACATCGTTTTGTACTACGAGACCCTATGTTCAAGTTCAAAGTTCAAGTGTTGAACCATTTGTTACCAATTATGTTCGGAATGAATAGTCACATCGTACCAACTTCTCACAAGTCATGACCAAGGATTAATTGACATACCACCTAGAGTTGGGCACATGCCGGGCCTATCACGTACGTGCCTTAAACGGGCCAAAGAAAATCCGTGTCTACCTCACGGGTCTCTTTAAATGAGGCCCATGCACGGCCCGCCCCACGTGCCCGGCAAAGGGGGTGCTAGCGCGCGGGCTCCCTTACTAATTTCATGAATAAGCTAATGTACTAACTTGCGGGCCGACCCGTCGTGCTCATGTCGGACTCGTGCCAAACTTTAGAATGATGTTCATGCGCGGCCCATAACCCATCATTGTGTCTGTCGTGTTGTATCGGGTGTACGATGGGCTAGTGTCGTGTCGAACATGGGGCTCAGGCAGCCCGTGAGCCCATATGTTGGCCCGGATCCATGTTGGGCTCTATGCATCCCCTTTTATTAAAATACCTATAATCAAGAGTTCACACGTGCACTGTACACACTTTCTATGTTCGATTTACATTACTAATGTCTCCGGATACACACATTCTATTTTCGATTTACATTACTAATATCGTAGTACGGAGAAAGACGTTACTTTTTACATTGGTCCAACTTTCCAAGTGCCAAATAAGACGCTTGTAACAAATTGAAAATACCATCTATGAACATTAAAACTACATAGCTCAACAACATGCATGGATGATTGCAAACCGCAATTCAGATCCAAAATCGTGAATCATGCACCCAAAAGTACATATAGACTGAACTCTAAAAGTAACAAAACATAACGATCTCATCTCCTATCGAGAGAAAAACTCTACTTAAGCCAAATCTTGAAAAGTTTGATAATGTTGGTCAAAATACCTGTATTACTCCCTCCGTACCTTAAGTCACAATTAATACCTCCGACCGTAACTTTTAGGAATCACAATTCCATTTTTATAAATTTTACACCCATCCCCCATTGTTTATTATTGGTTACTTTCCTCGTACTCCCTCCGTTCCATTCCATAATGTTCACACTTCCCCATTACGGGAAGGTTTCGAATGTACTACTTTGAATATTAATAGTATTAATTTTGCATTAGAATAGATAATAAAAAATTTATATTTAAAAAATTTATATTATAGGCGGTTTCGAATGCACTACTTTGAGTATTAATAGTTTTAATTTTGCATTAATATAAATAATAAAAAAATATTTAAAAAATTTAGTCTCTTTCTTAAATATTAGTCCTGTTTTGACTTTGACTTTTCAAGTCGTTTCAACTCAATATTTAAACGTAAATATTTCCAAATACGTATGTTAGAAAAATATAAAATTTTGATATTGTTAAACTACACATTAAGACGAACTAAATAAGATCTCACGTAAATATATTTTGAAATATGTACTGAAAAGAAATTAGAAGATTCTTTTCAATTGTTAATAGTGTCAAGATTCTAAAAGGGACTAATATTCGAGAACAGATGAAATATATCGAAACGAATTCAATAATATCCCACAAGTTTATATTTACAATTCTATTTTTTTGCTAACTTTTACCCTCATCACTCTCCATTGTTTATTATTTCTACTTTCCTATGAGGAAAGTTGGACCATAAACAATTCCATTGTTGTAATTTACACACCCCATTTGTTATTTTATACTTCTTCCGTTCCTAAATAGTTGCACCGTTTTGACTTTTATGTTTGCCAACGCATAAGTTTGACTATCAATACTTATAATTATGTATTAGTAAAAATTATAAAAAGTTGATATATTTAAAATATATATTAAGACAAACCTAATAATATTTTGTATAATAATTTTTAATTTTATTTATTAGCAAAAAATTGAGGTTAAAGCAAGAGAAGTGAATAGTGTCAAAAGTCAAAATGATGCAACTATTTAGGAACGGAGGAAGTATTTCTTTATCAACTACACTACTTGCATTATTACTATATCAAATTCAACTAGGTTTTTTGGTCAATATGTGACTCTAAATAAATAGAGAGGGAGTTACTAGTTATAAATAAAACAACTTGAAACATGATAGAAACCATGATAAAAACAACATCAAATCATGTTCCCGTGTATATGATCTAACAATTGATATTGATAATAACAACCGAACCAAAAAAGAAAAAAGAAAAAGAAAAAAAAAAACATACCCCAGCAGCTTTGATAAAGCAGTGAGCAATACGATTAAGAAGAGGATGACCCAAATCAAAGTAACCATCTTTCTCATCAAAGCTTCTCAACTCATCCATAACAGACCTTTTTTCGAACTTACTATTATTAGAATTAGAAGTATTATTATTACTATAATTAGCAGGTCTTGTGCTTGCTGTTACTGTCACACTACTACTGTTGCTCATTCTCTTTCTTTGTATCTTAAACTTGTTGCACCGAAATTCAAGGATAAGTTTCAGGATCGCAAATTCCACTAAAAAAAGGAAAAGAGTTAGGCAATGTCGTGTCATTGTTTGCATGTTTTGTGGAAAGATACGTGTAGCTTGTTAAGCAAGTGTAGATTGTACTACGTGGCAATACTAGACCACTTTTGTGCCACCTTTCCAAGGGCCAATTAGACTGTCAAATTGTTTAAGCCTAAAATCATACTACCTCCGTTTCAAAAATATCTTTACAGTTACTATTTGCACGAACTCCAATGCAATATTTAACTATTAATATATCCAATTTCGTATGTGAAAAAATTATAGAAATTTGATATTCTGAAAATACATACCGAGACCAATCTAACAATATCTTATATGTAACGTTTTGATGTATACAATAGTGAGAATTTACGGTCAAAGTTTTTAATATTTGGACACATTTTCCAAAGCGTAAAGAACTTTCAGAAACGGAGGAAGTATATATTTTCTTGCCGATTATATCGGACAATGATAGAGTAACCCTAAGGGTTGGTAACCCTTTAAATATTGAATTTTGATTGGTTACAAATGTATTGAAACTCACCTTTTAACACTTTCTCTCTCCAATTAATTACACTTACACTACAAGAAAACGGTGATTTAGCGACTGAATTTTCCGACCGTAAGAAAAGTAGTCGGTAAAAAATAATTTTACCGACTAATAAAATAGTAGTCGTAAATATTATTTTTTACCGACTAACATTAAGTGGTCGGTAATTTACGACCACTTTGCAGATAAATTACGACTACTTAATAGTCGTGAAATAAGCCGACCAAAACTAATATTCAAAAAAACTTACCGACTACTTTTACCGACTAAATATTTTACCGACTACTTAAATGTAGTCGGAATTTACCGACCACTTTTAAGGTTCGTCGTTAAAATAAGTTTTACCGACTACTTTGATGTTGGTCGTTAATTTAACGACTACAAAAGTAGTCGATAAAATATCGGCCAAAAAAAAGTTCCAACCTATTTCAAAATAAAAAAAAAAGTTATTACCGACTACTAAATTAGTCGGAAATTTCAATAAATACCGACTAATTTAGTTGTCGGTATTGTTTTAAAAATAATAAAATTTATTACCGACTACTATAGTAGGCGGAAATTTCAATTAATACCGACTAATATAGTAGTCGGTATTTTTTTTTAAATTAAAAACAAATGGGCTTGGGCTTTCACGTATAACACAAAACACTAACCCACCTAACCCTACTTCATTCAGCCGTTTCTTCCTTCTCTCTCCTCCCTCTTCATTTCTAATTCTCTCTCATTCCTCTCTTCATCATCATCACCGTAGATGATCATCACCATCAGTCATCACCGTAGATAATCTTCGAAGATCTTCATCATTATCGATCTCTCAACTTGTAGATCTTCATCATCGACGAAAATTGGTAGGTTTTTTTTTATTTGTGTTTTTTCTTAATCTTTTCTCCTCAAATTTGTCTAGGTTTTATTTGTTTTTGTCATAAAATTTGGTTTTTTAATCTCTTCTCCTCAAATTTTCATCATAAAAGTTCCTCAAATTTTCGTCATAAAATTTGTAATTTCTTTGGCTTTAAATTGATTTGGGGATTTATTTTCGTTTTTCATTTTGATTTCGTTTTTTATTTTGATTTTGGGATTTTAATCTGATTTTCGGTTTTTGTTTTGATTTTCGTTTTCGTTTTCGTTTTTGATTTTGATTTTCGTTTTTTATTTTTATTTTCGGATTTTAATCTGATTTTCAGGTTTTGTTTTGTTTTGATTTTCATTTTTTAATTTGATTTTCATATTTTATTTTTATTTCGTATTTTATTTTATTTTTGATTTTTAATCTGATTTTCGGTTTTGATTTTGATTTTCGTTTTTTTATTTTGATTTTCGGTTTATAATTTGACAAAATATTTTTTATTTTGATCTTTGTTTTCGTTTTTGATTTTGATTTTTGTTTTTTAATTTGACAAAATCTTTTTGATTTTTATTTTTTAATTTGATTTTCGTTTTTTAATCTGATTTCGTGTTTCTTATGTAATTTTCGTTTTTTTTTTATCTATTTTCGTTGTAGTTATTTAATTTATTTATTTTAATTTGATATTTCTGAATTTTATTTTTAATGTGGTGCAGGCGAACGAAGATCTCAAACAAGGAGCTCCAACAAAATCTTGACTTATAATTTTTGGTTTAGATTTGATCAAGTATTATAGTTTTTTTTTATTATTATTAGATCTAAGTTGTTGGAATAAGTATTCGTAGTTTTGTAATCCTTATACTCCTTTCTTTTTGGATTAATAATATGAAAACGGTTATTTTTTTATTTAATTAAAGTATTTGCTTTTTTGTTCCATTAAAAAATAATGGAAACCAGTAACTGGACATTCCAGTTACTGGTTTCATTTTTTTTGATTTTTAAAAAAGTATACCGACTACTTTTGTAGTCGAAAAATTGCCGACTAACAAAGTAGTCGGTATTTACCGACTAAAGAAGTAGTCGGTAATTAGCGACTACTTTAGTAGTCGTTAATTTGCCGACTACTAAAGTAGTCGTTGAATTCGCGACTACATTGGTAGTCGGAAAATTAACGACTACTTTTGTAGTCGTTAATTTATCGACTTTTTTTAGTCGGTTAAGTAGTCGGTAAAAGTTACCGACAACTTCTTAGTCGCTAATTTTCCAAATTCCGACCAGGGTTGCACCGACCACCCTTTGGCGACTACTTTCGGTCGGAAAAGTTTTTACCGACTATTTTGCCCATTTTACCGACTAATTTTACCGGTCGGAAAAACGAAGTTTTCTTGTAGTGTTATATATTATTTTATGTTATATGTATCTTAAGGGTTGCTAACCCTTAGGGTCAACCAAACATTTTCAGATTATATCAAGTACTAATGATATGTTTGGTTGCAACTTGTAACTTAGAGGAAGAAGTGTAAGTTCCTAGAAACTAGAAAGTGTATGCAAGTTCTTGGCATGAAATTATTATAATGGGGGAATTAGAACTTCTTAACTTGTAACCTGTAATTCGTAACAAAGTTAAAATTTTCTGGAAGGTTCAATAAAACATGAATTAAGTTTAAAGTTGGGTCTTACTTTTTCATTTTTTTACCCTTTAAGATTTATATTTTTATTTTCACCCTTTAAATCTATAAAGTTGATGTTAATTAACCTTTAACCCTAATATGACATCAATTGTTAAATGATATTAAATTTATTGTGGATTATTCCTAAAAGATGGTCAACAATTTGTTTCTAATTTATTTTGACAAGCTTTTAAGATTATTATGAAAAAAATATCAAATTTGTGTCTTTGATACATGGTAGGGCTTCAATAATGTGACTTTTTAAGTCACAATTTAATTTTAAAAATATCAAAAGCTTTCCTGTAAAACCGTCTAACGGTTAGACCAATTTTTTGGTATTAACTAAACTAGTGTAAAATATAACTAAAAGTAATAAAATTACAACTAATTGAATAACAAAATAGTTAAAATAGTTAAGGTATATATAAAGACAAATAGTTAAATATATGATCGAGTCGGATATTTATTATTTTTGAACAAACTTATTATTCACTAAAACTCATGAAATCTTAACTAAGTATACCATCATCTTTTATGACTCCGCTTCAAGTTGAGTCCTATAATCGAAGAGTAAAGAATACAAAAGGGACAAAAAAAAATAAAAAAATAAAACCCTAATCGTCATTAAGGTCAATTACATTCCGCCATCGTCTTTCGTAACTCCACTTTACCTCATAAAATAGGACAGAGTAGCAAAGAACATAAAAGGGGAAAACTTGTTAGCATAGACTAGGCTTCTATTTTACTTTGTGATATCTTGTTTGAAAATATTTTTCCCCAAAAATAGTAACATTTAATGCAAAATTATAATTCTGAAAATATATATAATAAATACTTATCTAACAATTACAATACTCAAATAATTTTTAAAAGTCATTTATTATAATAATCTCGTACTCTGAGCTCAGGAGAACTTCCATCAAAGACGACTTCCGGGTATAACGATTAGTTATTACCAATACAATCATGTCAGCATAAACATAATCCATAAAGCATATCATAAACACATAAATTTTTAATTGAAAATTTCACATTTAACATAAGTATAACATTCGTATAACTAATGATGGTAATACATCTTAGTTGGATACTTGATTAGCGCATATTACTTTCAAAATTTCCATCATTTATTCTAATCTATTTCCTCTAGATGTTCGATCACTCGTTTTCAAAAGGTCATTCTGCTTCATTCTTCACTCCACACTAGCGAAGTCGTCATTATCATTTGCATCATCGTCTTTTCCCTGCATTAAAAACACTCTTCCATTCAAAGTTGATCCACGTGGGGGATTACGGTTGAAATTTGTAATGCCACCATTTCCTTTGTTTGCATCGTTTCTCCTATCACCTTGCTCTCGATGTATTTGAGGACAATCTCTGATTTGGTGATCTTTGCTACCACATTTGAAGCAATCTCGCGTACCAATTCGACATTCTTTCTCAGTGTGGTTCCATCTTCCACACTTGGCGCATCCACGATTCTTGTTGAAGTTTTGATTTCCGTTGTTTCCTCCTTGATAGCCAGCATTTTGTTTCTTGTTGTTCGATTGATTTTCTTCGAAGTTTCCTTTTCGTTTTCCATATGTTTCTTCTCGAAGCTTGATAATTCTTTCGACGTTAATTGCTCGATCGTACAACTCTTGGAAAGTGGTAATCCTAGAACTCGAAAGACGATCACGGATCTCAAGGTTTAACCCTCCTTCAAAGCGATTCATCCTTTGCCTATCAGTAGTCACCAGGTCAGGGGCAAATCGAGCAAGCTCATTGAATTTCACTCCATATTCTAGAACATTCTTCTTTCCTTGACTCAATTTGATAAATTTCGACTCCATTTGCAGTTGCAGAGAATAGGTATAAAACTGTTCTCGCATAGCTTCCGTCAGCTTTTCTCAACCAAAACCAGGCTCATTTTGGATTCCTTTTACACTTTTCCACCACATGTTGGCTTGTCCTTTCAAGTAAAAGACGACATAGTTGACCTTCCATTTCTCGGGGCATTGAGTTGCATCGAATAACTTCTCCTTATCGCTAATCCATTCCTCAAATTCAGTAGGGTCTGGTTTGCCATCATAAGTATGAGAAGCGAACTTCTTGAACATGTTGGAGCATTCTTCTTGCTCTGACCTAGGTTTCTGACGATTTCCTTGCAAAAGTTCCGACATTATCAATCTCATTAGGTCCATTCGATTATCACTCGTTTCTCCTGGGGTGTCACCGAAAATGGGATCCTTGCGCAATTCTTCAATTCGTTCTTTCATCCCTTCCAGCGTTAGTGTAGATTTGTGATTATCATTGCCATCGTTAACGTCGTTATCGTTTCTAGTGCCGTTAATAGGGATAATTCCGCTTGAAGCCATCGTCGATCAAATCGCAAGGATACAATGCTTCAGATAATCTTTTCTTCATGAAAACCGGACTAAGAAATTTTGCAAATCATAATAAAGAAAGTATTCCCATTACGTTCCCCCGTTCCTATCACTCACACTCATTTCCTTTTAACTTAACATGATTTTAACATATTCTTTTTAACTTACTCCTTAAAACTCTTTTCTTAAAGCCTATTGAATTCTTATTACGTGCAAAACCTGTAAGGTTTAGCACTTATGGTTCAGAACCTTGGCTCTGAATACCAAACCGTAACGCCCCGACTTCTAAACACATTAAATTAGGTTAATTATCTTTAATTAGCAGCGGAAACCCTAACTTAGTCGGAGTGTCACATGCCGTATCTCCCTCGTGGGTAATACAAGGCGACATTGCCTTTAAAAATTACCAACTATTGTTGAGTAACGGTAAATATACTTAAATTTGATTAATTCTTTAATATTTACATTATAATCTAAATAAACCTTAATAAATATTCCTAACAATAATATTAAAATCTAACTCAATACTTGAAATTAAACTTAGAGTTTAATTAATACATCCATTATTAATAGTGAGACATAGTTAATTTTACTAAACGTTGATCGTGAATTTGATGGTTGCAACCTCACTCTAAGGCATCCCATGATCGTCTTCGTACCTAAAATAAAAGCAACATCGTGAGCCGAGGCCCAGTAACATACTACCCTAACAACGTAAACTCATTTCAATTCATTTTATTTACTTTGCAATCAGGGAGAATAGAATACAGTAAAATGCTTTAATAAACTTATTGCAATAAAACATCATTTATATTTTTAATAGTTCCCATTATCTTCCATAAAACATTCATTTTACTTGGTAACTGACAAGTTAGCCTTGCGGGACGTCTCCCACCTTGCGATAGTTCTCAAGGAGCACTCTCCCTTGTTGGACATACGCCCGTACCTAAATAGTTTCTCTTTTAGCTTGCGGTAACCCTCAAGGAGCACTCTCCCTTGTTGGGTGTCCCGCGGTACGGCGTTACGTGCACGACCTAGAAATAGTAATCCTACTAACTGCAGAACCTGTTACACTTTTATTTATCATGTTTCGTATCTTATTCATAACTCATAAACATCATTCTTATAAAATCATTCATAAACATATTTAAATATCATCATTCATAAAGCACATTTCATAAATACATTTCATATCCCACAATCCAATAAAAACATATCATTATAAAGGAGTATTTCATAAACTCATAAACCACATTTAATAAGGGGATTGTGGGTGTTAGCAGATGTTACCTCAATCGTATACTCTTTTTTTTTTGTAGTATTGATGGGTCGTACCTCCGAGCTCCGAGAATATTAATTCTTGTAGTATGTGAAATTAAATTACGAATTAGTAGTTACTCCAAATAACAATGTTAATTACGTAAAACTATTTGACAAATGAGTATTAAAAATTATTTTTATAACCTTTTGAAAATAATATGTAAAACCAATAAGTAGTAAAAGCATACTTACTTAATTTAGCTTAATGGGGTTTGACTTATTGTTGGGAATAAAAGCACTGACTACTTCGTACTCCCTCCACCTAAATGATCTTCCTATTTGGTATTTGGGGTGGAAAATAAGAAAATGGAATCTTGTAATGATTGGTTGTAAGAGTAATGATTGGGTGTAAGAGAAAATAATAAATAAATGAAGAAAAGTAATAAAGAAATGAAGGAGAGAGAAGATATTTTTATTAAAGTAATAAAAAATCATAAAAGTGGGGTTGGGTGGGTGAATGGGGAAATATGAATGAATTAAATAAGGGATGGTGGGAAATTTATGGTAAAAAATCATGTCCAAAAATAGAAACAGGAAGATCAAATAGGAACGACATTTATAAAAACAAGAAGATAAAAAAGGAATGGAGGGAGTACTATTCAATTTGGGAATTGGTTCCAAAATACCCAATTGGTTTTGGTTTTACTGAGACACAAACAAGGAGGGAGGAAGGGGAAGGAGGCGGCGGCGACTGGGTGGATGGGTGGTGTGGCGGCAAGGTGGAAGGAAGGGAACAAGGGCGGCGATGATGGTGGTTGTGCTACCCGGAAGAGGACAGGGGTTTCGAGTGAGGAGGGAGGCGGAGGAGGTTGCAGGGCGTTGCTGGAGGCGGCTGGTTGGTCTGGTGGCAGAGCGGCGGCGGGACGAAAGATAGAGGTCGAGGGTGGTGTTGCTGTTGGTGGTCAATGGTGGCGGCAATGGTGGTGGTGGTTCAAAGCTTTATCGAAGGTGATGAAAATGGTTAAAACTCCATTACTTTTAATGGTGGTTAGAGCTTGATTGAAGGTGAATTCAACTCTGATGTTTTCTTGTTCAAGTGGCTGGCTATTTATAGTGATAAATGGTGTTGGATGACATAAGAGATGAGCTCAATTCAAGCTCCATTGATTGACAAATGTAGAGTTTAATTGATTGACAAATGTGGTGAACAATTCAGAAATTGATGACTAAGGTATGGAAATTCTGATTAGTGTCATGGAATTGATGAGTCATTTTGAGATGAACAAGGGTGGTGACAAGTGGAAAGTAAGCTTGACTTCCATGGAGAAAAAGGGAAAGTGGCGTGGGGGAGAAGAAGGGAGTAAGAGAGGAACTGATTTTTTATTTCTCAATTAAAAAAAAATGGCACTTTGGTAATTGCAAAATATTAGGAAAATATCTAAATTTTACTCCTCTAATTGAACTTAAATCGAAAATATTTACAACTTTAAATCAAAAATTATGAAATCAAAATAATAATAATAATCTTACCATTAAAATATTTAAATTTCTAAGTCAAAATAATTTAAAATTGGAAGTTCAAAAAGTAAGATTTAAAACGATTCTGCGCTAATAAAAATAATTAAGCATAATTAATAGAGTTTAAAAAATTCGGGGCATTACAATTAAATTCACAAATTAGAAGGTACACCCGGTTGTATGTAGTTCTACATGCAACCGGGTTTAAAACACATATTTTTACGGCTTAAAAGCACATTTTACATATTTAAAAGCACATTAACAATTCAAAAGCACATAGTTATATGTTTCCCATTTATTTTTACTTGCAAAACTTGCATTTCATCTGTAACGATGTGTTTTAAAACTATAAAAGGTGCTTTTAATTTGTAAATATGTGCTTTTAAACTATAAAAATATATTTTTGAGGGGTTAAAAATATAAATTGAACCGGTTGCATGTAGAACTACGTGCAATCGGTTATACCTTCTACCAATTGCATTAAATGATTTTTAAACATTTAGTAAAAGTTAAATTTCTCAAATGCACACAAAATATGACCACTAAAGGCTCGGATTCATCAATCACCAACACCAAAATTCATCAAAATAATTCATTTTAATCATCAAACATCACATCTCGGTGCCTAGCAGTAGTGTATTTTAGTATTTATTACTATATATAAGTGTGTTAAAATAGTATGTGGGGCGATCGTGTAATACCTCGTATTTTTCTGAATTTATAAATATATTTTAATGTATTTATAAAGTATTTTTATGAATTTTACAAATTTAATTACATTTAATAATGATTTAAATGTATTTTATTTTAAATAATATAATTATTATTTATGTATTAAATCCGAATTTCTTAAATAAATTAAATGAATTTATTATTTTATTTTATTCGGGAATTGGGCCGTGTTTTAAATAAATTTCGAGCCCAATTCCATTTAGTTTGTGAACCCAACAAAGTCTTAAAGCATTTAATTCTAATTTAAACCCAATTGTGAAAGCCCAATGCATATCCCTAAAACCTAAGCCCAGTAGGACTCGGAACCTATAAATATAAACCCTTGCATTGAGGATCCCCTCACAATTTCATAACCCTCTCTCTTCTATCTTGTTCTCCTCTCGTCCTGCACTCTCTTTGCTCACCCCTCACCCGCGCACAATCGAGCAGTTGCTCGTTGTGCCTTGCCTTGTTGCACCGTGCCTCAAGCACCCTCGCATCCCCTCTTCGTGCACGTTGCTCGTGCCACTTACACACAGTCGTGCACTCCACACTCCCTTGCCCGCCCTCTCTCTCGTCGCTCACTCGCCCAGCACACACGCACCATTGTTACGTGTTGGTGTTGTTGTGTTTTGTCGTTGTTGTTGCCGTGTGTTGATGTTGCTTGCGTGTGCTCGCCCACGCCCATACTCACACTCCCTCTTTCTCTCGTGCCTGCCGAGCACCGAAGCCCCCGCGCCCCTGCTTGTTGCCTTCGTTGCCCGTGCTCGCACAACACACGCTACTCGTGTGTTGTGTGTTGTTCCGTATGCTCCGTATATTTTAGCCCTTTTGCGCCCAATCACATTCAATTCGTGATTGTACCATGCTATAGGCCGGTTTGGTATAATTCTCTTCTTCTTTGCCTATTCTATTTCAATTCCGTATTTTAAAATTATATTATTATTATTGATTTTGATTATTTAAACTGTTGGGAATGGTTATGAACACCGTATTGTGATGTTTTACGTGTTTGAATTCATAAGGATGATTTTTATTAGAGGAACTAGTATTTTCAGATTTAATAAATTAATAAAGTGTGGATTTTTGATGTCCTAAAGTGATTTTTATGATTATTTAATACTAGGATTTTAATCCCAATTTAATAAGCGATTGATTTACATAATTTAATGGTGATTTAAATTAGGGAAATCAAATGTAATTTTCAGATTTAACCCAAGGTTTTAAAATGTTGATTTTAATGATTTTAAAGGAGAACTATTAATATTTTCATACTAGGACTTTAATCGTTCAATTGAGACTATTATTTTAATTATGAGCGACTAATTTCTAATTAAATCAAAGGTTTTAAAACTCTTAGAAGTTGCTGGAAATTTAGTAAGCATAGATAATAACTAAGTTTTATTATTTTAATGATAGGAGATGATTTCTAATCTAAAGTCTTGATTCACAAAGTGGCCCTGTACTTAGATATTCAAGGTACGTACAAGCCCAGGGAGACCACCGTTTATATGAGGAATATGTGACAATTATTATGCGTGAATCATGTGATTTGAAGTATTATTGAATTCGGGTTTGATGTGGTGAACAAGCATGTTATGGTTTATCGTTGAATTATGAAGCCTATGCGAAAAGTCATGTTGTGATCATTTATAATCGTTGAATTATGTCAAGCATGTTGTTCAAGTTTATATACATGTATGAGTGTTTCATATGCAAGGATTATGTTTATGCTATTGTACGGGATGTCTAAGATACTTTAAGCCAAGTAGTTGTGCCGCAGTGCATTATTTATTCTACCGCTGAGTAGATTATGTGTTGGAAGTTTATGTGAATTGAACTAAGGACTATTCGTGCCTTGTGCACACCCCGCTTGTTAACTGGCAATGTCGGGTTATCTCAATAGTATATTGAGAAGTAACAATGAGAGTAATATCACTTGAGTCCTATGTTTGATCACGTGTCCTAAAGGATTAAAATGAAGTGTCATTGTTTGGTTGCTTGTATTTTATGTCTTGTTGTTGTGTCTTTATTTCACCTTGTGCATAAAATACTAATTAACGTAAAGTGCAACCCGAATGAGCTTCAAAACTCTTGGAACGTATATACCTTGAGTATGAACAATGGGGGGAGTCTTGCCGGAAAACTTGTACTCCTTGAATGATACAAGACGTTGTTTCATTCTTTATTTTAAGCGTGGGAATTTCGTCGGTATGGCCCGACAGTCGGTATGGTCCGATATTTATTATTTTGGTGTGTGGTTGGCTTCTAACACCTTTTCTTTTCCTTTTATGGGTATTTTCTTTACCCGTTCGAACCTAATTCTTATTAATCTGTGGGTCAAGAGTCGTGTCAAGTGTCGAATCTTGTCTCCATGATTACTTGGTATTAAATGGCTTTTGCATGTGGATTAATATATTGTTGAGTGAAACATGTTAGACTAGGATTTCATTATAGCTTGTTCGTACTCAGCTTTCGCTGACTTCGTGCTTCATGTCTTTCGGTCATGACCTTTGCCTTAATGACCCTATGATGATCCATCATTGCATTTGCGTTGTTGACAGGCTAAATCGCACTCCTATCAAAGATAAACCTAACGTTCACCAACTAAAAATATAGCAAGGGAAGCAAGGATCGTATCCACAGGGAAACAATGTTCTTTCTACTATTAATCGGCAATTCTAGACTATTGGGAAACAAGAATATAGGTTGATTTGTATAATGAAACTAGGATGATAATAAAATAGGGAAAAATCAGATATTAAAAGGTCTAGGGCACAGGTTCACCGATGAACAACATTCCAGGATGACAACAATCGATAATAATCAATAAAACAGTTAATTAGACTAGCATGCTCTCTCGAATCGATACTAATCATAGACTTAGAATTAACGGGCTCTCGCTACGTATTAATCCCAATTCTACCTATTGAAACAAGCCTAAACATCAAATTGCATCTCTCGAATCTTAATTTGATATTGCGAAACTAATACAATCAAACCTGCGCAAATCTAATTGCAAAGTAGATAAGGGCAATCAATAGGAATTAACAGCTAAACCAACAATCAACAACAATTAATCATCCTTTCACATTCGTTCATGGATTCCCAAAACCCTAGAAAATCAACTACTCACACATATTAACAATAAGCAAAGCAATTGGCATGATTGAAAACATAATTAAAGCTTAAACAAAGAATTGAAATAAGGAATAATACCTAATTGAAGAACAATGGCAAATGAAAGCTTCGATTTTTGATTGAAAATAAACTAAGTGTTTAGAACAAATTAGAGAGAGAAAATTAAGCTTAGAGAAATAAAACTAAGTGTTTTAACACTAGGATATGAATTAATGAAGTAATAAGATAATAAGATAATAAGATGTCCAACTAAATTCTAAGGGCTATATTTATAGTTTTGCCCAAAAAGCCCAACAAAAACCGGAAATACTAAAGTAAAACGCGCGCTAAAAGGCTCCTGGGTTGTCGTCGCCCGGTCGGGCAGCCTTCCGCCCGTCGGGCGACCAGCTCGTAACCCGCCCGTCGGGCGCAGGTCTGCCCGCCGGGCGGAGGGAGAAATTCTGGAAATCATCGGCACGCGCCCGATCGGGCAGCTCCCGCCCGTCGGGCAGACGTTCGCCCGTCGGGCAGCCATTCGCCCGCCGGGCGCGCGTACAAACTGCACGATCCTGTATCTTTAAAACTCCATATCTCCTTCGTTATTCGTCGGAATTAGGCGAGTGACCACTCGTTGGAAAGCTATTGAAGTCTAGAATCCAACCCAATTGGAATAACTTCATTTGGAGTTGTAGAACGTAAGTTATGATCAAAAGAGTAGACGAGTGTCGGTTTTCTACTTCTTTCACTATCCGCTTTGCTCGCAAACTCTTCCAACTCAATGTGTGTGCTCTCGAAAGTACATAATCTCTTGTATTGATTAAAATGAGTAGGAAATGCACAAAAATATGCTAATTCCTACAATGATGAGCCTGAAACTACAAACACACTACAAGGAGCACATTAGTACTAAAAATCGCTCCGAAGAGCTCATTTAAGATAAAAAAAGTACTAAGGGACGGGGGTAAAAACACTATAAAATATGAACATATCAAACTCCCCCAAGCTAGATATTTTCTTGTCCCTAAGCAAAGAAATCATCGATGAATACATAAATTAACTTCACCCCAAACACATCTTAAAACAATGGATACGATTCAAGGTAAAATCCAACAAGCGTGCATCAATGTCAACCAATCAAATCCATCCAACCACTAATCCACCTTAACAATCGTCACGCAAAGCGAACCACAAATGCACAATGGAATTCAAGACTAGTGCTCACACACTCGTCATTCATTTATGTGGCGGATAAAAGATGTACCCGTTCGCTCTCCTCCCAACATATAAGTGAACAATGCCCTTCCAAACTCACAACACTCGTGTGTCTAGAAAAACATACACTCAACCTAATAGTCGACTCAGAATGTGTCATGTCATAACTTGCATTGATAAACAACTAATTTCACATAAGTACGACTCTATGCACAAAGGTCGGAAGGTCTTCAAAGCTTGTAATGTTAGGCTTAGGTAAAGGTGCGATAGATTTGGACAAAATGTGAGCTTAAAGCCTTGGCTTTGGGGAGCATGAATCCTAAATACAACCACGATCAAATAAAATAATGACCACAACTCTCCCGCTCAACACATGATGAAACAACGAACACCAACACCATACTTTCTTGCCTTTTTCACAATAAAAAAAAACAATCACTCATAAGGATACGAAATTGCAAAACTTGATTGAAACAACACTTTGAACCTTTTCTGAGAGTAATAGATTTTTTTCTCTTTTTTTTTTTTTTTTTCAAACTCTCTCCTTTTTTTTTTCTTTTCTTTTAGAAACCTTCACATTTGTTTTGTTCTTTCATCTTTTTTTTTATTTTCAACTTATTTTCAACAACAAACACGATAAGACGAACTCCTTTTTCAACAATCAATTTGTGCTCAAAATGTAGCACACTACAACTCCCTCACCTCACTACTATTAGCTCCCCCAAGCTAGGCTTGGGAACAGTAACCAATGGGGTTTTCACAGGCTTGTAATGTGGCTAGTCACCGAATAAAAGGGCACAAGCAACAACATGGGAAGAAAAAGAGGGAACAAATGTATCTAAATTCATCTGAAGGCTACCTAAACAGAAAAATGCCTTCGTCCTTCACAATGTGCATGTATGTGAGTCATAAAACGCTACTAACAGTCGCAAATCAATACTCAAAATCAATGACACACCAGGACGCTATCACACATCCTAACCAAATCAACTAGCCAAGCACCAAGTCCACAAATAGTTAGTCAGTGTTGACTCATGTCAAGGCATCAAAGTAATCGAATCTCAAATCATGGTTAACAAATCAACAATGCTCGTCATCAAAAACCAAGAATCAAAACAGTGTTCAATCAAGGGGCACAGGGAAGCATGGTTTTGTATTCATCGGAACGTATTTTTGTTTTTTTGTTTTTTTTCAAAAGCGATAAACTACTCTAGAAAGCAATAACACATACCTCCCCCAAGCCAAACTCAGCAATGTCCTCAGTGCTTGAAGGAGTGGAGATCGAGGGTCGCAATCTTCATTGAACCCCTCCGGCTCCATCTCTTATGTGCCTCCCTCAAAGCGATTGATTAATAAATAACCAACCAACGAGCGCAGAAGCTTGTCATGCGCACTCGCACATCTTTCGTGCAATAAGACATGCACGATAATCAACAACAACATTTGCATAAAGTCCGAATGAGCTCTATGCCAGTAAGGAGTAGGATGCCTAAAGGAAGAAGAACAAAAAGAAAAAATAATAATAAAAGAAGAATAATAAAATGAAGGAAAAGGGAAAGTAGGCATACTCTCCTTATGGAAGTTGTTTTCGCGGACTATTGATTCTTCAACCTCAATGATCAATGAAATAGATCTCTCTGTGTTTTGGAATTCATGGTGGACAGGCTCTTCACCATACAGAGCTCTCTGCAAAGCATCCACCTCTTCTTTGTAAGTATTGTAAGTACCTGCAAAAGATTCACAAAGAGGAACTGACTCTATTGGGTCATTGGGCTTTTGATTTTCGTGGGGAGGAGGAAGATCCTCAAGCAAAGGTTTTATGAGGAAAGAGAAGGGGAGTGAGACGGTGTAAACGGGGCTAAGATTAACCCTTCCTGGACTTGGAATATGAGGGGTAGGGGTTGGCACAACAACAAGGATTTTATCAACTTCAACTTCCTCATGGACTTGCTCTATAACATATGACTTTTCAGTTTCAACAAATCCTTCATCCATTGATCCAACAGCCACATCATCATCCTCCAACTCATCCTCAACCTCTGTTATAAGTTCCTCCCACTAATGGTTGCCTATGGGTTCACTCAGTTGACCCCCATCCCCAACACAACTCGAATCATTATTTTCAATAATTTCTTGAACTTTTCTAAATCTCTCAAGAGTAGCCTTACTAGCTTTAATAATCTCATTAGTAGCCTCTTTAGATCTAGTACACTGAATCTCAATCTCAGAGTTTAATCTTCTTAATTCCTCTAAGAAGCTATCCCTGCTTTCTGATTCGGGATGAACATGATTGGACAAGGGTTCACAATAATACACGGGAGAAGCAATAGTGGAATCATGAGACAAAACATTGATATCCATGCAAGGGTTAGAGAATTTGACGAATCATAAGACAAAACATTGATATCCATGCAAGGGTTAGCAATAGTGGAATCATGAGACAAAACCCGACCCGACCGACCCGTTTGACAGGTCTAGTGTTACGGTTTGAATATTGGAAATGAGATTTGACGAATTTGAGATTTGAGATTAGGGAACGTCATGGTTTTTAAATCTTCGGATAACCACATCAACGCGTTCTCATCATATTTAGGTTCTTTCATACTAGATTCAGTCATTCTAGTTTGCATTTCTCTGCTTTTAAGGATGTCAACGAAAAAAAAAGAAAGTCCAACTATCAGTGTCTATAAAATATTATGAGCAAATCTTGTGTTGTTTATTCTTATTTATAATAAGTACACACTTTGCATTTTAATATTATTGACAAATTAACTGTACTTTGACTATTGAATTATACATAACTAGCTTAGGAGCTGTGCAACACACAAATGTTACTAAAATTGTTTACGGAATATTATTAATTACTCGTAAACAATAATTTATATTTGAGAAATATTTTTATCGAAATAAAATTTATTTGTACGTGTTATATGTTGTTGGAAAAATATGAGATATAAATTAACAATAACGACATAGTAAAATTTTAAATTTTTGTAAAACATAATTAATTTAAATTGGTCAATATTAATTAAACATGGTATACGTTTTACTATGTACGTACAAAACACATATAAAACTTGTTATTTTCACTTTTTTTGAGGAAACATCGAAGAAATATTATGTTTAAGAAACATAATAGCTGCAATGTATTTTGTTTAAATAAATCTTAAGTATATGCCACCCAATAAAATTTATTTTAAACATGTGTAAATTTCTTTAAATATATTAGTCATATAAACTCGTAAGAAACTTAAAATTTTAATTGAATATGAAAATAGTTCTTCTTGGTAGGTCACAATTTCCATGAAATAGTAATGTCATGTTCATAAAAATATAAGTCAAATATAAAGTTGAGTGTCACATTTACATTTTCTCACCCTTTAGGGTCTATACTTTTTTTTTTCACTCTTTAAGACTCCAACTCTACTTTCCAACAAGTTAATTCACCTTTAACCTCAACATAAATATAAAAAAATATAAAAAATAATTTAAATGCATTAAATGATTTCTAATTATTTACTAAAGGTTAAACATCTCAAATGCATACAATATATTACCATTGAAGGTTCGGCTCTTCATCAATCACCAAGACCAAAATTCACCAAAATAATTCGTTTTAATCATCAAACACCTCCTTTCGGTGTCTAACATAAACATTGTCTAAAAAAGAAAAGAAAGAATGGGAAATTTTGTTTCCTTCACTGTTTGCACATTTCCTCCTCCCAGTGCATTTCCAAGAAAAATGCGAAATCACTTTTAATTCCATTCTTGAACATCATACTGTAACTAAAATAAAACTCCACCAATATTGCTCAAATCAACACACGGATTTCCCATGAAAAGATGTAACAAAGACCCCCCATATTTATCCCTAATAGGGGAATTGCAAACTATCTTACGGGTACTACTGATTGTTGACGAGAAGAGATGGAACAATGTTATTGTGAACCTGGATTCACAACAAGCCATTACAAGAATTTTGCAGGATAACATGCCTAGAGATGCTAATCCGAATATTATCACTCAACGTAGGCACCTATTATTGGAGATGCATGAATCAAGTTTGAGTATGGAGCTAGGATCGTTAGGTTATGAATAAACTAATTCATGCGTAAAAACCATAAAGCCAGAAATTCAAATTAATTACACATAATCAATTAGCATAATTTAGTATACATACTATGTGATGTGTGTCTTCCCTAGTTGCTCCCAACCGAACAAGAACAAGTATAGAGCTCCACATGTCGTCCCTCCGTAGATAGTCCACAACACGTTCAGATCCGCCTTAGGTTCAACCAACTAGGATATCGTCTAAGGTTATATTCACTCGGGAACTTAATGTAAGTAGTAGGCAAGAATATAAAATACAAGTTGTGTATTATGTATTGTATATTGTGTTGTTTTATAAATTATGATCATGGATCACATATTTATAGGGATTGAGTAGTCATATCCCACTAGGATTAGATTTAATAAATACTTTAGAATTAGCATTCTAGTTAATCTTAACTAGGATTAGACTTGTCGCTCGTCGTGCTTCCGTTTCGTTTTCTGATTCCGAAATTTATTTCCGATTCAAACAATATTCTCGTTTCCGATAATATTTCCGATTCCGACAATATTTTCCGATTTCGACAATATTTCAGATTTCGATTATATTTCCGTTTCCGGCAATATATCCGATCCCGGGAATATATTTCTATTTCCGTTAAAAAGAATTCCGATTCGAACCATATTTCCTTTTCCGGCAATATCTTCGACTTCAATAATATTTATATTTCCGTCATGAACCATATTTCCCTTTCAGGTAATATCTCCAATTCCGGCAAATATTCTATCTTTGCTTTTGATGATTTCAGCTCCCACTGGAACCAAGATCCATCATTTGAATTTCCGAATGTCCATAAATAGAGTATTTACTGAATATATTATATTCACCTAAATATTTGATCTGTTCACGTACTATTTGTGTGACCCTACGGGTTCAGTCAAAAGTAAGTTGTGGATTAATATTTTAATTCCACATGAACTCAAGCGGCCTCTAGCTAGGCATTCAGATCACTTGGTCTCATTGAAATATTAACTTGTTAATTATACTGAATGACATTTATTAGACTTAACATAAATGCATTAAATGCAAACTTGGACAAAGGGCATTATTTCTTGAAGGATAACCAACAAAATTGCGGATAGATTAGCGAAAGGTTGTCGTACGGAGATAATAGGTAATTATGAAGTAGTTTTGTATGAACAAGCCCAGGAGTTTGTTTCGGATGCTGTGATGGAGGATAAGCCTCCATGAACTTTTGTAACTCTTAACTTTTTTTGCTTTATTCTAATGTTCCAAGCTTGCATAAAAGTTTTTTTTTTTTTTAAAAAAAAGGCCCCATATATATCATCTATAATGTAGAACATAAAATTTACAACGGATTGAAATTTGTTTAAAACATAACCACTATCATTATAATCACATCAAACCTTTAGTTCACTATAACCCCAAAAATTAAGCAGAAACAAACAACAAAACCTAAAATCATAGAATAAAATTGCATAATCATCGTTTGAAACATTCCTAAAAATTTCAAAAAACATTTCCAATAATTCAAATATTGAGCTAAAAGAATGGGCATTCAATACCCTCCAATATGCTTCGTATTTTATAAAAATCAATCAATCTTATATCCCCATCACTTCTATCAAATGTTAACTCCCACACAAGGTTCCATGACCATGGCTAATCTTCCGTTCAAGTTTTTCTACACGTTCGAGTTTCAAGACTATCTCAGGTATCAAGACCTCTCTTTATCAATCGTTAACTCGTTACGAGATGACAATGAATAGCATAGGTAATGTCTATTTCAAAATGTTACAATTTCACCGATGCAACATGAAGGTTTCATCAAACTAAAAAGACACTCCATGAAGGTTTCTATATTGACTTTAGAAATAACACGTATTTCTGTTTCCGCCAAAAGTTTGTACTTAACTTGAACGAGTAGAGGCAACAAAATTGTCAAGACCAATTCAACCCTGCAAATGTAACATTTGTGTTGTGGGCGCTTCACCCATCTTTTTTACAGTATTTCCTTTATTTTCTGGTAACATTATGATACAACTTACAAAGGTACAAGCTATTCTAACTATACAATCCATTTTAGCTAAAACATGAGCTTTCTTTATCAAGGAGAGAGAAAATTATCTGTAAGATAACTGGAGACGAAAATGCATCTCTTCCAACCATGAGCAGCCTTCATACATTAGAAAACTACTACTCTGTATTGTAAAAATGTACAAGAAGCATCTATTGCACAAATGAACTACTGTCCTGGATTAAGGTCACACTACTCACTAATACCTTTCTTTATATTACAGCAATCTCCACAAAATTGTAAAACTAATAAGGGAAATATGCAAAGTGATTGCCAGGACAAAGGGAATGTAGGAGATATTGCCAAAAACCAAAAAAGATTAGGGCTAAAATGAGTTTTACAAAACCTCCTTTTTTTACTCAGGGAATATCAATGCTAAGCAAGTTTTTACAGAGGTAACTTGTATATGCTCAAGACACATACCAGGAGGTTAACGCTTGAGAGAAATAATACATTCTTTCTTATGATCTGACGGTCTTCGTTATAGCTCTGTACAAAATCACCCCTTCTTCTATATATTCATATAATGAGCCCAACAGCATATATCACTCACTTGTCTCACCTAATAAATCCGTTCTTCTGATAGGGGTGTGATTCTCCTCTAAAATCAAGGAACAGATAGTCATTGAGCTTCAGGCATCTGTAATCTGGTAGACTGAGAATATATCAACTCGAAATCCAATATCTAATGATAAAATCATGATCCATTTACCACCATCTCTGTTGAGGAATTTGAAGGTAAATGTGGATGTTCTTCCCCTTCTAACTGTCCGTTTTCTTGACTTTTAGACGATGTATCAGAATTCCTTTGACATGTAATGTTCTTTTCACTTCCATTTTCATCAGCTGAGCTGTTTTCATCATTGTGATTTCTAGCTACTTCAGCTTCTCTCTCTTGATCATTTTCCTTGTTCGCAGTGCTTTTTGTATTCGAGCTGTGAGAAGCATTCTCTCCAACACTTGCTGTTTTTTTGTTGGGTAGTACTGTCTGACTAAGAGTAGTGCACAAGGCAGCAAACACGCTCTCTTTTGGTTTAGAGTTTTTATCAAGTCGCTGCTTCTTGACTAATCCAGGCTCCTCCTTAGCAGCTATCTTCCTCTTAACACTTAACGACTCTAGAGTACCTTCATCCGCATCGGAAGCTTCTGTCTGTTTTCTTGGTGGAGGTTTGTAATCTTCATCATCCTCATCATCATCATAATCCACTAGTCCACCGGGTTTAGTGCTGCTAGTATTAACGCATAACAATTATATACCAGTGGCAATAATAACAGAATAATGTCTGCAAAAGCAATTTACCTTAATGGTGTGCAGCTAGGTGCAGAGCCGTTAGATGAAACAGGATGGGCTTGTACCCTTCGGTTGTGTGACATCGAAGCTGAAGCTGTGTCTTCCTCATCGCTGTCAAAAGACATAAATTTAGAGGGAAAATCCAAGTATAATTTCTGCTACATTGGACAGGAGTACAGGACTACAACAGATACCTGTCCTCATTAAAGTAGTCTTCCTCTTCTTTCTCCAAAGCACGGTCTTCAACCCGTTTTCTGGAGTCAACATTTACAGCAGGTTTCGTTCCAACACTCTCCAGGGACTGCAAACTCTCAGATCAGATACGTTCGTTCCAGAAGATTAATACAAAATAACAGTTATCTAACAAGATACCTGCTCATATTTGACTTTTAACGACTGAATTGACGTCAAGTTTTCAAACTTGCTTAGCTGACTCCAGAAAGACTCCACCAAATACATGAGCAATGGCTTCACACTATCCTGCAAGAAAACTACGTACCCTCAGGACTAAAACTCATATGACTTCTTTAAATTGAAAATATAGAAAATGCAAACAGTACCTTGCGTATGTACTCAAAGAGCTCCAAAGCTGCAGAGTTGAGCAAGTTATATCGATCCCCATTAGCGACAAATGCATCCACAATGGGTTTGAGAAGGTTGCGTCTCATAATATAATTATTAAGATTTTCATCCTGTAAAATAGCATAATTGTTCACTCAGTTTCCATAGAGTAAAATACTAACTAATCTTGGATTTTGGCTTACAATGGACAAAATCAGAATTCCTCAATAAACCACCTTACTTCTTATATATGATAACTTAGTAAATCGTGGTGGCATATCAAATTAGGATCTAAAAGGACATAGTTATTGCAGGGGCAAAAGCCAAAGCCACTTAGGAGGAGGCTCTTTAGATGGAATGGGAAAATGTTGTTGAATTCGATGTTATACCAGATAATTTAGTGTTTTCAAACCCGGTGATGATGGAACGCACCTGTAACATCAGCAGCCTAAAACACTAACAGAGACAAGCAGACAACATACATGTGACAAGACTAAAAACAAAAATACCAAGAATCTTCCCTTGAAGCACTTAGTCTGCTAAACCATCCAAAAACAACCAACCCCCCCCCCCCCCCCCCCCCCAACCTCCACAAAAAGGGAAGCCACAACAATTATATGTAAATATTTACATAGGATCCCACAGTAGGTCACACCTAAACTTCAACGAACCAGAGGCACATCATAAAACTATAATAAATCAATTAATATCATCTACAGAGTAAAGCCTACAGGACTAGTGACTGGACCAACAAATTTCCGGAAAACCATTGACCATCAAATATTTCCTTCAATCATATATAGCTTACTGAATAATTTGCGGATATATATTAATCTAAGATTGCAATATTTTCTGTCTTTGCGCCAAATTAACGATCCTTGACCAACAGTCAACAAAAGCACAGTGACACAACTGACTCGAATCCAGAAGTTTGACAACCATAGAACTACACAAGTGATCACCAAGCACTTATCTGCAGCAAAATTTATTCTACGTTCCACAAAACTTCCCTGCTTCTATTTCCCACAAAACTGACACAACAAGAGATGAGCACAAACAGAGCACCAATCAACCTTTATTTTCCAACTTCAGTCTTACGACACTACATTAAATATCTCATTATGCAGCTCTCTACTTCTTGAGGATTCCATCCTTCTTGTGACATTCCACAAGGTTGTCAAGAATAGAAGCGTCCACCCCAAATGAATTTAATTAATATCACTTCAAAACTAGAAATAAGCATCAAATGTCAGAAAGGTCCTTCCTATCAAGCTTAGGTCCAACAGACACAATCGACTTCTCAAACCCATAGTCCAATCAAGAAATATTTCCATAAATGGCCCTCACTTTCAATGGAGAGTAATAATATTGTTACTTGCAAGTGAGCACTTCTTGGAGTTATCAGATCCAAGTCTCACATTGCCACGTCACACAAATAAGCTACGTTGCAAAAAAGTAGTCCTCGTACAAAAGGTAAGCAAGCAAAGTAATAATCCTATGTCAACAAGGGGACAACCAAAAAACGCTCAGGTAGCTTGCATAAAACACATCATAGCTAAATAAAATGAGTCAATATCACAGGTTCTTTCACAAGATAAAAAGGCACCTTCGCACATAACTATTAAGTACTAAATTAAGTTCAACTTATAGAAGTGGAAGACAATAACTTACATTACGAGAAATAACAGTGCGCACAAATCTAACAGCAGCAACTACAAGGTACTTCTCTCTTCTCCTAGTAAGATATAAAACTTTGTCCATTGAATTGTTCAGCAGGAAATTGCACCTGCAACACAAAAGAAAAATATCAGACATTAAGAAAATCAGAAGCAACTAAAAAACTACCTTGTCAACAGAATGGAATGGGAATACTTTACTTTATTCTGTATGGATGGTGCACAACGCAAAAGCACAATAACTCGCAGACGTTTAATAGAATCTCTGGCTTTGTGTAGCTGTGTTTATCCAAATTTTCGACAGCGGATTTGGCCAAAATCTTGCATCCCCCAGGACAAGAATATGTTATCACATCAATTAACTGCCCCAAATGCTTCTCGTAGAAAACATCAATGATAGTATCTCTCTGTAATGCAATACAGGGAACAAATGAGGTCTCATGACACATGCGAACATATAATGATTAAAGGAAACAAGAAGCATGAGAAAGAAATTAAGTCTTACAAGAAAATTTCAGGGACAAAGTATTTTCGGAAAACTCAGCATTAACATTTCAAAATAAAAATCAACAACCACTATGTCACACCTGCACACGTGAATTCAACCAGGTCGCACACTCCATTTGCGGACAAAAAAACAAAAATTCATCACTGTTGCTCAACTACTATACTAATAATTTAAGCAACTCATTTTAAGAGTCAGTTATTTGGTTTCTTAATATTATAAAAGAACGGTAAATGAGCCAACACCAACAACCCCAGTGAGACCTTCATCACCAGTCTAGAACCGGGTACATAGAGAAAATAAAAATGAAGAGTCAATAATAATAGCGGAGAATTAGCAAATGCAGAGTGGGGCTGGATAATATTGGTTCAACTGTACTTATACCCTACCAACAGAAAACAGTCAACAGATAGACGAACCAAAATGCATCAAAAAAAAGAGCACAATGACAAGGACAGTCCATTCCTAAAGAAGACCCATAACTGTAGATGATACAGACTTTGTTCTTAGCAGAGTTGCCAATATGTTCAATTGGCATGGAAACCCATGTAAAAGACACCCCTAAAGAGCACCATAAGCGACTCATGGACACTGACCAGCTTGATTCGGGGGATTTCAGATGCTACTTTTTTAAGAACAACAAACATACTCCAAAATATGATCAGGCAATCATTAGTAAGATTAACCGAACAAAAAGTAAGAATTCAATTGGGAAATGTTGAGTTAGTTAGCAAGCGTATGCGCTGCTAAATACTCCCTCTGTTCATTTTCTTATGTTCCTATTAAGATGTGGGAAGAAACCAAAGTATGTGGGACTTTTGTCCTTTTGAATTAGTTTTTTTAAAGGTGGGTTTAGGAAACGGGGTAAGTGAGACAAGAATCAAACATTTAACAATTTTAATTAATATTTTGGAAGAAAAATATGTTAAATGGGTGGATGGAAGGTTAACGGATGGAGTGATGCATCACCCAAATCCAACCTGATCCGCCACCCACATCTTATCCATTTAATAATCGCAGGTGGATCGAGTAAGCAGATATCCATTTAATATTGTCATGGGAACCATTACATCATTAGATAGGGCATTTAGGTATAATTATTGATAAAAAAAAATGAATTAAAAAAGTGGGTGAGTAGAGTTAGCGAGTTTATTAGGAGGGTGTGTGTGGGAACATGGAGGTGAAATGTAGGCCTTAAAAGAAAATATTCCAAACAAGAAAAACAAAAGAAACAGACTAAATGGAGAGGAACATTATAAGGTAACGGTGAAAACCATAATAAAATAGAAATCATCTAATTATCTGACATCACATGGAGATCGCTTATTTAAACATGGTAATAGTAAGACGTGAGTGACATACATACCTGCGCTCCAGACAATGTGTATGAATCTAACAAAGTGCGGAGGATTTCAAGAAACTGGCAGTGCATATTATCCCCAAAATCGGTAAGCATACCTTGGACCTGGTCAACACAAATCAAGTTATCAAATATCAGGTAATTTTTTCAAGTGGAATAGAGAATCAATTGTAATTCCAATTTCCTAAAACGCTACAAAATGTGTGGCAAAAATAAACAAGAGTTGGGTGCATTTGTGTCAGTTGAGCAATGGTTTTGGGTTGACAAAAGCTACTATTAGGAAAATGGCAAAAATACGAGAAGAAATTGAAGTGGCTGCCAGTGCAAATAGTATCTGTAAGTCAAATGTTTTAACAGTTGAGAACTATAGTCATAATCCAGGGTATTTTGCTCAAGTTACGTCAACCTGAACATTGCACATATCACGGTTCTTTTGTAGGCCTAGCAACAAATGCTGGCATATGGCAAGTCTTTTGCCCACGGTAGTGTTTGGTGACCACGCATGTGAAGCTATCATCTAACCTAATTATCTTGTCATCATTCTAACAAATTTAATATTATTTCAACAACAATACAAAATACGAAATATAAACAATAGCAGATAATATGCTAATACAAAAAGGATAAAAGAACTACAAACAACAATGACACGTGGAATACACTCATCCACCCACACAAGTTCCTCGAAGCATAAACACTAAATAAGCAATTGGGGAAGAAACATAAATTAGAAATGTAGGAGAGCGAAGTACAAGGAAACGTCAACTCTAAGTTATCCACGACAACACACCTATAAAAAAGACAGAAATGAGGGAGTAGAAAAGTGATGGGATGAGATGGGGTGAGTTGGGGAGAAAGACAAGCCACCAATGTATCAGTTCTACCAAGAAAACAGGATATTCTAAGTTCCTAACTCGTCACAGTTTCCTATTAAAACTTGAAAGTGATCTTTTGCTCCCGCCTAGGCACCAAGTAAAGCTAAATCCTTAATAAATTGCTTTTTCATATAAAAAGCAAGCCAAATACTACCTTACAGTTCTCCCTGGGTCTATCCTTTTCTCTTACAGTAATTCCTTAAAAAGAGTCTTATTGCATTTCCTCATGAGACTATTCATGTACATCCTCTTCCAAAATCATATAATCCTGTCTTTCGCATCTCCTATCACTTCTTCCCTGATTTCACTTTTAATATGATTTCACGTCTAAAGAAGCATCCTCGATTCCTCATGCCTGTCATTACTAGCTTCTGAACTTAAGTTCTCCATACCTTGCCAAATAGCTACGCAACCGAAATTTCCGCTGAGTTTATGGAATGTTGATTATTAGATAGAACTCCTGTGGCACTCCTCCATTCCAGCTAAACCAACAGTGATAAAGAAATTTCACCATCACCTTGCATAATTGACCATGAGTATTTTACACACTTACTTTAGCGTACATCACAATCTTAATTTCGTCTCAAAAATCATAGAAACCACTGCCTCCCAGTATTTAAATCCAACCAGTATGTTTTCATTTTATGATTTTTATCCAACTTCAAAACCTTTGCCTCTAGGATATCCTCCAAAATCCTAACATGCCAATGATGCATTAACTTAGCATATCGACCAAAAATTATGTCCCTTGAACTAAAATACATCGTCCTTGTCAGTCTTTTGAGCTCAACAATTATTATGGGTCATGGCAAAATAGGACAGAGCTCAAAACTGATCCTTGATTAATCTATCAATATTACTTCTCTATACCTACATTTCTTGCTTATATGCTAGTCGTAACTCTCTCTCATAGATATTGTTAATAGTTTGAGTATCTGCAAGAAGGCTTTTCTTTAAATCTAGGCAGCTCAAAGCTGATCCTTGATGTAACAATATATCAATGCTACAGCTCTAAACCTGCATTTTCGTTTATATGCTAGTCTTAAGTTCGTAACTCTCGCTCATAGATATCCTTAATAGTTCGAGTATCTGCAAGAAGGCTTTTCTTTAAATATAAGCAACTCCAAAATTTCACTACTTAGTCATTACTCTCATAAGCGTTTTCCAAAGTAAACAGAGACTATAAGTAAATATTTTTTGTATCCCTGTAATACTCGGATACACCACTAAGCATAATTGGGGAGTTAATTAGCCTTTTCCAAAGTGAATAGAGACTATAAGTAAATATGTTTCTTATCCCTGTCATACTCCACTAAGCATAACTGGGAGGCGTGGCTTTCATTGTACATCTATCTAGTACAGTATATAGACCAGACCAATTAACGGGGTGTTTGGTTCACTCCCAGGTATGGGTTTGGTATAGGTTTGGGTTATTCCACTTGTTTGGTTCATAAATTTATCTATTTTCATACCAGTGGGGCCCACCCTCCAAACCCCCAAGGTATCAGGTTCTCATACCTAGGGGGGAGGTGGGTATGGAGGAAACCCACATCAGTTGAATCAACTAAATTTTAAAAAATAAAATAAATAAGCAGTCTACAGTCCGTCGCAATTCAAAACTGCCCAATCTCCACCACTCACAGTATTGCAAACCATTAGCTTCACAGAAGCAACTCCAAATCTTAGGACCACCGGAAAGAATTCTAGTACCTTTTTTTTTTGAAAAACTTCATCAATTTAAGCCATAAATTTATTGTTTTTGGCCATTAAAACACCAAATTGAAACTTCTAATGGTCAAAATATGAATGCTACGTTGAAATTCCAGATTTGATTGCAAACGCATTGCGGAAGACGATGTTAATTATGGTAGCGGAGGGCAACCATTGTTGTGGGTGCGGGGAGATTGGGGAAGGAGGGAATAATCATATGGGCGGAACGCAAGGGAAAATTTTAAATAAAAAGAAAAAAAATTAAATGAAAGAGAAGGGAAGGGAAGGGTTTAAGATATTTTTTTATTTTAACCAAACACCTGGTCTTAACTATGGGTTTATACGAATCACTCATTCCAAACCTACGGGTTTCGTATCCAACTCAATACATGATTCCAAATGTGAACCAAATGCCCCCTAACTGGACTCGAACCTATTCAACAAAGGCTTTCAATTATTCATCTATCCCAACACATGACAGTTGAGAAAATAATTGCACATTGGCCAGCTTGGTGCATCGGGTGCGACTTTATCCTTCCTACTCAAAGAGTATATCTTTATGACTAAGGAAACAAAAATAAGCATGGTTACCCGAAAAACTAGGCGATTTAAGCTCTCTTTACTCACACAGAATATTAAGTCATAATTTTCCCTGTTTCAATGACAATCATACAAGATTTCAAGTTCTACGGTTTTTCATTTACTGTTTAGAATCCAGATACAAAAACTGTTAAAGGAACTATAATTTTTACAGAGGAGTGGATTGCCAAAATAAATTCATATTATTAACATTAAAGTTATTAAACTGCGTACCAAGAGACCAAGAAGAGGAGATCCTTCAGGTCGGACAACATAATTGCGTAAAAGATTTGGATCCTGGTTTAAGAAAAGAATAAGGATATCTGTCCTGCATCCACCAAAAGACTATCATAAGTGGTTGATTAACAATATGCTTGACAATTAAGCAGTGATAAAATTAGTTTTTGTCACAAGTTACAAAGATTTTTTTTATCAAGAAAGACCAAAGAGAGGAATCTTGCAAAAACAAGTGGAATAACTAAATCCAACATGCCCACAAAGTTGCACTCCTATAATAACATATGAAAAAGTAAGACAAGTGTGGCAACATTGTTCAGTATAATTGCTGTTTTGCAGCCCTTTTTTGGTCCATGAATATGACTTCAACTACTCATCCATGCTAAAGGTCCCAGAAAAAACAACATGAAAAGAGAGCAAAATATCATTTACCCGGTCAAGACAATTCGTTTGTCTTCACTCTGCAGAATATCACTGATGATGTCAAAGAGGCCTTCATTTACAAGATCCCTACATGAATTTCAAAGCAAGAAAAGAAAATCAAGCAATCGTATAAGAAGGTACTAGCTCAAACACTGACCCTCAGAAGCTAACAAATGTATACAATTCTTGAAAGAAAATGAAAAACAACCTTTTTTCCAGGGATTGGGGAGTGATGCAGTTTAAAGTTACTTGTGGTACACAATACATACTTCCTCCATTCTTTTCAAGATGACATGTTCTTTTATCGCGTTTGTCAATGCAAAACTTCAACCGTTAATATTTTAATATCTTTAATTATCAACAAATAAAAATTGTGTTGATATTTTGAAATATACAATGATATGAATCTAACAAGATCGCACATGACTACTCCCTCCGTCCCAAATTTCACACTTTATCAGACACAAAGTTTTAGGAGGTAAGTTACCGTTAGGTTATCAAATATTAATTTATTGGATAAGTAGATGTGAAATGAGATGTGGGTATTATTTTAATTGAATGTGAGAGGATGTGGGCCCTTACTTTTTTGTAGTGGAAAGAGAGAATTATTAAAATAATTGTGGGGTCTTTCCTAAAATAGAAGTGCAAAAACTAATCTCGGAGACTGGGACGGATGAAACTGAAAAGAGTAACTAATCTGGGACGGAGGGAGTATATTTTATCTCAAGTATAATTGATGAAAGATAGTCAACGTAGTGTCAAAAGTCAAAACGTGTCAACTAAAAAAGAACGGAGGAAGTATTTAATAACAGGTTCATGCAAGTGACCAGGACATTAATGCTGCAAATAGTTGTAATTTCCTATATTACTGTAGTCTTCTCTTATTTTGTTTGATTAAGGGGATAATTTTAGCTTCCAAGTTGTAGATGATTTTTTAGCAGTACAATAGTGGGTGTGCACTTTACAGGTTTTATTTAAGTGTCTTTAAATTTGGTTTTTAAAAAACTGAGGATAGAATTGTTTGATCTTATGTTATACAGGTGAGAGTTAGACTAAAAGGATCCTGTTGTAAGTTTTTCCTTCAGATTCTGATTAGTATCAAAACCAGTCTTAGGATCAAACAATTGTAACAAGTCTGAATGTTCTTAGAGAGCGAGATGGATTGATATAGTTGATATTTACAGTTCTTAGAGAGAGTAAACAGACTCCATATCCCTATTTGAATTTCATTCAAAATTCTTGTGTGCATAGCTTCACTAATTACCAAAACCTAAAAGGGGGCAATTAAGAAAGAATAGTACATTAGTACTCCCTCCGCGTTATTTTATGTACTCAGTTACTCTAGACTCTTTTCTAGGAGAAATAAGTGGGTGTAAGAAAAAGTAGGACAAAGTAAGAGGGGGTAGTAAAATCGTGGTAGGTGTAAAAAAAGGTGAGTGACGTAGGAGAGAGAGTGTAGAAATGTGTAATTATTGCGGGGAAAGGGGTAAGATGGTAAAATATGTTCGCAAAAATAGAGTAAGTAGTGGATAGAACCAAAAAAAACCATTTTAGGAAAGTGAGTACATAAAAAATAAAAATAAAAGAGGAGGCATGATATAAACACCAAGAGGTGTCAAGCCAACATTATTGAGGACTATGCGAGGAAAAATGTGCCACCAAAGTCTCGAACACATTACTGTCACCATGCTATGAAAAACTAATGACACAGAAATTAAAAAAAATACTGGTCCTCAACCCTCAGAATACAGCATGGCAAAATTAAAGGGCAATTCTGAGTACATGTGAACAACAAAGAATAGTGCCTGAACGTTTTTACACATTATCATCATGAACAACCAAGAATAGTGCCTGAACGTTTACACATTATCATCATGAACACGTACCTAAAAAGTCGAAGTTGCTGAACCATCTGTAGACTCTTGCTTAAAGTGCAAAACTCATGCAAGAAATAAACCTACATCCATCGTAATAAAAGAGTCAGTGATATGAAGGGATACCCTTCCTCTGCTAGAGAATTTGCAGAAAGACCAACAGTTAAACAAGAACTGTAAGTAGAACTATGGAAAAAATGGCAGCTTTTTCTGAAGAGACAATAACACATATTAAGAATTTCCTAGAAGAATCACAATATAAGGAGGACAAAAAGATATCACATAGCCTGAACTTCCAATATAAACATCAGCTTGAAGCTTATTGCCCCAATACTGTTGACAATAGAACTACTGCCGACAGAAATTAAGTTTCATCCAACAGAAAACTGCTGAAATTTTAGACCATCATTCTTGAGTCTCAGTTAATGTTCTTCGAATCTTCCTTTTATCTTCCTAAACCCGTAACTCCATGTTGGGCAGTCAAGACTTGAAACTCCAACAGGGGTATGTAATCATTATCTTACACTACAATGCTCACCCAGGCACTTCAATTATGTTGAACCACTAAACGATAAAGAAAAATTTCAGAAGAGCGGAAGAAAAGAGAAATGTGAACGATAATAAGTGCTGACGAAATGGACTGAGATAAGAATTCCAATAAGAACTAACAATCAAGTCAGCCTGAATTAAGTATATATAAATCATAAAAAAGTCCGAATTGAGGAAGATTTTCCACTAATACCAGGTCCCAAACATGTTCCACTTTTACGACTATGTACCATGACGGAAATGTAAGCCAACTTGTACCCGCCTTAGTAGCATAAGTCAACAAACTCAGCAGGTGCAAACAACATAATTGTTGAAGAACAGTATATACAATAAAATACACAAGTATGAATCTATATAGCATTCCTTCAAAAAGAAAAAAAAAATTCTGTACAGCTTGTGTTTTTCTTGATAGGGAAAAAAGGTGAGATTCATTTTTTGATAGCATCTGACAGGTGCACCTCAGAAACCTTTTATTACACTAAGGTATCTGCATTAACTTTAAACTGATGGTCCTCGCACTAATAACAATGAAAAAATCCTAAATGCTAAGGTGTACAGAACCACACTACTGGCAAGGGACTTAAAAAGAAGGCCTCGGCAATTTGTACAGAACCACACTACTGGGCGATGGACTCAGAAAAAAGACCTCAGCAATTTGTACAGAACCACACTACTGGCCAATGGACTCAAACGAAGGCCTCAGTAATTTGCAAAGGACCACACTGCTGAAAAATGGACACTGCTTCAAAGAAAATTTGGCATTTCTGAAGAAAGAAAATGAAGAAAGGCAAAGCAATCAGTTTCCCATGACAAGAACTTCATAGAGACTAGATGCTAAGTTGATTGTTGATATCTAGAATGCACAAGATGCTCTTCGCAACACTTAAAAAACATACTGCGTATTCACTACCAGGCCTGCCTAGCATATCTTGACAACCAATCCTCTCACACGCAATGAACATCTTCCAGATCCTGTCTTAACAGCCAGAAAACATATTCACATTTCACAACCCCGGTGGATGGGAATATGCTATGCTGGGATATCTAATAATAGCATTTAGTAAGCTCTCGAGTGACTAAGTCTCTAGCTTGAGACAAGAAATCAGCAGTATAAGTATTCATTATCATTGAAATGGTGCACGTATGTGTTTCTACCAAAAGAAAAAGCATCCAACCAATAATCACTGATTCAAACCAAATTGCTGACGCGTCAGGCGTCAGCTTATCTACCACGATGGATTTTATTTCAAATTAATGCACCATTTCCCTACCATCATAAACTCACAAGTAACCAAATAAATATTAACAGATACAACGGCTACGCGTATAGTTAACAAGGCATACAGCTCAATGCTCATTGACAAAAAACAACCACTGAAAACTTGAAGAGACGCCCTGGCACTCTCCAAGCCAATGAAACAGAATCTCACACACTCAATTGCATCACTCATCAAACTGATACAGAATCCCTAAGCTGGAGATGGTATGGATGAAACCAAAGAAACCCTTTGTGCCATACAGTTGGCAATACTTCATAAATTTAAAAAATGTACATACATATTGCTTTTTCAAATAACTTCAAGTATATATTGCTTTATCTTTTATCTTAACAACTCATATGTACAATACATACGCTGATATGCACAATTCAAATGCAAGTTAAACATTGATTTGGGACAACTACAAATAAAGGGGAATAACGGTGACAATATCAAAAAAAAAAAACACAACTAATCACATAGGTGAACTTGTCAACAAAATACCAGATTCTTTTTGGAATCCACCGATATGCTGGATGATTTTAACCTTGAGAACAATTCCTGAACGAAAGTATTGTCTTCCTTCAGCAAGGATACTACCTGCGAACAGAAATCCAACTTTAGACAAGGACAAACATTTAAATATTGTACAAGATTTGATAGTATGACTTACAACACCATTATTTGCATGTACTATAGAATTCAGACTCGCAACAGTCCCATCATCCAATACTCTGGGCAAAGCCACATCCTAAAAGATATTAAACAGCTCTAGTCAGATTCCTCTGAGAAACAAATTGAGAACAAAAAAGCAACTGAAAGAAGTTTAAATGCAAACCTTTAGGTAACCAATTCTGTATGTTTGGTGTATCTTTGACAAGACCATGGGATCTTTAATCGGTATAGCCTAAAAAACAAATAAATCATCACAATGCAGAAAAAGGGTGAGGGGCTTAACGCACTGTGTAAAAGCTGATTCAGAGCATTGTATAATACTCCACATATTTGCAATCTCATACACCTTCTTCAAATTTAAAAAGCATAATCGTAAAGAAAGAAATGACAAAAAGCATACACCTCACCTCCTTAAAAACCACATGCTCTTGCAAAAAATCACGATGACGAACATGAGGGACATCAGGATCATCTACAAAAAAAAATCTAGAAAGATCAGTCACTAATAATAAAAATTTAACATATGGGGCTCACATCTAAGTATACCTCCTACATAACACAATACATGCACCATTTTGACTTTCACACTTTCCAACGAAACAACTTTGACCACTAGCAACTTTATTTATATAGCAGAAAATTATAGGAAGTTATATTTTTATTTTATTTTTGACAGGAAGGTAGTTAATATTTTGAAAATATATAATGAGATTAACCAAACAACAATTTAAGAAAATGAAAATTATTTTTACATATTAGTAATAAAATGTAGTCAAAGTAAATGAATAATGTAAAAGGTCAAACTGGTGCATGTATCGTGAAAAAGGGGAAGTATTAGAACACTCTTGTTAGCCAGATCAAACAAGAAGAAATATATACGCATCGATGGTTACCCAAGTGTTAACATTTTCTCTTTAACCAATTCAAATAATCACTCAGTATCACTGTATTTCCTTTTGAGGACCCATGAAATCCAACTAATACACAAGGACAAGGTGAAACATATGCCAACAGCAATTTGCAATAGAGTTCAAACAAAGGAATCAAAAGCAACTAATAAAGTGAGTCTAGCCCAAAACTCCGATTAACAATTGTTTTTAGCAACACAAAAAAATAACACGTGTAGAAGAAGACCGGCCAACAAGCAGCCAAGAAAATTTTAGAGTATGCGTCCATGCCTAGAACAAGAAAGATAATCTTGATTCATTAGACTAATACAGATATCCACAAACAAATCAAAAAAGAAAAAGAAAAAAACAGCAGGACTTTTTTTCCGGATATGTAGTACAAATACAAAAGACAAGGGGAAACTCAAGCACTCAAAAACGTGTGTCTATTAACATGCAACATAAATGAAAACCAGACAACCAGAAATAACACTGCAACAGCATAAGATAGACATAGCCGAGCAGATCAAAAAAATCAAAAATATGACGATCATAAATTATATAAAACCAATAGAGATCGTGAACGACATAAAACTAGTGAAGTGCCAACTGTTGTAAATGTAAGTGAAAATCTCATCAATTTTATGAAGACAACAAAATAGAAACAACTAACCATAATAGCAGAGTTTAATGCAGAAAGTGCATTGGCCATACAATTTTTTTTGTTAAGAAAAAATATATATATTATTAATCAGCATTCTGCAAAGAAAAATGTATGAAAGAGAAGAAAAACTGTCCGCGAAAGGAATCGGAAAACAAATTTACAGAGTAACCCCATTTCTACGAGTCTTCCCAATAGAAGAAGTCTTAAAAGCCCCAACTGCTTAGCCCATAACAACGCTAATATGCTACTTGATCCCGCAACTAATCACACGGAACACCCTACTGAGAAAATACAGGCGTTATGCAACAAAAACACATTCAACAAAATCGCCACGTAGGCCCATTTCTTTATCCCCTCCAACCCCCTCCCCCCCCCAAAGTGAGTCTGAAGCACATGGACACACCCAAGAGTCCAAGACTCTTCATGCAAGGCAAACAACATTCTCGTACTATGGAAGAAATCATGTGAACAAGACTCGTTATGATGATGAATAATGCAGACGTCAGTAACGCAGGACACTCATTAATAAATATAATAATCATGAAGACCTCTTTCTAAATATTTAGGACGCTCTTTTGGTAAACAACCGGAGAAAAAAGATCAGACATTACGACATGAACAAAATATTGCCCAAGAAACTTACATTCAAGACACCCAATAATATCCATGATGAATTCATCTCCGAAAACCTTCTCAAAGATCTGCGGACTATTGAGCATTACTGCAGGAGGAAACGCAACATCACAAATAACACCATGTCACTAACTTACAAATAAAACAAGAAAGGGAGGGGGATGAAATGTGAAATAAAGGATTTTTTTAACAGCGGCAAAGAATACTTACAGATCCCTTTGACAATTTTATAGATAATATGAAGGCTGTCAAGATTTTCAAGGTCCTCGGAAATCCTAAACAGATTCATCAGCTTCCTGAAAAACTCTGGCTGTAATAAACCACAACGATGGGCTTAAGAAACCAGCTAGATGAACAGAGGTCAAGGAAAAAGAAACAAACAGCGCAAGTTGCTCAATTTGAAATCAACCATGCGAAGACAATAATAGAGCCACATCTAACCACTGTGTAAAAAACTACAGTGACTTAACAATTTTGAGTCTGTATGCCTAAACCCTAGCACAGGCTCGAAGAAAAAAAATATGTGAAGAGAGGAAAGAAAGCCAGGAAGGGAAGTGGAGAATAAGAGAAGAGAAACACAAAAAAGAACGGTATGAGAAAGAGAGGTTTTGTTCTATTAAACTTAGTTTGACTTCTATGAACTTATTGTGTTAAACTTGTCATATCCCAATTGATTTTATCTTAACTTATTTCATCCGGACAAATGCTTGAAACAAGTCAAAATAAATTGAATAAAACACACCTAAAGAGACGAACATAATCGGAAATGAAAACAATGTCCGTCGCCGGAGAAGGAAAGCGGACAGAGTGTTTAGCACTATATTGTCTTCCCCTACCCCACTACCCCAATAAAAATAAAGGCACACCACGGCATAAAACGCTTTTATTAGCTTAGTCGAGGAAATTGCAAAGAGGCAAAAGGATAAGCACACAAGTAAACAACTACTCCCTCCGTCCCAAATTAATCGTCGCACTTTCTATTTACGTCTGTCCCAATTCAAATTCCTTTTATGGCATGGACCCACTAATATTTTTATTATCTCTCTCTTCCAACTACCAAAAGTTATGGCCCTACATTCTATCCCATTCAATTAAAAAATTACTCCGCTATCTCCCATCAAATCTACTTTTCTATTAAAATATAATAGATGAACATACAATAACTTATATTATCGCATAAAACTCCGTGAAAACCTAAATGCGACGATTAAATTGGGACGCAGGGAATATCATTTTCACCAACCTTTTTACTCCCTCCGTCCTCTTCAAACTTCCCATTTCTACTAGGCACATGTTTTTCAAGAAGAATTGTAGTGATATTTTGTTGATTAAGGGTGCATAAAAAATAAGAACGAGGTTTAAGAGTATCTTTTAGGGGAGATGAGAGGAAGTAGGGACCCAAAGTGGAGGATCAACTGGCAAGAAGATTGAAAATTGTAGACCAACACAAAATGAGAAATACTTCCTCCGTATAAAAATAGTTGCACCATTTTGACTTTGTGCACTATTCATATATTAGCTTTGACACTCTTTTTACAAATATATAGAAAAGAAAATTTATCATATACAAAAATTGTAGGATTAATCTCAATGTCTATTTTCAAAATATCAAAAAAATTATATTAACAATCAAAGTTGTTGTTCATTGGAAAACGTGAAAGTCAAAGTAGTGCAACTATTTCTAAACAGAGGAAGTAGGAAGTTTGATGGGGAACAAACATTTTGTAATATGGGAAACATAAAACATATACTTCCTCCGTTCTTTTTTAGTTGACACTGTTTGACTTTTGACACTATTCATGTAATCTACTTTGACTATCAATTGTGATTAGTACTTAAAATATAGTCATGTGGTGTCTTGTTATAATTGTCTCATTGTATAGATTTATAATATCTTTTTGAAAAAAAGATACGGTGTAGAATATTTAAAAATAATGGTGAAAGTAAGACCTATAAACTATAAAGAATCTCATAGCCTCTGTTAATATGACTGCAGGGTTCCCTTGATGGGTATCTTTTACCAGACAAGTATTTTTCAGCCCCAAATCCCCAATCAGTGTATCTGTACAGAACTATGAACATTTAAACAGCTACAAAAGGAAAGTTTACCAAGAGAACCAGCACGGAATACCCTTTATGTCATCCACAGAAAATATTCACAATGACAAGACAGGAAGTCATTACAATTCCTTTCGATATAAAATTACACGGCTTGCAAGGAGTGGAATGATAGGCATTCTTGCCACATCTGAAAAGACGATATACAGTTGGTAAAGGCTAATTTCAAAATACACGCTGTCAGAAGGAACAAAAGAAAGTTTATGAGAGACAATTACATTTCCTAATTAGGCATAAATACACGCACAGCAGGTGTGACAGTCAGAAAAGAAACAAGATGAGTGCATAAGCAATCACATGAGGGAGGGGGGAACAGAGCAGAAAAGTTGGCTGGTAGGAGGGACCATAGGATTACTTACATCATGCAATACAAGTTCTGTCAATCGCATTTGGTCCGTAATGCCACTCTCTCCCACAATCTGCTTGCAGCAAAGGAAACCAAACCAAAATGGAATTAGTAAATAGAATGGACACGGGAAAAAGTAAAAACAACAAAACAAGAGGTGAAGGAGCAAATCTTTCACTTATGATTTATGAATGTATGATTCATTTTCAAACAACTCTTACTTTATTTTATTTTTGGTATAATTCTAAGTACCAGGGGAGCTCATGGCCACTCCCAATTTTTGTGAATGGTAATTAAGATACACTGCTCCATATCAGGATAGGAAGTGTTTCCAATGAGAATCTGCAATAGCAGAAAATGCCTGGTCTTTAGGGATTGAGCCACTACAATAAACATCGAACATACCCAATGGCCACGATTTCATGGGGACGCGCAAGCTGCAGAATAAGGATAAAGATCACAGATTGCCTACGCCTAAAGGAACACCCATGGATAGGGTCCATAGCCGCCATCGATGAGTGTCTTTACGGCCTTGAAAAGGGTAAAGATTTCTCTCTCGTCAGAAGGAAAGCTATGACGATGATATCCTTCCTTGAAAATAGAAGTTCCTTCTGAATGTGTAAAAGTGAATTCCAATGTGAATCGTACCATGAGCAGGGTCTAGGGAGGTGCAGATGTATGTAACCCCTAAAAAACAGTGAATTCCAATATGAATCGGTACCATGAACCTGGTTATCTCCTACACTTGCCCAACTTGCACAGTTTTTTTTTAAAACAATGATCATAACTTAAACCTAGTTAAAAATACCCCCCCCCCCCCCCCACACACACACACACACACAAACACACACACAAAAAAAAGATAAGTATGGCATTGCACAACTAGTGATATGGTTCAAAGTTCAGAACTTCAGACCAGCAATCCATAATCCACATGTACATCCTTAAGTAAGTAAATCATGGCTCTCTCTATATTATATTATCTACCACAGCTCTAAAACTACATATATACTCCGCTCCCCTAATATTGCAACAAGGGGGTTGGGCACAAAATAAGGAAGGGGGTGAGTGTTGAGAGGGGAGCATAAAATCATAGGAAATACCCACAAAGCGAGTGAGTAAGGAACTTAGGAGATATCAATAAGGGCAGACTGTGTATTTGTAGTGTGAAAGGAGATATTATACTTCCTAAAAAAGGGATGTTGCAGTATTTGTGAAACTTCCTTAAATGGTAATTGTTGCAATATTAGGGGAACGGAGGAAGTACAACATTTCTCTGTTGCAAAACCTGAAACGGTACAGGTGGAAATAAATTATACTCCCTCTTTTTTTATGTACCTAGTAGACTCCTGCTTCTACTAGAGGTGAGTGGGTGTAAGAAAAAGGTGGAAAAAGTAAGAGAGAAGTGGATAATAGTGGATGGCTGTAAGAGAAAAGGTGGGCAAAGAAAGAGAGAGAGGTGTTATTGGGGGGGAAGGGGTAAAGTGGTAAAGTATGTTTGCCAAAATAGAATAAAGTAGAAGTGGGTAGAAGAAAAAACACACCCATTTTGGAAAGTGGGTACATAAAAAGCAGAGGGTGTACAAACTTGGTAATAATCACTGCCATAATTCGAAACAACCAGATGACGATGGCAAAAAGATAGAACATAAACTTCCACATAAAATACAAACAAGTAATATCACGCTGCATGTATAAAAATCTGATGCAACTAACAGTTGGTGAAAATGATAATAGAAACAACATAATAGGAGAGAAAAGAGGGCAAAACAAGACCTTCAATATTAAAGGGAGTGTTGATAGCTCCACAGCAGGCAGCTCCCGCAACTCACTGTTCACACTATGGAATGTATCATCTGAAATTCACAAAATAAGTAAAACATACAGAACCAATAACAAAATAGAGGATGTCATACCAATTAATTGTACTCAGATGGTAAACAAAGTCAAAAAACCTCAGACTTTTTAAATTAGATCACAGCACGAAAGGAAGATTGGTTGAAGCAAAATAGCCAAGTGTTCCAAGGTGAATGCCTATTCTATTAAATATATGGTCTAATGCATGAACAATTAGCTTTAAGACATGATGGATTTTGTCCAAACCGAGCTATTCGTATACGGGTGAACACTTTAAACCACTTTGTGTCTATTAAGTAGTCCAATAGTTAAAGACTAATGGCCTCATACCCAATAAGGGCTCTTGAGGAAACAGTATATGTTTCATACTTTCTTGAACTCCACGAACCAGTACACATTTCCATTTTCTCTTTTATATTCCTGAATTTCTCATAATCATATGCAGAGAACACAACATGGTAAAACTGACCAAATGTTCGGCGGACATATAATGATCCTAGTAAAGATGCACAAATGAGAAAGCCTTCCCTATCCTCTACACAACCGTAATAGCCTATGTCTTTGATTTGAGGACATGGAATTTCATACAGCACAAATATCATAAACCCTTTTCTATCTTTGAATTCGACTTGCTCCGGTTGCCCATTTGTAACTAAGGAGTTAGTTACCTCAGAGAGGGGAATTCCAAAGCATGTTTAAGTCCTTTACGTATGTCTAAAAATGAAATTGACTCCACAAATCTTCAAATCAATTAGGGGGGTGATCCTCCATCTACTTCATGGTACACCTAAACAATCAATCAGTTCACCAGTCACTCTATCTAACACTTTCCAATCTTCCTACTTGAACCAAAACACCTAGGAAGAAGTCAGCCATATGACACCAACAATTTACAACAAGAATAATTTAATATATGTCCAGTTGTGACACTAAAGGTGACATTGCATTCGCTAAATCATGGGTAGATCTTCCCTTACCTGACACCCCATGACAACCAATAATACAACTTTCTCGGAATGTAACATAGATCAGCTTTTAGGATTAGAGCTTGCTTAAGTTACTTGGTCCATCAAAGATACGGACACACTTGGAAAGTAGACAAAATTTTGAGGTTAGAGCTTGTTCATGTCAAGACTCGTATAATTAGAATCAAGTGATGAGTTTGGAGCGAAACTTCAAATTTCTTGATTCTGTAGATAAATTGTTGGATGCTAGCTGGACGTCATGTGGTTTTTGACATTATCCCTTTTTATGGACATGACTGGCCTAGGTTTTTTCTAATACATGTCTGTATACTTATTCAACAACACAGCTTTTCTCTTTTCCGTATCTTGGAATGTGTAACTGATCAAGAAGAATGACGGACGAATTCTGAATCTCTGATCACTAAAAAAAGGCAACTAAAGGGGAGTTCAGGATACAAGAGAAAATAATAGTTTAATGTCCAGCAAAGGGGCAAAGACCAACTAGCTCTACACGCCAGAAACTACAGAAATCTATGCTCAAAATTCACTCTCCCTTCACACTCCTAATCTGCATAATATACAAGTGCATGCATAACTGTGCAACAATAATCTTCAGTAAATATTCGAGAAGAAGTAACACATTAAACTTCTATAAGTCTATACCACACAACGAGCAAGTCCCACAACTTTAATAGAAGGATTTTAGGTAATAATTTAACCACATCAGAGAATCATAGATCCACAACGGAACGTGGGAAGGCCCTCGCACTAAAACAAGATATCAATCAAGTAATGCACGGAACACGCACCAAGTATATCAAAAGTTCTAAAACCTTGCTGCAAGAAACACTTAACGAACATCAAAGTCATAAGAGGAAGGTATAATTTCTTAAATGAAGATGAGCTAAACTCAGTATGAGTAATAAAAACTGCTCCATTTCTAAGATGGCTTCAAATATGCTTAGGGAATGGAGATGAGAGAGTTTAAAGGGGAGGCGAGTGAGGAGCATAATGATTAGGTAACATCAACAGTTCTGAATTTCTGATACCAAGCTATGGTACCTTTTGTTAAGCTATGTACCAACTCGTGTAAACAAGTCCAAATGCTCTCAGTAACAACTACTAGGATGTCTATGAGGGACAGGAACCATGAATAACAATTCTATGCATTATCATCATAAGATTCGAAGTTCCAATATTAAACTTCAGCACTGATGGAATTATAGACAGCAGCAGACTATCCTACAAAATTTAAAAGCGAATGAGAAATCATTTTTTTTTTTGGTTAAATGATGAGAAAGCTTTAAAAAAACTAAAACTTAGCTATCCAAGCTGGAAGTCTGGAACAGGCACCACATGCAGTATTCATAGCAATACTAAAATCTCAACGGTTATAAATTATTTTCAACTATTCATAAAAATCCTACTTGGACTATAACTACGACTAATGTTCAATGAAGATACCAGCTAGATCTAAGTAAAAAAAATGACTGAATACTGTAGCAGTTATAGTTACTTACTTACTTCTAACCTGAGCCACAATTCAAACTGTAAAATATTCGCATCAAAAGTAAAGTCCAAACACGTACTATCAATTTCTTTATTCTTTCTACAGATTTGGAAACTTGATACTTGATTCAGTTTCAGATGTGTCCAGGCATATTTCAAGACGACAATCATCACATGGTAATTTACTTAACAGCCAGTAGTGAAATATATAAGGAGAAAAGAAAAGGAAACTAAAAGTAACAAAAAGATAAAGCTTACGGTTAAGTGTACTAAAATGTAGATTCCTTTGCACATTGCATATGTGGTCCCTGCATAAAGTCAACATATAAGGGTTAGAGCCCAGAAGTGCAAAAAGGTTTGCGCAAATGCCGAGTATGAATTTAAGTTTCCAGTACCATATATAAGAACATCCAGCAGTTTCCTGGAAGCTAAGGGCTAATTCAGTGGAATATTCTGGATCTCTCCAGGAAATAATTGTATCTAGAAAAGAGAAAAATGTCAAGTTTAGATCAGATTTTAGAATTAAAAACACGTTATCTTAATTCACTCACACTAATACCTTCTTGTTTTCTATAAATATCATCTGGAGTGATCCGGTGCAAGAGCAAGGTTTCGTTATCCTCTTCATCAATGACAAAAAGACCAAGATCTTCTGACCTCTGCATTCAACATTATCTTATGACTGGTATAGAAGTGTAACCAACGTATTATATCACGGAATTCAGTGGATCAAGAATAAGACAAACCTCCACGTAATCAACAGTGACATGACCAGTTCCCTGATCCTCCCACTTGCCATCTTCAGTTAGACGATAGACTTTGACCCGCTGCAGGGAACAAAACATGTGTTTCTATAGATAATAACTCTCAAATATACTGGGAAACAATGATGAATTTTTAACTATAAAAAAAAAAGCAAATCAGGATCCTCAACATATTAACAAAGAACTGAAAAGAAGAAGCATTTAGTTAGGAAATTGAAATTTTGGCATTTCGCCATAGGGTTCCTGGTGATTTGATGAATAGATACACCCATAAAATCATAAATTTTCACATTATAGGCAACCCTAAATTGAAGACCGTGCACGATGAAACATTCCCCAAACGTGATTGAGATACAACATCTTAAAGAAGAATTAAGATGCATGCCATGTTAAACTACCACTCTGCCAGGAAGTTAAAAAACAAAAGAACTGAGCCACACCAACCACCTATGTTACTTCAACTCTTTCCTTCACCTCAAGTTCCCCAATGACACTTGGACACTCCACCTTTGGCTATAATTAGGCATAAATTTCATAAAACGGGCATGTCTGACACTGGATGATTGAACACATACCCTAGTCCGAGTAACATAACCAACCACAAATAGAGAAGAATCAATTTCGGCAGGAGATCAAGCTGTTGAACATCATTGCACGACCAGATCAAATTTTGTATGTCTACAGTAGGACTCTTAGTGCAAATTGATACTCCTAACTAGAGTTTGATGTTACGAAACCCTCCATCAGACCTTTAAATCTAGTCTCCCCCCATGATCAACTTCTTTTCCCTTATTTTCCTTATTTTTCTGGCTTTTACTTGGCACGAGAGAGAACCTCTACACATAGCCTATGGCAACTTAAATATAAGCAGCAGCTACACTGATATACAGCATTCAACCCAAACAAAAATGCAACAATTGATGATTCCCCTGGTTTATTGGAGGTTAAAGACCTCCTTCTTACCCCCTCAAGCTCCTAATCCTATACCCCGAAGAGCTTGAATTGAGGGAAAAGCATGAAGAGGTAGATAGGATACGGTTGTGATTATGATTGTGCACAGAGGAGGAAGGATTGCGGAATTGTTTTCCCCCTTGCTTTGGTGTTCTCTCTCTCTCTTCTTACCCCCTTGGCCCTTGCTCTCCCTCTACCCCCAGCTTTTTTAAAAGATTGCCTCTACCAAATCCTTCTGCAACCTAATTCAATAGAAATCATAAACAATACGCTGGAGATCCACAGCTGGAAATTGTATGCACCAACAACGCCAACTTCAAAGCATGTTCCGCAAAACTAACTGTTATACAAAGCTACCAGTTCTAGTAGTTTTAGCTGTTCTACTTCGTGGAAGCCATTATAGACACTACTACAACTTCGTATAAGTTTGTTCGGTAAAATTGGCTATGCCAGCAGTAAAGCAAACAACTATTGCAAAACCCTAAACTCTAAAAGCTAATGCTCACAAACACTTCCCCAAGCACTCATAGTTTAGTATTAAGTTCTTTAACTGGTCAAAACCCCAAACAATACCGCCGAAAACGCCAGTAATCCTAGTAACCATTAATCAAGAACACAAAATTCCCAGAAAATAACGTCTCTCCCAGCCAAAGAAGACTCAAAGAAATGTAAAACAACTGTTTCATCCACTTGAAACGCCAAACACCAAATGTAATCGAAACGTTTCGAAACCATCAAAGAAAAGCATACAAAATCGTACCTGATGCTCCCGAGAACAACCAGAAGCTACTAATCCCAGCTCACGCTCCCTTTCTCTATCTCTATCTCTCACGCGCCGCCGTTCAATACAATTCTTGAGATCTAGGGTTGAGTCCATTGAGCCCAAGATCTGTAAATTCAACTAAAGATTGAAAAGAAAGGGGAAATTGGGAGATTTAGGAGCAAAGAGAGCAAAATTAGGGTTTAATTAGGGTGGAAAAGCCGACTGGCATGGTGGAAACAAGTGGCCGGCAATGGGAAGAGGGGGTGACAAGGGGTTGCGCTCGCGACCGAAGTGTTTTTTTGAGTCGAGAAACAAAACGGAGGAGAGAGAAAATTAGGAGAGGGAAATTTTGTTGAGACACATCTATTAGTAGCACGTGGCAGTTTATTTAGTAATGGTAACGAAATGTTTTTTGTTTTCGATTTACCGGTTCGGTATCGGTTTTTGTTTCCAGTTTCCTATTTTTTACTAAATTAAAAGGCAAATTTGTTAAAAATGACCTTTTATAACGTAAAATTTATGAGACAAAACCTTATATAACTTTTATGAAATCACACCTTAATGTAAATTTTGTTTGGCGAGAAAGGACCTTATATAATTATTATTTTTTTTTGAAATCACACCTTAATATAATTTTTTTAAGCGAAAGACAACTGAAAATAAATTATCAGCATTGACTGGGCTTTTCCGGCCATTGACTTGCACGTGAAAAGCACGTGTGGCTTTATTTTTCTAACCACACCCAATTTTCCTCCAAAATTCTAACCTTTAAAATCTAAAGTTGAAAAAAAAAATCGAAATAAAATCAAGTTTGAAAATTCAAGACTCGGGAAAATTAGTGTCTCTAGCCAAATTAAGCCACACGTGTTGCTCATGCGCAAGTCAATTGCCGGAAAGGCTCAGTCAATGGCGGAAACTTCCCTTAGGTCTTTCTCGCAAAAAAAATTATATCAAGGTGTGATTTCCCAAAAATATTATGTAAGGTCCTTTCTCGCAAATTTTGAGTTATAAGTGGTCCTTTTTGGCAAATTTGCCAAACTAAAAACCAAAATATGAAGATCATAAAAAGTAATATCCACTTTTTTGTTGTCAGTTTTCAAAATCAATATGATTACTATAAATATGACTATTTTTTATTCATGATTTAATCTAAATCACATGACTTATAAACTAAAAAACCAAAAACTGAGATCTGGCAGTGATACCGAACGAATAATTTTCTCTTGAAAATTAAACTTGTCTATTAATGAAGTCTTGCCGCAATGGCTAAGAGTAGGAATGGCAGTGGATAATGGCCCCGACCCGGATCCGTGGATCCAGATCCGTTTTCAGCTGGACCCGACGGATCCTTGTAGGATCTGGATCCTTGGTTTTAAAAACGGATCTGGATCGGGTCCTAGTCATTACCCGGATCCGGATCCGTTTACCAGTTTTTATAAAAAGAAAAAAATATATAAAAATAAAGACTAAGATTGTAGCATTATTGAAGTTTGTTGAACTTTTAATATTATTTATGTTGGATTTGTTAAATTTGTTTTTAGTGAATGCTTGTATGGATAAATAGTGTTGTTATTGAAGTTTTATTTAACTATGGTTTAAGGTTAAAATGAAAATTCGGGTCTTTGATGAAAAAATAAGTAAGGATCCGTTTTGGACCCGGATCCGTGGGCGGATATGGATCTGGATCCTCAATTTCATTACCCAGCGGATCCGGGTAGGATTTGGATCCGTGCCTAAAAAACGGATCTGGATCCTAGAGGATCCGGTCCAGATCCTACCCGTTGCCATCCCTAGTTAAGAGTGAGGGTATGTGTCTATGTGTCTCAGGTCCGATTATCAACCTCATTTGTAATTTATATTGCCCTAGTGGTTTATTAGGGCCAAAAAAATAAATTAACTTATCTTCATCGTACTACATCCGTTTCTGAAAACATTTTTTAAGTTTTCGCTTTATTCTATTCATGATTTTTTTTTTTTACCTCTAGTTTATTCATCTTTTATGTGTAAAATTTACATTTATACCATCATTTGGCTCACTGCAAAATATTATGGGATCCCACCACAACTTACTAACACACAATACTCTAATACTTTGTATTAGCTTTTACCATTTACATTGTTGGACAATTTATATTCACTCATTTTCTCACTTACTACCCTCGTCATCATATGATCACCAAAGTTCCTTTTTATCGTGCAAATAGTAAATGTAAATATCATTTAGGAACGGAAGTTGTATAAGAGAACTCATAAATGGACGTTACAATTTGGAAGTTTCCTTATTAACTCTCACTGTTTAAATCAAAAATACAAGTTGTTGAAGAAAAATAATCAAATTACAGAGTAGTATATGTGTATAGTAATACAAAATATTGTTCGAATAGGAAAAATATTTTACTTATAGAATGTGGATGTTTTTCATTTTTCTAGTTTTAAAGAAAAAGGAGATCGGATTTATACATTTATGGTTTACTTTTCCATATTTTAAATAATGTTTAAGCATTGTTTTTATAAATATAATATACGGAGTAATACTTCCTCCATTTTTAATAAGAGTTACATTTGCTATAATCAACCATTTTTTAGTAAGAGTTATACTTTTATTTTTTGTAAGTTTCTACATATTAATACAATATTTTTTCCATCTCATGGTGCAAGTCACACTTATATTAATTTTTCTTCTCTCTCGTGAACTCCACATTTACCTGTCTCACACCATGTGTTTTCTCATGATAAATAATTCACTCACTATCAACTTCTTACCATAAATATTTAATTCATCATCCCACTTGCATATTAATTAGTTTATTAAATTCAATTCAAACCTTCTAGAATTGTGTGCCAGTCAAAATGTAACTTTTATTAAAAAACAGAGGGGTATTTCCAATTCATTTGACATTTTATTGTCGCACACAACACATGCAAATAGGACTAGTCATAATGTGATAAAGTCACTCTTAAACATTGTGGTGTCTACATAAACTACGGGTATAGTTCCCTTGGTTAAAATTTAACTATTATTATAATGGATGATGTTTGTCTTATTTGTACCTCTCTTAAACTCATAAACATGTATTGTTTGAATGTTATTACTGCAGAACGTGTATGCATGAAAAATCTAAGGTGGATGGGGATCTTAAATGAGTTTAATTTTTGTGAAGGAATAATAAGGCCTAGAAGGAATGAGAGTGAGAATCAAAAGAGGTGTGGGGATCTCTAGGATCCAAGCAACCATTTATCACGTACGGGCATGCTAGGGATGATGCATTGTAGAAATACAGTTTAAATAGATTAGATATACATGTGAAGAATAATTAACTTGGTGAGTAACATAATCCATAGTTTAATGAGTCCGCAAATTGTGTTAGGGATAGAGAGATAATGGTCTGAGTCCTTATATTGTATAGTAGATTTTATTTTTCTTGTACAAGCATTGTTGCCTATGTATTTTTATTTTTTTTGTTTTGTTTTGTTAGCGTTATGCTCTTCCTATAAGGTATGGAAGCACGGTTTTGAACCAGGATAGAAAATGGTTTGATTTTTAATATATCATATATACTTACCCAACAAAAGTTGTTAATAAAAAAACATTGTAACATTGCTTACATATAAAAGTAATTTTAAAAAAATGTACTCAGCCATCACATGCACCGAATGCAATATTTTAAAATTCAACTCACTATAGGTTTGTAGTCCATGTAGAACGTCATATTTACCCTAGCTTGTTTCTTTACTTTTCAATTTTATTTAAATAAATATTTAAGATTAATTATTAAAAAATGTTAATATGTTAAGGAGATATTGTTGTAAAGTTTTAGTTGTGGGCAAATCATTTCGATACATGAGTTCCAATAATATACGATGATTTTAGTTTTTGGTAGTGTTGGTTCTGATTATGCTTAATTAGAAACACTCTTTGAGATAACTTTATTTCTTAAAAATAAATTATTTTATTGCTCAATGTTTTGTATTATGATTATGATTGATTTAATCATATGTTTGCTTATTTTTTCTACATGTTTCATGATATGATCATCAACAATATTATTTCCATGCGAACAAGTGTTTTTAGGTGATATTTTAATTGTTTGGTTTAATCAACACTTTGCACTTAATTAAACCATTTTCTCCCTATTAATAGTCTACACTTTGAACGGGCCAGAAAATAAGCTTATTCAGTTACTCATTTTTTTTATACCTTTTAACTTGGCATTTCTTCTTATTTAACTTTTGTATTTATAACTAAAAAATGAGAATAAGGGAAAGATTTGGGCTTGAAAAAGATTCAAAAATCAAAATCTTAGGTTGAAAATCATATCACGTGAATCAAGGATCTGAACCAATTGAGGTTGGCATGAGTGGTTAAGGGCCTCTTGCTTCTTAACCAAGGTCTCGGGTTCGAGCCTTGAGTGTGTAAAAAATCTCACTTGGGAGGGATGCTGCCCATCGAGGTACCCATGCAAACTCCTGCGGGAGATTAGTCCACTCTCCAAAAGCAGTGGGAACTCCTCGTAGTAGAACCAAAAAAAATGAATCAAGGATCCGAGCAATTGTCATTGATGCTGCAAGGATGGATATAATTGTCTCACGAGGGTTAGATCAACGTAACCTATAAAAACATATATGACTATTACTTCAAACAAATGAAGTATTCTCGTCCAATAACACACCACATATATAACATTGTGTTGTTCTTTATTATAACAATATCGATCTAATTTCGAGATGGAAACAAGATTACCGATCTTATGCCCCATTCTATTCACCTTAGTTTCACATATTTTGGGAAAAGTAAGGTTGGATAAGTTTAGATATGAGAACTACAAGAAAAAAAAACCAAGTACCATTTATAAATAAAATTAGTTCTTGTAAATAATAAGTTAAGATAAATTTAGATAAGATAAGTTCAGAAAAATAAGTGAAAATCACGTGAATAGAATTCAACCATAAATTGCATCGTTTTAATTTAAACTAATTGGTCACTTATTCCCATATATTTGAATTACGTTCATCTAATTTAACCATTTGCGCTCTCTTTACGACTCTATCTCATTCGCGCGAGTGCACCCTCATACAACCATACACATGTCCATATGATCCACAATATAAGTTTATACCACTTAGTTTTAAAAGGAAAGTTGACAAAATCAGTTAACGTGTTTGGCATTATGAGAGAAAATAACAAGCTAGTGTGATGTTATTTGACAAGTCATAAAGAACTACCCTAAATACATCTTAATATAATTTATACGTATAGTTGATAAAAATGACACAAACTATAGGTTAGAAGGATTGTATTCTCATGTGTGTGTATGTAACTATTTTTGTAAGATTATATTATTTTAGAAAGAGCATGCATGTGAAAATTAAGATAAATTCTGACATACTTTCTTTGTTCTTTTAATTTTTAGTTGACAAAAATTATTTAGCACAAGAATGAGGAGTGAAAGAGAAATTATAAAGACAACAATAACCATAACTTATACCTACACAAACTCCCAAAGAGCTAGACTACCCACTCCAAAAGTGACTTTCATTTGTTGATTATTAAGGGAGCGATCGAATATTCTCAATGGAGTGCATGTCACAAAAATACTCTTTGCTTAATTAAGTTTGCATCCAATTATCGCATAACTATTTTAGTTTTGCACCACTTCAGTTTTATGGATTACGTTGAGTAGGGACCTACTCTACTTTAACCATAGGATATAGTTTTTCATCTCTTACAAATCTAAGCCCCTTTTAAGAAGAATGAATTAATTTTTCATGGAGTGTATTTTTTTTTCAATTCTCATTTGCAATGTCAAATTTGGATCATGTAAACGAGGTTATTGATAAGGAAAAAAATTAGGTCGATACTAGTCTCTCTTAATCAAACATAAATCTAAACTAATTAGTAAAAACAAGTAAAACAATAAGCAAGGGTCAAAATCCACAAGGACTAAGGTGCACTAAATTATGTTAATCGAACAATAAGCTAGGTCGGAACGGGAAAAGCAACTAACAACTATTAATAAACTAACTATCAAAGGACAAATAAGGTTAAGGAATGGGGTCAAACACCAACAATTATGAAACAAGTATATGAGCAACAATTAAGAATGATGATACACAAGCAAAGCATGGATGAAGCGTTGGTTAGAGATAGATCTCCAAATGACTCCCGCCTTGGATCAATTCTTAAAATAGTCAAATGCGAACTCCCGTCCTATACACAACTACCCTTAGGTCAAGATTAGGCACAAACCAAACAATAGTCAACTTAGGTAACGATCCCTCGATATTCATAAGTCTACTACCCCAAAATCAAAGTCATACAAAAGGAGCTAATTTGCATACAACAAAGTTTGAGTTTCCTCAAACAAACAATAATTTAATCATGCAACATCACCAAATTCAAACTCAATTACCCAAATCAATCATTGTGAGGTTTTCACCCAAACCCTAACCAATACACTACTCAATCAACATAAAAACTAGAAATTTATAGAACTCAACAACTAGAAACATGAAACTAACCAATAACAACTAATCTAAACATGGATAATTAAACTAAACATGAATAATTAAACTAATCAAACAATAAATAAAGCAATAAATAAGGAAATAAATGAAGAGAGATGAGTAATGAAAATTCTCATTGATTAATTGATGGAGATCTCCAAATCATCAATTCCAATTTTTTATTCTTCAAAATCCAATTTCAATCCATATTTTTTTTCACTTTCTCTCTCAAAAGCTAATCATAAACCCTAGAAAATTAAGCTAATTATCTAAAAATATGAACATGGATTTTTTTAAGAGAGAGAAGAGTAAAGAAAATCTCATTGATTAAATGGTGGAAATCTCCAAATCATCATTTCTCATCTTTGATTCTTCAACATCAAATTTCAACCCATTTTATTTTCTCGCTTTCTCTCCAAAAATTAACTAAAACCCTAAAAAATGGAATGAACTAAACTAATTATGTACCTGGTCTAAATCGGTCCAACTTCAAGTATTTGTACCACTAGCTAAAAATGAAAATAAAAGAGAGAAAAGAAAATAAATCAAAACAAAGAAAAGTAATTACATTAAAAAGGGAGAAAAGAAAATTAAAGGAAAAAGGGTATAATCCTCCCAAAAAAAAATGTCAGACCCCCTCTTCTTCCTTCTTTACTTTGTTGCTTCCCTTCCTTTCATTCCTCACTACTTTTCTTCCCTCCTCTAAACATCATCACTGTCCATCATCCCTTATCATTCGCGCTCAACATCATCAATCATCAACACTATTCAATCATACATCCATATCCTCCAAGAAATCGTCGAGCATCATTTAATCCGTACAGAAAATCGCGTTCAAACGTTCGATCGAACTATAAACCGCCATAGACGGAGGAGTACAAATCCTCTAGAGTTTTAACAAAACTCTACAAGGTAGACTTGTATATAAACCATACATTTTAAAATATTTTGGAATGGGAGCCCTTCAGGTGGGTTTACCATTACCTCATCTTTGAAAATCATGAAAAATATTAATGCACCTTGTATAAATTGGAGTAAAAGTTGGCAATTAATATGGAGGTTGGAAGCTCCTCAAAGGATACAAATGTTTTTTTGGCTAGCAGCTCAAGATTGGTTGATGACTAATGTGAACAGGTACATACGTAAGTTGACTAATGATCCTTGATGTTCAGAGTGTGGAACGGGCAAGGAGACTATCGAGCACATTTTAAGGTTTCATCCTGCAGCTCGGGTAGTTTGGTGTCGACCTGGTTGGGTGGATGCAAATATTGGGCGAGGAGGTCCGTTTAGGGATTGGCTAGTAGCTAACATTGATAGGCACAACTCAGTACGAGGGAAGATTGGGATTTGATGTTCGCGATTACGTGTTGATGGCTTTGGAGATGGAGGAATGCCATGTGTTTTGATAGGGAAGTACAAATTCTAGTAGATCAAGTGGCTTTCCTATTTTCGAGAGTTGGAGATATTGTAAGGGCTATGAGTAGTAATTCGTTGTTTATGCCTACAAGAAAAAGACAACGTGTAGAGAAGTTTATTAGATGGGACTTTCCAAAAGAGGGTTGGGTTTGTCTCGATACGGACGGGGCTTCGAAAGGTAACCCGGGTCTGGCTGGAGCAGGAGGGATGATATGGGGGTACATGGGTGAGCTATATAAAGTTTTTGCCTCAAATTATGGTAATGGTTCATGTATGAAAGCTGAATTATTTGGTGAAATCCGTGGATTTGCTATAGCTTGAAATGGAGGGCATCGGAAGGTCCAGTTAACAGTTGACTCGGAGGTGGTTATTCGTATGTTACTAGAAGAGGTACCTTCTCATTCTCCTTATATTCATCTCATACGTAGATGTAAGTCACTCATTCGTCGACATGAGTGGGTGATTATAATTACACATTGTTACAGAGAGGCTAATCGAGCGGCAAATTGGTTGGCCAACTACGAGGTCAATTCCGACCAAAAGATGGTTGAATTTGAGGTGGTCCCGGTGGACCTTCAGACCGTATTATTGGAGGACCTAGGGGGGTTGACGCGATCTCGGTTAGTTCCGGTGGGTATGAGTAGTTCGAGAGCTGCGAACTAGTCTTAGGGCTGCTGTTCTAGCTTCGGTTCTTTAAGTTTTAGTGTGTTTTCTTTATTTCCTTTCCTAGCATTTAGTTTGATTTAATTTAGTTTTGTTATGGGCCTGGCCCATCTCTTTCACTAAAAAGAGGTTCGAGCGAAATTAATAGTGGTTTGGGCAAACTCATTGATAGTTGGGTCGAACCTGAAATCTTTCAAAATTGGCAGGAACTTTCCTAAAATTTGAGTTCGGTTGAACGCAATACAGGTTTGATAAAACCCAAATACTCTTCTTTTCCTATGTTCTGGGGTGTTGTTTGTAGGGCTAATATTGTGACTTTGATGTTCGATGATGCGTGGCTTGCTGCGAGGGTGTCGCAGGCTGTTGTGGCATGGCATTACATCGGTGATAAAGGAGAGTAATTGCGGGGTGCTTCTATTGGTAATGCAGGGTAACGGAGATTGAGCGGTGGTGTAGTGACGAGGGAGATGGAGAGGTGGTGCAGCGACGAGGGAAATGGAGATGTAAACTCTTGTTGCTTGAAAGGGTGGCCGGTGTAGGATAAGGTATATGAGTGGTGTAGGCTAAGGTGGAGAGGATAGGAAGAAGCTAACAAATAAATGTTAGGCTTTGGTGTTGTCTTTAGCAAGTCTTGCGCCAAAACCACCCAGAGGACATAAGAACTTGATTTTGGCTCGAAAACTTAACCCGGACCTTGAAAATCCGGGCCTTGAAACACCTACACATAAGAAATAGAACACGGGGGGAGAAACGAGAAAATAAAATGAAACAAAACAAAAATTAATAAATAATAACAATAGTAACTATAGAAAAAATTAAAACGAAACAATAGTATTTAAACTATAAAATTATAAAATAAATTACGAAATTAAGATCTAAAAACTAACAAAAATGGCTAAAAACACTAAACTAAGCTATAAATATTAAAAATTAAAAATTAAGGAAACTAAAGATTAAAAATATTAAAAATAGAATAAAACGACTCAAATGATGCCTAAATCACCACCCTATGAGTGACATAAATGTTACTCATCAGTTATCAAGAATTGTTATTTAAAATGATAATAGTATAGAATAAGTTTTTTTAAAAATGTGCACTATTTATGGGAAAAACCTAATTTTTATTTTCACTTTTCATACAAAAGCACAATCATATTTTATAATTACACAAGAGTGTTGAAAAACTATATCCAAATATGCAAAAGCATATTAAGAACAACTCGAATATTGTTCATAATACAATATAAAGAAGAATTTGTTTGTGGATCACGTTTCTTGTTGTGAATGGCTTCTCCAAAAGCCTCTAAACTTCGTAATCATCTTCTTCTCTAGTTCTTTTAAATCGTCATCCACCTTACTCCCACCAATTACAAAAGTAACCTTCTCACCATTATGAATAATCTCAATTGTTCTTTCACAATTAAGTGGATCCAAATTTATTTCATTTTGTCGATTTAATGTGGTTAATGTTGGAGTATTTGAATAAAGGGGCAACAACCCTTTTTTAATCAATTCTTTCTTTCGATATCTCTTAAATGCCTTCCGACAAAGCCTTCTTGGTACCTTATATATGATAAGAGTCAATAGGTTTGCAGCCGTGTATGGAAAACAACACCATACTGTTGCGCAATCTGCTGTTATTCCTCCTGCTACCTCTGCCACCCTTGTATGAGTCGGTGATCCCATTGAGGGTGATGGGCGCAATAAAAATTGACTTCTATATACCACCAGCTCTACGATAGATAAATGGTTTCTCTGCCACTGATTAATAAATTATTAATAATATCTTTATCCTTTCCTCTATAATTATATGAGATTGTGTTAATTACAAGAGAAGTTCATCGATTATGAGGGAAATGAAGACCTTTTTTTTGTGAACGAAATTTACTTCCTCGAATGGGAATATGTTTTTTCTTGTTTATGATATGATAAAATTTGAAAAGGAAGGAATTCACTAAAACCCCCATAATTGGGTCTAGTGATTTAGGCCCGCTTGTGAGGGGAAGTGTAATTATCCTTAAGATCTAGGCCATGAGAGGAAGAAAGAAGAATGAGATATATGATTTTGTTGGTGTAAGTAAACATCAAAAATAAAAGTGAAACAAAGCAATTAATAAAGCAAATATTGGAAGGAAATTAAGTAATTATGCTATAAACAACAAAAATTACCGTGAAATAAGGGTTATTTTCACAATGTTGGCTATTTTTAGTGTCCCTGTTTATCAAGCTGTCTTGTTTTCTTGAGGTCTTTCAATAAATAAGCGATAATTTGGACGAGTATAAATAAATGGGGGTGTTTTTTAGCAAAAAGCTATTAAAGTGAGATGATTGATGAGTAAATGAATAATTAATTTACCAAGATATGATAATCCCTAAATAAACCTAGTCACAAATAGACATGAATGTCACAACCAAAATATATACATAGATAGTACTTTTTAACGAACTTGTTCCCTGACAAAATTTCCAAACGTAATTCATTTCCCTTTAAATAATCACTCATGCAACTGACTCCCAATTTCTTATAATTATAATTTAATAAAATTATTATAAATTTTATAAGTGCAAGTAGTATAATATTGACCAATTTCTAGTATACTTTTCTTTAGAAAAAATTACTTTAAAAAATCCAACGTTTCGACAATTTTACTTTAGTAATCCGACATTTGGATTATTATCTAATAGTCTAACCTTTACGCCACATTACTTTTTATTGCACCAAATTACCGGTGACTAGCTAAAAAAGTTTTTTTTCCTGCAATCTTCTTCCTCATTCCTCCTACCTTCTTTTTGCCTCCATGGCCTTCTATGATCTCTCCTTTACCTCCAACCCCACCAGAAAAACCACCCCACACACCCAAGATATCCCACTTAATTTTTTTTCCTACCTCCTTCTTTTTCCTCCTCCCTCCATAACCGGCAACGAGCCAAATACGCAGGGCCGGCTAAAGGGAGGTCCAGGTGGACCTCCAGCACCGGGCCACAAAATTTTGGGGCCCCAAAAAGAAATTATGTTGGTTAAACCCCCAAGAATAAATATTATATAATTAACAGCTGTTTTATTATGCATTAAGTAATCTTTGTCCCAGTTGGTAAGGATTTATAAGTGTGGTAGCCAAGACCAGGGTTCAATTTTTCTCATGCCCCCTTTTTTTATTTGTCTTTTTCATGTCCATCAAACATTTACATCAATTTTCTCAAACCATCACACATAAAACGTTAAATCATATTATTAATTTGACTTTATATTTTGTATAAATAAAACAATATTAATATTTGTCTTTTTCATGTCCATCAAAGCTTTACATCAATTTTCTCAAACCATCACACATAAAACGTTAAACCATATTATTAATTTGACTTTATATTTTGTATAAATAAAATAATATTAATATAATAATTATGTGTTTTACATTAAAATTTTTTTAGGGGCCTCATATGAGCTTCATTGATAAGCTTAGCACCGGGCCATCAAATTGTCGGAGCCGGCCCTGCAAATACGTGAGTACTGATATATGCATTATTTATAGTGTTTTTAGCCTCGTCATTAAGTACTATTCTATGTTAAATGAGATCTTAGGAGCCATTTTTAGTACTAATATGTGTTGTGTAGTGTGCCTTAAGTTTTCAGGTTGTTTGAAGAGAAATTAGCCTTTTTAGGCTCGTTTCGTGATATTACGGGCAACTACAGGATCCCGAGTATGTTCGGGATGATAATTGTCAACTCTTGGGAGCCTAGGATGTTCACATTTGAGCCCCAAGAGTTAGAATCGGTGATTGGGATGAAGAATGACGTGCCAAGTCGGTCGCCCTGCGACCTGTGGGCGAAGGGAGACCAACCGAGCGAGAAAAAGAGAGAAATACTCATTCATCACACGCTCGATCGGGTGTCATTCGCCCGATGCCCATCGGGGCTGGGCTCGTCAACGTCTCCAAGGGTAGTGGTTTACCCGTCGGGCGAGAATTAATGTTTTGGCACACGCCCGCGCGATCGGGGCTCGTCCCCCGGTTCCCATCAGGCGCCTGCGCTGAAGCCTGCTATTAAGAGATTATTGAGTTGTTCGCCCGATCGGGCGGCCCATTGCCCGATCAGGAAACGTCAACCCATGGGGCGCGGATTTTAGTTTAATATTCCATTTTTGTTTTGTTTTTGGGCAAACTATAAATACTAAGCCCTTAATATTTTGTAAGCATCTAATTTTAAGCACTTAATTTATTTTCGCTTAGATTTTATTCTCTCAAACTTTGTTACACAATTATTTTTCTTCAATTTAAAGTTCCAAACTTTCATTCAATTCGTCGCTCATAATTTCGGTATTAATTCATTCCTCGTCTTATTATTCTAATTTAATTATGTTCTCATTCAATATTATTGCTTAATTTGCTTATTTCAATTATGTGTGAGTAGTTCTAATCTAGGGTTCGGGAATCCATGAACTAATATGAAGGGATGATTGGTTATTGTTAATTGTTGGCATTGTTGGTTGATTTCCTATTGATTGATTTCATATACTATGCGATTAGATTTGCGCAGGTTTAATTGTATTAGTCTAGCAATATCAAGTTAAAATCCGAGAGATGCAATTTGATGTGTAGGCTTGTTTCAATAGGTAGAATTGGGTTTAATAAATTGCGAGAGCATGTTAATCCTAAGTTTATGATTAGTATCGATTCGAGAGAGTATACTAGTCTGATCGATTTCTTTGTTGACCATTAGTGATTGTTATCATCCCAGATTATTGTTCATTAGTGAACCTATACCCTAGGCCTTTTATTATTGATTTTCCCATCGTTTAATTATTGTCGTAGTTTAATTACTCAACCCAAACCATTTCCTTGTTACCAATAGTCTAGACTTGTCGATTAATAGTAGAAAGAGTATTGTTTCCTTGTGGATATGATCCCAACTTCCCTTGCTATATTTTTAGTTGGTGAACGTTAGGTTTATCCTTGATAGGAGTGTGATTTAGCCTATCAAATTTTGGCGTCGTTGTCGGGAAAACTGTTTTATTTTCTATTATTAATTTCTTGTTTACCTAGCATTGCACCTTTTAATTTACATGTATGACACCTAATTATTTATCTACCTAGCATGTATGACACCTAATTATTTATCTACCTAGCATTGCACCTTTTAATTTTAAAATAAATTAAAAATCTTATTTCTTATTGGCCGAAATCTAATGATTTCTTACGTAGTGCTCGAACAAATATACCCGCTTTAATTATATATATATATATATATTAAATTTTAAATTAATTAAAAATTTTATTTTTCATTGGCAGAAATCGAAATGATTGTTTACATAACGCTTTAATAACTAGCAAAAATATCCATTTGGGCTCGTTTGGTACAGAATGGGGATAGGGATAAGGATAAAAAATGGGACAAGGATGGGGAATTTGTAATAGGGAATTCATAGGTTTTATCCCTATCCTTTGTTTGGCACGGTAGTGGAAATGTATTGGGACAAAACAACAAATTCTTATACTCCCCCTTATTCATTTGATACCCATCCTACTTCTGTAAATATTTCTTTCTTTCTCCTCCAATTAAACTTCTCTACATTTCTGTAATTCATGAACCCATATTCTACTTTCTTTGTATAACCTTTTCCATATCAACACTTTCTTTTTATCTTCTCCAAATCCCCTTTTGATTTGACCTATATATGAGAGAGAAAGGAGGAGAATAGAAGGAGATAGAGAACGATGAACGGTAGCAATTGAGGTGGCGGAGGTGGTGGTAGTGAAGTTTCCGGTGTTGGACCACCGTCATCTCCGGTCTTGGGTGAAAGAGCAGCCGTTGAAGAAGTTCAGGAAGGTGACAATTCTTGATTTTACTTATTGATTTTAAAATATTAATTTAATTACAAGATCAAGGTTTGGATTTTAAAAAAGATTTTTGTTATTGTTTATAGTATATGAAAATTAGAGTAGCTTTTTGGGATTAATATGAGCAAATTAGAAGTTAATGGCTACTTGCTTATGGCTTCCGGCAAGTTGATGTTGGCGGTGAAATGCAAGATTGAGTTGTAAGTTGTTGCAGCAGGAAAAAAAAAAGCGGGAATACAGGGAAGTGGAAAACTGGAAGGAAATCTCAGCAAAGGACATAATTGTATTTTCACATTGCAAGGAGAAATCACTTCTCTAATACCTGCCGCCAACCAAGTACAGAATCAGGAGGATAAGAGAACATTTAATCCCTATCCCTATCCCCGTGAAAAAATTAATCCCTGTAAACAAACAAGGGATAAGAGGGTGAATAGATAAAATATCCTTATCCCCACTCTTTATCCCTCTAAACAAACAAGTCGTTTATGTCTAGACTCTAGACTAGACTAAAGGAAGTAGTCCCCATATGTACTAACGGACAAATTATCAATATAAGGCATTACTTCTTTTTTAAAGAAAAAAAAAAACTAAAGGAAGTATTTTAATTTTTTAGTGTGATAAAAGACTTCGTCAATATCATAGTAGAGACAGTAGAGGAGGTAGTTTATCTGCCACTCTTTGATATCTCCGCCATCAAAACCTTAATTCTAACGGCCTTCTTCTCCAAAACCCCCTCACAAAAAATCACTCGCAATTTTCGATCTATTTCTTCACAATCAAAATGCAGTCGTCTCTATCTCTTCAATCATCTTCCCCAATCTCAACCAGATCAAGTCACACCTTCGATTTCCCCTCAGTTTCAGCTAAACCTCTCAATCTCAATGTCAATCTTCGATTCTGTGGACTCCGGAAGGAAGCTCTGAGTTTCTCCGTCAACTCGCGCCGGGTTCAGCTGCCGTGTCGCCGAGTTCCGAGTTCTATCTCCGCGGCTTTGTCCACCAATGGCAGCTCTCCTAAGACCTTTGATTATGATCTCCTTATTATTGGTGCTGGTGTTGGTGGCCATGGCGCCGCTCTCCACGCCGTCGAGAAGGTAGTTTTTTGTGTGGTATTTTAGGTATTGGATGCTTTATGTTGCAAATTTTTGTTTCAATTTTGAATAATGTTGAAGAAAATGAATGATTAGGGGTTAATTTAGCTGCTAGTAGTTGTGATTCGCATCGAAAATCAGTAGCCATTTTTCTGAATAATGTCTTCTGTGATTTTTTTGGCAGATTTTAATTGTGATTGGTTGATCATGAAAATGAGCTGAGATTTGGTTGAACAGAGTTTTTGTGTGAATTACACTCCCTTTATGCATATTTGAGTATTTGGTTAAGCTTAGTGAAAATTACATTGGCATTGTGAAGTGACATATGATTCTTTTGATAATATTTTAAGTTAATCTATAATGTTAAATTGATTCATAAAGTGACATTTAATGTTGCATTGATTGAATGAATTACATTTCGTATAAAAAAAGCAGCTAGAATGAATTGTGCGAAGTATATTGGATCGGAAGGAGGGTTAAGGTGAGATTTTCCGGTGACAAATCCGTGTTTGATTGTGTTAAGTGGGGAAACAATACGATGATTGGAAAGAAGCGTCTAGTTGACTAAAATGTTCACTTCTTGGGACTCGCAATTGTACGATGGCCATGCTCAGAGTGATATAAGGATTGGTTCGACATTTTCAATGTTAGGTTTTGATGAAAACAACCTATTATGCAATCATAGGGGTGAGGGAACATAGCATTGAGACATCCGGAGAATTATGTAATTTGTAATTTTGGCAGAAATGCTTCAGTCACAACTTAATCTTTTTGGTAAATAACAACGATAAGTTTCATTTGTACGGGAATAGTTCCAAACTTTCACTGGTAGAAAACAATCCAAAGTCCAAAGTTCCAAACCGGAAAATTTTACAGACTTTCATTCTGGATGGACTTAGTTTTCCAATATCTCAACTACAATAGTATAATTGAGAAAAATTTCAAAGAGGGTACGTCTTTTTCCCTTTCAAATCAGATGGTATTTTTAATCTGTTAGGAATGTTGAAAGTTTGGATATGATATCTTCTGGTTTCTGCCGGTGTGATCGTTGTAAGATGATGGATGATGTTTAAATTAATTTGAAAATATTGAAGTTCATTTTATTATTGATAGAGCTGAAATTTCATTATTCGTAAATGCTTTTTGAGTGGAAGAGCAATGTTTTATTGTTTTCAGAATTTTGACAATGACCTGATAAGTCTCATGTTGATGCACAGAAGTATTGGTGTTCTTACTTGTTTAGGTGATTATAGAAATTTGAACTTCCTGAAATGAAATATGCCCCGCCTGGCTCTTTGTAGATCAAAAGTAGTATTTGCCCCATGATTGTTGGCTAAATGCTTGTTTACTTTCCAAATATTGGAAGAGATTGTAAGATAATGAAGTGCCAATTTGCAGGGTCTTAAAACTGCGATCATTGAAGGAGATGTGATGGGAGGAACTTGTGTGAACAGAGGTTGTGTCCCTTCTAAAGCACTGCTGGCTGTGAGTGGGAGGATGCGTGAGCTTCAAAATGAACAACACTTGAAATCCTTTGGAATACAGGTACTATTAAGATATTTTCCTTCTTATAGAAGGGGATAAAGACATTATGCAGGTGTTTTCTTCATCCTTTTTTTCCCCCGTAATATATGAAAAGTGGCAATAGTATATGGATGGTGGCAACTGGCAGGAAAAGGGGTAATATGGTTCAAAAGGTCCCCAATTTTGTAACTCTTCCAACCATAGAATTTAGAAACATTGTGGCTTGGATTAATTTATTCTGCTTAAAAATATTTGTTATTTTACTAAACAGGGGTTAAGAAAAGCATGTATTTTTCTTTGCAAGAGTCTTCTTGAGTTACTTCTCTCTGTCATTGGGTCATTGGGACTTGCAACAGGTTGGAGCTGCTAATTATGATAGACAAGGAGTAGCTGATCATGCGAGCAATCTCGCTTCAAAAATTCGTGGTAATTTGACTAATTCACTTAAAGCACTTGGCGTGGATATATTGACAGGCTTTGGTACAATTCTGGTGAGTCATGACTGCCATATCATGTTGATTCTTTTTTGTTGCTTGGTCTCTGCATGTGAATATTGCAAGTTATTTTGAGAAGTGAAAAGGGAATGTTGACGTTGTTTAGAAATTAAGGGTAGCTTGTTTACTTGCTCTTCTTTTGCTGGCTCTCGTTTTAGATTTCTTATATGGCTAATTATCTTTTTGCGTATGTCCAGGGCCCGCAAAAAGTACAATTTGGTAAAGATAACATTGTTACTGCAAAGGATATAATCATTGCAACTGGTTCAGTTCCTTTTGTTCCTAGAGGCATCGAAGTTGATGGTAAATGCTCTTAAAATATATTCTTTAAGTTTATTGCTGGGTTGCTCCCCTTCCCCCGAATTTCCTATCAAACCACTGAATTGATTCGTGAGAGTCATTATTTGACAATCATTTAACACCAGATCACAATGAACAAAATTAAACATCTCACCGAAAATGTGATATATTCCATGTTTATTTATTGTGAAGTAGTGGCTCAATCAATTCCCCCTTGTAGCAAGTATCTGCCTAAAATAGTTATGGGCAATTGCAAGGATAAGGTTACACATGTGTATGTACAACTCCCTTATTTCATTTTTGGCAAGAGCTATTTGTTAGACTCGTAGATTAAGTCATGGATTTTCTAGCGGTGTTTTAATTGTACCGATATTAAGGGGTTTAATAAGCAAGTATACAGTTTTGAACCTTTGAAGAGCCTAGCATGTTATTACTACTCATGATGTCTAACAAGTGTACCGATATTAAGGGGTTTAATAAGCAAGTATACAGTTTTGAACCTTTGAAGAGCCTAGCATGTTATTACTACTCATGATGTCTATCAAGTGACGACTGGTTATGTCTGCTTTACTTGATGTAAATAGTACTTTAGTATAAGCCAGGGTAAATAATGCTTTCTTCTTTTTACTTGGAGGCTTGGAGCAGTAATTCTTCTCTCTCAGATTCTAATGACTGTATATTGGCACGCAGGAAAGACTGTTATTACCAGTGACCATGCACTAAAATTAGAGTCTGTGCCCGACTGGATAGCAATTGTGGGGAGTGGCTACATTGGTCTTGAGTTCAGTGATGTCTATACAGCCCTTGGAAGCGAGGTAACAATTACCACTAGTTATTTTTATCAGTTTTCTATAGCTTACTAGCTTTTGTTATCTCACCTGCTTAGTCAAAAAAATGAATGTCCACAATTACTTTTTCATGGTTCTTGATGCTTATTTGTTTTTCTCATCCCAACTTTTTCACATGATCTTGTTTATGCCTTGAGGGTTCTCTTCTGCTAACCATGATGTCTTTGAATTATTGCTCCTGACTTCTGGTCATATATGTTTGTTTTTGGTATAAACAATCTCAATCTTATGTGTTGTACAGGTCACATTCATAGAAGCTCTAGATCAGCTTATGCCTGGATTTGACCCAGAGGTTTCCAAATTGGCCCAAAGAATACTGATTAATCCAAGAAAAATTGATTATCATACCGGAGTTTTTGCAACTAAGGTAAGTTCACGTTAGCTTTGCCAGCATTTGTGTTTGTATCTAATCTGAACTAATGTATGAAATCTGGTGTTTCACAGATCACTCCGGCAAAGGATGGCAAACCAGTCACTATAGAGCTTACTGATGCCAAGACCAAGGAACACAAGGATACTTTGGAGGTAAAGCTTGTTAATGTTATAAAACGGGGGTGGGTTGGGTGGAAATTCAGGTTGTCAAGCTCAATATCAGTGAATGTCATTTAAGTTGGTCTTGATAAGGCTGAATTGCAAAGCTCCTATATTTTAATATGTATTAGCACTATTCCATTTTTCTGTCTACTTAAATGGGCTTAGTTTAGGACCAAAATCTACTGCAAATTCAGTATTTTAGTTTCTTCATCCTGCATGAAAGCTGAGATTTGGCAAATTATGGTGTTATCAAACAGGTTGATGCTGCACTGATTGCAACTGGAAGAGCACCATACACCCAGGGTCTTGGTTTAGAAAGCGTATGTTATTCAAGCTAATCATAATCTGATTTCTACATAAGAAAATTTTCTACTGCATTATGGACATTGAATTGAAAGTTCTGTACAGATCAATGTTGTTACTCAAAGAGGTTTTGTTCCTGTTGATGACCGCATGCGAGTTATTGATGCAAATGGCAAGCTAGTATGTCCCATAGTCCTTTCCCTATGTTTTTTCTTCCACTTGCAACTTGAAAAAGCTAGATCTCTAAACTTTTGTTTTTCTCTCAGGTACCTAACTTGTATTGCATTGGTGATGCTAATGGTAAAATGATGTTGGCTCATGCAGCTAGTGCTCAAGGAATCTCAGGTAGTTATTATATGTTGACCGGTTCATTGTCTTTTCTACAATACAGATTTCAAATTTCAATCTGCCACACTTGGATTAAGTCTCTATGCTTTCTCGTTACAGTTGTTGAACAAGTCACTGGAAGAGATCATGTTCTCAATCATTTAAGTATTCCAGCTGCATGTTTCACTCATCCTGAGATTAGCATGGTTGGATTAACGGAGGTGAAGTTATTGTTTTTGTAATCAATGTATTATAGAATTGGAACTTCATGAAGATTTTATATTTACAAAAGCTATAACTTTGTTTTGCGTTTTCTCTAGTCGCCTATAAATAACTATGTAAAATTTGCAGCCCCAAGCAAGGGAGAAAGCTGAAAAGGAGGGATTTCCAGTAAGTGTCGCAAAGACTAGTTTCAAAGCCAACTCAAAGGCACTGGCAGAAAATGAAGCAGAAGGAATTGCTAAGGTTGCATTCCTTAATTTTTGTATTCGTGAGAATCTATATGTGAACTTATTTTGTCATTTGTTGAACATGCTGCATTTAAAAAATTTGGTCTGTCCTCCTTAAACATCGTCTAATTACCTCTCACAAATCCTGTCCACTTAGAGATAAAGCTGTGTATATTGACTATTGTTCTACTCTCCTTTGGTATTCTCTAATCTCCTTTTTTTTGAGACATTTTGCAGTTGATATACAGACCTGACAATGGGGAGATCCTTGGAGTTCATATATTTGGATTGCATGCAGCAGACCTCATTCATGAAGCATCCAATGCAATCGCAATGGGCACCCCTATACAGGTATCTTTCTTTTCTTAGCAAATTTGGGTAGGATATGCTTGTGCACTTGTGATCTTTTGTGTTCCGATCTGTAAAATAATCACTTGAATTTCTTTATTTCTGCAGGACTTAAAGCTTGCAGTTCATGCACACCCAACACTGTCTGAAGTACTAGATGAGCTATATAAAGCAGCTAAGGTAAGTTATAGTCTCTGAAGTGAGAACAAACAAATGCACTCCCGTAAAATATGTTAAAAAAAAAACTAATTGATGGTGGAAAACAAACAAATGCAGCTAAGGAATCAATTGTAGTGTGTGTTTACTTCACACTTGTAGTTTGTATGAGAATTATCTTCAAGGACTTCTATTTTAGACAAGTAGTAGTATTTAGTGGTAACATTTAAAGTCCAAAAGAATGTATTGCATTCATGTAAAAACAGCCACATAGCGACAGTGAACACTGTGATGCGACAGTGATCAGTCATAATTCTCATGCTAACAACTCAAGATTTTTCCTATTCAGAATGAGTATTTTATCCGACTATTTCATTTGGTATCATGTGATGCCATCTGCAGTTAATAATCTGATTTTCATTCTTTCTGGAACAGGTTAATGTTCAAGTTTCTAGTCCAGTAAAAGAGCCCGTTGCAGTCTAAAGCTGTGACAGTAGTATTCTGCCATAGAATTTTGAAGACATTTAATTGCATGAGAAGATTGAGAACTGTTGAAAGAATGTACCCAATCTTGATTGACAGCTTTCCACTCCAGCAGTATGGCAATGAAAACAGCCTTCCAGGCTCCAGCAGTATGGTTGCAAGTTTCTGCGTGTGGTTAGATCAGGGGTTTCAGTTTACTCAATCTCTTGCAATAATACTTGCATTCAAACTAGTTTTGAGCTCGTAAGGAAATTCATAGATACTTTATGCTTCAGGATATAGCTTTGCATGTTGTAAAATGGGTGATTAAATATCATCGAAAAGTTTAGTTCATCTTTTTTGTAACAAAAGCTTTCATAGGTCACGTGTGCAACAGGTTAATGTTTCGCTTCTGATATTTACATTTCATTTTTATTTTATTTTTTTGGTAAGAAAAGGGCAGAAAAAAATTTCTACATTCATTTTTCTCAAACACCTCTCTTTTCCACCCATTTTCCCAGAACCTTAGCTTATGTGCACTTGATGAGTTGATCGCCTGTTCATAGAACACGTCCAGCCTCCCTGCCCCCTCAGTCCCTCATGGTGGAACACTTTCGAAGTCAAACTAGAAAATTTTGACCATATACACCACTACTTCCAAGGAATGTGAAAGCTGACTTTTGCATTACTCAAATACGGAGTATATCGTAATATAAAAACTTATATAAAAAGGTTATATGTATAAGACCAACTGATTACCAAATTACTCGGAAATAGGAGATTGTCAGATGCCTTGCAAACTATTTTCCACTTTAAGGCATTTCGTTGCAGTTATATCACCTTCATGAAGAGGCGCACTCTTCTCAATACAAGTTCTTGGGATGTTTAACAGAAGTTCAATATGTGAGAGGTGTAAGCACCGCGAGGTGTGAAGCGATGTCATACTAAACGAAGTTCTATTAATTACTTCCAATCAATTAGTTATACTTTCTAATCATGTAGTTATAGTTTTTATTCAAATAATTACTTAACCTTAATAAAACCAAATTAAGTAAATAACCCTAACCCATCAAATAAGTGAATAAACACCACAACCCCACACCGCCAACACTACGACAGGGAGAGCCCTTGTTGGTCGCTCGAGTCTATCGGTACCGTCGTCGGTTGCCCGCGTCACCTCCTTTTCCTCTCTCCCTCTCCGCGAGCAACCAACCAACCCCTTTCTTTTTTATCTTTCTATAGCCGACGAATCGACGAGCACCAACCCAATTTCCCCAATTCAATCACATCCCCAAAAAATTGAAGTAAGAAACCGAGAAATTGGGAATTTAAAACGACATTAGATTGTTTATTTCGCCGTTTTTGCGCCAAAATCCAATGATATTCTCGTACTCCGACAAGGTCTTATAGAAGAGTCTAAACTCGATTTTTACATCGTTCCATTTTCTTATCCGAGTCTCTGAACCCCACATGCGGTCACACATGGCGTACCAAAACCCGCCACCATTATACCGACACAGCAACACGGACCATTTCGAGGTGCATGAGAAGGAGATGCCTGAAGGCATTAAGAACAATAGGATGCAAAGTTGCACGTCTTTTGGGAAGTCTGAAAATGTAAACGGAGAAAACTCACAAATGAGGAGAAAGAATTTGTGTGAAGGAGACCACCATTCCTTTAAAATTAAAGCAAATTGGATTTGTGGGTGGGTGGCAGTTAGGTGGGCGGTAGTGAGTGAGAAAGGAGTTGGGGCGGTAGTGAGTGAGAAAGGAGTTGGGGCAGCAACGAGTCAGGTGGGCTCAAGCCAGTGTTGGCCGGCTCAGGGATGGTCTTGGCGTATGTGGGGTTTTAATTTAATTAGGCTTAGTTCAGGGATGATTAGTGTTAATTGGGGTTGATAAGATTAACTAGGTTTTAATTATCAACAAAAAGTAACAGCATTAGACTTTCGTTAAAGATTAAGGTCTTTGTTGAATTTCTGAAAAACAGGGTAGTTTGATACATTACGAAAAATCTAGAGAGCATTTCATGAAAAATCTGTTAAAAGTTTGAAGATTCTCAAATTACAACTCAATCATACGGAAGACATGTAACATACGAGAAACCAACAACGACTCAACACAGGTAATTGTATATTTGTATAAATAACCAAACAATAACTTTTTGAGGCTCTTCAGACTAAATACGTAGAACTTGTTGCAAGCAAACAAGATGAGGTTATCATCAATCAGAATATAATTTTGGGCAAGTCTCCTTTCTATTCGCCATCCAACCCCTTTCCCCAAGTCCTCTCTTTTATCCTAACCCCTCCTAAAGGCTTGCAGAAGGAACCGAACCCGCTTTAGTATTATTGGTATTTTGAAACCAGAGTGAATACTGCAGAGATAACCTTTCACGGTTGTTTACTTAAAAATGGCAAATTTCCTTTCCATGCCAGTTAAATCTAAAACCCACCAGGCAGCAGTAGAAAATAAGAGCAAATCCAGGTACCAAACAAACAACAAATTACTTGCTGTCAAACATTTTAGTTGCAATTTATGAACTCAACAACATAAACATAACCAGAATCTGTGGATAGAGAGCGTAAACACAATATATCCACGAGCATGTATGGATGCAATTGAATATGATCCCACAATCATTGCCAGTTTACAGTCACTGTACTGGTTTTACAAAACAGTAGGCTTAACATACAGTCATAGGGAAGGAACCATCAAAGTCACCACAAACTAAAACTAGGTGATTAGATTTCCATGTAGCACAACACTCTTCCACCCTGAAAGTTTTAACTAATACAGTTTTCCTAGGCAATTTCATTCTTACATCACTCCACAACACAAATAATTGGCCGTGGTATGAAGCAACAACAAACTACAATGAAAACAGAAACACTCCAAACTCACTCATGTCTCAAACCTCAAACAGGAAACTTCACTAATACAAAACTAGGGGAAGGCAATGCTTAATCGTAAATCATAGCCTAGCTAGTGCAGCAACTAAATTGTTCAACAGTTACCTCAGTTTGCCAATTACAAAGCTAGATTATAAAGACGGGCATGATAAGCCATACAATCAGGACCCAAATCAAACTCATTTTAAACGCTAAATCACCAAATGACTATCTCAATGCTGATCATTTCTTTGCTAAATCTACCAAATATTCAAACAATAGGAACCACACTCGCGATATTCGCATTCGCTACCCATAACCTAAATCCTACAATCTATGCATAATAGTATCACAACACATCACTGAATAATCCCAGAAACGCATATAGTATCCCAGAAGTACCGCAGACACAATAAACAACTTCAACAACAGACATAAGAAAAATAAACAAATATAAAATTGGACTTGCAAATTTCCTCTATTAAAGTAATCCGTAATGACTAATAAGTTGCAAATACACCATTGTCACCATCAAAAGGGCAAAACTTAGATAGATTTAAAATCTGGGAATTGAACCTAACAGTAATAGCATCCATCAACATAAAACAAAAATTGAAACTTCCCTAAAATTGATTTTCAGTAGTAAAAACAGCGAATCATCTATTCTTCCTCAGTTGCAACATCGTCAACCTTCTTGTTGTGCTTCCTTGCGTACCTCTGGTTCCTCAAGAACTTTGGGTCCATCTTCAAATTTCAAAAAAAAACAATAAGCATAAAATAAATTGAAAATGTAGCAAAGAGTAAATCAAAATTAACGGCGAAAATTCATACCCCCTTGGTAGATGAGTGGCGATGCTTGCGGGGTTTCTTGATGCCATTCTTGTGGGCCTTGTAAGACTGGTTGTGAGCCGTGTGATTCTTCGACTTGGCCATTTTTCTTCTTCAGTCAACTATTTCACAGATCAAATTACACAGTTAGAATCGAATTATACGCCATTACAATCAAATCAAAAGAAAACGAGTTCGAAATATTGAGGAAGATGGAGGAGAGAGAAACCTGCAAGCAGAGGAGAGAGGTTTGGGTGTCGCAGCTAGGGTTTGCGGGAAGAATGGAGATGTGGAGGTGAAGGGGTTGTTTTTATGTGAAACCCTAATTTTGATGGATGCTTTCCTAAATGAGAGGACCAGTATAGATAATGGGCTTTTTATTTTTACACATTGTAAGCCCAACCCAATTCGAGACCTAATCCAAATTCTTGGCAGGACCAACAATATCATGGATTCATGGATCCGGTCCATTAAGCATGGTGGGGCCGGGGAATGGGGAATTAATGAATTATCACTTTTACGTCGGTATGAGGAGCCATGTCCTAAAGATGGCCATGGCCCGGGTCGGGCTTCGGGTCGTGTCGTGCTGGGCAACGGTGGATCCAGGATAATTTTATTGGGTGGGCCAAACTGTGTATGTTATTTAATTTTGTTAGACTTTTTCCCTTAATAAAATAATAATTTATTTTGATATAAAGATAAACTAGTGTAACAGATTCTTAAAACATAAAGATAAACTAGTATATACTTGAGAGTTAGAACTTAGAAAGGAAGAGAAATTAAAATAAATAAAAGAAAATGTCAGCAGTTTGAAATTTGGAATGCAAAAAATAAAACAAAACAAAACAACAAAATGGCGTGGATGGGGGGAATCGTTCCACGCACCAATTACTACATTGTATTACAATGCTCCGGCTGAACAACAAACCAATTGTGCTAGACTATTTTCTATTTAATATTTGGAACAATTATTATTTATCATAGCAGATCCATGGGGTGGGCCAAGGCCCGGGTAGGCCCCTCCTTGGATCCGCCACTGGTGCTGGGCCGGCCCGTCGTGCGTAAGGTTAATTTTACTAAATTTAGCGTGCTTTGTCGGGTCGAGTCGTGTCGTGTCTTGTTGTTGCACCCCTCTTCTTTTTCTTAGTTGCATTTGCCACACTTAACGGAGGTGCACCTCTTCCTTTTCTTAGCTCATTTGCACCATTTTTCTCTGTTTGAGAGGTTTTCCATCACTTCTCTTTATTCTAGGTGGGAACTCATGACAAAAATCTTAACAAATTAAAACAACAATTACTCAACCACGTGAACCATACAGAACAGGGGTATATATATGCAAAGAATACTCAACAACTATTTTTCAAACAAAAAAACTAGATGTTGAACATCAAAAAGGGTATTTTTAAAGATATGAATATTTAGTCAATTAAGTTTTCGAATAGAGATATTTGGTGAAATAAGTTTAAAAATAGGGGTATTTGATAAATTTAAATCTGGGTTATCGGAACACTAACAACGGGTTAAAAGTAAAGGTATTTAGGGTATTAGGTTTTGTTTTAGGGGTATTTATATATTATTGAAACCCCATGAGTAGTTGGTAAATTACGGCAAAACTCAGGCGCGTTAAAAGTAAGGGTATTTGGGGTATTCAATTTTGTTTTAGTGGTATTTAAGTTTTATTGAAACCCGATGAGTTGTTAGTAAATTATGTCAAAATTCAAAGGCATTTTATGAAAAGACCGTTTAGAGTTTCATTGTTTTCATCCATCAAGGTTATCATTTTATAGCATGTCTTTCACCCCAATTGGTTGTTGTATCAAAACTATAAACATTGCCAATTCAAATATTCAAATCATATAACTACACATCAATGATTTAATAAATAAGTTAAGCCATGCTCTTTTTGACTTAATTTCAATTGCAGGGCTTATTTTTCAGTCTAGTCTAGTTAAATGAAGCTAGGAAGAGGCAGACCTCAATAATCTTTATTATTTGCAAATTGTTGTTTGTCATTTTACTGACCCAAACAAAGAAAGAGGGTGAAAATTTATTATTATTATTATTATTATTATTATTATTATTATTATTATTATTATTATTATTATTATTATTATTATTTACCTGACAGGCTAAAGTCGTATCACCAAATCAAAAATAAACCTAAATTCACTAACTAAATAGCAAGGGAAGCCAGAATCGAATCCACAGGGAAACAATTAATGTTCTTCCTACTATTAATTAACAAGTCTAGCCTATGAGTAACAGGTAAAAAGGGTTGATTTTGAGTATTATAACTACGACGAAAATTAAACAAGATAATAACAATATTAAGGGAATCTAGAGCAACGGTTCACCATAAATGCAAACTAGGATTAGACAACGGGCAAAAATAAACAATTAACAATCATAACTAGGAAAACATGCATCTCTCGAATCTTAGGAAATACAACTAGCAGACTCTCGCAATTTACTAGAAATAATTCCTATCTAATAGCCACAGATCATAAACATCAAATTTATACCTCTCGGTGCGTAATCTAAGGTTAATCAAACTCAATCAAAATAGTCCGGCCGAACTGAATTGACGAACAATTAAAGCAGACTATAAAAATCACGATTATCAATCAATAAATAACCCAATCCAATCCCAATCATACATTCATGGATCCCCTATACCCTAGAAAATAAACTACTCACACATATTTATATTAAACCAAACAAGCATATTGGCATAATTGAAATTGAATAATAAAATAAGAAATTAACCAATAACGAATTGAAGAACGAAGGATTAAATTCAAAGCTTGAAACTTGAATTGCATAATAAAATTAATTAACCATGTTTAGAGAGAGAATAAAACTAAGTAATAAACTAAGAGTCTAGAGAAATAAGATGATGAATACAAAAACTGAGGGCTTATATTTATAGTCTTGCCCAAAACAAAGTAAAAAAATGGAAATAAACTTAAGAATCCGCGCCCAAGGTCGTCGTCGCCAGATCAGGATTTGGGCCGCCTGATCGGGCAAACATCTCGCAACCCGCCCGACAGGCGCCCATCGCCCGACGGGCAACCATTCGCCCGATCGGGGGCGCGTACAAACTGCACAATCCCCTATCTTCAAAACGCCATATCTCCTTCGTTATTCCTCGAAATTAGGCGAGTGACCACTCGTTGGACAGATCTTGAAGTTTAGAATCCAACCCAATTATAATCATTTAATTTGGGTTTGTATAACTTGAGTTATGAATAAAATAGTGGACTATAGTCATTTGTCTACTTCTTTCGTTATTCGATTTGCTTCAAAACTCTTCCAACTCAATGTTCGTGCTCTCTAAAGTACATAGTCTCTTGTAGTGATTCAAATGAGTAGGAAATGCACACAAATATGCTAATTCCTACAATGATTAACCTGAAACTACAAACGCACTACAAGGAGCACATTAGTACTAAAAATCGTTCCGAAGAGTGCAATTAAGATCAAAAGTACATACGACACAGGGTAAAAGCACTATAAAATATGAACATATCATTACCTTTGTTCCTAAATGATCTTTACGCTTACTATTTGCACGATATTAAGGAATTTTGGTGAACATGTGATGATGAGGTAACAAATGGGAAAATGAGTGGCTATAAATTGTCCAACAATGTGATGGATGAAAATTAATCTTAAAGAATTGCAATTTGCATGTTGTCGTTTGCCAAATAAGGGTATAAATGTAAAATTTATATGCTAAAAATGGAGTAAAGTACAAGGACTTTTAGGAACGGACTAAAATGTAAAGCGTAAAGAATTTCTAGGAACCGAGGTAATATTTATTATTTATTGTTTCATTTACAACTTGTCATGTTACTCATCGTTCGCTTACATGTTGGCTTGTTTTTTGGCCAATCACCTATTTCGTGGAAAACAAAAAAGCAACATGTAATTTCTTGATCTTTAGCAGAGGTAGAATATCACTGTAGGACAGCAATTATTTGTGAATTAAAATGGTTGAAAGGTTTATTGTTGAGTCTCGGAGTTCACCACCTTAAAGCAATTTTGTTGTTTTGTGATAGTCAGTATGCTTTACATATTGCTAAAAACCCGATTTTTTATGAGCGTACCAAACAAATTGAGATCGACTGTCACTTTGTTCGTGATGCCATCATGCAGTCACTGAAGGGCTCGTTGCACCGTCTTATGTCGCAACTACATCTCAACTAGCCGACATTTTTACTAAGGCTCTAGTCAAGACCGCAAGAGTCAGTTTGATTACTTGTTATTCAAGTTGCACATTTTCGATCCTCACCATTCTCCAATGTGAAATAGTGTCACGGTAATTAGAATTAGGATATAATTCTAATACCAGAGTTGGTAAGTTAGTTTATAATTTTAGTGTACATTATTTGCTTTCTATGCCTAGTAGGATTAGCATTGTCCATGTCAATATTTATGCCTAGTAGGATTAGCATTGTCCATGTCAATATTTTTGATGATCATAATATATTTGAACTCTCTCGTAAAAAAATTTACCGAGTAAAATAAAAGGTGGTGTAGAACGTGAACAACGAGGACAACACATACAAAAATCACAACACCAAATTAAAAATAAATAAAAAAAGACCAAAATTGTCTCAAACCTAACCCTCTTCAAATCCCACCACTCACTCTATTTTTCTTTCCTTTCTTGTAGATCTCCGTCAATTAATTACACCCAACCTTCTTTTTCAAATCAAATCTACCCCCCCCCCCCCCCCCCCCCAAACCCAGTTCATCCCATTTCAATCGAAAAAGTTAAACAATGTTTCTATTCGATTGGTTTTATGGAATTCTCGCATCGTTGGGTTTATGGCAGAAAGAGGCCAAAATTCTCTTTTTAGGTCTTGATAATGCCGGAAAAACCACTCTCCTTCATATGTTGAAAGACGAGGTTGACTATTTTTTCTAGGGTTTTCGATTTGGTGAATTATTCGTTTTAGGGATTTTGACTTTTTTATTTTATTTGATTGATTGATTGTTTTTGGTTTTTGATTTTTTCAGCGATTAGTTCAGCATCAGCCTACTCAGCATCCGACGTCAGAGGAGCTGAGCATTGGGAAAATCAAGTTTAAGGCTTTTGATTTGGGTGGTCATCAGATTGCTCGTCGAGTTTGGAAGGATTACTATGCCAAGGTTTTCCCCTATTTTTGTAATTTGGTCGATATTGTGGTGAATTATGATGAATGTATATTTGAATATAATTTTTATTAAATTGTGAGAATTTTTAGTCTGATCCAATTTTTGTTTGGGAATTTTTGAGGATTTACTTAAAAGTCAATGAAAGAGGGTTAGTTGAGCTAAAAGTCAACCTTTGTGTTGTAGATTTGATGAAAAAGTCTTGAAAAGTTTCATGATCAATTGAATTTGTAGTTAGCTCAGCTTTATTGCTTCAAGATTCAGGTCTAAGTTTGTAAAAAGCATTTGCACGCGGAATTTAATTGTGCAACTACTAAATAGTTTAGCTGGATGATGATGACTGGGTCGGGTTCTTATCATGCTTCCCGCACCCTTTCCTTATAATCCGGACTACTAGAGTCTTGTGCTGGATTTTGTGTCATTGCTTGGAAATGTGGTTTGATGTTTAGGGGCTAAGTCGGTTTGTTATATTTTTAGGGAGGCTGATTTGGAGCTGTATTTTTGCATGTTTAGAGTATCACCTGTTTTTTTGGTTGTAGAGATTCGACTTGAAAAAGTATTAAGAGTGTTATGGTTCAGGAATGAATTTTCTACACAAATTGATGAACATTCATCTTCATATAAAGTGAATCTGCTTAGGGGGATTTTAGGAATGCATTAAGATATATCCACTTTTGTTTCACATTTCTCGTTTGCTAATGCATCCTCTGATGTCTTATTAATTCCCAACACTGTGGGTCTGCTAGATAGCTGTAAAGTATTAGAACTTTGAAGTTTTTTTGTTTTTAATAACTTTTTTGGTATTAGACTGTTATTCCCAAACATTGTCTTATTTGCAAGGAGAAGGTTTAAGTGTTTAACTTGGAACTTGAATTCTGATTTATCTTATCTTCTCAGTCTGGGTCCTCATGCATCTTAATTTTGCAGTCCCAGGTTCTCCCAGGTGGCCAGGTTCATCTGGCAATGAATGTTGGGGCTGTTTAAGGCTTATTCTGAGTTCTTCTCTATCACTTAAAAACCCCTTGTCTGAATTTACCTAAACTTGTCTGAAAGTATTTAGCTGTGAAATGAACTGGGCAGCCCTTTTGTTTTTTAAGGTGAAGAGAATAAGGCCTGAATGGATGCATTAGCAAGAACAGGATCCTGTATTCTCTTCATCTACCTGATATAATTCTTAGATTGATCTTTCATACCGAGTGTGAAATTGCATATTTTGACATTGCATAAGGAAGTATTATTGTTATTGAGCAAACACTTCAAAGAACATAGAACATTAGCATTGGAAAGTACAGGCAGATGAAGGGGAGGTGCATGCCATTGTTTGAGAAAGGTTGCCTGAAGTGATGCCTTGGGACCTATAAATTCTGAAACTGTTAAAATTACATCTAGCTGTTATAAGCATTATATCCTTGATTGAGTTTGTTTTCAGAGATCTGTAGTTCTAACCAACTTTGGCTTTTTATGTCTTCTGACATCTTGTGTGGAGGTTTGAAGGAGTTATCTTCCTCTTTTCGATTCAGATTGGTAAACTATAGCAGCAAAGCAAGGAAAACCAAAATTTCCATTTTGATGTGCTTTCTTAAATGAGTCCTTTAAGCCAACACAAAAATGTTGGTGAAAATATGTTTATGTTGATTGGAAAATAAAGAGAATCTTCAAGTCACTGGGAGTTTAAAAACAAAAGCCCTGTGGATACGTACAACTTGAGGAAAATATACAATTAAGATCAATGATAGTGATTTCAAGTTTCAACCTATGCAGGCTCACCTGCCCTTAGCCTCTTTCTGAGTAATATGATGAGAGTCCCTGGCCTTAAAATGGAAGTATGGAAGAGTGTCTAGGATAATGTTGACTCTATTCATTCTCTACTTATTACTGACTCACTGTAAATTCTTTTGTTTGCCAACCTGATCTGCATAAGTAATAATTAGAGAAGTAACAGGGAGAAGAAAGCAGACACTTAGCTATTCTTCCGTCACCTGTAGATTGTATGAAGGAGCTGATCTTGTACTTATGTAGGCTATATTAATTTCAACAGAGTAACCGATGCCCACAGTAAAAATGAAAGATAAATTGAAAATGCGTGGAAATTCTTTCTTTTGTGCATCCCCTTTAAGATTTCACAAGTTTGTGACTTACATGCTTGATGTTGTCCCATAAAAAAAATACAGTAATTGCTAATTTGCTAGATTTTAGGATGACAATTTCTGAGCACCAGTAGCACCTGTGTTTTAGCTAGCAGCATTTTCTCTATCTGTTAAGGGAAGGCCTCTGCAATATGTCTGGTTTTTTTTAAATGCTTACTCTTTTCCTCTTTCGACTTTCGAGTGAGGCTGGCTGGTTGATCAGCATCAGCAGCGCTGTGAATCACTATCTTTGGTCTTGAATTCGTACTCCAGCTCACCATTATAGCCCCTTATGATCCTATCCATGTGCCTTGTGTAGTATTTTCTTGTTATTCAGTAACACTAATCGTTGCACTCTTTTGCTGGTTGCAGGTTGATGCTGTAGTTTACCTTGTGGATGCTTTTGACAAGGAAAGATTTTCTGAATCAAAGAAGGAGCTTGATGCCTTACTTTCTGACGAAGCCTTGGCCAATGTTCCATTTCTTATCTTAGGGAACAAAATCGACATACCTTATGCAGCTTCGGAGGAGGAGTTACGCTACCATTTGGGGCTTTCAAACTGCACTACAGGCAAGGGGAAGGTGAATCTCGTGGGCAGCAATGTCCGCCCTCTCGAAGTATACATGTGCAGCATTGTCCGCAAGATGGGATATGGTGATGGGTTTAAGTGGGTTTCCCAATATATCAACTGATCTGAGTCTAGAATTAACAGACATTCATTTTGATTGTCATGATCTGTTACGTTGTTATCCCCTATTATATGTTGGGTTCCTTGTGACTACAGATAGAATTCGTAAGACTGATTCTTTAATTCTTATTGCGAGTTTGCCAAATCTTGTTAATTCGTAAGAAGGATGATATTTTGTTCTATTGCCCATTTTCCCTTTGTTTTGAAAGTGCACAATAACAAGTACTCGTATTTGATTACTTGTGTTAATGTGCTAACATAGAGTGTAAGCCTCATTGACGAAGTTCATGAAAAAGACGAGTTGGTAGTTTATAGAGTCGCCAGTGGAACAAACTAGTCAACATAATTCAACGACAAAAAGATCGAAGATAACCATCTCACAATTTCTATAGTTTATAAGAGAACTTATGAGCTTATCAGTAAATGGTCTATTGGCGCTCCCCTTTGGAATAAACTATAATAATACCTTTAATAAATTCATACTTTAATTTAATTAATTAAAAATTTAATTGTAATGATTCTAAAAATTGATAATTTAATGTTATATTGCAAAAAAGGAAATTCTAATACATGTGACAACCAAGTACATCCTTCAATCTTGCATTTTTTTTTATTATAAAAGTCTTACACTTAATCACACTCTAATTTTACATGGTTATTATACAAGCATCTTAAGGCGAAAACGCAAAAAAATAATTAAGTAACATTTTACGTTTATTTTAGTTAATTTGTTATTAAATTAATTCCTAAATAGATTTTGTTACATATAAATATGTTTATTTTTTCTTTAATTGTAAATAATTTTTCTTACATGTTTTAGCGAATGTGCATACTTTTAAGCACACGTATCGTGTATATAGGAGTGTGTTTTAATTAACAAATTAGAAGAGAAGGTCATTGAAGTATTATTTTAGTTCATTCTGATCAAACTTTAGTTAAATCAGTTCCTGTAGTGTTCATCAAATTTTTTTAAAAAACAATTTTGTTTAGCCAAAAAACTTTAGCAAATTTAACCATATACAGATAAAAGGGTGCAAAAAATCATTCTCGAAACGTTATTCCAGTTGGGCTAGGAGTTGGTTTGTCTTTCTCGAAGAAAAAAACATAGGGTAAAAGAGTTAAGAGCTTCCAGTAATCATCAGATGCGTAAAGGTGACATGGTTACAGTTTCGAGTATGGAGGTGAAGAGTAGTGAGCAAGACATGTCGAGTATGGAGGGTAAGTTGTCTATCTCTTATGCTAACTCTAGATTGGGTTTCCCTATGATTATTCGTATAGTGTCTAAACCAAGGAATTTTCCAACTAAAGACATAAATGTTGATGCAGAGGGATTGTATGAGTCCCCTATTCCTCTTAAGAAAGAGTGTGTTCAAGATGATGTCGAAAACTCATTAACGGGCGGAGTTGAAGTTTTTATTGAAGAGGTAGCTAACATTGCATCTCTTAAACAACCTGAAAGATAATCATACCTGTCATGTCTTGCCAAGCTCCCCAGAATGTGGTAAATAATGGAACAAATTAGTTAAGTAATGAAACCTATTAGTTAAGCAATGTAACCAATTAGTTAAGCAATGAAACCAATTAGTTAAGCACTGAAACTGATTAGTTAAGCAATGAAATCAATTAGTTAAACAATTAAACCAATTAGTTAAGCAGTGGAACCAATTAGTTAAACAATGGAACAAATTAGTTAAGCATTGGAACTAATTAGTTAAGCAATGGAATAATTAGTTAAGCATGAGAACTAATTAGTTTTTAAAATCACAACTATTTGAGTCATAAGTTTAACTATTTATCTTTATACTTGAACTATTTTGTTATTCAATTAGTTATAATTTTATTATTTTTAGCTACATTTTACACTAGTTTAGTAAGTACCAAAAAAATAGTTTTTTTTTTTTATAATTTTTTTAAAATAAAAAATTACGTCAGCATTATATCAGCCCGCACACCAACAAGACTACTATTAAAGCGACGTTCTCGATAATCCAGTCTTACACAAAAGTTGTCAAACTTGAGATACGTAAACCACCGTCACCAAAAGTATATGTAATCCTTAAAATTCCCTAAAAAAACCTTTGAAATTTCCCGAAGTAGCCAATGATGAATAAATGACTGATACGTCCCTATGATAAATAGCCACGTAGATTCCAATATCCCGTAGGACTAACTTTGAGTTCCTTTATTTGATAGGGATCTATAAACCCGACTCCACGTATATTCCTCCTCTAGTCCTCTATATATATTCCTCTGCCAAAAACCTTTTCTCTACAAACAAAAACCTCTCTGTTTCTTTCCTCGCTTAAGATTTTTCAGTGACAGAAAAAACTCCGGAATTTATTTTAGTCTTCGTAATATTTCGATAGAAAAATGTTTTTGGTGGATTGGTTCTATGATATATTGGCAACATTGGGATTATGGAAAAAAGAAGCAAAAATCTTGTTTTTAGGGCTTGATAATGCTGGCAAAACTACTTTGCTTCAGATGCTCAAAGACGAGAGATTGGTGCAGCATCTTCCAACACAACAACCAACATCGGAGGAATTGAGTATTGGAAGGATTAATTTTAAGGCTTTCGATTTGGGTGGCCATCGAATTGCTCGTAGGATTTGGAAGGATTATTATGCTCAGGTATTCTTATTTTTACTTACTGAATTATCTTTCGCGATCACATGATTTTGCTAAAAGATTATTATTTGTAGTTACTCGACTATCTCTTTTGTGATTAATTGATTATATTATAGATATGAGATGACTTTGCTAAGAGATTATAGCTATTTGTAGTTACTTGACAGTAGGTTTTTAGAGAGTTTGTTAATTATTACTGGTTTTTTTATAGAGTTTGTCAATTACTACGGGGTTTTTGGATTTTTTTGGGAAATTAACAAACTTACTAACAATCTAGTTAGTAATTGACATGTTTTCTTCAAAGATATGACATGATTTTGCTAAAAGATTATTGTTTGTAGTTACATGGCTATCTTTGGTGATTATAGATATGACTCATGAGGGATGGAATTGCATTGAACAATCCAATAATATAACATTACTTTTTAGTTCATTAATTAGATCAATAAATAGTTGCTAAAAATAGATAAAAGTTGCTAAAAATAGATAAAAGTTATCCTAATGTACAATAAATTTACTGAACACCGAGTGCCTAGCTTTCAGACTACAAAGGAAATATAACTTACTATAGTTGTGCTTGTAAAGTTGTAATAAATCTTGTGCTATTGCAATAGAATTTACAATTAAGTGAATAGAACTTAGAAGAAGGTGGGTGCCGTAGTTGATAGTCTAATGTTGTGCGTTACTTGTACAGGTGGATGCCGTAATCTACATAGTCGACGCAGCTGACGGAGAGAGGTTCGAGGAGTCAAAACAGGAGCTGGACGCACTCCTTTCCGATGAGGCACTATCTAATGTCCCGTTTATGATATTAGGCAACAAGATTGACCTCCAAACCGCGGTTTCAGGGGAAGTGTTGCTGCATGAGTTGGGTCTCACATATTGTACCACTGGCAAGGGTAAAAATGTAAATTCCCTGGAGGCTAATAAACGCCCATTAGAGCTTTTCATGTGCAGCGTTGTTCGTAAGATGGGCTATGGGGAGGGTTTTAAGTGGGTCTCTCAATACATAGGTTGATTCATTCATTTCTTGTTTATAGCTAGCCTAGCTTATTGTTCTTGCAGAGTTGTAAACATCGATTTTTTACGTGCATTATCAAATTTCACGGTTTAATTTGTCTACATTTTTATGATTATTGTAGTCTTATTTATGTTTTTGATGATTTTTTGGTTTTGGTGGAGTCAAAATGACAATGTAGATAATCTATTGGGCTAAATAGTTGACTTTTTAAGAGCACTGGTTTGAGTGAAGTCATGTCATTGCTTGCAAATATTAAAGATCGAGTTTGAATTACAAGCTTAACCATTGTGGAAAAAATAAGGTTGCACCTTAATTTATAAAGCTTGCTAATATTCATTCAAGTGGGAGCAGATGTTAGTAGTTTTTCATTGAGAAAAATTGTAGCTTGAAAATCTGACATGACAAGTAAAACTACAAGAGTTGTAGCTTGACAGTGGGTCATATTCTAAGAATCATGTATGTTAGATTAAATCGGTTATTTAATCTTTCTTTAAATTCTCAAAATTTAAGTATAGTCAAGTACGTGTATGAAGGAAATTCAAACACTGAGGTATTACGAGTACTCTCCGTACTCCTTAGTCCCCCAATGAATTGTTCTACACGTAGATGACACTTTCAAAATTTTAAAGGTACTACGGAGTACTTGATACTTCACAATAATCATGTGGGACTGTGGGAGATCGATGTTTTTTTTGTTTACTATGACAATTGTAAAAGTGATTGAATATATCTCATCTTCTTCCTACAACCTTTAAAAGTGAGAACTTGGTTTTCACTATTCATGTAATAGTTCATTGACTAAAGTGCCCTTAAACTTCTCCCATTTAGCATTTGTGCCATCATGCTCATCTGTTGCCACGTTCCTTTGTGGGCTCTTTTCTCTTTCATCTTTTCTCAACTCTGGGAACTTCTTCCCCCTTCCATTTTCAAAAAACCCTAGCTCTCATCTCTGCAATTTCCTCCGCCCCCTTCGCCTCTCTCCTTCCAGCATCTTAGGGGTTTTGATTTGGTGTTTCAGATTTGACTGCGGATATCTCCATTCTCCTCCGGCACCCCACACTTTGATCTGCTCCCATGAACCTCTCATCTGTATGTTTCGATCATATCTTGAAGGTAAATCTCAATGTCATTACTTTTTCTCGAAGGTTAATTCTTTCATCTCTTTCCTTTTTTCTCCAGAATTATAATTCTACAGTCTTATTGTTTTTTTAACAAATTCACCAAATTTCTCTCATTTTTTTATTGATAAATACGATTTGATATATTTTTAAGAGAAATTGGGTTAATTGTTGTTGAATTATGGTCAATTTTTTTTTACCAGATTGAGTTCGATGTAGGAAGCGGTGAGCTTAAAGCCAATGTCGAGGAGTGGATCTGTACTGAAGCTCTATATACTTCCCCTTTGTCTTTCTCCATTGATTTTTTCCTTTGCGATATTAATAAGGTATAATTTCTCTATGATTATTAAGTAAGGAAGCCAAGTCTTCCAATTTCTCTATAATTATTTGCTGATTATTTGCACTGGAAAAAAATATTTGCTGATTATCTGTGGTCTTTCAACTGTCTTAAAGGTTTAACAGAAGTAAGAAAGGGAATGAAACCGGAGAAACTGCGAGCTCTTGATTCGTCTTCGTGCAAGGTATCTTAAATTTCTCAATTTTCTTATGTAATTTAATCTTTAATTTAGTTTTTGTTTCTAGGGTATAATCTGAAAGATTAAGGTTGTACCTTTTCACTTTAACATCTGTTTTATGGGTTAGAATTGAACATGGTTTTTTCAGTGCTCTTAGTAATTCAAGCTATGGAAACGTACGGATTGTTAATTTTTAATCAAGAGTGATTAGATTAATCTGGGTTCATAATCAGAGTTTAATAGTGTTTAAATGAACTCTGATGATTGACTCGCAAAATGGTTCGTGGTTTGATCATTGCTCAGATACAAGAATCTTAGTTAATCACTTGGAAATTATGAATTGTTTTGGATCAAGTTTCATAAATCCTCAAAATCCCCCAATTTTGGTTGTGCTCATTTCACCTTAATTCTAGGTATATGATCCTACTGTAGAGCTGTGAAGAGAGCATAACCGAAGTCAAACTATTTACACTTGGAGATGTTTAGGAAGTCATGCTTATTGTTTAGCACCTACCTCTTTGTTAATACGCCATCTTCTGTTTTCAAGCTGTAATTTTTCTTGGGAGAGGAGAGGGGGAGATCATTGATGTTTATTGTTGCGAGTTTTCACTACAAGAATTCATGCTTTTACCGACCGTCTCGTAATTAGTACTTTACCGACTGTCTTAGGCAATCGGCGCTTTCTTGTAGTGTTTGTGGACTCATGGATAAAACTTTGGTACTGATTAATTTACTTGGTTCAGATAATCAGCTTCTGTGACGGATAATTAGGCTGGAAATTTAGCTTTGGTGAGTAATTATGGGAAGCAGTGATGACGTGATGTCTCCTAAGTCAGAAAAAACATCTCCACCTGCAACTGTAAGATGAGAATTCAGGGTTCATACAATTTCTGATGAATGATCTTTTCCCTATCTTGTTTCGTATTTTCTTTTCATGGAATTTTTCAGGAATATGAAAAGAATTGACAAAAGTTGCAATTAGTTTGTCCGTCTTTAATTGACCAAAACTTAGACATTCATGTTTGATGATTGGGCTATATTGTGTTTTCGCAGGAGCACAATGTCGTTCATATGTATCCTGACTGGGCGGCCATCCAGGTTAGTTGTTGTATGGATGAAAGCTGAGTTCCATTGTAAAACTATATCCTGAATGCACTTGTTCTAAAATTAAACTTTATGTTGTTTTTACAGTGAAATTTTTTTATTAAAAATGTTTGCTGATTTCTTTAGGCATATTATGGCCCTAGAGTTGTTGTGCCACCATATTTCAACTCAGCTGTTGCACCTGAACACCCACCTCCCCCTTATACGTGGGGACCTCCTCAGGTAACTATCATAAGCATATGTAAATATGTAATGAAGTGTATTCACCTTGCATCATTCCGTAATTCAGTAGTCTGCAATTGTTTTTTTTATCCTTTTCCCCTCCTTCTCTTCCTTATATTTTGACATAAATGTTTCTATTTTCCAGCCTATGCCCTATGGTACCGCCATATGGGGCACCTTATGATGCAATTTACGCACCAGGAGGAGTTTATGCGCACCATGCAATCCCTCTTGTAAGGGTCCCCTCCCTCTCCAAAATAAAAATTTGCTGGTTTAACAAGTATTCCCTTCGTTCCTGAATAAGTGTCCTATTTTCACAAATAGCGTTCCCTAATAAGTGTGATATTTCTATTTTTCGACATAGTGGCAGGATTTGAGAAATGGGGGTACGAATAAAAATTCTTATAGTCTACCAAAAAAAAAAAAACCGGGTCCAATTCCGCTATAAAAATGATCCAAAAAAGGGTCTACTTTCGGTATTAAAAAAGGGGTCAAAAATACATTCGTTGTAATATTTTTGTTGTCTGTGCAGTAGCAACTTAAGTCGACCGCATTGCATCTGAATTATATGTTGTATAAGAGTACAATTCCCTTCATGTGGCATACTGTATTTAGAAGTTCTTGTTAGTTTTGAGAATTTGCTAATCTTGAAGGATAATTTGTGTTATTCATGTACTTTTATCATGCTTTTAAGGTTTTAAGGTGTTTAAGTGTGACACACTTCTTTCCGGTTCTCTACTAGGGTAGTGTTTTCATCTCTGATATTCATTGAATCGTGTGTGATTGCTTTACATGTTGATTCCAGGTTATTCTTTTATTTCAAAGGATAGAAGGTGTAAATGTTTGCCCTTTTCCATGCATGTCCAAGAGTTTGGATCATCTTGTAACCAGTAGAATCAAAGATGGGTCGATACTTTTTATCTTGATATTGTCAAGTATTTTAGGCCTGACACAAAAGAGATAAAAGAAGAAGCCCTTAAGTATTGTTTATCATGAATTTTTTTGGTATACTTTCTACCCTAACTTTTTAGTCCATATTTATTTGGATTATCATAGTGGAGATAATTTCTCTAATGTATAGCATTGTCTTCTTCTTTCTTATTGGTTGGTGGGGTTTTTTTCCGACCCTTGTAAATACTTTTTTTGTTACAAAAAAAACATTTAACAGTATAAAGTAAATACATTTCATGCTTTCATGGTGATCTATTAAGATAGAAAACAATCAAGAGATGATGTGCGTCTTTGAGGTCTTGATCCACACTACTTGGCTTAGAACATCCATTTCAAGAAACAAGGTTTTGCAATGGACTTTCTTTGGAAGTTGTTTTTTTTTTTTGAAACAATAGGAGTTACCTTACCCATCATTTTGGGTTTTCTTAAAGGAACCATAAACCTTTTGTAATACTTGTGCCCCAAAAAACTTTTGTACAAAAGCTACTAAATGTAATTAATTAGTACAGTCTGCTTATTTGAAATTAAGTTAAGGATATGGATATTTTATAGAGGAATATATATTATATATTCCTTGAAAATACCTTTGAACTTCCATTGCAAATGTACGTAGTAAGTTGTCCTATACAATTAGAAGGTAGAAGGTAAGATTTGTTGTCTTTTAGTATTGTATAGTTCTATTATGAACGCATTTGCTCTTGTTATGACAAGATTAGCTTAAGTGGGTTCCTTAGACTCGACCAATATAAGTTTATGCAAATTGTGGTTGCTACCTTGGGGAATCAAATTAAGATCAATTTTGGGAACATGCTTAAAATAACAATAAATATGCACTTTTCTAATGAGTAAGCATTTCTATTGTGACTATAAACGTGCAACGTAAATAAATTATAATTTCACTAATTATATCAATTATAATTTAATAGATTTTCCTAACTTGGGGGAAGGCGCGCTTTTCATATGTATATAATGACCAAGCTAAGTATTGACTGAGTTTTGGGTATTCTGTAAAAATTCTTGGCTTGAATTGTCCCCTGTCACCAGGTATAAGCTGAGATTTCGATTGTTCTATTTGCCAATATTTATGTGGGATCTTGTCGTGGTGTGATGTATTTGTAAATATCTGTTATTACATCTCTTTATGATTCTTAATTTCTCAATCTTTTCTCACCTGTATGGTCATTATATAGCTTTTTATGTTGGCCTCTTCATGTGTCAGTAGTAACATTTGAGAGATTGAAGAAATATCAAAGGGAGATTAGTGCACGGGTTATGCATTATTATATTTTTTGCCTAGATTTTTCTCAAGTAGTCAAAAGTTTGTGCTAATTCCATGTCTTTTGATACAGGCATCGATAGTGAAATTTCCTTGATATCCTAATCCCGTTGCATCCTCCATATCAAGCAGAATCATGGTGGAAGTTAAAAGTTGAATGTTATTTTGTTGTTAAAACCTCTCCTCTCTGTAATGTTTCGATTTGTTTAGGTTGAAATGAGTTTGTCTAAATATGTTGTATTTTTCAAGATTTCTTGAATTATTGTATGTATATAATTTATTGATTATGGTTAGTGTTAAGAGTGATACTTGTATACTTGTATAGTTGTACATGTTTCACTTGAAACTACGATGAAAATTTTAGTTTGGTTTATAAAATGGTTGTTAAACTTACAGTTTTCAATAAAAGTAGTGTTTTTTCTTGTGACAACAAATATAGCAACTTTCAAAGTGTAATTGCTAAATTATGGCGATTATAATTTCACAAAGTTTATTTTTGCTACCTTGGGGGACGGCGCGCGTTAGCGCGCCGGCCAACAACTAGTTTATTAGAAAAACATGTTCTTTAACTTAGGAAATTCAGTAATTGTGTTCTTTTGGTACATAAAAATCATTATGTGTTTTTAACTTTTGACAATAGTCAACAAAATGTTCATGAAAAATATTATATTCATTCCGTCAGGGTTGGTAAAAACTATTTCAGGATATCGTATGAAACTTCTAATATAAGTTGTTGGATTAATCACAAATGAACGACTAAGATCAATTCACCCAATAGTCAATAACAAAGTTGTACTCTGCACAAGATTTTGATTTCTAAACTATTTGCACGAGGGCGGAGAGGCCCATCTCAGAGATGTATTTCCAAACACATATCCGAGGGTTAAGCGGTAATTTCACCATTATTTTGAAAATTTTTGAGTACCATATTTGAGAAATGAGCACTATTTTTGAACTTCTGAGTACCATATTTGAGCTTCTTATTATCATTTTTGAACTTATAACTACCATATTTGAACTTATTTTGATCTGATATATATATTTTTTTGGTCAAAACATATATAAAATTGAAATATAATTCCTCCTATTTACACTAGTATGAACATTTTTCAAAAGAGTACCTTTTACCGAATTCCGAGCTTTAACTTGAATTTTTGGAAAAGGCTAGGGATACACTTGGTGTGCAAAGGTATCTTGCACACCACCAATTACACAATGCCATCTCACAAATCCCACTAAAAAAAGAGAGGGAAAAGCTTTCTGAAATATATTTTTTGGGCGGCAAATATTTTCAGCCATTTGCGCCATTCTGTTCTTTGAGCGGGATTTAATTGCGCCAAAATACCCATTTTTCATATTTGCGCCAAACACCTCTTCGCCTCAAATTTTCATCTTTCACCTCCACTAATAATAAGAGAACTACAAAGAGCCATTTTTTCTGGTTTATATTGCTAAAGCAACTGCAAAGTATGTGATTCATTTTTCCCACCCTCTGAATTTCTATTTCTCATTCTATTTTCTGCCATTTTTTAATGCATTAACTATCTAAATGAGTTATAATTTTTTTTCGAGGCATATAAAAGTCTGCCATTAAAAGAACTTTCATGGATTTAGTGATGCATATAACCTGTTTGATGAAATTACTAAGAGATTTTCAATCATATTTATTATAGTGTTTCAGTTGAGATGTACTGGAAATGATGAATTGAAAGTGACAAAAGCTGGACCTATTGCAATGGCTGGAAAAAATAGTTAATATTGCAATGGATGTAACTATTATTCGTCTTTTACGAATCTGGAGATGATGAATTGGAAGTGACAATATTGAACCTTTTGTATAGCAATAAACCTGTTTTATTAAGTTATGATTTTGATTCTAGAAATTGTATAGACAATACTCATAAATGTGTTTTGGTTGTAGAATTTATATAAAAAATACTCATTAAAATAAAAAACAAATGAATAGGGAAAAAATAAATTATTTTTCAACAACCACATAGGTTCGAACACGGGTTTAGCTAGTGTAAGGGTAATCAAGTAACCAATTTAACGGGGGGTATCAGCACATCATAGTGGGCTACCTAAAATTTTATACAAGATACGATAGCTAATGAAGTTCATAAACAGTATGTATTCCGATTTCAGTATACATGTAATGATCCCACAAATTAAAACACGATCTCTTCAAATGCAACATTTATTAACAAGATATTTCACAATTAAAACACTCCGTCAAAAAATAAACTCGTGTTTGTTGAACTTATTCATCAAAAAATAAAAATAAAACAAATTTATCTGAATTACCCTTTGTGCATCAGGAATCAACTTGGGTTCATAATTCGACGTGGTGAAGACTCTCGTGATGAAATTAATTCATTTGTCAAGTGAAAGCTTTCACGACTTAATTCATTCGTGATGAAGTTATTTTCTTATTTTATTGTATTATACGAATAGGTGATTTGTTAATTGATACCATCAGAATTTGAAAAATATATATATGATTAAAAGAACTAAAATCATACTCCCTCCATATAGATAAAAATGTTTTATGTTGCAAATGTTAACGTGCTGATACCCCTTTGTCATCATGGACTTATGGTCATTGCTTTACCGCTTGAACTTCAATATATTTGCGATCAACATGCCTTCCAATCCTGGCTCTAGCAAAAACAATGTTTTTAAAAAATGACATCTTTTTATGGGATCATTGATTTTTATAAGTCGTATAAATTGGTATTGCAATTGTAGACGTGCTGATACCCCTTGTCATAGTGGTGGTAACTTCAACGCTTTTGCCTAACATTCACCCGTGTTCGAATCTTAACAATAGGTTAGGATTTTATTTTTTAAAAATCCCACGTTTCTTTCAATTGATGAACCAAAATCATTATGAATTTTATTTGTTGTGTTCAAAAGTAATTATAGTTGATCCTTTAAAAACAAAACATATTCTATGTACTATAAACCCTTCTCTGAAACTAAAATCATGTTATATGTAAAAAGTTGATTATTTTGATCATTTACACAAAAGAGATTATATGTAAAACAAACCCCTCCTAAAATTAACACCATGTTAATTGTATTTGTTGTGTTCAAAACTAAATATTTTGTGGTCCTATTAAAAAAAAATAGATTTACGTAAAATATACCACTCCCAAAAATTCGGAAAACTTTGATCAAAATAAATAATTGTTTAGAAATCATCTCAATCTAAATCCTATATAAAAAAATAAAAAATAATAAAAAATTATGTTACAAATGTTAACAAATCATTTATGGGATCATTTTAATAAACTATAAATCATAGTTATAGAATTAAGAATATATTTTGGGTAACTCGTTACTTTTATGGAAATGATTAGATTTAGTGTAAAAATCGTCAATGTATAATTATAAGTATCATTGAACTATATATAGTATCATTATGAATAATATGAGTTATTTTTAACCGCCTATACTTCGTGATATGTGTAGCCGTAAAGTTTGTTTATGGGGACTAACACAAAATTTATTATCCCCATTGTTTATCAACATTGGTTGTAACAATTAATTAATATGAATATTACATTTAAAAAAAATATAAGTCATGATCTTAAGAAAACCCAAAATGATAGTAAAGAATAATATTGAATAATACGCGAAAAATGACCGTACGACAATAATTTGTGTCAAGTTATATATATTTTATTTATGCTAACCTAATTTAATAATGGTACACAAATAAATAAATAATTATTTAGAAATCATCTCAAATTTTTTTAAGTTATATACTCCGTATATTTTATTTACATTAACCTAATTGTATAACGTTACACAAATATTATAATTTGAATGAAAAATAAATAATTGTTTAGAAATAATTTCAATCTAAGTCCTATATATAAAAAAATAAAAAAAAATAAAAATTATGTTGCAAATATTAACAAATCAATTATGGGATCATTTTAATAAAAAAAATCATATTTATAGAATTGGAATGTTATTTGGGTAACTCATTACTTTTATGGAAATTATTAAATTTAGTGTAAAAATCGTCAACATATAATTATAAGTATCATTTAACTATATATAGTATGAGTTATTTTTTCACGCCTATATTTCATGTTATGTGCAGCCGTAAAGTTTTTTTATGGGGACTAACACAACATTTATTATCCATATTTTTTATCAACATTGGTTATAACAAATAATTAATATAAATATTAAATTTAAAAAAATATATATAAGTCATGATCTTAAGCAAACCCAAATTGATAGTAAAAAATAATATTTAATAATACGCGAAAATGTTCGTATGACAATAATTTGTATCAAGTTATATATATTTTATTTATGTTAACCTAATTTTATAACGGTACACGCATATTTAAATAATTGTTTAGAAATCACCTCGATTTGTTTTAAGCTATATATATATTTTATTTACGCTAACCTAATTGTATAACGGTACACAAATGTTATAATTGAATGAAAAATCAATAATTGTTGTGAAATCATCTGAATCTAAATAGATAAAAAATTAAAATGTCATCAGGTTATAGTAGGTTTAGGGATCATTTTAGTGAGTGATAAAGACTCGTTGCTTGCCACCATGATTATTTACAAGGAAATAACATATTATTTGAATTTGTCACAGATCATTTACGAGATCATTTTAGTGATAAAGAAATCAGAGAACTGAGCTAATTTTGTTCTACTCCGTACAATTTTTTGGTAACTTGTTACTTTTATCGGGAGTACGCGAATATTTAATGTCCCTATTATCAAAGAGGTATATTGGAAATATAACATTGGATTTATATTTACTCTAGAAAATTATTTTAAAAACTTTACTCTTAGGATCGGAAGTTCAATAAATAGTTCCTTGTACATAATTTTTGTTTATCATACTCGGCGTGTAGTCCAATGAATAGTTCTTTGATTTTCTCTAAGATAAAATGATCCCGTATAACTATCTATTCAGATTAAAAAAAAATGTTGTGTTATGCATTTACAAGGATTCGAACACAGGGCCTCTATAAGATAATGTATTGCGGTGACCAATATGGCAAGGGGGTATCAGCACATCTACAACAATATCATAAATATATTTATTGTATTTATTTTAATAAGTTATTTCAGTTTCGCTTTTGATTTTCTCTAAGATAAAATGATCCCGTATAATTATCTATTCAGATTAAAAAAAAAATTGTGTTACGCAGTTGCAAGGATTCGAACACGGGTGCAGGGTACATAATCAAGGTGCGTCTTGGTGACCATCTTGGCAAGGGGTATCAACACCTGAATATTTACAATACAAAGTATACAACAAGAATGATTATAGATTTTATGATAAGATTTCAATTACATCCTACTGTGTTAGATGGCAATAAAATGATCCTCTAAATACATTATATATTTTATTGAGCATGAACAAAGGAAATCTGATTCTGCGTTTCCAAGATTAATCTGAACTTCAATTACAATTATAGATTTTATGTTGCAGTATAAATTGTTAATTTATTAAATCTGATTTTATTTAATCTGGGATTTGTTGCAAATTCATAAATTTGGGACATTCCAATTCCAATTGCAAATTCGTTAATTTGGGATTTATCAATTGCAAGTAACCACCATGAATCCGCCCAAAAAATAGCACCACCACAATTTTCGATTGTCTGTGGAGGAGGAAAATGAAGGTGGCGATTATCGAAGATAGAAATTTGTTTTTGGGCATCGGCGCGATTAAATTCTGGGGATGGAATTTAGTTAATGAACCCTAAAGCCGCCGCTAAAAGTCACCGTTCACCCGCCGCTAAAAACTCAAGTAAAATAGATGTGTAATTCCTAACATTTTCATAAACATCTACCCAGTAAGTTGTTTACTTCTTGTTATAATACAAAATCATGACCCGCCACCAAGATTAGAAAAGATAGATAGAACACATGAATGTGTTATAATATTATCTACGATTATAAATGATCATTTCACCTTTACATAAATCATATGTAGAATTCTCAAACTCGGTAAAATTAGATGTCTTATAATATTATCTACGATTATAAAATGTGTTATAATATTATCTACGATTATAAAGGATCATTTCACCTTTACATAAATCATATGTAGAATTCTCAAACTCGGTAAAATTAGAATAAAAGATTTATGTTTGCAATGACTTACGTGCTGATACCCCTTGCTACAACGGTCACTACTAAGCTGTTACAACATCTACTCTATCTGCGCAAACCCGTGTTCGATTCTTCTCAAGAGGATAAATAACCAAATTTTTTTAATTGCGGATCAAAACTATTTTACGGGATCATTTTAGTCATGAAAAGATCAAAATATTAGATGATTTTTTGGTTACTCGTTTCCTTTATGGGGAATGCACTCATTGCATTTATGGGGAATTAAAGATAATTAATTGCTGATTGTTGAGAACTTAAAACAAATTTGAAATTCAAAATTAAAATTTCAAAACACATTTCAAATTTCAGTTTGAAATTTTCAAAATAGAAGAATTTTTAAAATTGAGGTGGCATATTATAAGTGGTGGTGTGCAAGATGCTCTTGCACACCTTGTGTGTTTCTATCATCATCCTGAATTTTTCTCTTTTGATAGGAGTACTTTGTTTAAGTTGTACGGTTGTACCCCGTATTATAAATTTAAGTTTCGTATAAAGAAAATAATTTCAAATAAAATTTCTCTTTCCTCAAACTCAAACTTCCAACTCGTAATTACTGTTCATATCTTTCCTCCTCCAACAAAACCACCAGCTTCTGGCTGTAGCAACGCCTCCAGCGGCGGCGCCTCTGCCATTGCGGGTTTCAATTTAAAGGACTTGCGACCACCACTCCTTTCTTCCGCTGCTATTCTCGGTGTTAACTACAGTGTATAGGTTCTTCTCCTCGTCAAATTTCTTCGCTTTTCCATTTTATATCGATTTTTTTTGAATAAAAAATTTCTGTTGAATTCATTTGTATTTATAGATCTATGAAGTTGAAATTACTGAAATTTTTAATTGACAGTGTACTTATTTTAGTTGGTTAATTGCTGAGTTTTAAGATTTTTGGGGTTGTAACTTATTTAATTGAATTTTAAAATTGTGGATTTTTGGGGGAAAATTGAACTGTACTTGGGAGTGGTCTTGTTATGTTTCGTAACGTCATTATAATTTGTGAGTATAAGAGCATCCACGGTAAGCTAATTTGACAATTAGCTTATTATGCCATATAAGATTTCAAGCTATTTTATTGTCTAGCTAATTTGTGCCTCAATGGCTAGCAACTAGCTTGTTATTTAAATTTATTCCACTTGTCCACTTGTCAATTAATTATTTGGCAATTTTGAGAGCTAGTTGTCAAGCAAATTAGCTTGTTTAAGCTAATTTGCTTGGCAAAGCTAATTTGTTATTTTCACTCCAATGGTCTAGCTATTAGCTTAAAACTTTTATAAATTTCAAGCTAGTCCCTAGCTACAACCATTGGAGATGCTCTAACCACAATTTGTTCAAGCAGGAATATTCGAGTACTTCAATGTTGGAGCTTCTTAATCAATTCTTTGCCAAATTTAGGATGTCACAAGTATAAAGTTATATTTCTTGTTTTGGTAAGATTTGAATGTTCCATATTACCCAATTCTTTGTTGCACCACTCTCTTTATATCAGTTGACAAAGAAAGATTTTGGTTGTGGATTTATGGGTCTATACGGAAAAACTGGCTATTGTAATAGCAAATTGCGGTTCTAGTGGCGCTTATTGTTAGTTGTTGTTAGTGATTTGGGTAAAATATTTGGGTTTAGTAGTTGGATAGTGAATTTTAACATGTTTCGGCACAACTAACTCTAGATGAAATGTTACATTATCTAGCTATTGAGAAAGTTATTTGAACCCGAACTGCCACCCTTAACTGTCGCAATTTTTCAACTTAGTAGACTGTTGGCTCACGGCTAGATGAAAATGTTAACAGCTATTTCCTCCTTTTTCTAAGTTCTACTGAGTAAAAGGATAACAAGAAAAGGATAACAAGAAAAGGAACCACCTTTTTCATTATGTATTGGGTCTCGTGTTGTGGTACATTGGTTTGAAAGTAACAGAAGGAAAAACAATTGTCAATAAGTAATAAAGCAAAGCGGAACATAAGAAAATGGATGTAAAAGGTAAGCGGAACTTAACAACGAAGGCAGTGTGTGAGAAGCTATAGCCAAACGTCGACAGTATTAGGGAGTCTAGGTTTTTCATGTTGCTTGTCACAGAAATTAATCGGTCCGACTTTTACCATGAAGAATTTGTTTCTTCTTACCATTTCTCAGCTTAGTTTCTAGATTTTCATGAAACGCTCCTTGTGAAAAAGTAGTGTGAGTCTGGGAAGGATGCAGCTATATTCCGAAAGTGTTCCTGAAGTGGAGAAAGCAGCATTACTGAAATCTTCTGATCATTCAATAAGGCATGTTTCGATTATCCTGCCTCTGTTTGACATAATATCAGATGTCTTACAGGTGAAAATACATCGTTATTGACTGCTTCTTATGGAGACGAATGAACCACAGCAGATGAGCGGCTCTGTACCTCCGTCAGATGCCTCTGCGAAGAGAAAGCGAGGTCGTCCTCGGAAAGATAGGAGTCAAAACCCTGGAAAAAGCACCCATGTTCCATATAAAAGGGATCAGAACCATAACCATGGCGAAGGTGCCCCTATACCACCAGGATTTGAAGGAGCAAATGGGAATCAACAACCACCATCAGTTGATACAATTAAGAGCAAAAAAGAGGAATCAGTGATAGGCCAGATAGTTACTGGTGTCATTGAGGCTGTGTTTGATGCTGGTTATTTGCTCTCAGTTCGTATTGGTGATTCTGACACGAGTCTTAGAGGGCTTGTATTCAAGCCAGGACATTATGTTCCTGTTTCAGCTGAAAATGATGTGGCCCCTAGTTTGAAAATGATTCGAAGAAATGAGGTGCCTTTTCCATCAAGAAACCAGGGTCATAAACGTCGGGGAAGAGAGAGAAGTGACCACCATGCTGCATACCTGTCAAATGGTTCACCTAGTTCTAATCAGTTGGCTAAGGTTAGAGCTACGCCATTGTCTATGGTGGCAGCGCAACCGACTCACCCAGTGGGAGAAAGAGGGACTGTGGTACCAGTGATTCTGCAGCCATTGAGCTTGCCGAATGGTGCAATTCCTGCTGTTGAAGCACCTCCCATTGCTTCTCAGCCTGCTCACTTGGCAGCCTCCAAAATCAGGCAGCCTCCTTTAACCCAGGAGGCAGCATCCAGGGTGTCACAGACAGATAGCGGTTCTACTTCTCTACCTTTTGATGACCTTGTCACTGCTGCTAAGAAAATGCACGGATCACCCCAGTCTGCAGAAACTCCAAGTGACAGTGGACAGTCAAGCAAAGTGTTGCCAAATACTTCAGGGCTTACATCAGAAAAAGACCAGGACTTGAGTAAGCCCCTGTTGGTTAAGCCCCTCCAAGCGATTCGTTCAAACACCCAAGATCAGTCCGCATCAATACCCCACACTTTTCCCGAGAGAAGAACAGGCAAGATGACAGAACTGCTTTTGGTGAGTGAAAGTTAAAATTCCAGCTCTCGACATTTAGAGTTTTATGTCCACTTTCAATTTCCTTCAAATATTATTTTACTAGAAGAATAAATTGTTTATTGGAAAAATTTGTCAGAAATAACCTCTTAAAATGTCAGGTTTTTCAAAAACCATTTTGTGAAATTTTTTGGCAAGAAGAAACATTTTATCAATTTATTTTGAGAGATGAAACCTGTGTTCAGATTGCGGCCTTTGGCTTCCCTTTACTGGCATTGACCTGCATAAGAGCTCCACATACTCCCCCTTTCTCCCCCCCCCCCCCCTCCCTCTGGTGGTGGCTTCCTGACCTTTTCTGAACTGTTATGGGGTTTGCTTTTTGTCTGAATTAATCAACCATTGAATCAGATTGTTAAGTGCAAGGATCAAGATTGATACCAAAAAATTTGTAATCTTGGGATTTCAACTGTTTTATGATTGTAATTCTGTTATTGGAATTCCTGCTATATCTTTGTGATTAGTTGGTGAGTTGAAGAGCTAGTTGCCTAGTTGCAACTCGCAAGTCAATAAAACTGACTTATTTGACTTATTTGAGCCTGCTTTGGTTGCAAGGCTTATTTTGTTTTCTTCATATAGATAAACAGCTCTTCTTTTTCTGATTTACACATGATGACCCTTATGTGTTATGTTTTTTACCCCGTCGTTCTGTCTGCAAAAGTAGTTTTTTCCTCAATTGCTCATTCTTCATCTCTTCTTGGACATTTGGATCAAAGCTACATGCCTTAAGTTTGGGAGTAGGAATTTAGAGTTGACGGGAAAAAAAATTGTGCTATCCATGTTTGACTTCTCCAACAAGGCACTATCACTTTTGTGCTCCATGAGAAAACTTATTACCACTTTCATTCTGGTAGTTGTTGCACGGGTGGTTTTTTTCGAGTTTGGTTACTGCAATTGGTTTATTTATGTGCTTGTTATGTGGTTTTTGGGGATTCAAGATTTTGAGGATTGTGAAGACTTTGAGGTTTGGGTTTAAATCGGCCATTCGGCCAACTAAGGGACGGTAAATCATGGTTCTAGATTGGAGGAGTTAATGAGAGGAGAAGGATCGCAGAGGAGAGTGAAAATTGAGGGAAAAGAGGGTTTCCAAGGCATGAACCCGAGCAATGGTTTCACCTAACAATTTTTTTATATAAAAGGTTCATCTTGCCAAGTTTTCTTTAGGTGGTTTTTGACAAAAGCTGAAACTTTGAAATGTTCTTTATGACTAATGTTCCTTGTTTATTTGAATCACTGACTGAACATAACCTTGGTTGCTTTGCAAAGGCTGTACAAGAAAATTTGGTGGAGAGGCCGGTGCCTGAAAGTCACCATCAAGAATTCAAGAGCCCGGAAATTTGAATTGAGGAACTGAATGATCATGGAAAACCGATCTTCACAATGGATGAAAAGTTTGCTTGAAGACCACATTTCCTCATCAACTGCTATCTTGTACAACAGGACCGATCGAACATCTCAACTTCCTTCTAGTTTGGTCAAGACAGTCTGTCATAAAGCAGCTATGAAAGGATGATCATCTATTCTAGACTCTGTGCGCAATTTTCCAAGCTGCTCGAGCACACTATCCTGTACAAGGCAAAGACAAGAGTTTTTTCATTCATTTGTACATCGTTTGTAATAACTGTATGATTATGTTTATTAGTAGCTCCATCAAATTGTTACGTTTAGAAGACGTTTAGTTTGGGTACTTGACTGCTGTGTGGTCTTAAGTTATAGGGAGTACTCGTAGATGGACTATTCGATCATGGATAAGGAGAAGAAAGAAATCAAGTACATGAAAGGGTTTCATTGATAATCTTCCGTTCCAGCCTCTAAAAAGATTTATTTATTTTTGTTGTTTGTATAAAACAAGTTGAATCAGACCAAATTTCATAGAATTCACTCTAAATTCCATAGTTTTCCGGACACCTAAGAAGGGCGGCGTGTCCCATATCAGATACTTCATCCATTCTTATTTATATGACACAATTGTACTTTCGACACTATTCACACATGTTCCTTTGACTTACTTTTGTGATTTATACATAAGAAAAAACATAGCCGTGTGGGATCTTATTAGATTCGTCTCAATAAATATTTTTAAATATCAACTTTTTATAATTTTTTCTTATCCATAATAAAAGATATTAACGTTTGAAATCGTGCATTGGCAAACGTGCCTAAATAATTGTGTCATTTAAAAAAGAATAGAGGAAGTATGTTTCACCCCACTAAAAGACAAACTAGGGATAAGACAAACATTAAAACATGTGCTATGTTTCAAAGAAAAATGTCATTTTTAAAAAACAGATGCCACTTTAAAAAACAGATACCATTTTGCAAAACGGATGCCATTTTCCAAAAAAATTAATTTAGCATTTGTCTTTAGCCTATTTTATAGTTTAGTAGGGTGATATGTTTTTGTAAAAACATATATGAGATGGATTTATACTTCCTCGACACCTAAGTGGCTAAGACTATATTTTGCGCTCCTATTTAAGCAAAAAAATAGCAAAACAGTACAGCAGTGTCATAATTTGTTTTGTTAATATTCCCACAAATGGTATGATGTATGAAAGCCTTGCATTATTAGGGTTGTTTTGTTAATATTCTCATAATTTGTTTTCTAACTAATTAAGCTTTGGCGGATGTTGATAAATAAAACCCCCCATCGATTTCCTTAACAAAATTTGCCATGTACTATTTACCATTTTGCTACTATTACAATAGCGGAAAGCACCCGCACAAAGACTGGACGACCATAATGGAATATATGGGGCATCACTAAGTTTTTACAGCTGAAGAGGAATCAAGCATTACATCCTCCAACAGTCATCTTACACAGTACACGATTTCCCTCCAAACAAAAGAAAACATAACTAGGAACTGAAAATGTCAGAGATGCGAAATCTCTGAATCGAAAATAGTAATGTAAGGGGCAAACTGACCAATTCTACATATCTACATCTTTACAAGACATGTACAGAGCTGAAACCAGCATCGTTTTCCCCCTTATAATAACCATATTATGCTCCCGCGTCAACAAATCTCTGAGTGCAGCTTCATTACGCTACATTTCGTTCATAAAGCCATTTGGATTAACTGAATCTTCAAATTCAAGCTGCAGACAATCAAAATATAGCATAGTCATCAATTGTTAACATCATTTTGCAGTCTTTGGCCAGTTTTCCAAAAAATAAAAAAATTTGAAAAGGATGTTGAAAGTGTACGCACGAACCTGTGCTTGTGTATGAGCCAATTTCATCCTTCGATATTCTTGCTGTGCCTGCTTTGAACGGAACATAGACTGTACACGCACCACAGCTTTTTCAACACGCTCCTCAGCTTGTTTTCTGCTAGCTCGATAGAAATCTTCCTCTGTATCACTTTCTTGTCTCTGATCATCAACAGGCTCCTGAATTTCAACCTTAAGACCACGGAAGCCTTTCCTCCTCAGTCTCCACCGCAGTATGGCTTTCTCCAGCACCCCAACTGACCAAACAAACTTTTGGTACTGCTGCCGCAAAAGGAAGCCCCTGAATGCAGCCTGAATTTAGGAGAAAATATCAGACTATCTCATTTATTTGACCAGTATGAAAAGAAACTAATACGAAGTAGTACAGAACAATTACAATGTACTCAAAGGTGAGCTAAAGACTTGGACACTGGCAGTAAGGAACTAAGGATCAAACACAATGTTTGATGTTCAAGTAGTATGCTGCCTAAAAGTATCTCGGATAATTTGCTATAAAACCAACAAGAAAAAAGTATCGCAACTTCTTTACAATTATATATTTCTCCATGGTCTCCATCATATCAAATGATTCAAGTATAGTAGGACCTTCAAGAGGGTTGGGGGCTTGGATACCAATGAACATATGAAGTCATAAACTTATTCCTAAACTTCATCAACAGAGAAAATAAAAGCGACGGCATGTGATCCATCTTTGCCAGGTGAAATTAGCTCTTCCAACATTCAAAAGATTATGAGAAGGGATCACATATAATTTCTCTCACCTCCGATGAGCAACTCCTGATCTAATCTGTATGACAGCATGAATGAGCATCAAAATCTAGCATTTACCTGAATCTTGATAACTTTTCGTCGCATATTGAGGAAATCTTTACGAAGTTTCCAAGTACGGAATCTATGCTGTATGCGAAGAGCGGCAGCCATCTGCTTCCGTAATTCGTAGTTTCGAAAAGCATGCTGTATCTTCATTGCTGCAACAATATATTGTGCTTCAGTCTCTGGATTCAAGAACTCGACAATTTTACTCCTCTGCTTAAGTGTTTGCTCCCTAAAAGCAACTTGTATGCGTGCAGCAGCATCTGCTGCTGTGCGATAAGCTGTCAGAGTATCCTTTAGATCGAGTTCCTCTTCAGTTATGTTGTTGGCATTGGAAGTCTCGTAAGTTTGGGTTTCAAGTGAGCCACCAGCATTTCCTGCAATCCTCATATCTTCAAATTGCTGAACCAAGGCCTTTTCGGAAAGATAAGCAGCTAAGCCCTCAAAACCCTGCTTAGCTGCAAGATCAGCAGATGTGCATCCACCAGGGTTTTCAGAAGTTGGATCCGTAACCAAGTTTGGCTTCGCTCTAGCAGAAAGAAGAGCAGCAACCATTTTCTCCCTGTAAAGCAAATTTTTGGAGCCAATCATAAAAATGACTAACCATACTGCTTCAAAATCATAGAGTAAGTTATCTTGTCAAAAACGCGGTATGATCAAAATCTCAGGTTTCCTGTGTAAATGGAGCAGTAAATTCTGGAGGGAAGAATTTGCGCTGTAAATGACAACAGGAAGGAGATGAAGAATCCATTCTGGGAAAGAAGGACCTTTGAAGCTCAATCCATTGTATTTAAGGTCAGCAGTTGGTATGTTCAACAAGTATTTCACTACAGTGTAAGAACTTGATCATGAGTTATGACACTTCACAAATCTTACCCTTAGACCAGGCTAAGTCATTGAAGTGTAAATCAGTTCAATATAGTTTGCACCAACCTTCAAAAGGAACTGAAGCCTTTTTTATCTTAACCGACTTGGACATTTACATAATTTTATGCAAAAACAGAAAAAGCCCTGGGTCTTTAGAGACAAAGTAGAATCAGGTTTTAACACTTGTAAAGCTTTCCACTCGGTAATATATTTTATGGAATGAAGTTCACATAATTCAAACGGAATTCCCTAAGGAATATCCGTAGGTAGTGAATCTCAATTAGTGAAAATTTGTTCTTCATTCAACTTCATTACCGCACAAGCTCTAATGTTTGCTGACGGAGTTGCAAACTTGCACAACTTATGGAAGATACACGTTAAAACTACAGACAATATTCCTATTTGGCTTAAGTAATTAACTTGTACAAACAAGCCAAAATAATGTATGATTGATGCATAAGCTCATCAGCATTTAGAAAACATAAAGCAATTCAATATAAATGGTTTGACATACCTCCCATAGTATGCAGCCCAATGAAGAGCCGTCCATCCAAACTTATCTCTGAAGTCCAATGATAGGCCACAGCAAGAAAATGGATAGACTGCCCATGTGTAATCAAGGATAGCACACAAATGCAGAACTCCCTGACCTTCAGCATCACGTTCAGAAATTTTACTCCCACCAACTACTCTTTCCAACAACCATTCCTTGAGCCTGCTTTTCATAGAGAGTTCAAACAAATTGTCTTTAGCTCGTTCAAATGTGATCTTACCACTTTCTGTAAGTTTGGTGAAGTATGCCCAACTATCAGCAGTATTTGAGTATTTTAGAGCAAACTTTTTCCCCTCCTTCAGAGCACTCTGTGATACTTTGCTAGATAGAATGTCAAGACTCTTGGAGGTGGTAAAAAGCAAATAAGCGAGTCTCATTTGTATCCGGAACATATCCCACTGAGACTTGTCCTGCCTAACAACTGGATTAGTCATTGCAGGGGAACGGAACTCAAAAGTGAGCACTTGACTTATGGGTGTGCTACAGTCAATGCTCAAATAAAAGTTCACTGATCCAGGGCTCTGTGGCGAAACCATACAACGAAACACACCAACTTGTATAATTTCAGCAGGAACACATGTGTCACCACACACACAATATACAGTAGCCTTTGCTAATTGTCGATATTCTTGATGATAGAACCCAACCACTAATATCTGCAGCAAATAAGATAAAGGTTCATCAATGGCCAAAACAGGGAACAGTCAACATTCAGTAGAACGAAGCATGAATGATCGAATGTTTTGACAGCAACAGGTAATATTGAAGTACAGAGTTTTCAGCAAGTCCGATCACTCATCCTATGTTGGCTTGTGCCAATTAGACAGTCCCGATCTGTCTATCAGTAGAAACGTAGTTAATTCTTGACAATAACAGCTGCAAAGAGGTCATTCACATTGGTAACTACTGTAATAAACAAGTTTTTGTCTAGAAAAGAAAAATTAGTTTGACAGTGGGCGTAGAGCCGTAGATGAATACAACATGATGAATTCTTTATGTCAGTTCTCCAAAGCATCTTGATGTGTCTGCAGTGTATTTATAGGGAGTTCTCCAACAAAAAGCAAGAGGCAGTATATCTTCATGAAATAAGCTTTTGTTAATATAAACGGAGTATAAACCTCCAGATGACAAAATCTCCAGAGTCACATTGTGATTGAAAGGATGACTATCTGTAGGCCCATGGACTTTTTGCATGTGCCTAAGACTTTTGTGGCCATGCAATCCACATCATAGCTTAAAGATGTTATATTGTGCTCACAGATTTTATGTTTGCACTATCAAAAATCATGTCAAGGCAAAACCATCCAAATGCCTATGCATGCAGTGTGGTGTGTCCAGAGTATTTTGATATGAACTATAAGATCCATTATCAGGCATTATCCATGTAGAGCTAGGATGCATGCATGATTTAACCTCGAGCATTTATTGGTCTTTATGAACAAATAACTGAACATCAAGACATTACTTGCAAGTCATATCTCCTTTTATTAGTTCAGACTACAGAATTATCACAAGAAACTTTTGACACTTTGGCGGTTTGGCCCCTAGGATTGTCAGATCAAGTGCATTAGGTTAAACATTTTTTCATATCAAAATTGATCAAGATCTTACACTGAATATACTCCCCTTGTTCCTTAATGTTCTACTCACTTTCCATTTTTGAGTATTCAGTTTACTCATTTCTACTTTATTAGGGTTTTGGCAAACCCTTTTTACCATCTCTCCCCCCCCCCCCCCCCCTTCCACAATATTTACACCTTTCACTCACTGTCTCTTACTACATCCCCTTTTTCTTATACCCACCTTTCACTCACTGTCTCTTACTACGTCCACCTTTTTCTAACACCAGCTCACATTTTTCAAATATTCCCAGAAACCTGAGTCTACAGTGAGAAAAACATTAAGGGAAAACAGGAGTAATGGAGTATATGGTGCTCGCAGACTTTGAAAATAGTCTCTTAACTCTTAAGACGTTGAGAAACTAGTTATTGAATAAGCAGCCAGCAATTAAGATTAAGATACTTATGCTGAACAACTTAAGATACCTGACCTCTCCTTGGGAATAGTTCGAAAATAGTGATTATCACAGTTCAACACACATGACCTCATAAATGACATATTATGAGCATGAAAGATAACACTAACCTTTGTTTCTTCAGTTGAGTATGCCCACGTTGGTGATATATCAGTTATGCAGAAAATTTGTGCTGGGTAAGGGCCTTCATGGTTAACTGCTCCTGAAGACATAAGAGACCCATGACTAGTTTCTAAAGAAGATTCAAATGAAGGATCACCCACTGACTCAGGCGAATCAACTATAATCTCATTCATCCACTTTCCGAAGCTGTCTTGACTTTGCAAACCATCTTTTGCCATTTTGTCCGACAAATCCCCAGCACCTACTGCCCCCATACCATATATTCTTCCTTCCTCTTTTTGATGTGTTTGAACCACCGTCAAAGGAAGAAACATGTCACCCACATGAGTGACTTGTGCAAGACTAGTATCTGCAACAGGGTTCATTGAATTTCTGGAAGTAAGCATACCAGGATGAGGGTGTCCGGTCAACAAACTGCTTCCCTGAAAATGCAGGAAGTAATTGAGTTATCTCTGAATGCTCATACTAATTACTAAGAGACCACATTCAACTGCCTTAACAAACTGATACCTACTTTCTCTTAAGAGTGACTTGTACAGAAACAATTGGAACACCTATAACAACTTACTGTCAATAGATCTTTCTTTTTACCTGGCCGCAGGAATGAGACTTATTAAAGACACCAAACGTTTTCACATGGACTACATGTACAGTCCGAGTCTCTGAGATATAAAACAACCTGACCTTCCTGAGTATTAAAAATCACCTCTTCTTTTTCTTAGACACCCAGTAATGGGGATCCTCACTTCGTAACTAATAGAGCCATAGAAGCACTCCACCCACCCCTAACTTAAAATTCCAATGTAATTACTTGATTTCCACTGGGGTCATCTTATAAGTTATACTTTCTCCATCCTAAAATTGTTTCCTTTTGACTTTTTGGGTCAAAATTATAAATCTTTGGCTGTAAATCCTTACCGATATAAATATCAAAACATCAGGACTTAGATCTTACTTAGACCTGTCAAAAACCGACCCGAAAATATTGGGTCTTGAACAAGATTTTGTGACCCGTAACCCGATTTTAACCGAACCCGAACAACCCGAAAAGCAATGGGTCAAAACCCGACCGAACCCGTTTTGACCCGACCAATTAAAAATCGTTGTATTTATTGTAATATATGAGGTTACGAAGAATTTTAAGCACATTAAACACGTTGTTGTTACTTTTTTTGGGTGTAATATGTTTTTGATTTGGATTATACGTCATTTTATAGTTGAATTTGACTAATGTAAACTTGTGTATGAAAATTTGTCAATTTATGCACATATTTTATATATTTATTATCCAAATTAATGAAAATATAATACGCGTTTTAAAATCATTCAACCCGTTGGGTCAACCCGAACCCGAAAGTAATTTTTTACAAACCGACCCGTTTGACATGTCTAATCTTACTAGATCACCTCAATATATAATTAATACTAAGCATGCAATTAAAGGTATTAGTGGTCAAAGTAGTGGATTGACTACTGTAAAAGTCAAACAGGACATTATTTGAGGACCAAGGGAGTACAAGTGAAAAACCAGAGTGAGTAACTACCTGAAATACAAGATTCTATGCTAAGATTATCATATCAAACTGATAACTTCTTCAGAAACGGCGTAAAATAGAGAGAACTTCTGCAGCACCAGTGCTATGGAAATTATATTAAAACAAAGTTTTTCTACATTGTACCCTTGTAGTTCATTGATTTGTACCCAAACGTTTTAAATTCTACACATTGTACTCTTGTAGTTGGAAAATTTAATCATTTTTATCATTACCGCCACCAAATGTTAAGACGTTCCGTTATAATTTTAAAAATCAGGAACTTTCTACATTAACGTTAGGTTAGCAACAAACAAAAGGTTGATTATAATATACAAAAACCTTAGTTTGTTTAAAAAGTAATGGAACTTTTAAACGTTGGATTAACAACATGGATAAGGTTGACTATATTTCACAAGTACAGGGGTACAATGTGAAAGATTTTAAATGCATGGGTACAACATAGAAATCAAAGAAATACATGGTACAATACAGAAAAACCAAAAAAAAAAGAGTTGCAAGAGATAATAAGAAGGCATATATGCAGTGGAAGTATACAGGATATCATGAAGATGTCTAAAAGACGTTGCATAAAGTTGTTTTTTTTGTCAGAACAATATCCACCCAGGACTCTGAGACTTCCTACCTAAGATATAATCTAATCTATGACGCCTTTAATGGCTTCTGAAGACGCTCACCTTCTGCTTGATATGATGACGAGTTAAGAGGGGTCAGGTGTATTGGACTTTGCCCAATCTGAACTTGTAAAGGTTTATAATATGTCCCAACCCAAACTTAAGTACCAGCTTTAGCTCAGCCCAAAAGAGTCTGTACGGGAGTTTGTGCTTGGCAAACAGGAACGAGATAGCCTACTCTTTACAAGTAGAGGGTAGAGCTACTATAGTCTGTAATTACCCGCAGTTTAGCTAGGAATACCCAACTAATGGTTCTAGTTGCTAACAGAAGTTCAGTCATTTAAAAGGGAATAGGAAATAAAAGGGATAAGACCAAAATAACAGAAATTCTAAACTTGAGATCATCCACAAAAACGTCAGCCTTTTTTTTATATGAGGTCAAATTCAACAACAAAAGGAATCCCAATACACCCACAGGATTTGTTTATGAGCTGACGGCACTCTCTTTTCGTTTTGGGGAAGGTAAGGGAATGACATTTAAGGAATAAAGACGGCCTTCTCAAAGATGAGCTGATGAACAAGTCGAATTACTTTTATGGTTGAGAAGCAAAGTAGCTGTTAGATGCAACAAGGATAAACAAAGAAAAGAGGAAAAAAACCACATCGATTCTCAATAGCTCAACCTCAAGATCGCCTACTTACATTATTTTCTGAGCTGAACGTAGAAGGTTGCTTATCTTGTTGAAGGTATGGATTCTGTTCTGCTGGGAAAGATGCAAAGGAAAGAAAATGAGATAAGAAATTTTCTAGTTTGGCTATTGACACTGCTGTGAGAAGAGCATCATTACCTCTGGTGGTTAAAGTTGCTTCAGTGGGATTATTTGACACTAAAAGCTCATCCCAGTCAAGTGTGTTAATCTCATGCAGTCTCATATCAAGATTGTTCATACTTACACCGTCACCAAATTCTGGTAATTATTCCAGCCAAGTCAGACAGCCACAACATTACAAAAAAATTGAACAGCAAAAGGAAAAGGAGGAAACCAGAATTTCCAAGACAAGAAATGTTACAAATGAGTGGTTTTCATGAAAAAAAATTACAGAGAAAGAAATAAAGCAATTGAAAAGAACAAAGAGAAAGAAGGGGGTTAGGCAACATCTGATAGATTTTGATTTAACATTTTCCAACAACTACCTGTACGCTCTTTCATGGAAGGGTAATAAACTTGATTGACCACGCAGTCATTGCCTCTTGACAGAAGCTGAGAAGCTGAATAGTCAGTTAAGTCTGAACGGAAACTTGAATTTGTCGGCGTGCTCGGAGAAACCTGTGACTGGCAAAACCACATCTCCAAAGTAAGGGTTGCGCATTCATAAACCTCAAAACTAACAAATATGTCTTCAGATAGCACTCTCATCTTATATTGTTAAAAGCCCACATAGACGTACCATAAAGCTTCTAATTAATTGCCTTTAACGGTCTACAACTGTGACTCAACGGAAAATATATTGTCTTTATTTCATGAAGGGTAGCTTGAAATATCAACCCCATTAGAAACTTGTGCAATGGTCTAATTAAAGACCACATTTTGATCTTACCCAAACTAAAATGATACCAAACTAAAAAATGATAATCTATAAGAAAAAATCCCACACAATTAAGAACTCGGATAATGCAGGACACAAGTAAATGCCTGAAAACAAAAGATGGCACAATTTAATGATATGTTAGGCAGATGGTATCATGGTAACAGATAGTGGTGATGGTAAAAAAAAAATCAAGTAATTTTGTGAAGATATTTGTGCCAAGATTCATGGTAATGTGAGTCCATCCTCAAATACCTCGTTTTCTTCAAAAATCCATTACCATGGTAAAGACCGTACATTTCCTTACAAATAAAACAAATTCATTAGCATCCCCACAATTTATTACTACTTACCAAACAAACTGTAAAAGTATACGACCTAGTAGCAACTAGCAAGACATAGACAAACAGACCCCCTTCTTAGATCTACACCACAGTGCGCATCCATAAGTATTTTATTAATTAATAAATTCCCCGCACCATCCTTTTGGTGTGTATCGGTTAAAAACAAACGCTATCACTAGTACAGAAGACATAGATTATTATTTTTTTAATTAAATAATACTTGTAAAACTGAGACAGAATACTCGGAAAGGACACTTGTAAAACTGAGTAACTGACACAAAACCCTTAACTACTGACACGTGAAAACTCACATAAGAAACTAGAAAAATGACACTTGTAAACTGATAAAATACTTGAAAGACGACACTCATACCTCAAAAACTTGACATTAAAATTTTGAAAAATGACACATAAAATGAACATAGATAAAGTGATAAACTTGAAAACCAACACTTGTTAAACCAACAAAGTATTTGAAAAAATGACATTTTCAGCGACTTAGAAATTATGAAAAGTGACAGTTAAATGACATAGAAAACTAAAACACATTTTAAACTCACATAAACTACTTGAAAATGAACTCAAATCCAAAAAACTTATGAAGAAGGGTGGTTCTCACAGAGAACTTACCCTACATGTTTTAGCCAATATGCTTATATACTCAATTCTTATACACTCTCCCTACACATGTGTATGTGAAGGAAAATTGTCCCACATCGTAAGATTGGTAGGAAGGCGCAACCATACAAGGTTTGTGGGTTTCTCCTGCTATTGTCATGGATATAATCTCACTTCACTTGTAACGACTCTCCTGACACGAGTTTTGACCAGACCCAACAACTGGTGCCAAAGCTGGGGTAAGAATGGAATGTGCCTCAATTAGCCAAGTGTCGGAGATTGTAGCATGTGATAAGTCCAAGATGTTGCAAGCAAGAGGAAGGCGGGAGCCAAGGAAGCGGGGGGCAAGTGAGCAACTGGAGGTCTTGTGTGATCATACATACATGTGAAGAAGGACATGACAATTAGACACAAAAAGTGGTGTAACTTGATGGTGTTGGTGCAAGTCTCTGGCGGTGTTTGTATGGTTCTTTAAGATGGGATGAACCCTAGTTGATGCAGGATATAGGTAAGTAAAACAGTGATGTGACGTGGAAGAAAGAAGTCTCCTGTTTTGTGGTTGTACTAGCCAGTTCTCTGGAAGGTCATGAGAAGTGTTGTAACCATCCCCATTGGAAAACACTATATTTTTACTCCAAAAATTGGATCCTGAACTCATTTGCATTTACATAGACTCACAAGAAGCAACAAATTTTACTTAAAAAATCACTTTCAGAATATAAAAGAGATGCCAACAATTCATCATCGATAAAGGAACTCCTCTTCCCTAACCACTATCAAATTTATACCTAAAAGCTTCAACAGCTCTCCAACTTACTCGTAATATTCAACTCCCAGCTCATCTTGGCATCTAGTCAGGCTTAGTTGTGTCTTAGATGGAAAGTTAAATTCCAGAAAAAGTATAGATCTAATCTAAAGTCATTAAGTGATAATCCAAGTAACTAACCTCTTGAGTTTCACGGTAATGAACAAGCACTATGTGTTCCAAAGCCCTGGAACAAAAATGAAAATAGTAATCAGTTGTATCTGGAAAAAAAGTGGCACAAGAAAATCAATAAATGTGTGTTAGTTTAACTTCTACAAAATTTTCAATTTGTGAATCAGTAAGCTTTATGCTTCAAAACGTACATACTTATCAAGCAACCAGTAACACCTGCGGACGAATTTTGGGTTATCTTCACCATGAGCATAGTACACATGTATTCTTTCTTCAGTGCCGACCTGAAAAAAGGACGGAAACATAAGAAAAGGAAACATCAAGTTGATTATATTCCCTGCTAAATCTGTATGGAAAACATCAAGTTGGCAACAAAAATCTTCCCTGCTAAAAATCTATGGAATTATGAAAAACAAAGCACTGAGCCGTGAGTCCTTAGCCGACTATGTGAGTTGGTACCTTGTTCTCCTAATGAAAACATCCATGATACCCCATTCACAAATAATTATTGAGGTTCAAAATTTCCGGTAATGACGTTTGACTTATGACAAAGGGAAGAGGAACATCAACACCAAATTTCATCATTCTATTAATACAATTTCAATAAATTGAAAATTCTCACTTTGAGGTGTTCATGAGCTTCTTTGACAGTTTTTCCATCTTTTTTCTTCTTCCAATTGTGACCATCTTTCCGAAAATTACGCAGCTTTTTACGATCAAATAACACGATTGTGCCACCTGTAAAAAATTTCAAATCAATAAATATAGTAAAAACATCCACTGTGGCAAGAATTATCTAAATACAGGGTCGTATTATCTTATACTATCTATGCAGACAATTGCAACACCAGATAATTACATTATGATCATGGTACAATCAACAAAACTATAACAAGAATGTCTCTCACGTGCCTAGAGAAAATATATTGAATTACAGCTGTTACCATCATAAGTAGCTAAGTTCAATGACAACATAACGAAAAATGTGACAAGTAAGCCCCAAGACTTCACTCACATGTGCAAATTAGCCCCCTAACTCTTAATTATAGCAAATTAGACTGACTGCTTTGAAAATTGTGCAATTTAAGTCTTAAGTCACGTTTACCGGTCAGATTTAATCTGAATACACATAACCCACCGGAAAACCGCCTTATTTTACTTACCCATAAATAAAACCTAAAAGTCCCAGAAAATCAATTCCTCTGAATCAATTAACACTCAAAAGCCCCAGAAATTCTAGCGCGTATAGGAGTTAAACACATCTCAATAACCATGGCTCACAAGTTATCACCACTGATAAGTTGATTTTACATTTTATGCATGGATATCTAATGGTACTTTCTTTAGTTTCTTATAATTGATAAGCAGGCTTTTTGTAAACATGGATTTGCTATAAGTTTTTATTTAGTTTTACATTTTATTATTTATTCATTAAGAAACATGAACATCCCGAAGTGGAATAACATGCAAACACTTCGGGACAGAATTACTTCATATTTATATACTTGCTTGAAATCTCTCGGACACAAGACTTAAAAGATACTTGCTTGAAATCCATGCTATAATGCTTGAAATCTCTCAGGTGGATTTACTCACAGTTTACCAATTCTAAGGTTACTCACGAATCTAATCTAAAATTCTAAACCAGCTGTTTTGACAAAAAATATCTGGAATGCAAGACTTAAAAGATGGTTGATTAAATTCTAGCTGCATTGGATGAGCTCACCAAAAAAAATACAGAAGAAGGCAGCTACCTCTTGGTAAGCTCACTGGTTTCACATGGATGGTGAAATTAGTATAGTTAAACAGTATAGCATGGATCTCATTGGGTCGAAGCCACCTGCTTTTGGCTTCCTTCATTATGTTTGGGACATCCAAATCTGTCAACAAAAGAGAAGCTAAGTAGGATGCAAAACCTTATACCAGAACCAGTACTTCAAATATCATCTTAACTGATAAGCTTTGAGAAGGCATGCCTGAACCAAAATTACAAGAGAGGAACTTCTAATCAAAAAGCGATAATAGATAACTGCATACAAACTAGCTCAACTACGAAAAGCAGAGTTCGTGCACTTGCATCAGAATATGGGTCCATCACATTCAGCATCTTTCATAGTAGATCATATTTTTTGTCTTCTACCTGAGCCTTTCCTGACCACCCTTCCACGAACTAAACAATGCAATCAGATCATACTAATGGGTTCTTCCATACTTGACAAAGTTCATGGAATCAACTTTGTGCCCAACATTCAAGAATTCATAGCACCACAGAACCATCTATGCACTATTAGACTACCATTGCAATAGTCCAAAGATAAGGTAGCACATGGAAAAGGCATATGTTTTGCAATATCCACGCATTAAATCATACATAAATGTTCTTGATTTTCTCGGTATCAGTGAAAATTGATATAGAGAAGCAATGAAGGGTAGCAAAGGTATGATAAAGCCTCAAACATACTTGTCTTTTAAAATTATAGAGACATTTCTTGGACGGGCCATGGGCGGATCCACCCACAGGTTACACTTTCGATAAAGTGGCTACCACTATCATAGTATCAAATACAGTAACCTAAAACACTCAATACATTCCAACAGCAGGAATCTATTACCTTTTCTTACAAATTAAAGAAAATTCCAAATGTTTGATTACAAGGTAAGAAGACCATCTACACCCTTCGAGCTCAATGAGATTTCAGATAAATGGAATATAGACATCCAGACTCCAACAACAAGTTTAAGTTACAGGTAAGCTGGTTGGGGCTTCAGACCAAAGGGTGTGAAAATCATATCTACCATTTGCTTGCATCGGTAACAAGCAATGAGCATTGGACAAAAACTTGGGAAGGTGCGGAATTTTTAGTAAATCGAGCACTACAAATACGCGTTAATCACCAACTAATCATCCCTATCATGCTTGTAACATGATAGTCCTGCGATGAGCCAACAATGTATTGTCTCATAGAGTCATAGGCATTAACCAACCTCTAGCAACCCCCCTCCCCCACCTAATCCCTAAATGGAGTCGGCATCATATGATTTATTCACTGCCTTCATTTTTCCTTCTATCCCTTTATTTCCTACACATCCACTTAAACTCAGGCCGAATTCCTCATTCTACAGAATCTCGCGACTGAAACCGATATCATCAACTACAGCAAGTTCAAAGGTTCAGAAATTGACTGTCTTCTCAGAATTCTCACAAGTCACCAGTAGCAGGAACAGCTACAATTTTGCAGAAATCGATCCCTTGTAAAATTCAACCATAGACAATACACAAATACAGTTGATGATGATCACACCAAAATTAATAACCCTGAAACTATATTTAAATCAAGTAAACCAAAATAATTTCTTTCTTTCCTACAAAAAAAATGAACAGAAAAAGGGGGAAAAGAACAAGAAAAAAAAATTCAAACATAAATTACAATATTATTATACAGCAATAAAGAACCAAAAATGACATCACGAACCATTAAATCCAGCAAAATAATAATAATCAAATACCTTCCATGGTGCGAAAACCATGAATATCATAACCCCCAAGTCCGCCATTAAAACCGCTCTCCATGATGAGAATCAACCCCTTTTGCAGCAATTCAGACTATACCCAGATGATAATTTGCAGAATCATTAATACCCAGCTGAAAATAATTGTCGATGTCGGCTGAAATGATAAATTGATTTGTACTAAAAAAAAAATTACAAAAACAATTTGAAGGGTAAAAGAAGTACCAGTTCACCAGTACGAGCCAATCAAGGGCAAGAACAATAAGAAATTCTTGATCTGATTAAAAAGAATATTAAAAAAAGGATACTCGATTTTATTTTTTATCTGCAGATAGAAAATTCAAAGAAATGAAAAGAAATGTCGAGGATTTTGGAGGGTTTATATATGGAGTAACGCCCCAAACTTCAGCATGGCTGACCGAACCGGGGTGCCGTACTCTTCCGTCTAGAGCCTGCAATCTTTGGCACGATCGAATTCGACACAGCACGAGCACGACCCATTTTAATACTTTCTTCTGTCGCGAAAATATCGCACTATTTGTTTGTTACACTATCTATATTACGACTTTAGCCTTTTTTTTTATCCGTACATAAAGAAATTTTAGTCATTTGAGATCATGTTAGATTCGTGTCTATATACATTTTCTATATTTTTTTTTTTATAATTGCACACGATTTGAGATATTAAGAGTCAAAGTAATTGTTATAGGAATAAAAGTCAACCATGGTGCGATATTTCCGGAACGGAGAAAGTATGTTTTTTTTCTTTTTGTGTTAGCACCATAGATAAAAAAAGCGGTATCGGTCACGATCGCGGGATCGGTCGCGGAGTCTCGGTAAAGGAAATGATGCGTTAGTCGCGGACCGTATCGCGGTTGTCGCGTAGGAATTTGAAATTTGAAAAAGTAGCCCCATGTCAGCCCCATTCACTACCTACCCTAGTCCCCCTCCCCTAAACCATACACGTGACATAATTAAAATGAGTTTCTTTGTCTACCTTCTCTCTCCTCTCTTGTTTTAGATTTGAAAATGGAGTTCTCTACTCGATTTCAATGGAGTGTCTCCATTTCTTTCCTTTTCCCCATTCTTTTTGTCGAAAACATGGGGAATTCGGCTGAAAACCGAGTAGATGTGAGGTTTATAACGCTTAATGCGGACAAAATTCGTTCGGATCGGTTGAACCGGCCGAGATCTCTCCGTTTTTAACACCTTTACAACTCGGATATCTCGTATCGCCAACCTCCAAAACCTTGTTAACTCGGGCGATACGAGTTAACTCGGGCGAGTTTTTACACCATGGTTAGCACCCGGTTCGCCCTTATGGTGAATTCGGATTCGGGGCGATTTCTGGGTGGATAAGTTTCAGTCCCCTCCTAATTGTTGTTGCGAGGATCTAATACAGGTTCTCGCTTCCAAGTTCAGCCTCAATCACCACTAAAACAACAGACAATTAGTATTTTGATGTGTTGTGAATAACTAGAAATGAACGTGACACTTAACAAGATACTACATATTTGTTATCTTTTGAATATTTGTTAACAAGTACCACCTCTGTCAAAAAAAGTATTTTCACATTTTATTTTTGGTAAAAGGTTACAAATACACCATTATTGTATTACTCTGTATTTTGTCTACCACAATTTA